>NC_067413.1:1671894-2271894 GCF_009764475.1 Pristis pectinata | reverse complement strand
CGAGTTGTACAGCATGGACACAGGCCCTTCAGCCCAACCTATACATGCCGGCCAAGGTGCCCATCTAAGCCAGTCCCATTTGCCCACATTTGTCCCATATCCCTCTCAACCTTTCCTACTCATGTACCTGTCTAAACACCTATTAAATGTCATAACTGTACCTGCCTCGACCACTTCCTCTGGCAACTCGTTCCACACACCCACCACCCTCTGTGTGAAAAAGTTGCCCCTCAGATCTCTTTTAAATCTTTCCCCTCTCACCCTTAACCTGTGCCCTCTAGTTTTAGGCTCCCCTACCATGGGGAATAAACACTGGCTACTCACCTCATCTATGCCCCTCATAATTTTATAAACCTCTATCAGGTCACCCCTCAGCCTCTTACGTTCCAGGGAAAACAGTCCCAGCCTGTCCAATTTCTCCTTATAACCCAAGCCCTCCAGTCCTGGTAACATCCTTGTGAATCTTCTGCACCCTCTCCAGTTTAGTGACATCGTCCTATAGCAGGGCGACCAGAACTGCACGCAGTACTCCAAATGTGGCCTTACCAACACCTGTAACATGATGTCCCAACTCCTGTACTCAACATCCTGACCGATGAAGGTCAGTGTACCAAACATCTTCTTCACCACCTGGTCTACCTGTGTCACCACTTTCAAGGAATGATGTACCTAACACCCCTAGGTCTCTCTGTTCTACAATACTCTCCAGGCGCCTGCCATTTACTGCACAAGTTCTGTCCTGGTTTCTCTTACCAAATGAATTAAACTCCATCTGCCCTTCCTCAGCCCACTGGCCCAGTTGATCAAGGTCCCGTTGTAATCTTAGATAACAATTTTAAGCTCCTTCCCACAAAAAATGTGATAAAGGTCAATGGAAAATTTTCTTTTTAAAGAAGAACACAAAACAGCAAATTCCTCAAAAGCTGCCATGAAGTGTCCTGGACACAGTTCTCACCAGGGTATAGTTCTGGTCAGCTTCCAGGTAGTCCTTGTAGACTTGATTGAGCTTATCAAATACGGTGGCAATCACAGGCAAATTCCCATGCTTTGCTGCAGTCAGCACTGCAATTAAAAGATGCAATCAAATTACTGCAACCCCAGTACGCTAAGAAACAATATTAAGCGGTATCCAATGCAGCCTCACACTTGCAACACATGGAAACCATTCACCCTCTGGAGGCTACTTCCACCATCAGTAATGCAATGGCTGGTCCAAAGCTTAAACTCCATTTATCTGCTGTCTTACTGAACAAAGGAAGTTGATGGCCCCAGCAGAGGGGACATTCGAAAGTCAGAGCCGCTGACAATGCAGTCTTTCTCAGTAAGAGTGACGAGGACGTTGCCAGGACTCAAGGGCCTGAGTTATAGGGAGAGGTTGGACAGGCTTGAGGTATACAAGATCATGAGGGGCATAGACAGGGTGAATGCACACAGTCCTTTCCCCAGGGTTGGGGAATCAAGAACTAGAGGGCACAGGTTTAAAGTGAGAGAGGAGAGATTTAAAAGGGACCTGAGGGGCAAGTTCTTCGCACAGTGGATGGTGGGTATATGGAACCAGCTGCCAGGGGAAGTGGTTGAGGCAGGTACAATAACAACATTTAAAAGACATTTGGATGTGGATGGTAAGGGTTTAGAGGGATATGGGCCACATGCAGGCAAATGGGACTAGCTTACATAGGCACGTTGGTCAGCATGGATGAGTTGGGCTGAAGGGCCTGTTCCTGTACTGTACTGTTCTATGACTCGACTCTAGCTAGGTTCAAGCTCTCCGTTCTGTGTCCAGAGCTGACAACCTTTGACTCAGGTTCAAGGAAACCATCGCACCTTGTACAGTTGTCAGTACAAACTCTACACTCAAAAAAAAATACAGGCCAGATCCATTCAACATGCTCTTCAAACTTAAGCCCTCACTGACTGCACTGATACAAGATCGGTAGCTATTTATCAGACATTTACTTTCTCACTTTGAACCTGCACCGTTCTCTGCATGCATGAACCCCACAGGCAGACCTGAGCTGGAGAGAAAAACTTGCAAGGTGTTAAAGATCCAGAATAAAACGAGCAGCTGTCTCCTTTATGACTGAACGTAATTGGAATGAAAAGCTCCCAACAACAGTCAGCAATCATTGCAACAGCAGCACACTACTCACTCTCGGAACACACGGACAGGATGACCATTTTACAGTCCTTCCTCTGCAGCAGGAAATCCATCAGCCGGCCCCTGTCTTGAAGCATGTGCACTATAGGCTGCAGCTTTATCTGCAGGCACCACAAGTAACCTGTCAGGAATCCACAAAACCAATTAATGAGAAACATTAAGAGAGATAAAAGCAAAGAATTGATGCTAGACGTTTATAATCCCTGGTTAGATACAGCTGAAGAATAGTCTCCAATTTTGGGTGTTTTGGGGAAGTTATCAAAGGTTAGGAGAAGGAAGTTTGCCAGAATTGTCCTGGAGATGGAGCACCTTGGTTACATGGAGAAAGTGGAACAGTTATTCTTAACAGCAGAGGAGATTACGGCAAGAATTATTACAAATGTTCCAAATCTAGAAGGGTTTTAATAAAGTAAATAAAACAGTTTCCAAACTGGCAAAAATGTCAGGAAAGGTGAAAGAATCTTTGAACTCTGGTTTGTATAACTGAGACAGAAAAACACAGGGCTTTATGTATAGAGCAAGGGAGTTGGACTAACCGAAGGGCTGGAACTGACAGGATGGGCCACATGGCCTCAGATTGTGCTGCTAGACTTTTTTTTTTACATATAACGCATCACGGCTTGGTACAGCAACTGCTCTGCCTGTGACTGCAAGAAACTGCAGAGAGTTGTGGACACAGCTCAGCACATCATGAAAACCAGCCTCCCCTCCATGGACTCCGTCTACACTTCTCACTGCCTCGGTAAAGCAGCCAACATAATCAAAGACCCCTCCCACCCCGGACATTCTCTCTTCTCCCCCCTCCCATCGGGCAGAAGATACAAAAGCCTGAAAGCACGTACCACCAGGCTCAAGGACAGCTTCTATCCTGCTGTTATAAGACTATTGAAATGGTCCCCTAGTACACTGAGATAGACTCTCGACCTCACAATCTACCTCATCATGGCCCTTGCACCTTATTGTCTGCCTGCACTGCACTTTCTCTGTAACTGTAACACTTTATTCTGCATTCTGTTATTATTTTCCCCTGTTCTACCTCAATGTACTGATGTAATGAAATGATCTGTATGGATGGCATGCAGTTTTTCACTGTACCTCAGTACGTGACAATAATAAACCAATTTAGTATTATGAGAGACTTGATCACAAAACCCAAATACAGCAAATAGTTCTTCTTGAGCCTGAGTCCAGGCTAAGAGCCATGCTCACAGTCAACAGCATGGTTAGCACTGCATACTTTCACAATATGTGTGCATTGCTGTAGACGTGGTCTCAGAAACATGAGAAGGATGTGGAGACACTGGACGAGGTGTTAAAAAACAACACAATGATAGGATGATTTACTCTTTCATTCAAGGTTGTGCCTATCCCAAGCAAGGCTACCTTTATTTTCTAACCTCAAACGCTCTTGAACTGAGTATCTTGCCCTGGTCTGTGGTCAGCGATAAGGAAAGCAGATTTTCTTTGAGAGGACATCAGTGAGCTGATCAGGGACAGACACAAGACTTTATTAAAACCAGATTTAATTAAGGCTATTTAAACTCCTCAGCTGCCAGTGTGGGATTTGAACTGGATCATCAGTCCAAGGCTCTAAATTATGCTTACAGTATTCTAGTTAACACTGTGCCACAGTGACGGGAAGCAACAGACAACAAAAGCCAAACAGACTAGGGCTCTTTTGGGGTAGATGTGGAAAAAGTTATTCTATGTTTGAGGCCTCCAGAACGAGAAGCCTGTAATGAGAGGCGGTTCCCAACAGACTCAGTCAAGAATTCAAATCAAGTTCTTTACCCAGAGATTGAGAATAGGAATCTTACTCAAGCTCAGGGGAGGGGCATGAACGCAGTTCAGGGGAGACTGGATAAACACCAGAGGGAGCAAATAATAAAAAGATATGCTAATCCAGCGAGGGTGGGAGGAGAATCATTTGGAGCCGAAGCATTGCACAGACCTGTTTGGCAGGTATCAGTGATGTAAAATCCCACTTATTTAACTGCACAAAATGATTAATCAGAGATAGTAGAATCATTTCCACAGCAAAGCTACAAGCCAGACTTCCCTCTCCTCCACTAGCAGCAGAGTGTGCACCACCCACAAAGTACACTGGGGTTACTCACACTGGCTACTCCCACAGGACCTCCCACACCTGCCACCTCAACTAACACGGGGGGTAGGCAGAAGAATGCCACCACCTGTAGTTTCCCATCTAGCTAACATACCATTCTGACTTGGAACAATAACACCGTTCCTTCATCATCCCTGGGTCTAAACCCTGGAACTCCCTCCCCACAGCACTGTGGGAGCACCTCCTCCACAAGGACTGCAGGGGTTCAAGAAAGCAGCTCACCCCCACCTCTCGAGGTAGGCAAGGACGGGCAATAAACACCAGCCACCCTCACATCAATCAGTGAAGTATTGGGGAGAAAACAAGAGAGGAATATGCACTTTGTCCCTAGTGCTTTGGATTTATATTTAAACTGTAACATCTGGCGACGAAGACATAGATCACTATCTACTCATCAGAGCAGGCTGGGCAACACAGAGAACACTGTAAAATACTGTAGTGATACGTTGCACAAATAAATTCAATGAAAGATCCACTCACCTTCACTTGCATTAATTATAATATCAGGCTGAAACACACTCCAGGAGGAAGAATCTATAACTTAAGGAAAACACAGATGCTGTCGAGAGGAGAATGTTCTCACACAGTCGTGGAGAGACACAGCACGGAAACAGGCCCTTCAGCCCACTAGGTCCATGTTGACCGTTGAGCACCCATTGACACTAATGCTGCTCTGACCATGTTACCCTCCCTCATGTGAAAGGATGCTCCTTGGTCTCAGTACCAAGGGCCGATTTTCGTGTGTTCGTGCATCTGCTAAAACTCACGTTCCCTCTTTGCTCATCAGCTCCCTGTAAATCCCACCCTACCACCCACGCTCAGTGATAACCTGCAACATCCAGCCTCTCTCACAACACCCATCAGCCTCAGCATATTCATTCCCTCGACCGCTCCCTCACTGCTCTACCCAACTCACTGCACCTCCTCCTCACAGGAACCCCCACTTCACCAACCTTCCCTTACTGCACCCCCCACACCCCTCACCAGAATTGTCACAGCTCCCTCACAGCCTCCCCCCTCCACCCTCGCAGCACTTCACCAACACACCGCCCCCTCCACACCGTCCCTCCATCTCACCACTCACCTCCACTGCCCTTCTCTGACTCACCACTCCTCCCACTCCCGAGTTACCACCCCCTTGATTCACCAAACCCCGCCATACTCTTCCCTCCAATTCACCGCCCCTCCCGCTGCCCTCCCCCCGTCTGACTCACCGCTACCCCCTCAGTCCTCCCCCGACACTGCCCCTACCCCCGACTCACTGCTCTCCCTGCAGTCGTCTCCTAACACCGGCCCTTCCCCAACCCCCCTCCCCACTAACTTGCTGCCCCTCCCTGGCTACACATCAGATCCATGTCATCCTTTTCCTCACCTGCTGCTTTTACGAAGCATCTCCCTCTCTCACCTCAGGACCCCAGGCTCCAGCATGTTCCTGGGATCTTTCTTTGCTTGCACTGACTGACCCCATCTCTCGCTGCAATCACCTCATCTCCGCCCCCTCACATCTTCCCTTTCGTTCCACTGCTTTGGCCGAGCTATTAAATCTCCAACTTCCCCCGAAGATCCGTGTCCCTGACCTGAGTCAGTAACTGCTTCTCTCACCACGGCTGCTGCCTGGCCTGATGAGTATTTCTAGCATTTTGATCTTCCACAGATTACATAACCAACATATTTTGCTTTTCTTTCAATTTTCAAGAAACAAATTTTAATTGCTGTAAATCGTTAGATGATTCACAGTAAAGGATACAAAGTTCACACGGGACAGGACTCTGCGCTGTCACAGCTGACGGACCTACACAAAGGGTTTCAGGGCATCAGTACAACTTCACATGGAATTAAAACTCTGACAATTGCCGCATCAGGATTTGACAAAAAACGTATACTGAAAGCCTTTGAAAAAAGTCAAAGATGAAGTGATCACAACATTCAGAGAGATTTAAGATCAAGATAAGATTCCTTTATTAGTCACATGTACATCTAAACACACAGTGAAATACATCTTTTGTGTCGAGTGTTCTGGGGGCAGCCTGCAAGTGTCGCCATGCTTCTGGCGCCAACATAGCATGCCCACAACTTCCTAACCTGTATGTCTTTGGAATGTGGGAGGAAACCGGAGCACCCGGAGGAAACCCACGCAGAACAACTTCCTAACCTGTATGTCTTTGGAATGTGGGAGGAAACCGGAGCACCCGGAGGAAACCCACGCAGAGACGGGGAGAACGTACAAACTCCTTACAGGAAGAACTGCTTCCACTGGGCCAAACACAGACAAATGGGACCAGATTGGACAGACAGCTTGGTCACATAGATGTTGGACTGAAGGGCCTGTAACTCTGTGACTCTACACTGCTGGGAGATACTGGAACCGGCAAACATGGACTGAAAATAATTGGCCAAAGTACCAGGAAGGATGGAAATGATGAGAATTAATTTTACGCAGCGAGTTATTGTGATCTGGACTTCAACTGTGACCATCAAAGGGGAATTAGTAACCAGGAAGGGATAAGGTGGGTGGATAGGGACTGATTGGATACCTTTCTCTAATGGCCTGCACTGGTGTAAGGGGCTGTACAGCTTTCCCTGTGCCATCACACCCCTGTGCCTTCAATGAACACATCAAATACCAAGGTACCTTCCACTGAGGATGGATCAGCACTACTCCTGCCAAAATGATCTTCCCAACCATCAGGTGACACACTGCCAGGTCAGAGAAGCAGGTAAGACATGCATCAACACACAGATCTTCAACGTCAGAACTCAAGTGCCTGTGGTGTGTTTCCCCTGGCTGGCAGAATTGTGCAGCTCCAGTCTCCTGAAGGAATGAACAAGTCTTGGGCAAAGATCCAATAGAAACAAGTGTTTCTGCCGAGCTTTGATAAAGTGAAATGTGCTGATACCAAGCCAGGTGACAAAAGATTAAAGCAGATAAATGGACGCATATCTGGATGCATCGTGGCTTGGTACAGCAACTGCTCTGCCCAGAACAGCGAGAAACTGCAGAAAGTTGTGGACACAGCTCAGCACATCACGAAAACCAGCCTCCCCTCTGTGGACTCTGTCTATACTTCTCGCTGCCTCGGTAAAGCAGCCAACATAATCAAAGACCCCACCCACCCCGGACACTCTCTCCTCTCCCCCCTCCCATCAGGCAGAAGATACAAAAGCCTGAAAGCATGTACCACCAGGCTCAAGGACAGCTTCTACCCCACCGTTATAAGACTATTGAACGGTTCCCTAGTACGATAAGATGGACTCTTGACCTCACAATCTATCTTGTTATGACCTTGCACCTTATTGTCTGCCTGCACTGGACTTTCTCTGTAGCTGTAACACTTTATTCTGCATTCTGTTACTGTTTTCCCTTGTACTACCTCAATGCACTGTGTAATGAATTGATCTGTATGAATAGTGTGCAAGACAAGTTTTTCATTGGACCTCGGTACATATGACAATAATAAACCAATAACTAAAAGTGTGAGCAAAGGTGGCTGATGCCACATTGATCAATTTTCTCCTGCCTCCTTTTCACTCACTAACGACCAACCCTGACACAGATATCAAACCTCCCGAGATGAGTGCTGTTGAGGTTTGGTGAAATGGCCTCCACCTCAGAGGCTGAATGTCCTCCTGTGTTCTCTCCTCTCTACTGAACTTAAAACCTGATTGTCTTCTCAGTTTTCCAGCTCTGATGAAAACATTACCTCCCTTCCTCCCTCCACAAACACTGTGTGAGCTGCTGAGTATTTTCAGCATCATCTGTTTTTACGACAGGAGATTTTAAGGTGTGTTTTATAGGAGAGAGACTCAAGACCTAGGGAGAGGACTCTGGAGTGCAGTTCTCTGCAGCTGAAGGTACAGCTATCAATGACAGTGATGGAAATCAGGCATGGTCAAGGCCAAAACTGGAGCAATAATTTAGAGAGCTGCAAGGCTGAAGAAGCTTACTGAGATATCGAACAGCAGCAACCATTAACCTCAACCATACACCTAGTTTCTGTAGTAAATGTCACTGTTGGCACAACACCTGATCACAGTGGGCATGAGAGCTGATGCCATGTACACAGCTTGACGGGATGGGAATGGACAACAAGGTTAGCTTCAACGCTCCCACTGTTTGTCTACGCTGACTCAACCAGGGCTCCTCCACCTCCATCTCCCACTCCTGCTCTCACAACCCCCCCCAACTCCCCACCGTCCCCCAGAGAGAGCAAAGGGGCTCCTTTCCTCTGCACTTGTTGTGTCAAGTGTGCTTTAACTCGCTCGTGGGGACAGGTGGGAGTGGGGGGCAGTCTAAAGGAGACTTTAATTTAAAAATCCCTTGATGGGTTTTCAACATGATTGAAACTGTGCTCAGTGTGAATCAGATCTGCAGCAAGTTACAGGAAGAACGTGGTCTTGAAATTACTCACCTGCTCGAGGAATCTTACAGGGGTGAATGGACATTGGTAGAAGGACTTGCTGATGAATTGTGACAGCTCCATCAAATTCTGCTCGGAGTTTTATATCGAAAATCATAGAGGTCTGTGAATATAGAAAGTGCAGGATTACATTCTGGGAGTGACAAACCTCCTGCTCCTCCACCTACAATGGTTCTTGTCTAGAGAACATCCACAGAAGAACCTACAATCAATTGCATTTCAAAAGGTCCACAAACTATCCCAACTTGGCCATTATCTTGTTTGAGAGAATGGGACAACTCATGGAGGCACCTTGGTCAGCATGGACGAGTTGGGCTGAAGGGCCTGTTTCCATGCTGTATAACTCTATCACTCTAGTTACAGGCGATCTCATCAAAAGGTATAAAGTTCCTCGAAGACTTGGCAGGTGGATGCGGAGGGGCTATTTCCCTTTGTCAAAAAGAGGGAAATTAGTTTAAAACTGGGAGTCATTTTCTCAGGATACAAGGGAAGGATACTGAGGTGCAATTTCAGGAGTAATTCTTTCATTCAGAGGGTGGCAAATCTTGGGAATTCTCTACTCAAGTCCACATGTGGATGCTCAACTGTTGAGTATCATCAAGAACAGGTAAATGATAAATCTTTGGATGCTGAGTGAATAAGAGGATACGGCGATGGGGAGGCCAGGCATACAAAATACAGGATTAGCCATGACCTTACTGAACAACAGAATTATTGAATCACCTGACCAGCTGAAATGGGATTAAGTATAAATGGATGTTTGATGGTTGGTGTGGACTCAGTGAGACCAAAGGCCTGCTTCCAAGTTGTATGCTCTAACAAACTTCTACAGAGGTACTCTTGAAAATATCCTGACTGGTTGCATCATGGTCCAGTATGACAATTCGAATACACAGGAACACAGGAAGCTGCAGAGAGTAGTGGACTCAGCCCAATACATCAGAGGCACAGCCCTCCCCACCATCGGCAGTATCTACAGGAGGTGCTGCCTCAGGAAGGCAACATCCATCATCAAAGATCCCCAACATCCGGGCCATGCCATCTTCTCACAGCTACCATCAGACAGGAGGTAGAGAAGCCTGAAGTCCCACACCAGCAGGTTCAGGAACAGCTACTTCCCTTCAAACATTCGGTTCTTGAACCAACCGGCACAACCCTAATCACTGCAGTCTAGCAACACTGTGACCACTTTGATCACTTTGCACTAAAATGGGCCTATTTCTTTTTTGTTCTAATTGTGTACTTGTAAAAATTGTGTATAATTTATGTTTTTCTTGTGAATGCTGCTTATCTCATGCTCTGTGCCTGTGATGCTGCTGCAAATAAGTTTTTCATTGCACCTGTGCACACATGGACTTGTGCACATGACAATAAACTCGACTTGACTTGATTTCACGATCCTATGACTTTTGCTCCTAATTCTTGGTCTTTTATCATTGTTGGGTAAATTCTGGAACACCTTTCCAAGCTGCACTGTGGGAGGTTGGTAATTGGGAAGTACAGTTCTTACCTGAGAACTCTGGTGATGCACCACAACCAAGTTATCGACCACATTCAGGGCAAATTTTCCGATGGTGTTTAGTTTTAATACATGCATTTTCTTACACTGTCCTTCCCTGCAATTAAAACAGTACACTTTCAGGAAATCTCTCCAGGGTACAGAACTGACTGACTATGATCACAACCACCAGACCTTACCTGGGTAAATAATACATGATTACTTCTGCCCCAGGGTTATTGGGAGCTCTTGGTTGATACTTCAAATAAAGGACGTAGAGTTGACCATATCTTGTGAGAAAAACAAATTTAAACATTATTGCCTTTTGTAAAATTAAACCTGCTGCGGGAAACATTGCAAAAAAAAGGGTAAATTTAAATAACTTGACAGAGTGAGGGGCTGGTTAATATTATTTCACCAATGAAACTTGCAGTAACTGAATAGCCAGGCTCCCTCATAGCTGAGGGTTCTTGTAAATAAATATGATGCAGTAGCTTAATGTCAGCGAGGAACTTACACAGTGGCCATTATTATATCTCTGTCAGAGAGAGAAGGGTTTCCAGACTTGGGAGAGACAGGCAGTTCGATTTCAAACTTCGGCATTTTTGTCATCGTTCCACTCTGGAAAGTAAAGTTAAAGTCAGTGGCTCCTGAAACACGACACAAGGGGAACTAGCCCACATGAGCAGAAAACCAGTCAGTTCCTCAGGCCTCCTCAGCAAATCAATCGAGCCCGATCTTCCATCATCTCTGTTTCTCAAATTATCCCTGATTTCCACCGTTCACTCAGTGCCCAAAAACTAACTGATCTTAGTGCTGAATTTGCTCATTCGCCAAACATCCTGAGAATTGAGAAGATTTACAGCTCTTTTCACTCAGAAGCAACTGTTTTCTAAATAGGCCAATTACCGAAAAGGCAGCATTCGCATTTTAAATCTCATGCGGCAAAACGCTGATCCCAAGGATTCAGAGGAAAGTTGCTCCTGGTGCAAAGTGGTGAGAAAACACATAGGAAAAAACTTGCATTTCAAGAGAAAATTTCACAGCTTTAGGACATCTGGTCAACAAAGTGCGTTCGTGTAATGCGGTCAGTGAGATAAGGAAACGTAACAACCATGGTTGCACAGTGATCCCATGAACAGCTGGACATAAAGGCCAGGTGTAAGGTAGTGTACCACAAGCACAGAAAAGTGGCAGGAACCTATGCCTGGCCAGGTCACAGCCTGAGGTCAGAGATGTATCTCCTTGTATCAAAGATTGCCTTGCTTACTGTGCCTTGCCCAACCCATTACTTAACTGGGTGGAGTGGCACCCAGGGTCAGTTACCTCACAGAGTTCAATCCCAAACCGGGGCACTGTCCGTGTGGAGTTTGCACCTTCTCCCTGTGACCGCGTGGGTTCCCGGTTTCCTCTCACATCCCAAAGACATGCAGATTGGTAGGTCATTCGGCTATCAAAAATTAACCCTTACTGTGGGTAAGTGGCAAGAAGAATCCAAGGAAAATCAATGGGCTTGAGAAAGAATAAAAGCTGTAAGGCTACAGGGAAACGAGGGAGGAGGAACGGGACTGGTGGGACTGCTCTACTGGGAGCTGGCATGGGCCCAATGGCCTCCTGTGTTGCAACGCTGCAAGTTCTGCCGGCACATCATGAGAGTGAAATCAGCCCAAGGCTCCTGCCTTCCGCTCGAGCCCAAGGCCACCTAGTCTGACTCGAATTAGAAGCTGTCATAACAGGACAAAGAAATGGGACTTTAAACGTTGCCGGAATTATGGTGTTAGGACGTTTCTGGAGGAGCTCCTTTGCAAAAGCATGCTGTATAATTAGGTAAAGATACCCAAACCACCTTTACCTAATTATAACTGTGACAAGATTAAAGTTCAATTTCACTTCTCACTTTGTCCTGATTCTACCACCTGCCACAAAGACAGTGGGCCAAACAATCACCTAGGGTACTGTAAATCTGAAATGATTACCCCCCTTCACCTGGATCCTTCACCCCTGCTCGTGTCCAATTACTCATTTGCTACATCCGTCACCTTTTCACCCTCCGAGAGGATTGCCAAGGGGTGACGGAGTGGCTGGGGTTGGCAGTGTTGCAGCAAGTACAGCTGCTGCCTCACAGCCCCAGTGACCGGCACTGCCTGTGTGGAGTTTGCACGTTCTCCCTGTGTAACCCAGGTGCTCATGTTCCTTCCCACATCCCCGACATGCTGGTTGGTAGATTAATTGTAAATTGGCCCCAGTGTGTGAGTGAATGGTTGAATCTGCAGGAGCTGATGGGAATGTGGGATTAGGGTCAACGGGTGCCTGATGGTTAGCACAGACAGTGGGCTCTGTGACACCTTACCACATAGACCACTGTCTTTCACTTTCCCATTTGCATTTTCTTCATCCTCCCAGTGTCTAATGATTGGTAAATATTTCTCTCTGCGCTTATCTCCTTCAGGTAAAGTTATATCAGTGATTTCAAACAGCACATGTTAGAAAGGTGTGAGGTAAAATATTTAACATTTCAGGTAACAATGAACAAATGATTTAAACGATGTACTTGGCTCCTCTGCTCTGTGCCCATGTTTAGACTCCACACAACCTATCTCCACCTCGTACCATCAGCAGATCCTTCCAGTCCCTCCCACGTGTTCAACTCACTTTCCCTTGAACACACCTACGTTCCTTGCCATGAGGTTCCCTCTGGAAGCCAGTCGCATATTCTCCCCATTCTGTGTTGAGGAACATTCCCTTTAATCCCCTATTGGAATTATTAGCGACCACCTCGTAACAGTGACCTGTGTCAGTCTCCCCATTAGTGGAAATAAATGGTTTAACCCACTAAAACTCCTTTGTAACTTTAAAGAGCCCTCCTCCTCTCTCTAAATATAGAAGAGCCCCAGTCTACCTTCTGTCCCTTCCTTTTCCCACTAGCCCCCCCACCCCATCTGCCCATCACCCACACACTCCTCCCTCTGGTTCCCCTCCTCACCTCCTTCCCTTCATTCCTCTCCTATCAGGTCCCATCTTCTTCAGCCCTTTGTCACTTCCACCTATCGCCTCTCAGCTTCTTACACCATTCCCACTCTCCCCCCTCACCTGGATCCACCACTCACCCACCAGCTCTCGCTCCACCCCTTCCCCCCACCTTTTTATACCAGCCATACCCCTCTTTCTTTCCAGTCCAGATGAAGGGTCACGACCTGAAAATTTAACTGTCCATTTCCCTCCACAGATGCTGCCTGACCCGCTGAGTTCCCCCAGTGCTTTGTGTGTTGCTCTAGTCTAACTTCCACTGTTTCTGACAGGGAAAGCCTGGATTCTGAAATCCTTGCTGCAAATCCCTTCCTGCATCGTTCCCAGTGCTTGTGCATCCTTTTCACAACAGTGACCAGAGTGTGCACAGATGGTGGAGGCATGATTGAAGAATAGAACGCAACTTACCCTGAAAATAAATGGCTGTAGGACATTGCCCTGCACTGTGGTGGACAGGAGCAGCACAGCACTTTCGGGGCAGTACATGTACCAGTTGACATTGATGCTGTGTGTCTTGAGTAGTTTTAAAGTACGTTTGTCAGGTAGTACCTGGGAACAACAAAATTAACAAAGTCAAAGTTGAGTTTATTGTCAGATGCACAAGTCCATGTGTGCACAGGTGCAATGAAAAACTTACTTGCAGCAGCATCACAGGCACAGAGCATCAGATACACAACATTCACAAGAAAAACAAAAACATAGATTATACAAAACTATACATGAAAGAACACAATTAGAACAAAAAAAAAGTCCACTGTAGTGCAAAGTGATCAAAGTGGTCATAGTGTTGCTAAACTGTAGTGACTAGGGTTGTCCAGGTTGGTTCAAGACCAAATGGTTGAAGGGAAGTAGCTGTTCCTGAATCTGGTGGTGTGGGACTTCAGGCTTCTGTACCTCTTGCCCGATGGGAGTTGCAAGAAGATGATATGGCCCGGATGTTGGGGATCTTTGATGATGGATGTTGCCTTCTTAAGGCAGCACCTCCTGTAGATACTCCTGATGGTGGGGAGGGATGTGCCCGTAAGAAAATGTAGTCCCCATGGGTACCCACATCAAAAGAAGGGGCGAGGTCCTGAAAGTAGATTTGAGGGAGCTAGGAATGAGGTTAAAGAGCAGGACCACATAGGTACATGCTTCCAGTACCACGTGGTAAAGAGCACAGAGGTTAGAGCATAGAGCAAGTGAATGTGTGTCTGAAGATGGTGCAGGAGGGAGGGCTGTACACTTCCGAGACTTTGGGACCATTTCTAGGGCAGGTGGGGCCTGTACAAACGGGAGGGGGTACATGCACAGGACCAAGAACTCCATTGCACGGGGCGGTCACCAGTGCTTTTGAAGTGGATTTAAACTGACTCAACAGGGGAACATGAACCTGAGAGGGGGCAGAGAAACAAATCTGGAAGTCTTCATCAGTAAGTCTGCAGATGACATGAAATTAGGAGGTGGTGCTGGTAGTGAAGAAGGTCATCATAGATTACAGGGGACCTTGATTAGGGAAATGGGCCGAGGATTGACGAATGGATTTCAATACAGGTAAGCGTGAGGTGATGCATTTTGGAAAGTCAAACCAGCATAGAACTTACACTACAAATAGTAGGGCACTAGGGAGTGTAATGGAACACCTGTCGCTCAGAGTACAGGTGCATAGTTCATTGAAGGTGGCTTCACAGGTGGACAGGGCGGTGAAAAAGGCGTTTAGCACGCTGGCCTTCATCAGTCAGGGCACTGAGTACAGGAGTTGGGACATTATGTTGCAGTTGTATAAGTCGCTGGTGAGGCCGCACTTGGAGCACTGTGGACAATTTTAGTCGCCCTGTTATAGGAAAGATGTGGTTAAACTGGAAAGAGTGCAGAGAAGGTTTACGAGGATGTTGCCAGGACTCGAGGGCCTGAGTTACAGGGAGAGGTTGGCCAGGCTGGGTCTGTATTCCTTGGAGCGTAGGAGAATGAGGGGCAACCTTGTAGAAGTGTTTAAAATTATGAGAGGCATAAATAAGGTGGACGGTAACAGTCTTTTCCCCAGGGTAGGGGAATCCAAAACTTGGGGGTATAGGTTTAGGGTGAGAGGGGAAAGATTTGAAAAGAACCTGAGGGGCAACTTTTTCACACAGAGGGTAGTGAGTATATGGAACGAGCTGCCAGAGGAAGTGGGTGAGGCAGGTACGACAGTATCGTTTAAGAAGCACTTGGATAGGTACATAGAGGGGCGGGGCTTGGAGGGATATGGGCTGAATGCAGGAAGTTGGGAGTAGCCGGGTGGGCACCGTGGTCGGCATGGACTGGTTGGGCCAAAGGGCCTGTATCTGTGCTGTATTGTTTCATGACTCTAAGTCAAAAACACAAAGTGAAAAATTGAGGAACAAATAAAACAGCAGGTGCTGGAATTTGAAGCAGAAATGCTGGAAGAACTCAACCAGTCGAGCAGCACCTGTGACAGCTGAAACAAAGGCAAGCAGCAAGTAGGATCAGAAACCTGTTGGAAGACCAAATATAAAGGGACTATATCGAAATGCTAGCTGCATTCCCAACAAGGTGGATAAACTAATGTCACAGATAGTCATAAATGGGTAGGAACTGATTTTCTTTATATATAATTCATCTTTGTGACTGGGACATTGCCAGCAAGGCCAAGTTGTCCTTGAGAAGGTGGGAGTGAGCCAACATGCTGACCCGCTGCAGTCCTTCTGGTGAAGGTGCTCCCCCAGTGCCGGGGGAGAGAGTTCCAGGGTTTGGACACAGCAACGAAGGAATGGCAACGTTTTTCCAGGAGAGGATGGTGCACCACTTGGAGGGGAACCTGAGGGAGCTGGTGTTCCCTGAGCCTGGTTGCCTTTGTCCTTCTTGACAGCAGATTTGGGAGGTGGTGCAGGTAACGGTGGTGTATTTTGGAGATGGTACACACTGCAGTCACCGTGGGACAGTGGTGGATGGAGTGCTAATCAAGCAGGATGCTTAGTCCTGGATGGCATTGAACTTCATGAGGGTTGTTGGTGCTGCACTCATCCAGACTAGTAGAGAGTATTTCATCACATTGCTGATTATGCCTTGTAGATGGTGGAAAGGCCTTAGATTGTCAGCAGAATTCCCATTTTCTGAACTCCTGTAGTCACTATATTTATACGGCTGGTCCAGTTGAGCTTCTGGTCAATAGTGACTCCCTGGATGTTGATGCTGGAGATGACAAAGGCGTTGAACATCAAGGGTAGGTGGATAGATAGACTTGTGTTGGAGACAGTTATTGCCTGGCACTCTTGCAGCACCAATGTAACTTGACATTTATCATCCCACGTGCTGAATCTTGTCCGGGTCTCACTACATGCAGGCATGCACCGCTTAATCTGCAAAGGACTTGGACTTTGTGCAATTATCAACAAACATCCTCACTTCTAATCTTATGATAGAGGTCAATGATGAAGCAGCTGGAATGGTTGGCCTTGAACACAGCCCTGAGGAAGCCCTGCAATAATGTTTTGGGACTGGGAGATTGGGAAATATAAATACTCAAAGAGATTAGATGTGTTTATTCAGAGATTGCTGAAAGCAGCAATTAGGAGGCAAATGGTAACTGACCTTTATTGCTGGAGAGTTTGAGTACAAGAGTAAAGACATCTTAATACAATTACATCGGGTCTTGGTGAGACTGCACCTCGAGTTCTGGTATAACTCACCTAAAATAAGGCATACTTATTGCAGTAAAGATTCACCAGACTGGTTTGTAGAATGGCAAGTCGTTCACGAGAGATCAAGTAGGCTTGGCCTCTCTGCTGGAGTTTAGAAGAATGAGATTACGTCATTGAAGAGAACAGAATTGTTATGTCAGATCAGGAGGGAAGATATGTGGAGAACATTTCCCATGTTTCACCTGACTAAGGAGTGTGGAAGTGGGGTGGGGTGTGGTGTTTATTGCAGACTGAAAATTAGGGATGAAATGAGGAGAAATTTCTTTACACAGACAGTGGTGAATCTTCTGAAGTCTCTCCTCAAGTGAGTTGTGGAAGCTCAGTTATTGATTGCATTGAAAACAAAGATAATTGAATTTCTGGATATTACAGAAGTCAAGGGATATGAGGACAGGGCAAGGAAGTGGTATTTGTGACCCCTGCTATAGACGTGAGCACTGTTAGCAAAGCCAGTACTTATCAGTTGACCTTGGGATGACGGTGGTGGGGAACCACCCTGGTTATATCTATGATGACAGAAGCAACCTTGGTGTTAAGGACAAACCAGTAAATCAAAACAGTTGTTGAATATCCTGAAGATTCAAGGTTGGTGACTCATTGAGAGGGAGCGAGAAATGTACTGGAATACTGAATCCTTTCCAATGGCAAATAGCTTCACGTGGTTATCACAGACGTCAAGCTTTCTGACAATTATTCACATTAGTGAAGAGAGAGACAAGAGGGTAAGAAAAGGACAAAATGGGATTGTACATTTGAAAAAAATTGCAGCTTGTTAAGATCTTACTTGCCTGATAAAATTCAATTCCTTGATCAGTAATAAATACGATTTCATTAGAGCTGGTCCAACAGAACCCCAGGATGTTGGCGTTTTTGGTCTAAAGAGGGAGTAAAATGAACAGATGTATTTTAATCTGGGGATAAAATAAATTGCATTTAGACCAAAGAGATTTTAATTAAAATCATTAACCATCACTACTTGGAATTACGGAACATGGTTGAGGGAAAGGCATGACTGGCAGCTTGATATTCCAGTGTATGGAAGTTTCAGACAGGACAAAAGAGAGAGAATACTGATTAGGGAGAACATAACAACAGTACTCAGAATGATATCCTGGGAAAGAGTTTCCTAGATGGCCTGGCTCACATTTAAGGCAATGTCCATTATTCTGGACTCGCCCCCTTAGGCTGAGTCCATGGTCTCTCCAGCTCCTGTCTTGTCAACTCCTTTACTATTTCCTTTGTGAGGGGGAATCCTGTCTCATTAATTGGGATTGTGAGGAGGTAACTAAGCAGATTGATGAAGGCAGGGTGGTAGATGTTGACTGAATGGACTTTAATAAGGCACTTGACAAAATCACGCATGGTAGGCTGCTCCAAAAGGTTGAGGCACATGGGATCCAAGGCAAGCTGGCGAATTAAATTCAAAATTGGCTTGGTGACAGGAGGCAGAAGGTAGCAGTAGATGGATGCTTTTCTCGTTGGAAGTCAGTGACCAGTGGTGTAAGGCAGGGGTTGGTTCTGGGACGCTTATTATTTTGACATGTATTAACTACTTGGATGTGAATGTGGCAGGTATGATTCGTAAATATACAGATGACTCAAAAGTTGGTGATGTTGTGAACAGTGAGGAAGGTTGTCTAAGGCAGGATAAAGATCAGATGGAAAGCTGGGCAGATCATCGGTAGATGGAATGCAATCCCAACTAGTGTAAGTGATATATTTTGGGAAGTCAAATAGGGTAGGACACATATTGTAAATGGTAGGCCACCAAGGAATGTTGATGAACAGAGGGACTTAGGAATCCATAGTTCCCTGAAAGTGGCAACACAGACAGATAGGGTGGTGAAGAAAGGATACAGCACGCTTGCCTTCAAAGGTGACAGCGTAGAATATAGGAGTTGGGATGTGACGTTGCAACTTTACAAAACACCAGTGAGACCGCAGATGGAGCACTGCGTACAGTTCTGGTCACCACACTCTAGGAAGGATGTGGCTGCACTGGAGAGAGTGAAGAGAAGATTTACCAGGATGTTGCCTGGGATGGAGGAGAGATTGGACAGGCTGTGTTTGTTTTCCCTGGAGCGAAGGAGGCTCAGGGGTCACCTGATATAGAGGTATATAAAATTATATACCTCTACAGCACAATTCAGGCCCTTCAGCCCACAAAGCTGTGCCAAACATGTCCCTACCCTAGAAATTACTAGGCTTACCCATAACCCTCTATTTTACTCAGCTCCATGTACCTATCCAAAAGTCTCTTAAACGACCCTATCATATCCGCCTCCACCACCGTTGCCGGCAGCCCATTCCACGCACTCATCACTCTCTGAGTAAAAAACTTACCCCTGACATCTCCTCTATACCTACTCCCCAGCACCTTAAACCTATGTCCTCCTGTGGCCACCATTTCAGCCCTGGGAAAAAGCCTCTGACCATCTACCCGATCAATACCTCTCATCATCTTATACACCTCTATCAGGTCCCCCCTCATCCTCCGTCGCTCCAAGGAGAAAAGGCCGGGTTCCCTCAACCTGTTTTCATAAGGCACGCTCCGCATTCCAGGCAGCATCCTTGTAAATCTCCTCTGCACCCTTTCTATGGCTTCCACATCCTTCCTACCATAGAACCATACAGCACAATACAGGCCCTTCGGCCCACCATGTTGTGCCACCCTTCAAACCACACCTAAGACTATCTAACCCCATCCTCCCACATATCCCTCTATCTTAAATTCCTCCATATGCTTATCTAACAATCTCTTGAACTTCTCCAATGTATCAGCCTTCATCACCACCCCAGGCAGCACATTCCATGCACCAACCACTTCCTGGGTGAAAAACCTCCCTCTGACATTTCCCTTGAACTTCCCACCCATTACCTTAAAGCCATGTCCCCTTGTTTTAAGCATTGGTGCCCTGGGAAAGAGGCGCTGGCTGTCCACTCTATCTATTCCTCTCAATATCTTGTATACCTCTATCATGTCTCCCCTCATCCTCCTTCTCTCCAATGAGAACAGCCCTAGCTCCTTTAGTCTCTCCTCATAATCCATACTCTCCAATCCAGGCAGCATCCTGGTAAATCTCTGCACCCTTTCCAACGCTTCCACATCGTTCCTATGAGGCGACCAGAATTGGACACAGTTAAGTGTGGCCTAACAGTTTAGTAAAGCTGCATCATTAGTTCACGGCTCTTAAACTCAATCCCCTGACTTATGAAAGCTAACATCCCATAAGCCTTCCTAACTACCCTATCCACCTGCGAGGCAACTTTCAGTGGTCTGTGGATATGAATCCCTCTGCTCCTCTACACTGCCCAGAATCCTGCCATTTACCTTGTACTCCGCCTTGGAGTTTGTCCTTCCAAAGTGTACCACCCCACACTTCTCTGGATTGAACTCCATCTGCCACTTGTCAGCCCAGCTCTGCATCCTATCAATATCCCTCTGCAAGCTTCGACAGCCCTCCACACCATCCAAAACACCACCAATCTTTGTGTCATCTGCAAACTTGCTAACCCAGCCTTCCACCCCCTCATCTAAGTCGTTAATAAATATCACAAGAAGTAGAGGTCCCAAAACCAATTCCTGTGGGACACCACTAGTCACAGCCCTCCAATCCGAATGCACTCCCTCCACCACAACCCTCTGCTTTCTACAGGCAAGCCAATTTTGAATCCACATGGCCAAGCTTCCCTGGATCCCTTGGCCTCTGACCTTCTGAAGAAGCCTACCATGTGGAACCTTGTCAAACACCTTACTAAAATCCATGTAGACCACATCTACTACACTACCCTCATCACTCTTCCTGATCACCTCCTCAAAGAACCCTATCAGGCTTGTGAGGCAAGATCTTCCCTTCACAAAGCCATGCTGGCTGTCCCTAATCAGTCCATGTTTCTCCAAATGCTCATAGATCCTATCTCTTAGGATCCTTTCCAACAGCTTACCCACCACAGACCTAAGGATCACCGGTCTGTAATTCCCTGGACTATCCCTACTACCTTTTTGAATAAAGAGACAACATTTGCCACCTTCCAATCCTCCGGTACCATCCCCATTGACAACGAGGACTCAAAGATCCTAACCAACGGTTCAGCAATCTCCTCCCTCACCTCACGAAGCAGCCTGGGGAATATTCTGTCAGACCCCGGGGACTTATCTGTCCTAATATTTTCTAACAACTTCAACACCTCCTCTCTTGATATCTACATACTCTAGGACATTACCCTCACCTACACTGTTCTCAGCATCATCAAGACCCCTCTCCTTGGTGAATACTGAAGAGAAGTATTCATTGAGAACCTCACCCACTTCCACAGCTTCCAGGCACATCCTCCCACCTTTGTCTTTTATCGGACCTACCTTTACCCTAGCCGTCCTTCTGCTCTTTACGTACGAGAAAAAAGCCTTGGGATTCTCCTTAACCCTACCCGCCAAAGCCTTTTCATGTCCCCTTCTCGCTCTCCCCAGCCCTTTCTTAAGTTCCCTCCTTGCTACTCTATATTCCTCATGAGCCCTGTCCGATCCTTGCTGCTTACACCTCATGTATGCTGCCCTCTTCTTCCTAATTAGTTGTTCCACCTCTCTCGTCACCCACGGTTCCTTCACCCTGCCATTCCTTCTCTGCCTCACCGGGACAAATTTATCCCTAACATCCTGCAAAAGATCCCTGAACGTCGACCACATCTCCATAGTACATTTCCCTTCAAAAATGTCATCCCAATTTACATTCCCAAGTTCTCGCCTTATAGACTCATAATTTGCCTTTCCCCAATTAAATATCTTCCTGTCCTCTTTGCTCCTATCCCTGTCCATAACAATTCTAAAGGTAATGGAGCAATGGTCACTGTCCCCCAAATGCTCACCCACTGATAGATCTGTCACCTGACCCGGTTCATTACCTAAAACTAGATTTAATATGGCATTCCCTCTAGTCGGCCTGTCAACATACTGTGTCAGGAATCCGTCCTGGACACACTTAACAAACTGCACCCCGTCTAAACCTTAGGTGCCAATCAATATTTGGATAGTTGAAGTCTTCCATTATAATAACCCTGTTACTTTCGCATCTCTCCAAAAACTGACTCCCAATCTGCTCCTCAGTATCCCTACTGCTACCGGGGGGCCTATAGAATACTCCCAGGAGGGTAACTGCTCCTTTCTTGTTCCTAACTTCCACCCATATTGACTCTAGAGAGGATCCTTCTACATTATCTACCCTTTCTGCTACCCCTCCTCCTCTGCTCCCCCCCCCCATCCCTTTTAAAACACTGAAAACCAGGAATATTCAATATCCATTCCTACCCCGATGTCAGCCATGTCTCTGTAATAGCCACGTCTCTGTAATAGCCACAGTATCGTAGTCCCATGTACTTATCCAAGCTCTCAGTTCATCTCCTTTATTCCTGATGCTTCTCGCATTCAAGTAAATGCACTTCAGTCCATCCACCTCACTACTTTTATAGCCTGCACTCTGCTTCTCCTTCCTCAAAGCCTCTCTACCTGTCAGATCTGACTTTTCCCCATCCCCTTCTTCCTCTGACCTACTCCCCCGGTTCCCTTCCCCCTCGCAATCTAGTTTAAACCCTCCTGAAGCACCCTAGCAAACCTGGCTGCAAGGATATTGGCCCCCCTCAGGTTCAGGTGTAACCCGTCCTCTCTGTACAGGTCCCACCTTCCCCAGAAGAGATCCCAATGATCCAAAAATCTAAAACCCTCCCTCCTGCACCAACTTCTCAGCCACACATTTATCTGTCATCTTCTCCTATTCCTACCTTCACTATCACGTGGCACTGGCAGCAATCCCGAGATCGCTACCCTTGAGGTCCTGTTCTTCAGCCTTCTGCCCAGCTTGCTAAACTCACTTTCAGGACCTCATCCCTCTTCCCACCTCTGTTGTTGATACCAACATGAACCACGACTTCTGGCTGTTCTCCCTCCCGTTCTAGAATCCTGTGGACCAGATCAGTGACATCCCGGACCCTGGCACCTGGGAGGCAACATACCATCCAGGATTCATGCTGACTGCCACAGACCTTCCTATCTGTTTCCCTGACTATCGAGTCCCCTATCACTACTGCCTTCCTCTTCTCCTCCTGAGCAGCAGGATTGGTCCCAGTGTCAGAGACCTGGCTGCTGCCGCTAGGCCCCGGCAGGTCATCTCCCTTAACAGCCTCCAAAGCGGAAAACCTGTTATTGAGGAGAACAGCCTCCGGGGTCCTCTGCTCTATCTGCCTGTTTGTTTTCTTTTTCCTTTTCTCTCCCCTGACAGTCACCCTTCTATCTACTTCCTGGACTCCAGAAGTACCTGCTCTAAGGGGGGTGACTGTCTCCTGATGTACAGTATCTACATAACTCTCCCCCTCCCTGATATTGCGCAGTTTGAAGCTGCAGCTCCAGCTCATCAAGTTTGAGCTGAAGTTCCTCCAGCCTCAAGCACTTACTGCAGATGTGGCCATCGTGGACCACAGCGAGGTCCACGAGCTCCCACATCAAGCAGCTGCAGCACACCACCACGTCTTCCATCTGAACTTATTCTTTCTTTTCTCCCCCTAGTTTTTCCTACTTAAAAATTTATAAACAGATAACAGGTAAACCTTACCTTTACCTACTTACCAACTACTCACCCGCCTTCCCCCTTCATGCCTAAGCCCCTTGAGCCAAAGCCAACCACTCGGCTCCCTCAACAGCCTCCAAAACAGAAAACCTGTTACTGAGGGGAACAGTCTCCGGGGTCCTTGGCTCCATCTGCCTGTTCATTTTCTTTTCCCTTTTCCCTCCCCTGACAGTCACCTTTCTATCTACTTCCTGGACTCCTGTAGTGAGGCGACCAGAACTGAGCACAGTACTCCAAGTGGGGTCTGACCAGTCCTATATAGCTGCAACAATACCTCTTGGCTCGTAAATTCAATTCCCCGATTGATGAAGGACAATACACCATATGCCTTCTTAACCACAGAGTCAACCTGTGCAGCCGCTTTGAGCGTCCTATGGACTCGGACCCCAAGATCCCTCTGATCCTCCACACTGCCAAGAGTCCTACTATTAATACTATATTCTGCCATCATATTTGACCTACCAAAATGAACCACTTCACACTTATCTGGGTTGAACTGCATCTGCCACTTCTCAGCCCAACTCTGCATCCTATCTATGTCCCTCTGTAACCTCTGACAGCCCTCTATACTATCCACAACACATCCAACCTTTGTGTCATCTGCAAACTTACTAACCCACCCCTCCACTTCCTCATCCACGTCGTTTATAAAAATCACAAAGAGTAAGGGTCCCAGAACAGATCCCTGAGGTACACCACTGGTCACCGACCTCCATGCAGAATATGACCCTTCAACAACCACTCTTTGCCTTCTGTGGGCCAGCCAGTTCTGGATCCACATTGCAATCTCCCCTTGGATCCCATGCCTTCTTACTTTCTCAATAAGCCTTGCATGAGATACCTTATCAAATGCCTTGCTGAAATCCATATACACTACATCTACTGCTCTCCCTTCATCCATGTGATAAGGTAGATAGACAGGATCTTTTCTCCTAATGGTATGAGAATCAAGGTTAACCACCAGGTCGGATCGGTAGTAAAGAAAGTGCATGATATGTTGGCACTCATTTCGAGAGGTATAGGGTATAAAATTAAGGAAGTGTTGGTGAGGCTCTACAGGGCACTAGTGAGGCCTCATTTGGAATACTGTGCACAGTTTTGGGCCCCATATCTTAGGAAAGATGTGCTGATGTTGGAGAGGGTTCAGAGGAGATTTACAAGGATGATTCCTGGAATGAAAGGGCTTACGTATGATGAGCGTTTGTCGGCTCTTGGACTGTACTCACTGGAGTACAGAAGAATGAGAAGGGACGTCATAGAGACATTTAAAATGTTGAAAGGACTGGACAGAGTAGATGTAGCCAAGCTGTTTCCCTTGGTGGGTGAGTCTAGGACCAGAGGGCACAATCTTAGAATTAGAGGGTACAGGTTTAAAACAGAGATGAGGAGAAATTTCTTTAGCCAGAGGGTTGTGAATTTGTGGAATTCCTTGCCAGGTACAGCAGTGGAGGCCAGATCATTGGAGGCGTTTAAGGAAGAGATAGATAGATATCTAAATAGTCGGGGTATCAAGGGATATGGGGATAAGGCTGGAAATTGGGGTTAGAATAGTGTGTTTTTTTTTGCGCCCCCCCCCCCCCATTTCTCTTTCTTTTTTCCCTTTTCCTTGGAGCAGACTCGATGGGCCGAATGGCCTACTTCTGCTCCCTTGTCTCGTGATCTTGTGAACAAGAGGGAACAGGTTTAAGATGAGAGGAAAAAGTTTTAAAGGGGATCTGAGGGGTATGTTTCTTTTTTTAAACAGAGGAGTTGATATCTGGGAACTCACTGCCAGAAGTGGTGGTGGAGTCAGATACAATGCCTATGTTTAAGAGGCATTTAGACAGGCGCTTAAATAGGCAAGGCATAGAAGGATACAGACCTGGTGTGGGCAGTGTAGATGGGCAAAGAGGTCAGTATGGATGCAGTGGGCCAAAGGGCCTGTTTGTGTGCTGTACTGTTCTACAAACCCCAGCAATTGTAATAAAACGCATCACATCCATAAAACTGGGATTAATTTTGGATTATTATACATGGCAGCTGATGGTCAGCATGGCCTAGGTGGGCTGAAGGGCCTCTTCCCATGCTGTACCTCTCTACAACTATTACCTTGCACTCCTGCGAGTATTCTGTTGGAGGCAGGTCAGCAATGAAGTTGATAAAATCCTACAAAAGATGAGAAATGTTAGTCCACAGCGTGACAACCCCACTTCCTCCCAACTGAAAACCTGTGAAGAAAGAGGTTGTGAAACACTCCTCACCACTGCCTTCTGTGTCCGCTGCACAGCCAGAATCTTGTTCCCAAATGAAAATTTGATGCACTTCACCTCTCCTTTGTCTTCCATTCTTTGAAAAGAAAAGAAAAAGAAGATTGTTGTTTTTAATGAATACCAATTACTGACCTTTCCCAAGAGCTGGCAAGGTTATGAACAGAAAGGGGCAGGAAGTAGAGACAGACCAGAGAGTCATGGAGTCACACAACATGGAAACAGGCCCTTCGGCCCAACTCATCCGTGCCGACTGTGTTGCCCAGTGAGCTAGTCCCATCTGCCTGCGTTCTGCTCTCTAAACCCCCCCCATCCATGTATTTTATCTCAATGACTTTTAAGCATTGTTAATGTGCCCGCCTCAACCACTATTTCTAGCAGCTCGTTCCAAACATGCACCACCCTTTGTGTGAAGAAGCTGCCCCTGATGTCCCTTTTAAACCTCTCGCCTCTGATCTTAAACCTATGCCACATGAAAGTGAGGAAAGGTTGGACATTTTGAGTGAAGTTGTTGAAATTTTCCACATTCCTTCACACCGCGATATACAAGTCTCTATTCCCCCATCCAAAGCATTGCTAGGATGGTGAGGAAACTAAGGCCCTGGCACAGGTTCCTGAGGAACACCACCTGTCAAACAGGGGCAGTGGTGGAAGCCAATATAATAGTGGATTTGAAGAGGCTGTTAGACACATGAATATGCAGGGAATGGATTATGTACAGGCAGAAGAGATTTAGTTTAATTCGGCATCGCGTTCAGCACAGACACAGTGGGCCGAAGGGTCTGTTCTATATTCTAACTCACTGCATGAAGAGTTCTTATCCTTTTGACTTTCTGCAGCACCAACCATTAATGTGTAAATCCAGTCTGATGAAAGTGAGATACCTGCTGTGAACAAACAGTGGAACAACCTAAAACCAGCAGCAGATTCAATGGTTCCAAGTCTCGACTCACTTCACCCGAGTTTGCAGCCAATTTCACACCGGTAGCAGTTTGTACACTTCCTCCCCCCCCCCCCCCATTGATTTACCATCAAGATTAGGCCCATTAAACGAATAAAGTGGAAAAACCACAGGGAAGATCCTGGGACCAAAATACTGACAACAGAAGTACTTTGTTAATGGAACCTAGATACACTTCCATTCTTTGCACCACTTACAAACATGATAAGGTAAGATCTTTATTAGTCACATGTACATCGAAACAGACAGTGAAATGCAGCTTTTGCGTAGTGATTTTGGGGGGCAGCCCGCAAGTGTTGCTGCGCATCCGGCGCCAACATAGCACGCCCACAACTTCCTAACCCGTACGTCTTTGGAATGTGGGAGGAAACCGGAGCACCCGGAGGAAACCCACGCAGACACGGGGAGAACGTACAAACTCCTTACAGACAGCGGCCAGATTTGAACCCGGGTCGCTGGCGCTGTAAAGCATTGTGCTAACCACTATGCTACCGTGCCGTCCGTGCCGAACAGTACAGCTCAGCAACAGGCCCTTCGGCCCACCATGTCTGTGCCCACCATGATGCCAATTTAAACTCATCCCATCTGCCTGCACATGGTCCATGTCCCTCCATTCCCTGCCTGTTCACTTGTCTGTCTAAATGCCTCTTAAACATTGCTATGGCATCTGCCTCCACCGCCTCCCCTGGCAGTGTGTTCCAGGCACCCACCAGTCTCAGTGTAAAAAAAACTTGTCTCGCACATCTCCTTTAAACTTTCCCCCTCTCGCCTTACACCTGTGCCCTCTGGTATTTGACATTTCCATCCTGGGAAAATGATTATCTACCCTGTCTATGCCTCACGTCATTTTATTAACTTCTATCAGGTCACCCCCCCCCCCCCCCCCCCCCAGTCTCCAGAGAAAACAATCAAGGTTTGTCCAACCTCTCCTTATAGCTAATATATTCTAATCCAGGCAGCATCCTGGTGAACCTCTTCCGCACCCTCCCCAAGGTCTCCACATCCTTCCTGCAATGGGATGACTAGAACTACTCTTGGTCCAAACACATAGACGCCACGACCAAGAAAGCTCACGAGCTCCTCTACTTCCTCAGGAGACTAAAGAAATTTGGCATGTCCCCTTTGACCCTCACCAAATTTTATCAATGCACCATAGAAAGCATCCTATCCGGATACATCACGACTTAGTATGACAACTGCTTTGCCCGGGACCGCAAGAAATTGCGGAGAGTTGTGGACACAGCTCAGCACAACACAGAAGCCAGCCTCCCCTCTGTCTACACTTCTCGCTGCCTCAGTTAAGCAGCCAGCATAATCAAACACCCCATCCACCCCAGACATTCCCTCTTCTCCCACCTTCCATCGGGCAGAAGATACAAAAGCCTGAAAGCACGTACCACCAGGCTCAAGGACAGCTTCTATCCCGCTGTTATAAGACTAATGAACGGTTCCCTAGTACAATAAGATGGACTCTTAACCTCACAATCTACCTCATTATGACCTTACACCTTATTGTCTGCCTGCACTGCACTGCACTTTCTCTTAGCTGTAACACTTTTTTCTGTATTGTTATTGTTTTACGCTGTACTACCTCAATGCAATGTTGTAATGAATTGATCTGTATGAACTTTATGCACGACAAGTTCTTCACTGTACCTCGGTACATGTGACAATAATAAACCAATTCCGATAACCAAAGTTTTATACTCCTTAGGGTCTCTTTTTTCTGACCGGAGGTCTATGACAGCAAAGATCAGTGCTGGGACCTCTGTTGTTTGCGATATATATATATGATCTGGATGAAAATATAAGTGGTCTGATTAGTAGTTTTGCAGATGATACAAAAATTGGTGGAGGTGTGGATAGTCAGGAAGGTTGTTAAAGGATTCAGCAGGATAGAGATCAGTTGGAATTCTGGACAGAGAAATAGCAGATGGAGTTTAATCTGGTCAAGTACGAGGTGTTGCACTTTGGGAGGTTAAATGCGAGAGAAAAGTATGCAGTAAATGGCAGGACCCTTGGGAGTATTTACGTACAGAGGGATCTTGTTGTGCAAGTCTGTGGCTGCCCACACCACAGAGTCTGCTTCCTACCCACACCTCTATCCTCCTGATAGCCCAATGCCGGAGACTGAACCAACTGTTCACACTGGGTCATCCTATTTGACCAGGACCTCAGATTCCGAACACATATTTGCTACATGGCCAAGGCACCCCACCTCCAGTTCCAACACCACCTGCCTTTGCTCTGACCAAGCTCCTTTGCTCATCCTGCCTTTGTTATTTTCAGACTAGCTTTATCTACTGGACTCCTTGTCAACCTCCCCTGTGCTACTCTCTGTAAACTCAAGATCTCCACTGTCCCTGCACTGAAAGCCATTCAGCTGAAGAAGTTCTTGCAGCTCACTTTAGGGGAATCTCATCATCCCATTCCCCAATACGCTTTACCAACAGCCTTGCTAATTATTATCCCTCAAATGCCTGCAACTCAAAACCAACTTCTTTAACCAAGTTTCTAGCCATTTTCCTAGCATTTCCTTAAGTAGCTTGCTGTCAAATTGTAACCAATAATCACTTCCATGAATCACCCACGTTGAGCCTGATACAAATGCTACATTTGTATTCTAAGATAACCACTGGTACAATTACTCCTGAAAGTAATCAGCAGAGCAAACTATTGCTTTGTCATTTATGTCATTTCTCTGTAGTAAGAGATACATTCCAATATAATCTACGTTTTCACAAAGATTACAGGGACTTTTTTTAAGAATCAGAACAAGACCGTTTCTCCTTTTTATTCATAGCTCGAAGCAAGAAGTGAAATGAAGGTTCCAAAAGAATGATGCTAAATATCTCTATCGTTACATGTCAGCCAACACAGAGCCCAGCTGTAATGCACCACCACAATCCGGAACCACTAGGTTTCTATCCTATACCACTAGGTCCTATCTTTGCACATACAGGAGCTGTGGAGGATGAAATGCTATTTTCAACTAACACATTCTCAGCTGCATCCCCTTTACACAGGGTGCAGACCATAACTCCTTCACCTTTACCATAGCCTTGGAAAGGGATAGGAGCAGCCATATAGGAAAGTATTTAACTGGGGGAGGGGGAATTATGATGCTATTAGGCAGGAACTTAGGAGCGTAAATTGGGAACAGATGTTCTTGGGGAAGTACACAGCATAAATGTGGAGGTTATTTAAGGAATACTTGCATGGGGTTCTGGATAGGTTTGTCCCATTGAGGCAGGGTAAGGATGGTAGAGTGAAGGAACTGTGGTTGACACGAGATGTAGAATATCTTGTCAAGAGCAAGAAAGAAGCTTACCTGAGGTTTAGAAAGCAGCTTACCTGAGGTTTAGAAAGCATGGATCAGACAGGGCTCTGCAGAGTTACAAGGTAGCCTGGAGGGAGCTTAAGAATGGACTTAGGAGAGCTAGAAAGGGGCGTGAGAAGTCCTTGGCGAGTAGGATTAAGGAAAACCCCAAGGCGCTCTACACATATGTGAAGAATAGGAGGATGACTACAGTGAGGGTAGGAACGATCAGGGATAAAAAGGGAAACATGTGCCTGGAGTCGGAAGAGGTAGGGGAGGTCCTTAATGAATACTTTGCTTCAGTATCCACCAGAGAGAGCGACCTTGACATTTGTGAGGATGGCGTACGACAGGCTGATATGCTAGGGCATGTCGACGTGAGGAAGAAGGATGGGTGGAACTATTGAAAAACATTAGGATAGATAAGTCACCGGGGCTGGATGGGATACATCCAAGGTTATTACGGGAAGCTAGGGAAGAGATTGCTGCACCATTGGCGACGATCTTTGAGTCCTCACTGGCCACGGGAGTAGTGCCAGATGATTGGAGGGTGGGAAACGCTGTTCCTTTGTTCAAGAAAGGGAGTAGGGATAACCCCGGGAATTACAGACCAATGAGTCTTACTTCAGTGGTGGGGAAATTACTGGAGAAGATTCTTAGGAACAGGATTTATGGGCATTTAGAGAAGCATAGGCTGATAAGGGACAGTCAGCATGCCTTTGTGAGGGGCAGGTCGTGCCTCACGAGCCTGATTGAATTCTTTGAGGATGTGACAAAGCACATTGATGAAGGTAGAGCAGTGGATGTGGTGTTCATGGATTTTAGTAAGGCGTTTGATAAGGTTCCTCATGGAAGGTTCATTCAGAAAGTCAGGAGGCATGGGATCCAGGGAAACCTGGCCGTGTAGCTTCAGAATTGGCTCGCCCATAGAAGACAGAGGGTGATGGTAGATGGAGTGTATTCTGCCTGGAGGTCGGTGACCAGTGATGTTCCGCAGGGATCTGTTCTGGGACCCCTGCTCTTTGTGATTTTTATAAATGACTTGGATGAGGATGTGGAAGGGTGGGTTAGTAAGTTTGTTGATGACATGCAGGTTGGTGATGTTGTGGATAGTGTAGAAGTTGCTGTAGATTACAACAGGACATTGATAGGATGCAGAGCTAGGCTGAGAAGTGGCAGATGGAGTTCAACCCGGAAAAGTGTGAAGTGATACACTTCAGAAGATTGAATTTGAAGGCAGAATACACAGTTAATGGCAGGACTCTTAACAGTGTGGAGGAACAGAAAGATCTTGGTGTCCACATCCATTGATCCCTCAAAGTTGCCGCACAGGTCGATAGGGTTGTTAAGAAGGCATATGGTATGTTGGCCATTAGTCAGGGAATTGAGTTCAAGAGCCTCAAGGTAATGTTGCAGCTCTACAGAACTCTGGTTAGACCACACTTGGGAGTATTGTGTTCAGTTCTGGTCGCCTCATTATAGGAAGGATGTGGAAGCTTTAGGGAGGGTGCAGAGGAGATTTACCAGGATGCTGCCTGGATTGAAGAGCATGTCTTATGATGAAAGGTTGAGCAAGCTAGGGCTTTACTCTTTGGAGAGAAGGAAGATGAGAGGTGACTTGATAGAGGTGTACAAGATGATAAGAGGCAGCGATCGAGTGAGCAGTCAGAGATTTTTTCCCAGGGCGACAATGGCTACCATGAGGGGACATAATTTTAAGCTGATTGGAGGAAGGTATAAGGGGGATGTCAGGGGTAAGTTTTTTTTTTACAGAGAGTGGTGGGTGCGTGGAATGCACTGCTGGCAGAGGTTGTGGGGCAGATAAATTAGGGACATTTAAGAGACTCTTGGATAGACACATGAATGATAGAGAAATGGAGGACTCTGTGGGAGGGGAGGGTTAAATAGATCTTAGAGCAGGATAAAATGTCGGCACAACATTGTGAGCTCAAGGGCCTGTACTGTGCTGTAGTGTTCTGTGTTCTATAATCCGATGTATTTTGGGCAGCAGGTCCCACTCTGAATGTGCTGCTGCCATTAACAGCTCCAACTCTTGTTTCCCTCCTTGACTCTCTGGCACTTCCTCCAGCCTTGCACCTTCATCCTTCAGATACTCAATCACTTCTGCCCTCCAAACCAACACAATTTCCCCTTTGTTCTTACACCCACCATCTTCCCTAACCTTCAACTTCCTTAAAGTCGTTCGACAGTGTTCCTCCCTCTCTACAAAATGTGGGCAACTACTTTTGTGAGGGAAGAGAACCACTTCACCAGGTTCTGTGTCCGAGACCCCTTATCTGTCCTGTGCCCATTCGCTTCAAGAATCTACCAAGTGCAGCATTTCCCTAAAAGCTCAAAATAAAACCTGGCTAAAACAGATTACAACTAAACTAATCATCCTAATGTGTATGTAAAAAAAAAGGAAGACAATTAATTACGAAACAGTGTTTGGTTACTCTCAAGGTCCACAATATCAAGTGAATCTATACAGTCATTCCTCGACTTACAAAAGGGTTATATTCCTGGAAAACCATTCTAAAAGTGAGATATCTCAAATGTGAAATGAATTATGGACATTTGGCACCATGTAATGCTATGGGCAGAGTATCCTGCTAATTGTTACAGCAAAATACATCTTTGTAAATCAAAGGCAGATACCCCAAAGAGTCAATGGTGTTATAATGAGAATTCATAAAATGAACAATTATAAATAGAGGAATACACGCAAGGTGTTCCTGCCTCATTATTATAACCAATGCTGTTTTGCAAAACACTACTCTTTTCAGTCATGGAGAATCATCTTTTTGAGATCCATTTTTTTAGGCAAGAGGAATACATTGATTATATGATCTTTCAATCTGCACTGCATGGTTTCAGCATGTGTGTGTTTAACTGTCTCTGCATCATGCTTTACCTGAAAGAGATGCTGGCTTTGTCATCCAGGCCTTTAACCACCACGCCTGTAGCACCCCCAGAGCGAACAGCAAACACCTGTGAACACAAAATGGAAGAAGGTCTACTGTCCAGCCAGGTGAAGTGACATATCATTTTCATGATGTTGATTAAGGACTAAATATTGACCAGCACACCAGGTTAACTCCCCCTCTCCCCTCCCTTTTCTTTTTCCAAAAGTGGTCCAGGGATAATTTATAGAGCGACACAAAAAGCACTGGAGGAACTCAGCGGGTCAGGTAGGGAAATGGACAGGTGACATTTCGGGTTGAGACCCTTCATCAGGACTGGAAAGAGGGGAGATGGTCAGTAATAAAAGGGTGGAGGGAAGGGGTGGAGCGAGAGCTGGTGGATGATAGGTGGATCCAGGTGATGGGGGAGGGGGGGAAGAGTGGGAAGGATGTAAGAAGCTGAGAGGTGATAGGTGGAAGTGACAAAGGGCTGAAGAAGATGGAATCTGATAGGACAGTGGACATGGAATAAAGGGAAGGTGAGGAGGGGAACCAGTGGGGGAGGAAGGTGTGAGTGATGGGTAGATGGAGGGGGCGGGAGAGAGAGCGGAAAGAGATGGGGTGATGGGGGCCGGTGGGATAAGGAAAGAAAAAGGGGGACAGAGGGGAGGGGTTACCAGAAGTTAGAGAAATCGATGTTCATGCCATCAGGTTGGAGACTCCCAAGGAGGAATATGAGGTGGTCTTCCTCTAATCAGTGTCTAGCCTCAACTTGGCAGTAGAGGAGGCCATGGACAGACATGTTGGTGTGGGAATGGGAAGTGGAATTAAAATGGCTGGCCACTGGGAGATCCCAGCTAGCATGGTGGATGGAGCTAAGGTATAATTTATGTTCATTTAGGAGGAAAGATGCTTCATTGCCTCAGTCAAAGGACAGCACCACTAGGGACCTACAGACCGGTAAGCCTGACATCAGTGGTGGGAAAGTTACTGGAAGAGATTCTGAGAGACAGGATTTATTTGAATGTGGAAAGGAAAGGCCTGATTAGGGATGGTCAGCATGGCTTTGTGCATAGGAACTCATGTCTCACAAATTCAACTGTGTTTTTATTTGAAGAGGTGACCAAGAGGATTGACGAGAGCAGGGCGGTGAAATGATCTTCATCTTCTGTGCTGAGAATTCCACAGGTTCATCACCCTGCAAGTGAAGACATTTCTCCTCATCTTGTCTGTACCCTAAAAATATAGACCCCACATTGGGGGAAAAATTCTCCCCACTTCCAATCTGTCTAGCACTGTTGGAACTCCATGTGTTTTGGGGAGATTCCCCCCTCATTTTCCTGAACTCTAGAGCATAAAGACAGTTGACCCATGTACCCCTTCATACAATAGACCTGCCAGCCCTTACAATCAGTCGGGTGAACCTTTGCTGCACTTCCTCTGTAACAAGTGCATCCTTCCTTAGGTAAAGAGACTGAACTGTCCACAATACCCCAGGTGTCATCTCACTAAGGCCCTAATTGCAGCAAGTATCCTTGCTCCTGCATTGAAAACCTCTCACTATGAAGGACAACATACTATTTACCTTCATAACTGCTTGCTGCACTTGCACATCTGCTTTCAAGGACCCAGATCCCTTTAGAACATACATAGAACAGTGCAGAACAGGAACAGACCATTCAGCCCACCATGCCTGTGCCAACCATGATGCCACATTAAATTGCACATCTTCTTGCATATAGTCTATACCCCTCCATTCCCTGCCTGTTCGTGTCTGTCTAAATGCCTCTTAAATGTTACTATCATATCTGCTTCCACCACTTCCCCTGGCAGTGCATTCCAGGCACCCACCACTCTCTGTGTGAAAGAACTTACCACGCAAATCTCCTTAAGACTTCTCCTCTCACCTTAAAGCTATGCCCTCTAGTATATGAATATTTCCACCCTAGGAAAAAGACTCTATCTACCCAATTTATGCCTCTCATAATCTTATAAACTTCTACCAGGTTGCCCCTCAGCCTCTGACGCTCCAGAGAAAACAACCCAAGTTTGTTCAACCTCTCCTTATCACTAATACTCTCTAATCCAGGCAGCATCCTGGAGGCACGAGAGACTACAGGTGCTGAAATCTGGAGCAACACACAAAGCACTGGAGGAACTCAGCGGATCAGGCAGCATCTGTGGAGGGAAACGGATAGTCAACATTTCAGGTTGAGACCCTTTATCAGGACTCCTGGTGAACCTCTTCTGCACCCACTCCAAAGCCTCCACATCCTTCCCGTAATGTAGTCACCAGAACTGCACACAAAACTCCAAATGTGGCCTAACCAAAGTTTTATACAGCTGTAACATTTGTAGATCAATAATTCCCAATCTATCACTATTTAAATAACACTCTGGTTTTTGTTTTTCCTACCAAGGTGGATAACTTCACCTTTTTACATCTGCCAAGGGATTGCTCACACACTCAACTTGTGTTGAAGCCTCTGTGCATCCTCCTCACAATTTCATCCAGTTTCATGTCATCAGTAAACCTTCCAATATTCCCTGATCCAAATCATTGATGTGCATCTTGAATGGCCCCAGTACAGATTCCTGCAGTACCCCACCATCAGCATCTGCCACCCTGATAACGTCCCAGTTATTTCACATCTCTGGTTCCTCTCCACCAACCAATTTTCAATCCATGCCAATATATTACATACACACACTAACTTAGAATGCTACGTGATGCCATGTGCCTGTGATGCTGTTGCAAGCAAATTTTTCATTGCACCTGTGCACACATGTACTGTAGCTGTGCATATGACAATAAACTCAACTTTGAACGTAAACCTTAGGTGGGACTTTATCAAAGTCCTTCTGAAAATCCACAACTCCATGGTTCTCCTTTATCTACTCTACCAATTACATCCCCCAAAAAAAACTCCTGTAGGTTTGTCAGACACTTTTTCCTTGCATAAATCTGTGCTGACTTTGTCTAATCCCAAAGTTTAAGTTTATTGAGACCCACACTCAGCGATTCAGAAACAGCTTCTTCCCCTCTGCCATCAGATTTCTGAACGGTGCATGAATCCATGAACACTACCTCGTTATTCCGTGTATTTTGCACTATATTTATTTATGTAATTTATAGTAATTTTATGTCTGCACAAAACCATACATTTCGCACCATCTAAGTCAGTGATAATAAATCTGATTCTGATAAGCATCCAGTTTTCACATCTTTTACAAGAGACGCTGGCATTTTCCCCGTACAGTTCTGTAGTTTCCCTTTTCCCCTCCCCTTGTTTTTTTTTAAAACAGTGAGGTTACATTTGTCATCCTCCAATCTACAGGAACCAATCCATAATTTGTAAACCAACCCACCCTGTTATAGAAAAGACATGATTAAACAGGAAAGAGTGCAGAAAAGATTTATGAGAACATTGCCGGACTCGAGGGCCTGAGTTATAGGGAGAGATTGGCCAGGCTAGGTCTTTGTTCCTTGGAAAGTACGAGAATGACGGGTGACAGAGAAGTGTTTAAAATTATGAGAGGCACAGATAAGGTGGATGGTAACAGTCTTTTCCCCAGGGTAGGGGAGTCCAAAACTGGAGGGCATAGGTTTAGGGTGAGAGGGGAAAGATTTAAAAGGGACCTGAGGGGCAACTTTTTCACACAGAGGGTGGTGAGTATATGGAACGATCTGCCCAAGGAAGTGGGTGAGGCAGGTACAACAGTATCATTTAAGAAGCACTTGGATAGGTACATGGAGGGGCAGGGCTTGGAGGGATATGGGCTGAATGCGGAAATTGGGAGTAGCTGGGTGGGCACCGTGGTTGGCATGGACTGGTGGGGCCGAAGGGCCTGTATCCGTGCTGTATTGTTCTGTGACTCTATAATCTATAGAATTTCAGAAGGTTATAACTAATATTTCCACCTTTTCATAACCACCCCCAGTTTCCAAATATGCATTTTTTAAAAACATACTATTTTCCTTTAATTCCTCCTTTTCATTAAATTCTTAGTTCCCTGGCATTTCCAGGAAGTTCTCTGTGGTCTCTTCTGTGAAGAACCAAAATATTTTTTAAATGCACTGCTGACTCTTTGTTCCCCATTATAAATTGTCACATTTCTGACTAGAAGGGACCTAGTGTAGAAGGGCAGGCACGGTAGTATAGTGGTTAGCGTAACGCTTTACAGTGCCAGCGACCCGGGTTCAAATCCGGCTGCTGTCTGTAAGGAGTTTGTACGTTCTCCCCGTATCTGCGTGGGTTTCCTCCGGGTGCTCCGGTTTCCTCCCACATTCCAAAGATATACGGGTTAGGAAGTTGTGGGCGTGCTATGTTGGCGCCGGAAGCGTGGCGACACTTGCGGGCTGCCCCCAGAACACTACACAAAAAGATGTATTTCACTGTGTGTTTTGATATACATGTGACTAATAAAGATATGTTATCTTACATTTGTCCACACTAATCTTTTATTTTTACATTCCTATAAAAGCTTTAATCCTTTTCCTTGTAAATTTACTCTCATCTTTCCTCTCAATCAAATCCCTGGCTTCCTGGCTTCATCCCTGACTGTCTGAAACAGGTTTTAACACCCACTTTATCCAGGGCTCCTTACCCCGCCCCACCTGAGGGAAGGGGTCCTCTCCAGCCCACCAGCTATTCCTCATGTTCTAATCGCTCAGCCAGACATCCCCACTGAGTCTCAACAAGTCCTCATTGAGGAGTCAGCGGTGGAAAGGGTGAGCAGCTTTAAGTTCCTGGGCATCAACATCTCGGAGGATCAGATGCAATCACAAAGGAAAACAAGCCAGTGGCTCTACTTCGTTACGAGTTTGAGGAGATTTGGTACGTCACCAAAGACTCCTGCAAATTTCTACATATGTACTGTTGAGAGCAGTCTGACTGGTTGCATCACCGCCTGGTATGGAGGCTCCAATGCACAGGATCGAAGGAGGCTGCAGAGGGTTGTAAACTCAGCCAGCTCCATCACAAGCACAAACCTCCCCACCATCGAGGACATCTTCAAGAGGCGGTGCCTCAAGAAGGCAGCGCCTCAAGAAGGCAGCATCCATCACTGAGGACCCTCACCATCCGGGACATGCCCTCTTCTCATTACTACCATCAGGGAGGAGGTACAGGAGCCTGAAGACCCACACTCAATGTTCTAGAAACAGCTTCTTGACCTCTGCCATCAGATTTCTGAACGGTCCATGAACCCATGAAAACCTCATCATTGCTTTTTTTTGCACTATTTATTTATTTTGTAATTTATAGTAATTCTATGTCTTGCATTGTTCTACTGCTGCAAAACAACAAATTCCACATCATAAGACAGTGGTAATAAATCTGATACTGAAAATGCAATGATATTAAGATAAGATTTATGTACATCAAAACACACAGTGAAATGCACCTTTGCGTAGAGTGTTCTGGGGGCAGCCCACAAGGGTCGCCATCATAGCATGCCCACAACTTCCTAACCTGTACATCTTTAGAGTGTGGGAGGAAACCGGAGCACCCAGAGGAAACCCACGCAGACACAGGGAGAACGTACAAACTCCTTACAGACAGTGGCCAGCATTGAACCCGGGTTGCTGGCGCTGTAATAGCATTACGCTAATTGCTACACTACCGTGCCTGCCATGTGGGTTCCCACAGGGCAGAAGGTGCCTGCAGCCGGTAAATCCATCCCAACGGTCCCCCAAACGCTCGTTCGTATGTATGGGATGTATACAAGTTGCGTGTTCGTAACCTGGGGAGGCTGCGTTCCATCATGCTCCTGACTGGAGATTTAGGGTACTGGAACTGAGTCATTCACTGCAGGTTACCCAACTCTGACCTGCTCTTGCTGCCACAGTGTTTCTCTGGTTATTTCGGTTGGTGGCCCCCTGGGTATTGATGGTGGGAGATTCAGTGATGGTAATGCCATTAAATGTCAAAGGCAGGCAGTTAGACTGGTTCCCGCTGGAGACGGTGATTGCCCTGGCATTGTTGTGATACGAATGTTATTGGCCGCTTAACAACCCATGACTGAATGTTACCCAGGCCTCATTGCGAGCAGGTACGGGCTGTTTCACTTACAGAGGAGCTGCAGATCATGCAATGATCAGCAGATATTCCTACTTCTGACCTGATGATGGATGGAGGTCATTCATGAAGCAGCTGAAATTGAATGGACCTGGAACAGTGCCCAGAATATCTCCCAGAATGTTGTCCCAGGATGACCCATCAACACCCACAACCATCTACCTTTGTGTGAGCTCTGGCTACAGCCATTGGAGTGTTTGCCTTTGATGCCCATTGACTTCAGTTTCGTCAGGGCACCTTGACAGCACATTCAAATGCTGCCTTGATGCACTCTCACTTCACCTCTTTGATCACAAGACAAAGGAGCAGGAGTAGGCCATTCGGCGCATCAAGTCTGCTCTATGAGCTGAACTAAACTATTCCTAGCCAGCCCCAATTTCCAGCCTTATCCCCATATCCCTTGATACCCTGACTAATTAGATACCTATCAATCTCCTCCTTAAACACCCCCAATGATTGGGCCTCCACAGCTGTATGTGGCAAAGAATTCCATAAATTCACTACCCTCTAGCTAAAGAAATTATCTCCTCATTTCTGTTTTAAACCAGTACCCTCTAATTCTAAGACTGTACCCTCTAGTCCTGGACTCACCCACCAAGGGAAACGGCTTAGCCACATCTACTCTGTCCATTCTTTTCAACATTCGAAATATTTCTATGAGGTCCCCTCTCATTCTTCTGTCCTCCAGTGAGTACAGTCCAGTCTTCAGACCAAGACTGTGATGAGATCTGGTGTTGAGTGGTCCTGTGAAGGGTCTCAACCCGAAACATCGACTGCCCATTTCTCTCCATTGATGCTGCTCAACCCGCTGAGTTCCTCCAGCTTTTTGTGTGTTGCTGGAGGAACTCAGTAGGTCAGTTTGTTTGGAGACACAAGAGACTGCAGATGCTGGAATCTGGAGCAACAAACAATCTGCTGGAGGAACTCAGTGGTGAGCTTTATAGCACTGTCAATGGCGGTTTCATCACTTGGCCAATGATTGAGAGTATACTGACTGTATTTGTCCTGCTCTTTGTGAGCAGGTTCAAAAGGATTACCTGATTAACACATAGCTCAATCCTTATATCCTCAAAAAGTGCAGTACGTGGGTTGCTTGCATCAATGATCGAGAACCCATTCAACTGCACAAGGACAGTCCAGTGTGAAATACTTCAGTCAAATCTACATTTTCAGGAGTAATCAGCCAGGGAGACAACCTGGTGCCGGGCAGCTCAATGGGCTGACAATCTCTTTTAGTGCAGAGTGAGGGGTGTCTGGGTATTTGAAAGAGTGAGAGAAGTGGGGGTGTGGAGGGAAGTGTGGGGGGCAGGTGGGGAGGGATGGGTACAGGGGAGGGGCAGGTGGGGAGGGGAGAAGAGATGGGGGTTGAGGCAGTGGACAGGTGATTAAGGGGAGGGGAGGGGAGGGGAGGGGAGGGGAGAGATGGGTGCGGGGGTGGAGGATGGGGAGTGGTGGGTCAGGGCAGAAGGTGGACAATGGGTGATGATGGGAGGGACAGGTTCGGGGTGGGGTTGGGTGGGGAGGGACGGGTTCCGGGGTGGGGTGGGCGAAGGATGGGTGCAGGAGTGGGGAGGGTTTGGGGGATGGGACGGGTGATGAGGGTGGGGGAATGGGTGCAGGAGGGTTTGGGGGAGGGACAGGGCAGGGAGGGTGCGATGGGAGGGGCTGGGGGTGGGGATGGGGGAGGGGAGGGGCGGGGTTGGATGGCAGGGGTGGGGTTCAGGGGATGGGGTGGAGGGTTGAGGGGAGGGGGTGGAGGGGGTGGAGGGTTGAGGGGAGGGGGTGAAGGGAGGGGAGGGGGTGAAGGGAGGGGAGGGGGTGGAGGGGATGAGGGGAGGGGGTGGAGGGGATGAGGGGAGGGGGGCGGGATGAGGGGGATGAGGGGAAGGGGTGGGGGGGATGAGGGGAAGGGGTGGGGGGGGATGAGGGGAAGGGGTGGGGGGGGATGAGGGGGACGAGGCGAGAGGGGGGGGGACGAGGCGAGGGGGAGGGGGATGAGGGGGGAGGGGAGGGGAGGGGGTGAGGGGAGAGGGTGAGGGGAGGGGATGAGGGGGAGAGGGTGAGGGGAGGGGGTGAAGGGGAGGGGGTGAAGGGGGGAAGGGGAGGGGGGAAGGGGAGGGGGGAAGGGGAGGGGATGAGGGGAGGGGATGAGGGGAGGGGAGGGGGTGGGGATGAGGGAGGGGAGGGGAGGGGAGGGGAGGGGGTGGGGGGATGAGGGGAGGGGAGGGGGTGGGGGGATGAGGGGAGGGGGAGGGGGTGGGGGGATGAGGGGAGGGGGAGGGGGTGGGGGGATGAGGAGGGTATGAGGGGAGGGGGTGGGGATGAGGGGAGGGGAGGGGGTGGGGATGGGGATGAGGGGAGGGGGTGGGGGGGGATGAGGGGGACGAGGCGAGAGGGGGGGGACGAGGCGAGGGGGAGGGGGATGAGGGGGAGGGGAGGGGAGGGGGATGAGGGGGAGGGGAGGGGAGGGGGGAGGGGGAGGGGGGAGGGGGAGGGGAGGGGGAGGGGAGGGGGAGGGGAGGGGGAGGGGAGGGGGAGGGGGGAAGGGGAGGGGGGAAGGGGAGGGGGGAAGGGGAGGGGATGAGGGGAGGGGAGGGGGTGGGGATGAGGGGAGGGGAGGGGGTGGGGGGATGAGGGGAGGGGGAGGGGGTGGGGGGATGAGGGGAGGGGGAGGGGGTGGGGGGATGAGGAGGGTATGAGGGGAGGGGGTGGGGATGAGGGGAGGGGAGGGGGTGGGGATGGGGATGAGGGGAGGGGGTGGGGATGAGGGGAGGGGGAGGGGTGGGGGGATGAGGAGGGTATGAGGGGAGGGGGTGGGGATGAGGGGAGGGGGTGGGGATGGGGATGAGGGGAGGGGGTTGGGAGGGGGATGAGGGGAGGGGGTTGGGAGGGGGATGAGGGGAGGGGGTGGGGGTGGGGATAAGGGGAGGGGGATGAGGGGAGGGGGAGGGGGATGAGGGGAGGGGGATGAGGGGAGGGGGAGGGGGTTGGGAGGGGGATGAGGGGAGGGGGAGGGGGTGGGGGATGAGGAGGGTATGGGGGGGAGGGGATGAGGGGGGAGGGGATGAGGGGAGGGGGATGAGGGGAGGGGGATGAGGGGAGGGGGATGAGGGGAGGGGGATGAGGGGAGGGGGATGAGGGGAGGGGAGGGGGATGGGGGGAGGGGAGGGGGATGGGGGGAGGGGGTGGGGATAAGGGCAGGGGGATGAGGGGAGGGGGTGGGGGTGGGGGATGAGGAGGGTATGAGGGGGGGAGGGGATGAGGGGAGGGGGATGAGGGGAGGGGGAGGGGATGAGGGGAGGGGGAGGGGGAGGGGATGAGGGGAGGGGGAGGGGGAGGGGATGAGGGGAGGGGGAGGGGGTGGGGGATGAGGAGGGTATGAGGGGAGGGGGTGGGGATGAGGGGGTGGGGATGAGGGGAGGGGGAGGGGATGAGGAGGGTATGAGGGGAGGGGGTGGGGATGAGGGGTGGGGATGGGGATGAGGGGAGGGGGATGAGGGGAGGGGGATGAGGGGAGGGGGATGAGGGGAGGGGGATGAGGGGAGGGGGAGGGGGTTGGGAGGGGGAGGGGGTTGGGAGGGGGAGGGGGTTGGGAGGGGGATGAGGGGAGGGGGATGAGGGGAGGGGGATGAGGGGAGGGGGAGGGGGTTGGGAGGGGGATGAGGGGAGGGGGAGGGGGTTGGGAGGGGGATGAGGGGAGGGGGAGGGGGTGGGGGATGAGGAGGGTATGAGGGGGGAGGGGGATGAGGGGAGGGGGATGAGGGGAGGGGGAGGGGGATGAGGGGAGGGGGATGAGGGGAGGGGGATGAGGGGAGGGGGAGGGGAGGGGGATGAGGGGAGGGGGAGGGGGTTGGGAGGGGGATGAGGGGAGGGGGAGGGGGGAGGGGGAGGGGGGAGGGGGTGGGGGATGAGGAGGGTATGAGGGGAGGGGGAGGGTATGAGGGGAGGGGGAGGGGGAGGGGGTGGGGGGAGGGGGTGATGAGGAGGGTGGGGGGATGGGACGGGTGCGCGGGGCGGGGTCGGGGCCGGACCTCCCCCCACCCTCTCACCTGTTTATTCGCTTCATCGAAGAAGACGTTGTTGACGGACGACACCTTCTCGAAGTGAACCGCGCTCTCGCACAGCTCCAGGCAATGGCCGTGCGCCATCCTCGCCCGCCGCTCACAGCCAGAGCGCAGGCGCACCCGGCGCCCCGGCCGCCGGCACCGCGCAGGCGCACCCGCCGTACCAACGGTCGGCACCGCGCAGGCGCGCCCACGACAGCCGTGCTCTGCTCTGCGCAGGCGCACTCTGGTATTGGTGTTGGTTTATTATTGTCACTTGTACTGAAGTCCAGTGAAAAACTTGTCTTACAAACCGATCGTACAGGTCAATTCATTACACAGTGCAGTTATATTGGGTTAGTACAGAGTGCATTGATGTAGTACAGGTAAAAACAATAACAGTACAGAGTAAAGTGTCGCAGCTACAGAGAAAGTGCAGTGCAATAAGGTGCAAGGTCACAACAAGGTAGATTGTGAGGTCAGAGTCCATCTCATTGTATAAGGGAACCGTTCAATAGTCTTATCACAGTGGGGTAGAAGCTGTCCTTAAGCCTGGGGGTACGTGCCCTCAGGCTCCTGTATCTTCTACCCGATGGAAGAGGAGAGAAGAGAGAATGTCCCGGGTGGGTGGGGTCTTTGATTATGCCGGCTGCTTCACCAAGACAACGAGAGGTAAAGACAGAGTCCAAGGAGGGGAGGCTGGTGTCCGTGATGCGCTGGGCTGTGTCCACAACTCTCTGCAGCTTCTTGCGGTCCTGGGCAGAGCAGTTGCCGTACCAAGCCGTGATACATCCAGATAAGATGCTTTCTATCGTGCATCGGATCTGGACCACTGCAGTCTCCCTGGAGGAGGAGGTCCCACTGGGGTGCCAGGTCCGGGCTTTAGCCCCAATGAGGCTGAAGGAATGACAATGTATTTCCAAGTCAGGATGGTGACTTGGTGGGGAAGCTGCAGGAGGCGGCGTTCCCCTGCACACACTGCCCTTGGTGGTAGACACAGGTTTGGGAGGTGCAGTCATAGAGTTATACTGCCCTTCGGCCCATCTCGTCCATGCTGACCCAGAAGCTAGTCCCACTTGCCTGTGTTTGGCCCATCTCCCTCTAAACCTTTCCTATCCATGTACCTGTCCAAATGTATTTTAAACATTAGAAATGTACCCACCTCTATCAGAATCAGGTTTATTATCACTGACTTATATGTCGTGAAATTTGTTGTTTTGCGGCAGCAGTACAGTGCAAAGACATAAAATTACTATAAATTACAAAATAAATAAATAGTGCAAAAAAAGGACTATCAAAGTAGAGTTCATGGGTTCATGGGCCCTTCAGAAATCTGATGGCGGAGGGGAAGAAGCTGTTCCTGAATCATTGAGTGTGGGTCCAGGCTCCTGTACCTCCTCCATTTCCTCTGGCAGCTCCTTCCACATCCCCACCACACTGTGTGTGAAGAAGTTGCCTCTCAAGTCCCTTTTAAATCTTTCACCTCTCACCTTAGACCTGTGCCTCCAGTCTTAGACTCCCCTACCCTGGGGAAAAGACTATGAACATCCACCTTATCTTGTTGGAGTAGATTGGAGAAGAATCTGCAGTGCATTTTGTAGATGATTCACACTGCAGCCACTACGTGCACGAGTTGTGGTGGGAGGAATTGTTCAGGGTGGTCAATGGGGCGTCAGTCAAGCAAATTGTTTTCAGGAGCAATACATAAAAGGCTGGAGGAACTCAGCGGTCAGACAGCGTCTGTGGAGGGAGATGGACAGGTGACACTTCAGGTCGAGACCCTTCATCTGGACTGAAAGAGAACAGAGATAAGCGAATATAAAAAGATGGAAGAAACAGTGGAGCAAGAGCTAGCAGGTGGTGGGTGGATTCAGGTGAGGGGTTTGATCGACATATGAGGGAGGGGAGAGTGGGAATGGGAGGTGATAGGTGGAAGTGACAAAGAGCTGAAGATAATTGAATCTGATAGCAGAGGAAGGTGGAGCCCGGAAAAAAGCAAACTGCTTTGTTCTGAATGGTTTTGAGCTTTCTGAGAGTTGTCTGAGCTGCACTCATCCGGACAAGTCGAGAGTGGTCCCTGGTTTTTGCCTTGTAGATGCTGGAAAGGCCATGGGGTGTCCAGAGTTATCTGTACTCTAACTCAGACCCCTCATTACTCTACCATTGGCAGCCGTGCCTTCAAGTGCTTGGGCTCAAGCTCCGGAATTCCCTCCCTAAACTACCTCTCTCCTTTTTCAGGAAAAAACTCTTTGGTCAATTCTGCGTATCTGAACGAGTATCTCCATGACTTCTGTGACATGCATTGGGCCACTTTACATTGAACGTTCTCCATCAATGTCAGTTTTTTTCCCAAACCCAAGAAGCTGAGGGGAGTTGCATCAGGAAACTCTTCCTCAATCCAAGGGAAGGGATGCTTGAAGAAGAATTTCCATGTCACACTTTTGTCAAGAGAATACACCTGGGGAAGTGACAGAATATTACCTTGATGGACAAGGCAGGGGTTCAACAGCTTAAATCAAATACAGACGTGCCCACACAGTGCTGTGAGTAGAACTGGGCAAACATCTTGCAGGAATAGAAAATATCTGTGGTTGGCAGATATTACTGAGAGAAGGCATTTCTTGGTACCAAAAGTTTAATTTCTTACTATTATGATTTGCAAAGTGTTCAATTAATGGCCAGCATTATTAATTTTTACAGCCAATTAAGTACTTTTAAAATGAAATCATTCCAAGAATGATCTGTCTGGATGGCATGTAGACAAAGCTTTTCACTGTATGTCAGCACATGTGACAATAAAAAAACCAATTACCAAGGCTGGCAACCAACGTGGGCTGAGGCAGCTCCCATGAAGCACAATGTGATAACAAGAAAATCTCTTTCCGAAATGTTAATTGAGGGAATAAAGATTAACCAATGCAACTGTGATAGGATTACAGATCTTCATTAGAATAATGCCAAAACTTGCTGTATCTGAAAGAACCTGCAACTGTCCTGCGCTGGGAATGTTAACCTAGAGAAACAAAGGACTGCAGATGCTGGAATCTAGATGTAAAACACGATGATGCTGGAGGAACTCAGCAGGCCAGACAGCAGGCAGGACTCTTCTGTCACTTCCCCTGAAGGGTCCTGACCCGAAACGCTGGCCGCCTGCTTTTCTCCACGGATGCTGCCAGGCCTGCTGAGTTCCTCCAGCATCGTCGTGTTTTTCATGTTAACAGAGCTTTGTGCTTCAGTCCTTGGAATGAGGGTTGAACCTACGGGTGGTAATGCTATCATCTGAATCGTGGCTGTGATCAGTAGAATGTACTGGGGCACAATGTGCATGCAGAAATGTTCATGAGACACGGCAGTAAACATGCAAGCACTTACTGCAAGGGGTTGGGGTATAAAATTTGGTAAATTGTTTATTATTGTCACGTGTACTGAGGGACAGTGAAAAACTTTGTTTTGCATGCCATCCATACAGATCATTTCATCACATCAGTACATTGAGGTAGTACAAGGGAAAACAATAACAGAATGCAGAATAAAGTGTTACAGTTACAGAGAAAGTGCAGTGCAGGCAGACAATAAGATGCAAGCTCATAATGAGGTAGATTGTGAAGTCAAGAGTCCATCTTATCGTACTAGGGGACCGTTCAATAGTCTTATAACAGTGGGATAGAAGCTGTCCTTGAGCCTGGTGGGATGTGCTTTCAGGCTTTTGTATCTCCCGCCCGACAGGAGTGGGGAGAAGAGAGAACGTCTGGGGTAGGTGGGGTCTTTGATAACATTGGCTGTAGACAGTGTCCATGGAGGGGAGGCTGGTTTCTGTGATGTGCTGAGATTAGATTGCATAGGCTTTGGTGAGATCTCTGGTCTCTGCAGTTTTGATCTCCTCAAGAGGAGGATACAGGTGACCACCCTGGTTACAGCAGTTCTGATAACAGAAATTCGCTCTTACAGAGTTCACAGATTACGACCAAAAATCTGAGCTATGAAATGAAAATTCACTCTCATGGAATTTGTGTGTCATTTTTAATTTTTTTCAAATCTCATTTCTTGACACAGACACAGCTGATGTGACTTTGCCTTACAGAAAATTGCGATACGATGTTTTTTTTGGGAATGCAAATCCCCTTAATGTGGGGATCACCTGCCTTGGAGACAGTGCAGTGTAGATTCACCAGACTGATTCCTGAACGAGAGGATTAACCAAAGAGGAGAGCTGGAGAGCAGAGTCCTGCTGCCTACTGGAGCTGCATTAGTCAGACGGCATGTTTCCCAGGCTCTTGACTCCTCTCTCAGGTGGACACCAAGGATCCCACGTCACAATGTGTGAGTTCTCCCTGATGTTGTGGGAATACTGACCCCTCACAACATCACAAAAACATGTTGGTCAACATTACACTGTGGGAGCTCCACTGCAGAATCGTTGTACTGGGGGTAACCTGGCATCCAATCTCCACATTTTAAAGGCACACCATTGAGTGTAGAGAGCTAAGGAATGCCCTTAAATGAACGTGGAGGTTCCCCCCACCCTCCCCAAACATATCCAGCTGTGGTCTCCTGGGCCCTGGTGACAGTTATCCAGAAAAATGTCCAAGCCCCAAACGGTGCCAACAACCTCTCACTCTGGTAGGTGGGTCTGGACACTAAGGTGGTACCAGGCATATTGTGAGCACATAGAACAGTACAGCACAGGGACAGGCCCTTCGGCCCACACTGTCTGTGCTAAACATGATGCCAAATTAAATTAAATCCCTTATGCCTGCACATGATCCACATCCCTCCATATTCATGTGTCTGTCTAACAAACACTGCTATCATACCTGCTTCCACCCCCAGCCCTAGCAGCCCGTTCCACGCACCCACCGCTCTCTGTGTAAAAAAACTTGCCTCACACATCTCCTTTAAACTTTCCCCCTCTCACTTTAAATGCATGTCCATTAGTATCTGACATTTCCACCCTGGAAAAACGATTCCGACTGTCTACCCTATCTGTGCCTCTCATAATTTTATAAACCTCTATCAGGTCTCCCCTCAGCCTCTGACACTCCAGAGAAAACAACCCAAGTTTGTCCAACCTCTCCTTATAGATCATACCCTCTAATCCAGGCAGCATCCTGGTGAACCTCTTCTGCACCCTCTCCAAAGCCTCCACATCCTTCCTGCAATGGGGCGACCAGAACTGCACACAATACTCCAAGTGCAGCCTGACCAAAGTTTATACAGCTGCAGTACTGACTCTTATACTCAGTGCCCCAACTGATGAAGGCAAGCATGCCGTACACTTTCTTTACCACCCTGTCTACTTGCATGGCCATTGCCACAGCAGGATTTGAACATGAGTTCTGATCAATAGCCCAGGGCAGGGGATTGTGGGAGAAAATAGTCACCAGGGCTAATGTGGGAGAATGGGATCAATGGGAGAGCTGGTACAGATTCAATGGGTTGCACAGGCCAATAATAAGTCACACTTCTGTGCCACGAGGAAAAATGAGATCCAACATTTTAATTAAACGGAAGTGTTCTGGCAGATCAGACAAAGGAGTGTTCCAAGAGAGGAGAACCATGCACGTCGGGAACGGTGGGTCACCAGTGATTCGAGGCTGGCCAGAGAGTGCACACTGGGGAAAAAGTGGCTTCAGTCATTGATCTGCATTCACATCCTCTGGAACAAAGGTTGGTCCCAGGGCCTGTGGCGGGTGCAATGGGGAGACAGAGAAGCTTTGGTCAGTTGCTTTGACACAAGGAAACAGAATTACTGTTCCTTTAACTAACTCCACTCAGCACTTCTGCTCTGTTTTAAAGGGAAGGTGCTTCCCCCCACAGGCAGTCAATTGGTACAGTGTCACAGGCCATGGTAACTGAAAAATACCTTCTCATTCGTTCAAGAAAGGTTCTCAGAATAAAACCGGGAAATTATAGGCCGGTGGGCCTGACGTCAGTTGTGGGTAAATTAATGGAAGGCATTCTAGGGGACAGGACATATAAGTACTTGGATAGACAAGGCCTGATTAGGGATAGTCAACATGGCTTTGTGCGGGGTAGGTCACGTCTAACCAATCTTATAGAGTTCTTTGAGGAGGTTACACCAAGAAGGTGGATGAGGGAAATGGTGGACATTGTCTATGTGGACTTTACCAAGGCCTCTGACAAAGTCCCACATGGGAGGCTGGTCCAGAAGGTTAAGTCACTTGGCATTTAGGATGAAGTAGCCAATTGGATTCAACATTGGCTTCAAGGGAGAAGCCAGAGAGTGGCAGTAGATGGTTGTCTCTCTGACTGGAGGCCTGTGACTTGTGGTGTGCCGCAGGGATCGGTGCTGGGTCTGTTGTTTGGGATGTAGTGGACAGTGAGGAAGACTGTCAAAGCTTGCAAAGTGATCTGGACCAGCTGGGAAATTGGGCTGAAAAATGGCAGATGGAATTTAATGCAGACAAGTGTGAGGTGATGCACTTTGGGAGGACAAACCAGGGTAAGACTTACACAGTGACCGGTAGGGCTGAGGTGTGCGGTAGAATAAAGGGACTTGGGAACACAGATCCATAATTCCTTGAAAGTGGTGTCACAGGTAGATAGGGTCGTAAGGAGAACTTTTGGCACATTGGCCTTCATAAATCAGGGCACCGAGTACAGAAGTTGGATGTTATGTTGAAGTTGTATAAGACGTTGGTGAGGCTGAGTTTAGAGTGTTGTGTGCAGTTCTGGTCACCCGCCTACAGGGAAGATGTCAATAAGCTTGAAAGAGTGCAGGAAAAATTTACACAGATGTTGCTGGGACTTGAGAACCTGAGTTATAGAGAAAGGTTAAACAGCTTAGGACATTATTCCCTGGAGCACAGGAGAATGAGGGGAGATCTTATTGAGGTATATAAAATTATAAGGGGTAAAGATAGGGGAAAAAGCCTGCATACATTCACCCTAAGGTTGGGTGAGACTAGACCTAGAGTACATAGGTTTAGGGTGAAAGGTGAAATATTTACAGTGCAAGTGTTGAATGAGCTGCCAGCTGAAGTGGTGGATGCAGGTTCAACTGTAACATTTAAGAGAGATTTGGATAGGTACATGGATAGGAGGGGTTTGGAGGGATATGGTCCGGGTGTAGGTAGATGGGACTAGATAGATCAGGTCAGCATGGACTAGATGGGCCAAAGGGCCTGTTTCTGTGCTGTGGACTCTACATTAAATCCTTGATTAGCAGACTTTCTCCCCAAGATATTGAGGCCAGGGGAAGTTGTTAGGAGTTGGTCACAGGTCAGCCATGATCACACTGAACAGCAGAATAGGCTTGTAAAACCCTAATCACTACAGTTCAGCAACACTATGACCACTTTGCACTAAAATGGATTGTTCTAATTGTGTTCTTTCTTGTAAAAATTGTGTATAATTTATGTTTTTCTTGTGAATGCTGCTTACATGATGCTCTGTTCCTGTGATGCTGCTTGTGTTTTTCATTGTACCTGTGCACACATGGACCTGTGCAGATGGCAATAAACTCGAGCTTGACAAGAACCATCTGCTACTTCCCCTTCCAAGAGAGCCAAGACACGAGAGTCTTCTGGGGAGAGATAGCAGGGGATGAAAAAGAGAGAGGGATTGAGATGACAGGAAGATGAGGAGAAAGGGAGAAATGAAGGACTGAAACAGTAATATTAGCAATGAACTGAGGCAGCATGACGTGGTGCCAAAGTAATTATCCAATGTTTGAAGATGGCAAAACAAATTTTTTTAAAATGTAGATGGAATCCTGACGTTTATTAATGGAACACAAAACAGAAAGCAGTGGAGGTTCTGCTGAACGCTTTATAAATCATTGGGCCCAAGTTGGACCAATCCAATTCCGAGCCCCACACTTCAGGGAGAATTAAAAGGGGTGCAGAGAGGGGAGAGAAGGTTTAGCAGAAGTGTCGACGTACTCAGCTGACTTCAGTTACAAGGAGAAACTGGGGGGGAAATATATGCCAAACTTCAGAAAAGATCAAGGGATGACTGAGTGGAAGTGTTCAAAATCAGGAAGAGTTCTGATGGGGTAAAGGAGAAACTGTTTCTGCTGACAGGAAGGTCGGTAATCAGAGAACGCAGAATTTAGCTCCAACTTCTCTACCTCTTCTTTCCTGTGAAACAGTTAAAGCCTTCCTCATTAACCAAGCTTTTGATCTAATATCACGTGGCTCAACTTTAAATTGTTTAAACGAGAAAAAGAACCCAGAGGAGAAAGGAATTGACAAAAGGAATAAAATAATGAGGGGCTTAGATAAGTTGAATGGTCAGTCTTTTCCCCAGGGTAGGGGAGTCTAAAACTAGGGGCCACAGCTCTAAGGTGGAGGGGGTGGGAAAGATTTAAAAAGGGACCTGAGGAGCAAGTTTTCCCCACACAGAGGGTGGTGGGTATATGGAACGAGCTGTCAGAGGAAGTGCTAGCGGTAGGTACAATGAAAACATTTAAAAAGACATTTAGACAGGTACATGGCAAGGAAAGGTTTAGAGGGATATCAGCCAAATGGGAGCAGCTCAGGTGGACAACATGGTCGGCATTGACGAGTTGGGCCAAAAGGCCCGTTTCTGTGCTGTACAACCCTGTGACATTCATCATGCAGTGAAAGAGCAGAAGTAGATTCACCACTAACTTTCAAAGGGAACTGGTGAAATACTTGCACAAACACATTTAAGGATACAGGCAGAGCAGATCGGGACCAAAGAGGCAGCACGAGCACAATGGACTGAGTGGCCACCCTGCTTCATTCCAGGTTTCCAGGCTCCATCAGACTGGGAACCTATAGGAACCAGTGGATGGACAGTGCAACCAATGGGCTGGCAGATCTGGATTTGAGGGTGAACACTCAACACTCTCCTCATCTCCTCGGACCAAACCCAAACGTGCTCAGCTCTCCCCGGCTCTCATCTGCTCGGCTGGAAAGGGTTTGTACAACTTGTGCCATAAGCTCAATTATTTTTGTCAGATATCCATTAGGGAAATTTATTTTAAAAAAACTATCTACACACAAGAATAGATCTCATTTAAGGAAGGTAGGATATTATACTGAATTTTAATTTAGTTCAATTCAGTTGGTCTGAGTGTTTCACCTTGTAAAATCTAATTTTTTTTTAATCTGTGTATTCAGGAATCCTTTCATGAACAGACCACTTAAAGCGATAATTATGAAATAAAAGCAGAAAATGCAATAAACACTTAGCAGGTCAGATAGGATCTGTGGAAAAAGAGTTAACGTTTTAAGTCAAAGACATTTCAGGTCTAATGAAGGAACCCAAAATGTTTACTCTGTTTCTCTTTCCACAGATGCTGCCTGACCTGCTGAGAAAGTTGTACATCACAGTAAGAGGCATCACATGTTGATCAATAGTCAATTTACCAGACAGTAGAGAGCTCCCAAATACGATTAATGCCAAGAAAGCTGGATGTGAAGTTCCCTACAATTCCTTTAGTAACCAAAGTTGTCAAGGGAAATATTAACTTGCTAGTTAACATAAGATATTTATTAATTAGTCACATGTACATCGAAACACACAGTGACGTGTCTTTTTGCGTTCTGGAGTGTTCGGGGGGCAGCCCACAAGTGTTGCCACGTCTCCAGCGCCAACATAGCACACCCACAACTTCCTAACCCGTACGTCTTTGGAATGTGGGAGGAAACCGGAGCACCCGGAGGAAACCCACGCAGACACGGGGAGAACGTACAAACTCCTTACATACAGTGGCCGGAATTGAACCCGGGTCGCTGGCGCTGTAATAGTGTTGTGCTAACCGCTACACTACCGTGCCGCCCTATCTGTTGCATCTCAAATCTTAGAAACGGGATCGCATTGGCTGAGAGGGTGTTGGAAAGGCTTCAATGCAAAGTTTTAAATTGAAATTGGACAAATTTTTGAAAAGGATGGTTTTAGAGTAAAGTGCAGTTGAACAGCAGCCAAAGAACTGCCCAGTTCTATACCAGTGATACCTCCCTGCTTCGGCACTATTCCCACTCTCCTCTCCCCCATCTGCCTCGTGTCCCTATACCAGTGAGGTTTTGTTTTGCTCAGGATTTTTTTTTATATACAAAAAGTGAGTCTGGCACATTGACAAATGAGAATGATGGCCGTCAGTTTTAAACATTTGACGGGAAAGGCTGTTCACCAACTCCACTCGGTGACAGGCCAAGCTGGTACATTCTGGTCCTCCGATATTCTAACAGACTGATTTAAGGTGTGCAACACCACTGCTAATCAGAAAACTACAGCCTCTGGAAATCTGAAACATCGGAAAATGATCACCATGCTCTGCAAGTCAGGCAGCATCTGTGGAAAAGGAAAGTTTAACATTTCCACTCAAAGAGAACAACCCTTCATCACAACTGGGAAAGTCTTCAACCTGAAATGTTAAACCGGTCCTTCTAGCACAGATTTTGACCTGACCTGCTGAGTTATTTTCCAGCATTTTCTATTCTTAATCCAAGTACTAATGTAGATCAGGCATCATTTTACATTTAAAATACTCTTAAATTCATTTAGCTCTGAAATTTTTTTCTAATCTACTTGTAAACACAAAATGAGAAGTGCTCCATTTGATCCCAAGCATCTGACATTTTTAATATCTTTTAGATTTGTGAATGATCTTTTGACAACTAACAATTAAGCATTCTTAAATAACTTGCGCTGAGTTACAGTCACTCCAACCTACCAGCTGCTTTGTAATCCATTACAATTAACAGGATTGAGAGTAGTAGTTTAAACATTTCAAAAATAAAGTAAAAGCCATATTATCTTTTTATGCTTTAAATTACATTTTGCCACCACTAGAATTTGCAGTGATGTGAGGACATCAGTTTTAGAGGGACTCAGGTTACTGATGAACGTGTCAAATGGTAAAAGGCAGAACCACCTTCTCACAGAATCAGGCAGTGACCATAGGCTTGACTCCGACACCATTTCAATCCTGCGCTGGGCAGCAGGTCACCCCTGTGGTTACATTTACTTTTGTTAAAACTTCAAAGCATTTAGTTGTTGCACAGAAATCAACTTAGTGAACAGTGCAGATAAAGCAGGAACTTCGGATTCCAGCATCACCACACTTGTCTGGTTTCTGTCATAATAAATATTGGGCACACAAATCTACTGATGCTCGTTTTAATTTTAATCCAGATTAAATTGCAATTCTGGCTCAGTCGAATCCCAGTTTGCCAGGTTACCCTTCCCTCTCGCGAAAAGCCAGCTAAGTAAAATATTTAAAAATTCATTCCTCCTTTAATCATCAACCGGGCTTTCATCAGACTCGAAATCTGCATGTTTCCCATGCTGTTGGACGTGATCTTCATTTATTTTTTCCAAAGCTTCGATCTACGGATAAATCACAACACAAGTACTTCATTTTGAAGCAAAGACAGTGAGCTAAACTTATTGCAGTTGTCTTCAATAGAGACTTGTTTAGCTTCCAAAACCCAGTCATACAATATCAGTTACCAGGTGACCACAGTACTAAAGGGTTATCATAGAACAGTACAGCGCAGGAACAGGCCCTTCGGCCCACGATGCTGTGCCGAACTAATTAAGCTAATGACACCTAATCCCTTCTGCCTGCATACGGTCCACATCCCTCCATTCTCTGCACATCCATGCGCCTATCTAAAAACCTCTTAAACCCTCCACCACCGCCCCCGGCAGTGAATTCCAGGCACCCACTACTCTCTCCTTTAAACATCCCCTCCCACCTTAAATTCATGCCCTCTGGTACTGGACATTTCTACCCTGGGATAAGGATACAAGCTGTTTTATCTATGCCTCTCAATTTTATAAACTTCAATCAGGAACCCCAATTTATTAACTGTGATCCTCCTACCAGTAGATACCAATAGATTTTTTCTTATTTATTCTATCAAAACTGTTCCGAACTCTGAACACTTGCACTGAACCACTAAATGAGTAGGTTGCATCTGTCTTCTACAGAAAAGCAAGCATCAATGAGGTAGCTGATATACTGGATACGTTAAAAATGATGGCATGGAGGTACTAGAAACATTGGCTCAAAATAGGGAAGTCAGCTGGACAGGATGCATCCAAGATTTTGAGGGAATTACTGGAGGAAATCATGGAAGCATTGACTACAAGTTTCCAGACGTCTTTGGATACAGGTATGGTGCCAGAGGACTGGACTGTGTCCCACAAAGAGAGCAAGGATACATCCAGTCAGTTTAATGTCAGTGGTGGGGAAAGCTTCTAGAAACACTGATCTCAGGCAGGATAAAAAGTTACCTGGAAGGAAACAGATCAAGGCAAGCCAGGACCGCAAGAAACTACAGAGAGTTGTGGACACACCCCAGCGCATCACGGACACCAGCCTCCCTTCCTTGGACTCTGTCTTTACCTCTCATTGTCTTGGTGTAGCAGCCAGCATAATCAAAGACCCCACCCACCCGGAACATTCTCTCTTCTCTCCTCTTCCATCCGGTAGAAGATACAGGAGCCTGAGGGCACGTACCACCAAACTTAAGGACAGCTTCTGCCCCACTGTGATAAGACTATTGAACGGTTCCCTTATACAATGAGATGGACTCTGACCTCACGATCTACCTTGTTGTGACCTTGCACCTTATTGCACTGCACTTTCTCTGTAGCTGTGACACTTTACTCTGTACTGTTATTGTTTTTACCTGTACTACATCAATGCACTCTGTACTAACTCAATGTAACTGCACTGTGTAATGAATTGACCTGTACGATTGGTATGCAAGACAAGTTTTTCACTGTACCTCGGTACAAGTGACAATAATAAACCAATACCAATGTTGAGGGCAAATCACAATTAACCAATTTGATAGAATATTTCAACACAGTAACAGGTAGAATTAATGGGAGCAACGCTGTTGATGTGGTGAATTTGCACTTCCAAAAAGGTTTTGATAAAATGCCACATAACAGGCTTATGGGTAAAATTGAAGCACAAGGCATTAATAGCATGAATGCAAGGTTTGGCCAAGTATCAGGCAACAGAGGGTTGTGGTGAATGGTTGCTTTTTGGACTTGAGGAATGTGAATAGCTCTGTTCCCCAGGAACTGGCGGTGGCACCATTGCTTTTGTGGTTCTATATTAACTAACTCAAATTCAGGGCACAAGCCACAATTTCTAAATTTCCAGAGGATATACAACTCGGCCATGTTGAGAAAATAATGATAGATTTCAGTAGGATTAAAAGGTATTGCAGATGAAGCTTTATGAGGAGGAAGATGCCATTTGGTAGGAAGAATGAAGGAAGGCAATGTAGAATGCAGACTACCATTCTAAACGGGGTGCAGGAGGAGATATGGGTACACAAGTCATTGAATGTAGCGGGCAGGCTGACATAGTTCTAGGCTTTATCAACAGATGCAGAGAATACAAACGCTGGACCTTTATAAACACTGGTTCCCCCTCAGCTGGAGTATTGTGTTCATTTCCAATCACTACACGATAGGAAGGAGGCAAAGACAGGACGGAGGTCCAGGAAAGATTTACAGACACGGTCCCCGAAGGGACGGGGGCAGTTACAAGAGTGGAGGAGCTGGGAGGTTTTCATTAGAGAACGCGGAGAGGAAATTTGATAGAAGTATACAAGGCGATGAGGGACTGGACAGTGGGTGAAGGAGGCTGCTCCTGTTGGTGGAGGAGCCGAGGACACCCAGGTGGAGAACAAAAAGGGAAGAGAATGAAGAGCTACAGGAGGAGACATTTTCCGCAGCCTCTGATCAGAATCTGGAATGTGTGTCCTGAAGGGGTGGTGGGCGCCGGTTCCGCTGTGGTCTTCGAGGAGGAAAAATCTGCGAGGGCAGGGAAAAAGTGCCGGGATGATCCAGCGAGTTCCTCCGGTAGAGAGGGAGCACAGACACAGTGGGCCAAACTGCCGCCTCCCGTGCTCTCAGTGTTCTGTGCTTTTGTAAGCATTTGGACAGGCCCGGGGCCTTCCAAAGCATTGGGCATCCTGGGCAGATGGATTACAAGTCAGGGTGCCTAGTTTTAAAGAACTGGTAGAAGATGAGAAAGTTTTGAACCGGGGTGGGGCGTCCGGAACTCGCTGGGGGGAGAGGCAGAAACCCCTCCTCATGTTTAAACAGCACTGGATGTGGACGATCTGCAGGGCTACCGACCCAGTGCTGGAGGTTGGGGTTAAGCCAGCTTGCTCTTTTCCCACCAGCATGGACACAATAACTTTTCCAAGTTCTCTGATGCTGGTGAAGTGGTCACTGCTGCTGTACTTGCTCAGCTGGGAAAAACTGTCAGGCTTAGGCAACCCTGCCTTGTGCCAGGATTATTCCACTCTGAGTTCCTCTGTCTCAGTTGCTCCTATGAGAAGACTTTCCATACAGGTGCCTCTCAATGTCTTCCTTCTCCCTGAACCTCAGCTTCCCCTCTCCCATCGTTAACCGAGCCCTTGACCGCATCTCATCCATTTGCCACACCTCTGCTCTCAACCCCTCTCCTCTGGAACAGAGCAACAAGACCTCCCCTCTTGCACTACGCCAGCCTCTACGTTCAACAGATCATTCCCAACAAGTTCCACCAGCAGACACATCTCCCCTCTCCTCCTCTTCCAGCATCTTGCAGGGACCATGTCCCTGCTCCACTCTTCCGTTCCCAACAACCACCCATCTTACGGAACTTTCCCTTGTGATGCAACACACCTGCTTTCACCTCTGCTGTTTTAATTCCCCATCCCACTCTGACTGGTTGGTCTGTGGCCTCCTGCACTGTCACAATGAGGGCCAACACTAGTTTGAGGAACAGCACCTCGTCTTCTGCCTGGCCACATTGCAGCCTTCCGGACTCCATGTTCAGGTTATTGACATCTGTCTGTCAGCCGCTGATCTGTGATATTGGCTCAGTCTGTTTCCACGTTCCCCCCCCCCCCCCCCCCCCCCCCAACCTCTTCATCTCCCCCCTCTGGAAGTGGAGGACGTGCCCAGCCTGACCAGTCTCTGCATTTCACACACACCTACATTCCACAGAGTCAATAGTCACACAGCACGGAAACAGGCCCTTTGGCCCAACTGGTCCATGCTGATCAAGATGTCCATCCAAGCTAGTCCCATTTGTCTGTGTTTGGCCCATATCCCTCCCCTACCTGTGTACCTGTCCACGTGTCTTTTAAAATTATTGTACCTGCCTCAATCACTTCCTCTGGCAGCTCATTCCATATACATACAACCCTGTGTGTAAATAAAGCTTCCCCTCAAGTTCCAAATAAATCTTTCCCCTCTCACCCTAAACCTATGCCCTCTTGATTCCTCAACCCTGGGAAAAAGACTGATTGCATTCACCCTATGCCCCTTATGATCTTATACACCTCTAATAGGATCACCTCTCAGTCTCCTACGCTCCAAGGAAAACCGTCCCATCCTATCCACCCTCTCTTTATAACTCAGTCCCTCCAATCTTGGCAACATCCTTCTAAAACTTTTCCACACTCTTTCCAGTTTGATAACATCTATCCTACAGCAGGGTGACTAAACCTGACCACAATACTCCAAGTGTGGCCCCACCAACAGCTTGTACAACCACACCATAGCCTCCCAACTTCTATACTCAATGCCCTAATGAAGGCCAGCGTGCCAAAAGTCTTCTTCCCCACCTGTCTACCTGTGACTCCAACTTCAGGGAACCATGGACCTGAACTTCAAAGGTCCCTCTGTTCTACAACACTCTCCAGGGCCCTGCCATTCACTGCAAGAGTCTCACCCTCATTTGTCTTCCCCAAAATGCAACTCCATTTGCCATTCCTCGGCCCACTTACCAAGCTGATCAAGATCCCCCTGCAATGTTTGATAACCCTCTTCACTGTGGCCGATACCATTTATTTAGTGCCTATGTTCTCACTCTCTAACTGCTCTCATTCATTCGCTGACCAGATAACCGTGGTTACAGTTTATCCCCATGGTCACTGATTATACCCTAGCAGAGACACCCTCCTCCCCCACCCTCCCTGCAGCTTAACCAGCTTGAAGGATCTTCGACCTGAAACATTAACTGTTTCTCTTCCCCAGATGCGGCCTGAGCAGCTGAGCGTTTCCAGCTTTTCCTGCATTTTTTCCATTTTAGTCAATGTTAACTTGCGCACCAAGGGTTAAATGAACAAGTGAGGTCATTGAATGCAGAACCCAAGATAAGAGACGTCAGAAAGCTGTGATCAATGTGGTTACTGGAGATGACAGGCCTGCAGAGAGCAACATCACCATGATAGGCAAGGCCTTAAGGGAACAGAGATACTTTAGGTATGAGCCCACCAAACGTGGGCAGACGGATGGTGTTGTCGGGAGCAACTGACCGTGCATCTTCTCGTCTTGGATTGGTCAAGATAACTGCCCTTTAGGTGTTTAAATGTGTAAAAACTGGAACTCCAATGGACGGGAACACAAGAGGCAACAGGGTGGTGGACTCGGCCAGTTCCATCACAAGTACAGCGCTCCCCACCATCAAGGACATCTACAAGAGGTGATGTCTCAGGAAGGCAACAACCGTCATCAGGGACCCCCACCATCCGGGCCGTGCCCTCGTCTCGATGCTGCCATGAGGCAGGAGGTACAGGAGCCTGAAGACCCACACCTCAAGGTTCAACAACAGCTTCTTCCCCACCACCATCAGGTTCTTGAACCCACCTGAAAAACCCTAACACTGCCTCGGTCTACATTTCCCTTAGCTTGCACTGTGGGTTATGTATAATTTATGTTAATTTAAATTGATGTAATTTAGGTTTGTCATGTTTGTAATATACCATGCTGTTGCCGCAAAGAACTGACTTTCATGGCATTTATACCCTGGATATGTATGCCCATGACAATAAACTTGAACTTGAAAAAAAATGTGCTTCATACACATCAGGGAGTGTGGATCACAGCAGTGAGGTGAACAGGCCTCTCTTCCTAAAAGTGACAGATTGATCAAAGAAATGTTTCTTTTTGAATTGAGAATGGATTGTGCAAGTGACTCACTTGTTCCACAACACAGCACATGGGCAGGAGATAAATACTGGACAATGCTGGCAAGAATTCACCCATCCATCTTCAAAATGGTACATTTTTATGTCCACCAACCCAGAGTGCATCAGTTTAACATCTCATCCTCCTCAGAGCTACACTGGCAGTGTGGGTCTGGATCTAGTGCACAAGTCTCTGGAATGACCTTGAAGCCAGAAGCCTGTGCTCAGACACGTGCTGCCAACGAGGTTTTCACCCATCTCAGTATTTAAAAAAACAGGAAGAATTCTCACTGTAATTTGGACAGTTTCCTGTTCCCCACTTCCCTTGGATGTTTCCACGGGAATCTGTGGCTCTGACATTTCACCCAAACAGCGGCATGTTCCTCTTTAAAAAAAACCTTGACCACTTCGAAACTGGGATCACCCCAGACAAGGGTGACCTTACATCCCAAGTAGGGCCAATCCTTGAAATTCCTTCATGCATTAAGATGAAACTGTTGGCAGTGGGCGTCAGAGAGATTTTCTCCCAGTTTTTAAAATATAATAATGTTTTCGTAACTAAATGTCTGTTCTTTAACTGATAAAAGTTCTTAAAAAGGAGAATATTTAGGGAAGTTTAACCACCAGGCAACATTTTCAGTTCTGCAAACACCAGTAGAGAAATAATCTTCAAGAAAATAAGTTTTACTCTGCAGAAATCAAACTAGCAAGTAGCTTCATGTCTCCCCTCACTGCAGGGGATTAATAGGAAACATAGTTTAAGCTGGTTTATCAAATAAAGTCACTGTTAGTGCTCACTTTGTAAACTTGTATAGAATTTGTACAGGGTTAAACAGCCCAAGAAGTTATAGCACTCTATATTTTACCACATATGGTTATACCTCAGCAAGGAAGTCCACTTCATTATTGGCGGTAATGTCCAGACCAGAGACAGCATTGAACAGGTCCCGTTCACCCATCGCATCTGCAACTCCCACCTTCTGGAAGAACTGCAATAAGGAGGGCAGCATAAAGCACTGTGATACACAGACAGGCCAGCAGAAACCACATAACCCCACACCTTTAACTTGAAGCACAAGGCAGAGAGGCGAAAAGATCCCAAAATTCTCTGGTGCCTCAGAGCTTTTGAAATGCAAGATAAGATGTCTTTATTAGTCACATGTACATCAAAATACACAGTGAAATGCATCTTTCGCATAGAGTGTTCTGGGGGCAGCCCGCAAGTGCCGCCATGCTTCCAGAGCCAACATAGCACGCCCACAACTTCCTAACCCGTACATCTTTGGAATGTGGGAGGAAACCAGAGCACCCAGAGGAAACCCACATAGACACGGGGAGAACATAAAAACTCCTTACAGACAGCGGAGGGAGTTGAACCCAGGTTGCTCACGCTGAAATAGTGTTATGCTAACCGCTACACTACTGTGCCTGCCCGTAATCACCGTAGGAAACAGGGCAGTCTCAAGTGCACTCAGCAAGATCCCACAAACAATGTGATAAAGGCCAGATAATCCGTTCCACTGACGCGAGGGTTAACTATTGGCTTGGACCCCAGGGAGAAAGCCTTTGCACTCTGAACTACAGTAAAACTCCAAAAATCCACTCTTCAATTATTTAGAAATCCCAATGATTTGGCATCTGGCTCCCCAGGTGATGTTCCCCACGCTCCCCTTAAACTCATTGGTGCCCATTTCCCCAAGCTCCCTTTATACTCAACGAGGCCCTACTTCCCACACTCCCCTTAAACTCACTGAGGGCTCCTTTTCCTTCATTCCCTTTAAACTGACTGGTGTCAGTTTCCCGAGCTCCGTGAAACACATGGAGGAGCCAGTTTCCAGAGCTCCCTTTAAACTCACTGGAAGCCCCGTTTTCCAAGCTCCCTTTAAACTTACCAGGTTCACTGGAAAGTTTATTACACTGTACAAGATCTTAAAAAACAGTTCGGGGACCTTAGGAATGACATCCAATAGTCCAGCAGATCCACCAGTCCAGCACCAACTGTCAGACTGTTGGCATTTACAGTGTCAGCCAACGGTAGATGCCAGGAGATAAACCAAAAACTACTGCAGAAGGTGTTTATGGAAGCAAGGCAGGAGACCAAGGTGGAAGGGACAGGTGAGAACTATACACGGCAGAAAGGTTTCTGCCAATAGGTGGAGAGAGAGGAGGACGAGGAGAGTTCCAGCAGAGGGACTGAGCTAAGACAGAGAACCAGGGAAGATTACGAGGGAGAAGTCGTGTGGAGACTTTGAAACAATCAGCTCACTGGGACATTGGAAACGTGCATCTTGAGAAAGCAAGTGGGAAGGATTCAGTCGCTAGGATTTTAACCGAGTTGAATCTTCAGCTTCATTGCAATTACACAGTCTGCAGGAGGGCAAGTTACAGCAGATGGCAACATTTAATAATGTTTTGACATGCCAGGAATTTGTACAGTGACAGATTTCACTGGGCTCCATTTAGATTAGTGTGATAAGTTCATATTCTACTGCTCTGCAAGTTTATTTCTAATGGGATAGAATTCAAAAGCAAGGGAATTATGTCAAACTTCTACAGAACCTGGGTAAGGCTATTGAACGGTTCCCTAGTCCGATAAGGTGGACTCTTGACCTCACAATCTACCTCATTACAACCTTGCACCTTACTGTCTACCTGCACTGTGCTCTAGTTGTGACACTTTACTCTGCATTCTGTATTGTTTTACTTTGTACTACATCAAATGCACTGTGTAATGAATTGACCTGTACGATCGGTATGCAAGACAAGTTTTTCACTGTATGTCGGTACAAGTGACAATAATAAACCAATACCTGAGTACTGTCTGTTGGATTTGGTCCCCACACCAAAGCTCACCAGTGCCTCTACTTCGTCAGAAGGCTAAGGAAATTTAGCACGTCTCTTTCCAGCGACGAGAGAGCGGAGATTGCCGGAAAATAACGAGGTTTTTTTTCTCTTTCTAGCGTTCGGGACAGCGGCGAGTGACTGCGCAGGCGCGTGACGTCACCCGGAAGCGCGCGGGCGATTTAAAAAGCAGACGAGCATATCTAGCGGGCAGCGTCGGAGCGGGCAGTGGAGTGAGAGGGAGCAGAGTGGGTTGGGCTTTGGCTCAACGGGCTTGGGAAAGAGGCGAGATTATAGAGAGGGGTGAGTTATTAGTTTAGTTTAGTGTTGAGCTCAGTGATATTCAGCAGTATGCATCTGGGATTAGTGTTGTGTTTGGAGTGTCAGATGTGGGGCCCCTGGGAGACGACCAGACTCCCTGATAACTACATCTGCGCAAAGTGCACCGAGATGCGGCTCCTCAAGGAACGGATTGAGAGTCTGGAGCAGCAGCTGGATGACCTTCGGTTGGTTAGGGAGAGCGAGCAGGAGATAGACAGGAGTTATAAAGATTATGTAGACAGCACCTCAGTGGCAGTCCCCCTCAAAAACCGATATCTCATTTTAGATTCGGTTGGAGAGGATGACTTCATAGAGGAAGACCTCAGCAGCCAGGACCTTGGCACCGTGTCTGATACTGTGGTCCAGCAGAGGAAGAGACATGCAGTGGTTATTGGGGATTCGATAGTAAGGGGTACGGATAGGAGATTCTGCGATAGCGATAATGAGTCTCGGATGGTGTGTTGCCTCCCTGGTGCCAGGGTACGGGATATCACAGACCGTGTCGAGAATATTCTGAGGGGGGAGGGTGAGCAGCCAGAAATCTTGGTACATGTAGGTACCAATGATGTAGGTAGGAAAAGAGAAGAGGTCCTGAAGGAGGAATACAAGGCATTAGGGAGAAGGTTGAAAAGTAGGACCTCAAGGGTAGTAATCTCAGGACTACTACCCGTGTCGCGTATCAATGACAGGAAGAATAGAAAGCTCTGGCAGTTAAATGCGTGGCTGAGTGACTGGTGCAAGGGGCAGGGCTTCAGATTCTTGGATACCTGGGACCTTTTTTGGGGGAGGCAAGACCTATTTGCTAAGGATGGGTTGCATCTAAACTCCAAAGGGTCCAATATCCTGGCGGGAATGTTTAATTTAGTTGTAGGGGAGGGTTTAAACTGATCTGGCAGGGGGATGGTAACCAGGATGCTAGGTTACAAGATGCTAAGGTGAGGGAGAAAGTGTATAGAAACGAATCCATTGAGGATGGCAAGAATGACAGGCAGGTGATAAGTCAGGATAATTTACTGAATAATAGAAGTACAACAAATCCGGATGTTAGGATACAGAATGTTAGGATCGGGGATGAGGATGTTCGGATACCGAATGTTAGGATAGGGGATGAGGTCTACACGAACATGTCTAAGATAGTAGGTAGCGAAGATAGTAAGAAGGATGGACAGGTAGAAAGTCAGGATAATCTGCTGATCAATAGAGGTACAATAAAATCAATAGCAGATACCAGTCTAAACATACTATATTTAAATGCACGTAGCATCAGGAATAAAGTAGATGACCTAGTGGCACAACTACAGGTTAATAAATATGACATCGTTGCAATCACTGAGTCGTGGCTTCATGATGGATGTGATTGGGAACTGAATGTCAAGGGGTATACAGTATATAGGAAGGATAGGAGGGTAGGCAGAGGGGGAGGTGTGGCCATGATGGTTAGTAGCGATATAAAATCAATAGAAAGGAAGGACATTGGGTCAGAGGAGGTGGAATCCTTATGGGTGGAGCTGAGAAATAGCAAGGGTAAAAGAACAATAATAGCAGTCATATATAGGCCCCCGAACAGCAGTCAGGAAGTGGACCATAAGTTGCAGATTGAGATAGAAAAAGCGTGTCAGAGTGACAATGTGAAGATAATTATGGGGGATTTTAACATGAAGGTGGACTGGGAAATGCAGCAAGGCGGTAGTACTCAGGAGAGTGAGTTTGTGGAATGTCTAAGGGATGTTTTTCTGGAGCAACTTATTGAGGAGCCCACCAGGGGATCGGCTGTTTTGGATTGGGTGCTGTGTAGTGAACCCGAGGTGATTAGGGAACTAAAGGTAAAGGAACCACTGGGAACAAGTGATCACAATATGATTGAGTTTAGTTTCAAGTTTGAGAAGGAGAAGCTGATAACTGGTGTATCGATATTTCAGTGGAATAAGGGAAATTACAAAGGTATGAGAGATGAGTTGGCCCAAATTGATTGGAGGAGTAAGTTAGCTGGAGGGACGGCAGAGGAAAAATGGAAGAAATTTCTACAGGAAATAAGGACAATGCAGGACAGATATATTCCAAGAAAAAGGGTTTTGAATGGAAAAAAGGCACAGATGTGGATAACGAGGGAGGTGAAGGATAAAATAAAAGCAAAAGGGGCGGCGTACAAAGTAGCAAAAATTAGTGGGAAAACAGAAGATTGGAACGATTTTAAAAATCTGCAGAGAGAAACTAAGAAGGTCATTAGGAAAGCAAAGATGAGTTACGAAAGGAAGCTGGCGGACAACATTCGGAAGGATTCTAAGAGTTTTTTTAAATACATAAGGAATAAAAGAGAGACACGGGTTGACATAGGACCAATTGATAACGGTGCAGGAGGTATTATAATGGATGATAGTGAGATGGCAAGGGAATTGAATGAATATTTTGCATCGGTCTTCACCGTGGAGGACATAAGCAATGTGCCCATTAGTCAGGAGTCTCACGAATTGGAGCTGAGTTCAATTGAGATTAATAGGGAGAAGGTGCTTGGAAAACTAAAGGGGCTTAAGGCTGATAAGTCTCCCGGACCGGATGAGGTGCATCCCCGGGTTCTGAAGGAGGTGGCTGTGGAGATAGCGGAGGCGTTGGCGATTATTTTTCAGGAATCGATAGATTCTGGCATGGTTCCGGAGGACTGGAGGGTAGCGAATGTAGTTCCGTTATATAAGAAAGGTGGGAGGCAGCACAAAGGCAATTACAGACCTATTAGTCTGACGTCAGTGGTGGGAAAATTATTGGAGTCTATCCTCAAGGAGGAGGTTACCGAATACCTAGAGGCGCAAGGCAAGATAGGACCTAGTCAACATGGTTTTGTGAAGGGGAGGTCCTGTCTGACCAACCTATTGGAGTTTTTTGAAGAAATCACAGGTAGGGTGGATAAGGGAGAGGCGGTAGATGTTGTGTATTTAGACTTTCAAAAGGCCTTTGATAAGGTGCCTCACAAGAGACTGATTAATAAGATGAGAGGTCATGGAATTATGGGCAGGGTAGCAAAATGGGTGGAGAATTGGCTGGTTGGCAGGAAGCAAAGGGTGGAAATAAAAGGATCTCGTTCTGGTTGGTTACCGGTTACTAGTGGTGTGCCGCAAGGGTCGGTGTTGGGGCCTCTCCTTTTTACCTTGTACATCAATGATTTGGATGATGGAATAAATGGTTGTGTGGCTAAGTTTGCGGATGACACCAAGATAAGTGGAGGAGTAGGGAGCATAGAGGAAATAGAAAGAATGCAGAGGGACCTAGACAGTTTAGGAGAATGGGCAAGAAAATGGCAGATGAGATTCAATGTTGAGAAATGTGCAGTTGTACACTTTGGAAGTAGAAATAAGCGGGTAGATTATTATCTAGAAGGAGAGAAGATTGATAGTGCGGTAGTACAAAGGGACTTGGGGGTACTTATACAAGATACCTTAAAAGTTAACCACCAGGTTGGATCGGTGGTTAAGAAAGCGAATGCTATGTTGGCATTCATCTCGAGAGGTATAGTGTATAAAAGTAAGGAAGTGTTGATGAGGCTCTACGGGGCGCTAGTGAGGCCTCATTTGGAATACTGTGCGCAGTTTTGGGCCCCGCATCTTAGGAAGGATGTGCTGACGTTGGAGAGGGTTCAGAGGAGATTTACGAGAATGATTCCGGGAATGAAAGGGCTTAAGTATGATGAGCGTTTGTCGGCTCTTGGACTGTACTCGCTGGAGTACAGAAGGATGAGAGGGGACCTCGTAGCGACATTTAAAATGTTGACAGGTAAGGATAGAGTAGATGTGGCTAGGCTGTTTCCCTTGGTGGGCGTGTCCAGGACCAGAGGGCACAATCTTAGAATTAGAGGGTACAGTTTCAAGACAGAGATGAGGAGAAGTTTCTTTACCCAGAGGGTGGTGAAATTGTGGAACTCCTTGCCACGCACAGCAGTGGAGGCCAAATCAGTGGGGGTGTTCAAGGAGGAGATAGACAGATATCTAAATAGTCAGGGTATCAAGGGATATGGGGATAAGGCTGGCAAATGGGATTAGAATAGTTTTTTTTTCTCTCTCTTTTTTTCCCACCCCATTTCTTTTTCCCTTTTCCTTGGAGCAGACTCGATGGGCCGAATGGCCTGCTTCTGCTCCCTTATCTTGTGATCTTGTGATGACCCTCACCAATTTTTACAGATGACTTATAGAAAGCATCCTATTTGGATACACCACAGCTTGGTACGGCAACTGCCCTGCCCGACATCGCAAGAAACTGCAGAAAGATGTAAACACAGCTCAGCACATCACAGAAACCAGCCTTCCTTCCATGAACTGTCTACACTTCCCACTGTCTCAGGAAAGCAGCCAACATAATCAAGGACCCCTCCCACCCCAGACATTCTCTCTTCTCTCCCTCCCATCAGAAGATATAAAAGCTTGAGAGCACGTACCGCCAGGCTCAAGGACAGCTTCTATCCCGCTGTTATCAGACCCTTGAACTGATCTCTTACATGATAGAGATGAACTCCTGATCTTTCAATCTACCTCGTCACGGCCCTTTTGTACTTTGTCAACCTGCACTACACTCTCTCTGTAACTGCAACATGATTTCCCTTTTGTACTACCCTGATGTACTTATGTATGGAATGATCTGTCTGGATGGCAAACAAGCAAAAGCTTTTCTCTTCATCTCAGTACATGTGACAATAATAAATCAATTACCAAATCACTAGAAGCATTAGACTAAGCGAGGAAGAGTTTACAAGGATGGCCCCAGAATGGGGAGGTTCCAATCATCAGCTACAGCTGAACACGTGGAGAGAGGAAATGTTAGTAGGGTCAACAGGTTTAACTGGATTAACTTGCAGCAAATGTCGCACTTGTGGGAGGAGTGCACAGATAAAACATCTGCAAAGATCCATAACAACAGTATACGGAGAAGAGGAAGGAAGGTGTTCCCTCCGAGGACGGCCCAGAACCCAAGGTTGTGATGACGATAAATCCAAATAGAAACTCTAAAGAGACTTCATCCATTGCCTGGAGAAAATGTAGAAGTGACTCCCCCCTAAAGAGAATAAAGCAAAGAGGCATTTACTAACTCGGCTAAACACCGAAGGGACAAAGGAATTACAGGATCTGCTGATAGGGCTACATGAACAGGAACGAGGAGATGTTAGGCTGAATGGCCTGCTTCTGTGCTACGTCCAGCTGCACTGATACGTCACGATTGAACCAAGTTACTCGTCTATCATGGATGAGGAACAGCAAAAGGCAATTTTCTGAGTTACCTGAGATACATTTTTACAGTCCCTGAAGAGAAACTCGAGTCCATGGGGATGAGTGGGTTCCACAGACTGACTGACGTCAATCAACCAGATCTGCAAAACAAAACACAGGCTGGCTAGATCAGGTCATCCTCACGAAAGCACAAGGTGAAATCTTTGATGCAACAAACAATAGTGCTGGAGAAATTCAGCGGGTCATGCAGCATCTGTGGGAGGAAAGAAACGGTCGATGTTTCAGGTTTGTTTGTTGCTCTAGATCCCAGCACCTGAAGTCTCATGTCTCCAGGAAATCTTTGATCACTGGATTGAACATCACTAGTAAGGTCAGCATTAACTGCCTGTCCTGTGCTGCCCCACCTGACGTCAGTGGAGACAGAGGTTGCAGATGCTGGAATCTGGAGCAAAGCCAATCTGCTAGAGGAACTCAGCAGGTCAAGCAGCATCTGTGGAGAAGGATAGTCTACATTTCAGGCTGAGACCCTGCTGAGTTCCTCCAACAGTCTACTTTTTGCCCGGTTAGTGGTTTCCTGGTCTACTCCAGAGGGCAGTCACGAGCCGACCACACTGGCAGTGGGTATAATTCACACACATAGGCCAGACCAGGTATGGATGGTAGGTTTCACTCCCCAAAGGAGATGCAACAGGATGGGTGCTTATGATAATCTGGTAGTTTTGCAGTTAACATTAATTCTTTTCATTCTAAATTTATTTAATTATTGAATTTAAATTTCCCACCTGCCACAGTGGAATTCAAACTCTCATTTCTGGATACCAACCCAGTCACTGAATCACCATACTCACTGATAATAACCTTATAATCATCACCCCACTTCAACAATACTCACTGCTTGGTTGAGACCCTCCTGGTCCAAAAAAGTATGCTATAGCCAAGAAAGCTCATCAGCACCTCAGCTCATCAGGCTAAAGGAATTTGGCATGACCTCTTTGACCCTCACCAATTTTAGAATCAGTGCACCATAGAAAGCATCTATCTGGATGTATCACGGCTTGGTACGACAACTGCTCTGCCCAGAACCGCAAGAAACTGCAGAGAGTTGTAGACACAGTGTGGCACATCACGGAAACCAGCCTCCCCTTCACAGACTCTGTCTACATTTCCCATTGCCTCGGTAATCGATACATGTGACAATAATAAACCAATTACCAAAAAAAGTCGTCTCCCTTACACTGGGGACTGATCACAGGTTGGGGCTGCGTTGCAGAAAATCTCCCACACAGGTGATCCTGATCTGCTGCTCCCCTGTTACTTTAGTTCTCGCACTACCACTGACCCACGTCCTTGGATCCCAGAGTCTTCCGATGAAACTCAACGCAAACTCCAGGAGCAGCACCTCATCCTCCAACCGGACCCAACACAGTCATCCAGACTCAATTTCATACATGGATTCTGCTGTTCCCACTCGTGCCTGCTGTGGAGCCATCACGTGTTCCTTTATTTGTCCCTTGACCATCCCTATTGTCTATCACCGTCATCCATTTTCTCCTCATTTCCACCCTTCTACAGACTCTTCCTCCCTCCCTCCGTACCTGCTTAAAACCTGTTTTAGCTAATAACTTCGAGATCTAATAAGTCATCAGCTTGCAAAGTCTGTAGAACTGCAGACAATTTGCAACACATTAACTTTCTTCCCCAGAAATACTGTCCAATTTGGTTGGAATTTACAGCATTTAATTTATTTAACTCAGTTCCACAGTAAACCAGTTTTTAACCACTCGACTACCGGAAAAATCTCAATCTTTTCTGCACCACACACACACACACACAGGTGGTTGATGGTCAGCACAGAACTGGCAAGCCGAAGGGCCTGTTTCCACGACACACATCCTTACCTTCCCCATGTGCCACAACATGTTGTAGGCGCTCAGGTCAGCATGAACGAGGTTGCATTCAGTGTACAGCTGTTGCATCATCTGTAAAACAAGGCAGACCATCAAACCACAGCACTGAGAACTCTTTGGCAACTCACAGGCACTTCCAGACTAAGTTGAACACAGAAATCCTCTTGAAACCTTCAAGACTGTGGACGTATTGTTAATTCTTTCGGATTATATTTGAGGCATGCCCAGAAATATTAAAAAAAAGCGTTTTCATATCCTTGAGATATGAAGCAAAGAGCTTGTACTGAGATAACAGTTGCTTACATGCAAGACCTGGTGGTAGGCTCGTTTCATGTCTTCATTGTTAAGTTGAACATCCTTTAATTTGGGAGCTGCCACGTGATCCTGGCCAATGAACGACATCACCAGAACGTGCTTCTTGAGAAGAACCACCTCTGGACAGGGAATTCCAACTTTGTGCATTCTGCAGAATAAAATGGGACATCGAGTCGCACAACAACTTGCATTTATATGAAGATAAGAGAAGCAGAAATGGTTCATTCAGCCCCATTTCTGCCATTCCATAAAAAGGCTGACCTTCCACCCCAGCGATTGCTGAATAACCACAATCGATCTCCGTCTCAGATATACCGGTGGTACGCGCTTTCACGCTTTTGCGTCTTCCCATCGGGCAGAAGATACAAAAGCCTAAAAGCACGTACCACCAGGCTCAAGGACAGCTTCTATCCCACTGTTATCAGATTATTGAACAATCCCCCAGTATGATAGAATGGACTCTTGACCTCACAATCTACCTCATTATGACCTTGCACCTTATTGTCTGCCTGCACTTTCTCTGTAGCTGTAACACTAACACTTTATTCTGCATTCTGTTAGTTTTCCCCTGTACTACCTCAATGCACTGTGTAATGAAATGATCTATATGGATGACATGCAAAACAAAGCTTTTCACTGTACCTCAGTACCTGTGACGATAATAAACCAATTTACCAACATATATAGAACAACATAGAACACTACAGCACAGTACAGGGCCTTTGGCTCACGACGTTGTGCTGACATTTTATCCTGCTCCACGATCGATCTAACCCTTCCCTCCCACAGAGTCCTCCATTTCTCTATCATTCATGTGCCTATCTAAGAGTCTCTTAAATGTCCCTAACGTATCTGCCCCCACAACCTCTGCTGGCAATACCTAACTGAGCTTCCACAGCCCCTTGGGGAGGGAATTCCAAATCCACTACCCTCTGGTTGAACCAACACCTCCACCATCTCCACAGCCACCTTGGGATGCAGGTCATCAGGTCCTAGGGATTTATTTACTTTCAGTACCATTATTTTTTCCAATAATGATGCTGATTTCTTCAGCTCCTCATTCAATTAGACCTGTTCCCCACGTGCCTCAGATGTCTTCTGTGTTTATCTTTTGTTCTCACTCTGCCAGGGCCCCACATTAAGCTTGACTATTCTTTTCCCTTTTTTAACTATCTGTGGAAGCTTTTACAGTCAGGTTGTGTGTTTTGTGCACGTCCTGCTTTCCCTGTCAACATCTCAGTTCTCCTCTGCAGAGTTCTGAAACCTTCCTGATCTTTTCAGCAGCATTTCTTTCCATCTAATGTTACCTTAAACTTCTCTCATTAATCACAAGTGGACATGTTTCACGTTGGGGTTTTGTGCCTGAAAGGGATGATATTTATTGCAAACTATTTATTAACTCTCCAAACATTAACCATTGCTTGTTTACCTTTTAACATAGTTTGACATTTTACCAGAGCCAACTCATATCTTATACCTGGTTGGCTTAGTTAAGATCTAAGACTTGAGTTTCAGACTGAACCAAATCATTTACAATGTTTTAGAGTCAGAGGCATGCAGCAGAGGAACAGGCCCTTTGGCCCACCAAGTCCATACTGACCAATCACACACTTACATTAATCCCATTTTTTTGCTATGGGAACAATGGAGACAACTACATCAACCAGCTAAGTCCACATCAGCCGTTCCCAAACGTTACTGGTGGGAGCCACTACTAATACATCACACACTGTGGCAATTAAGTCTCTCTGCCTGCCAATGTGATTGCAATTTGGTCTGCAATTAACAGGAGAGAATTTAAAAATGCTTTACGTGAGGACCACAGTGACACAACTGTAGGACAAGACTGGTTCTAACCTGGTCAAGTTGTGCATTTCCTTTTCTGCCCACATGCGGATGATTTTGCGAGGATTCAGCTTGCTGAAGCGGTCTTTGAACCTGTAATCATCTTTGATGTACTTGTCCCGGTTTTTGAACTCATTAAGAGTTGTCTTGAAAACTTTGATGGCACACTCTGCGGGAACCATTTGGTCCCCCAAGCTGGGAAGGGAGAAAGAAACAAACAGTAATTAATTTGGGAAAATATTGATTTCAGCTTTAAATAAAACAAAAGGAGCAAAAATTTGAGGGATAAAGTAATGAATCTAATGAGAAATCAAAGGGAATTTTCTTTATACAGAGAGCAGCAAGAATGTGGAGGTTGACCCATAGGAATGGAGGAGGTGAACAGGAGGATGCAGTTAAGAAGAAGCCTCACTGAGGGATAAAATTCTGCATCAGCTGTCAGGAAATGTTTTGTTACAGGAGGAACATTGCTGCAGGCATTCTGTTTAAGTGTTACCGGGTTACGTAACAACCAACATTCACCCATTAAAGACTTGCAGAAGGAACAACTTCCTGTCCAATGAACATGAAGCCGAAGATAAAAACACCTGGCTCCTTCTACTTCACAGACTGCACAGCATAGAAGCAGACCATTTGGCCCAATATGACCACTCCAGGAGCCTCCCCTCACACTACACCGCCCCATTCTCTCACTCATCCTTTCTCCTTCCAGTAATCCCCTTCTGAAAGTCCCTGCTCCATCTGAAATCATTGCATTGCTTCGCATTTGCTGCACCTCACTCCGTCAGACTACTGTTTAGTTCATTCGCCCCGTGTGTTTATCCGGCTTCCTCAGACAAGAGGATGCAGATGCAGCCTCTCTCCTGCCCCCAAATGGCTCTGCATTTTCTTTTTCTTTCATTGTCTGCTTCCACCCACCACCCACTTGCCTGTGTCACTCATCCCCACCCCTCCTCCTGCCCATCATCCTTCACCTCTCGCCTACCGGCCCGTCTCACCACTCCCCCTCTCTACATCGGTCATCTCCCCTCTGCACTGTCAGTCCTGATGCAGGTCTCAGGCTGAAGCATTGACAGTTCCTTCCCCCCCCCCCCCCCCCCACCAACAGATGCTGCCTGACCTGCTGCATCCCTCCTATTCACCTCCACCATTCCTCATACGAGCAAGTTCCACATTCTTGCCACTCTCTGCATAAAGAAAGTGAAGGCTCTCGACCTGAAACGTCGACGGATGCTGCCTGATCCAACGGGTTCCTCCAGCCGTTTGTCTTTTGCCAAAGAAAATTCCCCTCAATTGCTCAGTAGATTCATTCCTTAGAGAATTCTTGGCTCTGGTCTCCCCCACAAGTGGAGTCACTCTGCCTACATTCATCCTACCCAACCCTTTTACACCTTCCTTCAGGCGAACCTGCAACCATCTCGTCCAACAAAGAGGTGCATATTATTCAGACTTTCCTGACATGTATAAACCTTGGAGTTCGATTTTCGGACAAGTACGTACCTTCCCCCATTAGCATGGAAAACCACAGACTCTTTGCCTGTGCTGATGCAGCCATTGATGTTTTCCAGTACCCCAGAATTCACCATCTTGTACAGCAGCAGGCGGGTCTTCGAATCTACAGCTTGATCCTGAATTGGTAGTAAAACATGACGTGAAGGAAAAAGCATGATTTCAAAAGAAGCCTGCACATTGCAATTGAAGTTGATCAAAACAATTACCTTTATTATCAGTTAGCTTTCCCCAGTGCTCAGGAGGCTGGGGAACGAAATACTTTAATATAAAAACAGAAAATGCTGAAACATTCAGCAGGTCAGGCTGCATCACTGGGAAGAGAATAGGATTAAAGTTTCAGGTTAGAGACCCTTCGTCAGAACATCACTCAGTTCTGGTGAAGGTCTTCGACATGAGACATTGACTGCTTCTCTTCCCACAGATGCTGCCTGACCTGCTGAGTGTTTCCAGCATTTTCTAATTTAGATTTCCAGCATCTGCAGTTTGTTTGATTTTCATGACCTGAATACTTTAACGGGTCAAATTGTAGTGATCACAGCTACACCACAGTCACCAAATCTTTGTGGCCACACAACTCCCATGGCACAGAAGCCACAAGCAGCAGCCTGACACCACCCACTGACTACCCTGCTGATCTTGTGGCAACTTGTGCTATCAGAAGGGTTTTCCAAATGTCACTAAGTCATAGAGCTACACAGCACAGAAACAGGCCCTTCTGCCCAGCTCATCCATACCGATGGAATTGACTACCTGAGCTAGTCCCATTTACCCACATTTGGCTCATATCCTTCAAAACCTTTCCTAGCCATGAACCTGCCCAAATGTCTTTTAAACATTGCAATTGTACACACCTCTACCACCTCCTCTGGCAGCTCATTCCGTATACCCACCACCCTCTGTGCGGAAAAAGTTGCCCCTCAGGTCCCCTTTAAATCTTTCCCCTTTCACCTTAAACCTGTGCCCCCTAATTCCTGACTTCCACACAGTAGTCGGCTGGCACCAAAGTCCAGGATCTGTTACTGCAAGCACTCAACCAGCTGCAGCTCTCTACAGGGCCACAGGTTGGCTGTAAACCATTGCCACTCAGTATCACTGAAGGTGCCTGTAACGATGACTTCAGCTCACTACAGTCCCACTCCAGAAGAGACAGGCAATACCTGTGTAAAAGTTATGTTTTAATTCAGCATCTTCCTCCAGTGAAAGGTATTAGGTGCATTACCCATTCTTTTTATATACTCAAGGGAAGTGGGCTTTGCAGGCTGAGCCAGCATTTCATTGCCTGTCCCTAGTTGCCCTTCAGAAGGCAGTGGTGAACTCAGCACAGCACAGAAACCAGCCTCCCCTCTGTGGACTCTGTCTACATTCCTCGCTGCCTCGGTAAAGCAGCCAACATAATCAAAGACCCCACCCACCCCGGACATTCTCTTTTCTCCCTCCTCCCATCGGGCAGAAGATACAAAAGCCTGAAAGCACGTACCACCAGGCTCAAGGACAGCTTCTACCCCACTGTTATAAGTCGCCTAGTACGATAAGATGGACTCTTGACCTCACAATCTACCTCATTATGGCCTTGCACCTTATTGTCTGCCTGCACTGCACTTTCTCTGTAACTGTAACACTTTATTCTACATTCTGTTATTGTTTTCCCTTGTACTACCTCGATAAGATCTTTATTAGTCACATGTACATCGAAACACACAGTGAAATGTATCTTTTGCGTAGTGATTTTTTTAAAATGACCTGTAATGGATGGCATGCAAAACAAAGTTTTGCACTGTACATGTGACAACAATAATAACAAACCTTCATTCATTCTACAAATGTTGTAGCACCAGGGGTGTGAGGAGACAGGAAAGGTGAAGAGTGCTATTTTTAGAGAGCAGTGAAGGTTATGGGGAAAGCAGATAAGTGTGTTCAAAATCAAGAACCTATTCCTACTGGCAGGAAGGCCAACAGCCAGAGGACACAGAGCTAAGAGTCACAATGATGGTGGAGATTTTCGTAAAGGACTTGTTGCAATCAGGAACGTGTTGCCTGAAACGGCAGCGGAAGCAGATTCCTCAGGCACTGTTAAAGGGAACAGAGGGAACCCTTGCGGAAAACTGCAAGGCTACAGGGGAGTGGGACTAATGGAGCTGTTCTTGGGAGGGAAACAAAGGACTGCAGATGCTGGAATCTAGATGAAAAAACAACATGCTGGAGGAACTCAGCAGGCAGCACCTTGTTGTTTTTTGTTCTTAGAAGGGGCCAGTGCAAACAATGGGCTGAATGGCCTTTTACACTGCAAGAGTCTGCAACAAACACCTGTCATACTGAATCGATAACAGCGAAACATACAGAAGTGGAGTGTTCTTTCTTTTCATGGATCTTGGCACTGCGACGCTGTTCTGAGTACGAATGCTGCTTTAGTGCATTAAAAACACGGTTAGAGAGTTTCAAATCCATCCCAATTCCATCGCCAACTTGGAACTCTGGAGCAAACTGAAAGGGAGAACATGTTTTGGATCATTAAGTAGCACTCTCGAGGTCAGTACAGTATCGAACAGTCTTTGCTCTATAGTTTAGCAAATGGAAACTTCCTTCCTCAAAAGCACCCTACAGGACACACGTCACGGTTAATGGCAATATCTGTTTATGTTTTCACACGTAGCATGAGAAGTATGCAAGTCAACGATTACACCAACCAACACCCATCCTACCCCACCCAAACATTACATTCATCAGATGTAAAACATTACTGACAGAAGGCACATGCTTACGTTTTCCATTCGAGCCGTATTCCTCCTGCCACACGTCACCTCATCGTGCTTGGTGGTAATCTCTTTCCCCTTTCCTGCAAATCCTCGCTTCGGATTTGTTGAAGGTTTATCTACCAATGTAGGAAAAGTGTTTGAGGAGCTCTGTTTTATAGTTGCTCTACATAAAACTTTCAGAGTCATACAACGTGGAAACAGACGCTTCGGCCCAACTGGTCCATGCCAACCGAGATGCACCCCTCCCCCAAGCTAGTCCCATTTGTCCGTGTTTGGCCCATAACCTTCTAAACCTTTCCAATCTAAGTAGCTGTCCAAATATTTTATCTTAAAGTTGTTATTGTACCTGTAGCTGCCTCAACCACTTCCTCTGGCAGTTCATTCCATGTACATACCATCCTGTGTAAAAAAGGTTGCCCCTCAAGTTCCTATTAAATCTCTCCCCTCTCACCTTGAACCTATGCCCTCTAGTTCTTGATTCCCCGACCTTGGGAACAAGACTGTGTGCATTCATTCCATCTACGCCCCTCATAATCTTACCTCTCAGTCTCCTATGCTCCAAGGAATAAAGTCCCAGCCTGTCCAACCTCTCTCTGTAGCTCAGTCCCTCAAGTCCTGACAACATCCTTGTAAATCTTCCCTGAACTCTTTCCAGTTTAATGACATCTTTCCTATAGCAGGGTGAACAAAACTGAACACAATACTCCATGTGCAGCCTCACCAGTGTCTTGTACAACTGTAACGTAACATCCCAACTTTTACACTCAGTGCTCTGACTGATGAAGGCCAGCGTGCCAAACGCCTTCACCACCCTGTCTACCTGTGACTCCACTTTCAGGAAACCACGTACCTGAACTCCAAGGTCCCTCTCAGGACACATTAAAAGACAACACAAAACTTATTCTGTAGCTTAGCATGGATCTTGTGTCAAAACAGTAACATATCCATCCTGTACACAAGCTGGCAAACCACAAGCTGGTTATTGTTAATTGAAATATTTTGCCAAGGAATAGCAATTGGCAGTGCTTCACTCTGTGCTCCCGGTGTAGCGAGGCAGTACGTTAGCAGATCCAGCTCGATTTCACTGATCGAGGATGACTATTCACGTACTCCGTACAAGGTACGATTCTTGAGCAATGACGTTTAGCTAGAACCAGACTGCAGAGCTGTTCAGCCCACCATGCACATGCCGTCTGGTAGAACAATCCAACTTATCCCACTCTCCCATTCGCTCTGAATTGCCATCATTTTCCAACGGGTTATCCAGTTCCTTTTTGAGAGCAACAGCTGAACTCGAACTATATTCTGGATCACAACCTACCAATCTTCCCTCACAACCACAGTTTTCCAATACTTGTAATATCTCCCCTGCACCCTCTCCAGTGCAATCATATCCCTCCTGATATACAGTGACCACAACTGCACACAAGTGCAAGCTACGCCTAGCTCATGTTGGATACAGTTCTTGTATAACCTTCCTGCTCTTGTATTCAATCCCTTAGCCAATGAAGAACCCTGTTTGCTTTCTCAATTACTGCCTCCACCCATCCTTCTAAATTTCTGTGGACATGCACTGTAAGGTTCCTCTACGCCTCTGGTTGCCCTCCGGAACCCCAAAGGTAACAACCATCCTATTGCATAAAGACTCTTTAAGCAATTCCCTTTGCTTCCTGCCACTGAGTCACTTGAGGATCCAATTTGCCATTCTCGTTGGGATGCCATGGGCTTTTACCAACTTATGAAAGCTACCTGAGATATTCATATCAAATCATCCCCAGCTAAAGAGCACAAAAAGCCACAACAGTTTTGTAACTCTGTCGGGTGCAGAGCTGGACATTACCGAGTTTATAAGGATCATGCCTTGTGTCTTGCCAATCAACTTCATCTTCCGAGCTTTCACTATCTTCAAATGGATGCACCATTCGGTAATTCTCAAACGAAATGGAAACTGAATGGAAAAGCAGAAAGACAAAATAAGCTAAATAATTGAACTTAAATCCAGACTGAAACAAAGAGTTCATGCACTTCAGAATAAACTTCTTTAAGTGGCTGTTGTATGGCAAGTCTAACCTCCACTCATTGTAATTTACTGGAGAATTAATCCGACATTTATCTTCTGCTTTTTGTTCTCAGTGGACAGCTCTTGCTCCACCGCTTCCCTCTAGCTTTTTATACTGGCTATCTCCCCTCTTCCTTTCAGTCCACATGAAGGGTCCAACCTGAAATGTCGACCATCTATTTCCCTCCACGGATGCTGCCTAACTGGCCGAGTTCCTCCAGTAATTTGTGTGTTACTCCAGGTTCCAGCGTCTGCAGTCTCCTGTCTCCATCTTTCATTTACACAACACTCTTCGTATAATATTCCAAAGCTCAGTATTAATGTCCAAAGACTGATACTGAACTACACAGGATATATTACAAGACAAGGGAGCAGAAGCAGGCCATTCGGCCCATCGAGTCTGCTCCAAGGAAAGGGAAATAGAAATGAGAAATGGGGAATGGGGGAAGAAGAAAAAAAAACTATTCTAATCCCAATTACCAGCCTTATCCCCATATCCCTTGATATCCTGACTATTTAGATATCTATCTATCTCCTCCTTGAACGCCCCCACTGATCTGGCTTCCACTGCTGTATGTGGCAAGGAGTTCCACAAATTCACCACCCTCTGGCTAAAGAAATTTTTCCTCATCTCTGTTTTGAAACTGTACCCTCTAATTCTAAGATTGTGCCCTCTGGTCCTGGACTCACCCACCAAGGGAAACAGCCTAGCCACATTTACTCTGTCCTTTCCTATCAATATTTTAAATGTCGCTATGAGGTCCCTTCTCATTCTTCTGTACTCCAGTGAGTACAGTCCAAGAGCCGACAAACGCTCCTCATACGTAAGCCCTTTCATTCCTGGAATCATCCTCGTAAATCTCCTCTGAACCCTCTCCAACGTCAACACATCCTTCCTAAGATGTGGGGCCCAAAACAGCGCACAATATTCCAAATGATGCCTCACTAGTGCCCCATAGAGCCTCATTAACACCTCCTTACTTTTATACACTATACCTCTCGAAATGAATGCCAACATAGCATTCGCTTTCTTTACCACCGATCCGACCTGGTGGTTAACCTTTAAGGTATCCTGCACGAGTACCCCCAAGTCCCTTTGTACTTCCGTGCTTTGGATTTTCTCTCCTCCTAGATAATAATCTGCCCGCTTATTTCTGCTTCCAAAGTGTACAACTGCACATTTCCCTACATTGAATCTCATCTGCCATTTCCTTGCCCATTCTCCTAAACCGTCTAGGTCCCTCTGCAACCTTCCTTTCTCTTCAATACTCCCTACTCCTCCCCCTATCTTGGTGTCATCCGCAAACTTAGCCACAAAACCATTTATTCCATCATCCAAATCATTAATGTACAAGGTAAAAAGCAGCGGTCCCAACACCAACCCCTGCGGCACACCACTAGTAACCGGTAACCAACCAGAACGAGATCCTCTTATTTCCACTCTTTGCTTCCTGTCAACCAGCCAATGCTCCACCCATTCTGTTATCCTACCCGTAATTCCATGACCTCTCATCTTATTAATCAGTCTCTTGTGAGGCACCTTATCAAAGGCCTTTTGAAAGTCTAAATACACAACATCTACCGCCTCTCCCTTATTCACCTTACCTGTGATTTCTTCAAAAAACTCCAATAGGTTGGTCAGACAGGATCTTCCCTTCACAAAACCTATCCTGCCCTGCGCCTCTAGGTATTCGGTAACCCCGTCTTTGAGGATAGATTCCAATAACTTTCCCACCACTGACGTCAGACTAATAGGTCTGTAATTTCCTTTATGCTGCCTCCCACCTTTCTTATACAACGGAACTACATTTGCGACCCTCCAGTCCTCTGGAACCACGCCGGAATCTATCGATTTCTGGAAAATAATCGCCAATGCCTCCGCTATCTCTAAAGCCACCTCCTTCAGAACCCGGGGATGCACCTCATCCGGTCCGGGAGACTTATCAGTCTTTAGTCCATTTAGTTTTCCTAGCACCTTCTCCCTAGTAATCTTAACTGAACTCAGTACCATTTCGTGAGACTCCTGACTAACCGGCACATTTCTGATGTCCTCCACGGTGAAGACCGATGCAAAATATTCATTCAATTCCTCTGCCATCTCTCTATCGTCCATTATAATAGCTCCTGCACCATTATCAATTGGTCCTATATCAACCCATGTCTCTCTTTTACACCTTATGTATTTAAAAAAAACTCTTAGTATCCTTTCGAATGTTATCCGCCAACTTCCTTTCATAATTCATCTTTTCTTTCCTAATGACCTTCTTAGTTTCTCTCTGCAGGTTTTTAAAAGCTTCCCAGTCTTCTGTTTTCCCACTAATTTTTGCTTCTTTGTACGCCGCCCCTTTTGCTTTTATTTTAGCCTTCACCTCTCTCGTTATCCACATTTGTTGCCTTTTTTCCATTCAAAACCTTCTTTTTTCTTGGAATATATCTATCCTGCAATTTCCTTATTTCCTGTAGAAATTCCTTCCATTTCTCCTCTGCCGTCCCTCCAGCCAGCGTACTCTTCCAATCAATTAGGGCCAACTCCTCTCTCATACCATTGTAATTTCCTTTGTTCCACTGAAATATCGATACACCAGTTATCAGCTTCTCCCTCTCAAACTTGAAACTGAACTCAATCATATTGTGATCACTGGTTCCCAGTGGTTCCTTTACCTTTAGTTCCCTAATCACCTCCGGTTCATTACACAGCACCCAATCCAAAACAGCCGATCCCCTGGTGGGCTCTTCAACAAGTTGCTCTAGAAAAACGTCCCTTAGACATTCCACAAACTCCCTCTCCTGAGCACTACCGCCATTCTGGATTTCCCAGTCCACCTTCATGTTAAAATCCCCCATAATTATCTTCACATTGTCACTCTGGCATGCTTTTTCTATCTCAAACTGCAACTTATCATCCACTTGCTGACTGCTATTAGGGGGCCTATATATGACTGCTACCATTGTCCTTTTACCCTTGCTATTCCTTAGCTCCACCCACAAGGATTCCACCTCCTCTGACCCAATGTCCTTCCTTTCTATCGATTTTATATCACTACTAACCATCATTGCCACACCTCCCCCTCTGCCTACCCGCCTATCCTTCCTATACACTGTGTACCCCTGGACATTCAGTTCCCAATCACATCCGTCATAAAGCCATGACTCGGTGATTGCCACAATGTCGTATTTATTAACCTGTAGTTGTGCCACTAGGTCATCTACTTTATTCCTAATGCTACGTGCATTTAAATATAGTACGTTTAGTCTGGTATCTGCTATTAATTTTGTTGTACTTCTATTGTTCAGCAGGTTATCCTGGCTTTCCACCTGTCTATCCTTCTTACCATCTTCACTACATACTACCTTAGACCTGTTCCTATATACCTCATCCCCTAACATTCTGTATCCTAACATCCTGACTTGTTGTACTTCTACTATTCAGCAAATTATCCTGACTTCTCACTTGCCTGTCCTTCTTGCCAGCCTCATTGGACTTGTTTCTATAAACTCCCTCCTTTACCTTAGCATCTTGTAACCTAACATCCTGGTTTCCATCCCCCTGCCAGATCAGTTTAAACCCTCCCCTACAACTAAATCAAACATTCCCGCCAAGATATTGGAACCTCTGGAGTTTAGGTGCAACCCATCCTTAGCGAATAGGTCATGCCTCCCCCAAAAAAGGTCCCAATTATCCAAAAATCTGAAGCCCTGCCCCCTGCACCAGTCACTCAGCCACGCATTTATCTGCCAGAGCTTTCTATTCTTCCTATCATTGACACGTGGCACAGGTAGTAATCCTGAGATTACTACCCTTGAGGTCCTACTTCTCAACCTTCTCCCCAATGCCTTGTATTCCTCCTTCAGGACCTCTTCTCTTTTTCTACCTGTCATTGGTACCTACATGTACCAAGACTTCTGGCTGCTCACCCTCTCCCCTCAGAATATTCTGGACCCGGTCCGTGATATCCCGTACCCTGGCACCAGGGAGGCAACACACCATCTGAGACTCATTGTCGCTATCGCAGAATCTGCTATCCGTACCCCTTACTATAGGATCTCTAGTATTAGGGCAAATCTCTCAATCTCTCTCGTCCTGGCTCTCGCACTTTGTCTGGAACTGTAACACCATATTCTGCACTCTGTTATTGCTTTTCCCTTTGTACTGCTTCGATGTACTGATCCACTCCAACGTATGGAATGATCTGCCTGGATGGCATGCAAACAACTCTTGACATGTGACAATAATAAATCAACTAACAATTAACGAAACCCTGGTCAAAAACGTAGGTTTTAGTAGTGGTCAAAGATAAGAGACAGGTAGTGAAGATTGGGAAGGGAACTCCAGAGTTTGGGACCCAGGCAGCCCAAAGGCAAGATAAATCTGCTATGGAATTCAAGATCCTGGATGTGGTGGGTCAGAGAGATTCTGTGCTGCACAACTCCATGACTCTAAGGTGGACTCCAGTGCCCAGTGAGAACATGAAAGTCATAAGGAACACACAAGGCAGTTGTATTTACGGGAAGTGGCTACTACGGAGCAGAACACTGGATAGACCAGCCGAGGCTGATGAGCTGCTTCTGTGCTCCAAGTTCTGCATCATTCACTTTAAGTCTTCAGCTGCTATAACAGGACCGTACACAGGGTGCACATGGCGACTACAGAACACGTGCTGGGACTTTTACCTTTGCTGTCGCCATTCAGTTTATTTTCTTCTCGGCGAAGCTGTGCGTCATACTCCCGGTCAAATTCCATCTGCAGCATCTGGGCCAACAGGAGGTCGCTGGAGGTCTCGGTGCCCTCCCCAATGAGAGCTGCCGCATCAATGCTGCACACACAACAAGATCAATTGACCTTCCTCTGACTGAAGTTGACAACTTGTTACATACATTTACTCAGAACAAAGAACAGTACAGCACAGGAACAGGCCATGCGACCCACCACGTCTGTGCCAAATTAAATCTCTTCTGCCTGCACATGATCCACATCCCTCCACTCCCTGCACATTCATGTGTCTAAAAGCCTCTTAAATGCCACTACCATATCTGCTTCACGACTACCCCTGGCAGCCCGTTCCAGGCACCCACCACTCTGTACATAAAGTTTTCCCCCTCTCACCTAAAATGTACGTCCTCTAGTATTTGAGATTTCCACCCTGGGGAAAATACTCTATGCCCTTCATAACTTTATAAACTTCTATCAGGTCCCCCCTCAGAGTTTAATTCGGATAAGTGCGAGGTGTGCACTTTGGAAAGTCAAATCCATGTAGGACTTTCAGTGAACAGCAGGGCCCTGGGAAGTGTTGCAGACAGAGGGACCTTGTAGTACATGGTTCCCCAAAAGCGGAGTCATAGGTAGACAGGGTGGTGAAGGCAGCCTTTGGCACGCTGGTCTTCATCAGTATAAAAGTTGGGAGGTCACAGTGCAGTCGTACAGGACGCTGGTGAGGCCGCACTTGGAGTATTGTGTTCCGTTTTGGTCGCCCTGCTATAGGAAAGATGTTGTTAAACTGGAAAGAGTGTAGAAAAGATTTACAAGGATGTTGCCAGGACTGGAGGGACTGAGTTATATGGAGAGGGTGGACAGGCTAAAACTTTTTTCCTTGGAGCGTAGGAGACTGAGAGGTGATCTTACAGAGGCGTATAAATTCATGAGGGGCATAGACAGGGTGAATGTATTCTTTCTCCCCCAGAGTTGGAGGATCAAGAACTAGAGGGCATAGGTTTAAGGTGAGAGGGGACAGATTTAATAGGAACTTAAAGCAACTTTTTTTTTGTTTTACATAAAGGGTGGTACATATGTGGAACGATCTGTCAGAGGAAGTGGTTGAGGCAGATACAATAACAACATTTAAAAGACACTTGCACACGTACATGGGTAGGAAAGGTTTAGAGGGATATAAGCCAAGTGCAGGCAAATAGGATTATAGGATGGGACATCTTGGTCAGCAGGGACCAGTTGAGCCGAAGGGCCTGCTTCTGTGCTGTATCACTCTTTAAACTCTCTATTCCAAATGCAGCCCAACCAAAGCTTTATACAGCTGTGACCTGACTCCCTGACTCTTACACTCAGTGCTGCACTTGTTGCACCTCTAATGAACGATAGCATCCCAAGTACTTCAGTGTTGAGAGTCAAAAATGAGATTAGCTGATTGACTACATGGGTTTCAAGCAAGATTCGGAAGAGGTGGAGGGGCGAGGAGGTCTTCCAGAGGTTATGGTAATAACAGACAATAGTTAAAATGGGAAAAAACGGATCTTTCTCAGGTTGTGACCACGGGGCTTGGACCAGCCGTTCATGATCTGTACCAAGGATTTGGGTGAAGGGACCAAATGTCATCTTTCCTTGTTTGTCGACAACACTAAACTAGGTGGGTTTGTGAACAGGGAGGAGGATGTAGAGAGGCTTCTTCGGGGGGAGTACAGACAAACAGGGGAGGTGTAAATATAGCAGATGGAATAGAATGTAGAAAGATGAAAGACCATCCACTTCAGTGCACAGAACAGAAAAACAGATTAAAATTAACAGGTGACATATGGGAGGTGTTAATGTGGAAAAGGGTATGCCCTGACACACAAGTCACTGAATGTTACAAAGGCAAATAGTACAATGGCCTTTATCATAAGAGAATTTGATTACAAGATAAAGTTATCTTACTGCTATTATATATAGGGCCTTGGAAAGACCACAGCTGGAGTAACGTGTACAGTTTTGGTTTCTTTACCAAAGGACAGACTTGTCATTGAGGGAGCGCAATGAAGATTTAATAGACTAGAATGGCAGTTTGCCAGATGAGGAGAGATTGTGTAGACTAGGCTGAGGATGAGAGATCTCACTAAAACTAACATGTTCTTACAAGGCTTCACCGGATGGATGAAAGGGGAATGATTGCCCTGGCTTAGGAACCCAGAATCAGGGGTCACTGATGCAGAATGAGGGGTCGGCAAGGAGGAAAGATTTCTTCATCCAGAGGGGAGTGAATCCTTGGAATTCTCTCCCCTGGAAGACAGTGGAGGTTCAGTCACTGAGTTCAGAGTTCATTCAAACAGAGATTGATGGAGTTCTGAACTCAAAGGGAACCAAGGAACGTGTGAGTGGTGCAGGGAGTTGGTGCCAAGGTGGATGATCTTGACGAATGACACAGCAGGTGTGAAGGGAAGAATGGCCAACACCTTCCTGATTCTCTTGTTCTCGCAGAAATGTCAAGATTAATCTCTCAACTACACAGGGTTAAAGTATCAGGGAGAATGACAACAGCCTTCAGGTTGTTGATTTTGGCATCAGGATTCTCTGACAATGTGTAGCTGTTAACCACAGACCGGTCACCACCTCCCGCTCCCTGCCACATGTTCAAGCTTAAAGTAGCTGCTCTCCTTGAATTAAACATTAAATTATCCGTCCTTTCCTTGAGCGATGCTTGGAATGTCCCGTCACTCACCCGATGACGTGAGGGAATGCTGCATTCTGTTCCTGTTGTTGCAATTCTTTAGCAAGCTCCTCACTCATTACATCGGAAAGGGAGCAGGGTGTTATTGTGGAAGGAGGTGCTCCCCACGGACACTGCGGAGAGAGAACAAAAGTATGGAAACCGTTACCCTGGAGACCAAATTTCAAACAGAAGTGAGACAACAGGATTAGTGCGAGCTCCTCCTCGTTCTGAGTTGGACAAGGGAAAACCCAGTGCACTTGCGTGATCACCACCTTTGTGAGGCAGAGACTGCTCAAGGCTCCAACCATTCCAGTTTTAACCCAACCGATTTCAACTTCTCGCTGCCTCGGTAAAGCAGCCAGCACAATCAAAGACCCCACCCACCCTGGATATTCTCTCTTCTCCTCCTCCCGTCAAGCAGAAGATACAAAAGCCTGAAAGCACGTACCACCAGGCTCAAGGACAGCTTCTATCCCACTGTTATACTATTGAACAGTTCCCTAGTACGATAAGATGGACTCCTGACTTCACAATCTACCTCGTTATGACCTTGCACCTTATTGTCTGCCTGCACTGCACTTTCTCTGTAACTGTAACACTTTATTCTGCATTCTGTTATTGTTTTCCCTTGTACTACCTCAATGCACTGATGTGATAAATTGATCCGTATGGACAGTATGCAAGACTGTACCTCGGTACACATGACAATAATAATTTCCCATACTTGTACCTTGGTACACAAAGCAGGTTATTCCTTAAAGAGCCACATTAACACAGGCAACACAATACAGCCAGCCTTGCCTCAACTCAGGAGATGACTTCAGTTGAGGCAAGACTGGCTGTATTGTGTTCCCTGCGTTAGTGTGGCTCTTCACTGAACCAAGAAACTCTGGCAAACACCTCAGGGCTGAGGGGAGAGTGGTAAAGAACAGGACCAGGGTGTGACAGAAGAACCTGCTTTAGACACGAGCACAGACTAGATGAGCCAGTTGTTGTAGTTCCCCAATAATTCCATGTAAACCTATCGATGCACTTAGAGCCCCACTGCCTGTTGTTCACCTACTCCCCATTTAGAAATGTTTGTGCCTCTGCTTTCAGTGGGCTTGTCGCAGGCAAGTTCGCTAAAAGGGACAGACTTCTGCAGATGCAAGCATTAGACTAGGACAAGGTAGCACAGTAGTTCAGCAGTTAGTGCCACTGCCTCATACTCCAGGGACCCAGGTTCGATACTGACCTTGGGTGCTGCTTGAGTGAAGTTTGTACGTTCTCCCCGTGACTGCTCGGATTTCCCTTGGGTGCTCCCATTCCCCCCCCCCCCCCAGATCCTACTTCAATTGGCCACTGTACATTACCTTTCGGTGGTAGAAGAATCAAGGAGCCCGGGGTGGGGGTGGGGGGGGGGGGGGAGGTGGGAGTGGAGTTCCTAGCATGTGCGAGAGAGAATACGTCACAGGGATAGAGGGAAATAAGAGCAGGAACCTGGAGCAACAAAAAATTGCTGGAGGAACTCAGCGGGTCAGGCAGCATCTGTGGAGGGAAATTGAGAGTTGATGTTTCGGGTCGAGACTCTTCATCTGGACTAATGAAGGGTCTCGACCCGAAACACTGGCTGCCCATCTCCCTCTACAGATGCTGCCTGGCCCACTGAGTTCCTCCAGCATCTTGTTTGTTGCAGGAAGCCAGCAAGGACCTGATGGACTAATTACTCTCCTCCTTGCATAACAAGCAGTACATTTGTATAGAGCAACACCTCCCACACCACCCCTTTATCAAAATTACAACAAGGATAATGTACCAGACCAGCGAGCACTGCAAGGTCCTGGGGCAAAAGTCCAAATAACTGGATAATTCAACCAAATAACTGCCTTGTTTTATTTACCATTGATTCAATGTCTACCGAGACATTAAAAACCAACGTCAAAAACCAACATCAATGCATCTGAAAGTGACCCATACCAGGGTGAACAGCTGGCACATTTGCATCACCCACCAATAGCTTGATTTTACATAGTGCTTGTCCCCCAGAACCAGAGGGAATAAAGGGTAAGCCCGCTGCTGTAAAGTGAGAACATCCTCAAACTCACTGGGTCGCAATCAGGGGAAGGGGATTTGTAGAAGAGAAGGTGTGGACAAGGCTTTGATAATATTGAGGTAATTTAGATAGAAAGTTCACAAAGAAAGTAAAGCTAAGTAAAAGTACGCAGTGAGCCATCTGTTCTGGTCACAGGTCACAAGACTGCAAACAGTCCCCAGCGAGCCCTGGGACTGCCCCAGCTCCTCAAAACAAGTGCCCCATGATTTCACCAGGCAGTTACACAGTGGCGCGGAGTTTATCAAGTATGAGTTAGCAGGGGGTTTCATTCAGGGAGTTTGGGAACTATTAGAGTCACAAAGCCCACCACATCCACATTGTCAAGTTGATCTACTTTCAATGAGAAACATACAGACATTAAGGTTAAGCATTAAGGTTCGATGTATATAAATGATTTGGATGTCATTAAGCTGAAAAGGGTGTAGAAAAGATTCACAAGAGCATTACTGAGTCTGGGAGGCACAGGTTACAAGGAGAGACTGGATAGGCTGGGCTTTTTAACTCTGGAGTGTAGGAGGCTGAGGGGAAACCTTACAGAGCTTTATAAAATTATAAGGGGCATAGGTAGGGTAAATGGTCACAGTATTTTCCACAGGGTAGTGGAACTCAAATCTAGTGGGCACAGGTTTAAGATGAGAGGGGAGGAATTTAAAGGGGACCTGAGGGGCAACTTTTTCCACACAGAGGGTGAGGGGTATATGGAACAAGCTGCCAGAGGAGGTGGTAGAGGCAGGTACAATTACAAAGTTTAAAAGACATTTGGACAGAGACATGGACAGGAAAGGTTTAGAGGGATGTGGGCCATATATAGGTAAATGGGACTAGCTCAGGTTGGCAACTTGGTTACATGGACAAGTTGGGCTGAAGGGCCTGTTTCTGTGCTGTACATCTGTCTCCATGACTGTATGACTCTATATAAAAAAAATCCCAAAGCCTTTCACCAAAGAACTGCAAAGAAATAACTGAAAAAGAGGCAACGAAGTGAAAGCTGCATAAACCTGGCCTTAAGCAGAAATTTAACCGTAGCTCACAAAAATCTTCGGGCACAGACAACAAAATATAGGCCCCATATCCAAGGAAGGATGTGCTGGCATTGGAGAGGGTCCAGAGGAGGTTTACAAGAATGATCCCGGGAATGAAAGGGTTAATGTATGAGGAGTGTTTGATGGCTCTGGGCCTGTACTCACCGAAGTTTAGAAGGATGAGGGGAGGATCTCGTTGAAGCCTACCGAATATTGAAAGGCCTGGATAGGGTGGATGTGGAGAGGATGCTTCCATCAGTGGGAGAGTCTCGGACCAGAGGGCACAGCCTCAAAATAGAAGGACGTCCCTTTAGAACTGAGATGAGGAGGAATTTCTTCAGCCAGAGGGTGGTGAATCTGTGGAATTCATTGCCACAGAGGGCTGTGGAGGCCAAGTCATTGGGTGTATTTAAAGCAGAGATTGATAGGTTCTTGATTAGTAAGGGTGTCAAAGGTTACGGGGAGAAGGCAGGAAGATGGGGTTGAGAGGGAAAAATAAATCAGCCATGATCGAATGGTGGAAAACTCGATGGGCCGAATGGCCTTAATTCTGCTCCTGTGCCTTACGGTCTTAAAGGGCACAGTCACATCGAAGAAACACAAAGTGGAAGATATACAAGGAGCTCGAGTAGGAGAGATGCAGAGTTCGGAGATGTTGTACAGCCGGACAAACCAACAGAGACTGGATAGCTTCGGACTATGGAGGAACTTAAAGACTAGGTTAAAAATACTAGATCAAGCCTGCCGAGGATGGTGGTGGTGGAGGCAGACACGATGGAAGTGTTTTTAAGAGGCTCTTGGATAGGTATGAATGTGCAGAGAAGAGGGATACGGCAAACTGAGTGGGTAGTCAGCGAATGAGGCTTGATGTTAGTCAAGCAGAGTATTAAGTGAACTCTCCGGTTTATGGAGGGTTGTGTTGGCAATGTGGTGCATGCTTTTGATGCAACTCCACATCATTCGGGTTGGTCACAAACTGCAGGCGTGCCAGATTCCTTGGCAACTGTTTCTGCACAGCAATCGTGACCGTTGGAAATTAAGAAGCTGAAGATTTTATTGGTCTTTATTAGACAAGCCTCAAGAGCAGCATCAGGTGGCAAACCCCAGTGTCACAAAGTCATCAGTGCAAGTCCCAGCAGCAAAATACGGCTTCACCAGAAACCAAACATTTCTGCCTTGCAACATTCTGCCAACAACCTGACACAACAACAACATCCATACTTTCACATTTTAATTACCAGATAAAGTCATACTTGATGTGCACCAAATAACTAGCCACCCACCCATTCCTTAACAACAATCACATTGAAGAAGGGTCCTGACCCGAAACGTTGACTGTCTGCTTTTCTCCACAGATGCTGTCTGGCCTGCTGAGTTCCTCCAGCATCGTGTTTTTTTCCCCACCTAGATTCCAGCATCTGCAGTCCTTTGTTTCTCTAGTGTAATCTCCTACTGAGTCACTTACAATCATGAGATTGAACATCCAACATTGGACCTTGAGCAACACCAGCAGAGTAACGCAGCACTGGGGGCGGCCACTTGCCCCATCAGGCTGACAAATCGGTTGATCATACACCTGCTTGTAGCTTGGACAGATGTGAATGATCCCTTGGTACAGAGTAAGAGCGGGGGAAATCCCTCAATATTCCAGTCAGAAATATTGCTCAATCTATAAAGAAATAACTTTAGCTCATCATTTACCACAACAATTTGGGGAATTTTCAATCAAACTGGCTGTCATATTTCCTACAACACTGACATCCCTTCAAAGGGTAATTCACTGGCTGTGGGGCAACTTAAGACATCTTGGAACAACAATATGGAAATTTAATAACCTTCCTTCATTATTTGTTCACCTCATTCCCCTAGGACAATGCTGAACAGTCAAGTGACAGTACTTAACAATCCGGTGGAGGAACTCAGCAGAACGAGGAGTACGCATGGGGGGAATGGTATTGTCAACATTGAGTCGAGACCCCGCATCAGGAGAGCGTGTGGAGGGGACTGACACAGAGGTTTGACCCGACAGTTCCTTCCCCCCCTCACAGATGCTTCTCGACCCACTGAGTTCCTCCAGCGGGGTGTTTGTTTCTCCAGCAACTGCAGTCTCTTGTTTCTCTAAGCTACAGTACTACTCCAGTATTTGACCAAACCTGTAACAAAAAAATAGAAAAACAACTCCTTGTGGAACAGCATTGGAAATCCATTTAAAAACGTTCATTCAGTTTTGGGGATCTGGGTGCTGGCAAGGCCAGCAATTCTTGCACATGCCTAATCAGCCTTGAACTGACTGGCATGGCTATTTCACAGGGCATTGGAGTCATGTACACGCCACACAGGCCCAGAGAACATAGAACAGTACAGCCCAGGAACAGGCCCTTCAGCCCACCTTTGTCTGTGCTGACCATGATGCCAATCCAAAATAATCCCATCTGCCTGCACCTGGTCTCTATCCACCGAGGTAGTGTTCATGGGGTCATGGACCACACAAAAATCTGATGGCGGAGGGGAAGAAGCTGTTTCTGAATCATTGAGTGTGGGTCTTCAGGCTCCTGTACCTCCTCCCCGATGGTAGTAACATGAAGAGAGCATGTCCCAGATGGTGAGGGTACTTTGTGATGGATGCTGCCTTCTTGAGGCATGGCCTCTTGAAGACCTTCCAAAGTGCAACAGCTCCCACTTGTCCAGACAAAACTCCATCTGCCATTTCTCTGTCCACTATACCCTGCCGAATCCTTTGACAATCTTTCTCACTATCCACAACTCACCAATTTTTATGTCTTCTCCAAACTTACTACTGAGTCCACCTATATTTTCTTCCAAATCAGATACACACAGAGGTTCCAGCACTGACCCCCGTGCAACACCCTGGTCACAGACCTCCAGACAGAACAACCACCTTCCACTGCTACCCCGTCATTTTTGATTACGATCTATCGTCGCCGCGGATCCCATGCGCCTTAATCTTCTGGATCAAAGACAGCAGATTTCCTCCCTGAGATTACACTGTGGAAATTGTTATGAATGACTGGCATTTTTGTGAATCCCAGGTTATTAATACAATTTAAATTGTACACCTGCCGTGGCGATATCTGAACTCAGGAGCAACACACAAAGGAGCTGGAGGAACTCAAGAGGGTCAGGAGGCATCTATAGAGGGAAATGGACAGTCAACGTTTCAAGTCGAGACCCTTCATCAGGACTGGAAAGTGTGTTGCTCCAGATTTCCAGCATCTGCAGTCCCTGGTATCTCCATCGCATTCCTGGATTGATACCTGGAATGGGCAGGTTCTTTCCTTCCGAAAGGTTCAACATGCTGGGCTTGGGTCGGCTGAAGAGTGAGGGGGGATTCCACTGAGCCATTCACGACCCTCAGAGGACTCGGCAGGGTGGGTGTAGAGCGGCTGTTACCTCTTGTGGGATAATCTAGGAGTACCCAGCGCGGCGCTCCCTCACCGCCGCCCCGCCCACGGCGCGGCGCTCCCTCCTCCCACGGCGCGGCGCTCCCTCACCGCCGCCCCGCCCACGGCGCGGCGCTCCCTCCTCCCACGGCGCGGCGCTCCCTCACCGCCGCCCCGCCCACGGCGCGGCGCTCCCTCCTCCCACGGCGCGGCGCTCCCTCACCGCCGCCCCGCCCACGGCGCGGCGCTCCCTCCTCCCACGGCGCGGCGCTCCCTCACCGCCGCCCCGCCCACGGCGCGGCGCTCCCTCCTCCCACGGCGCGGCGCTCCCTCACCGCCGCCCCGCCCACGGCGCGGCGCTCCCTCAGGACGGTACCTTCTCCCTCCAGGGCTGCGCGGCCGCCGCCAGGCCGGGCTCCATCCTCGGCAGCCGGGCTGAAGCTCAGTCCTTCCCGCGAGTTGGGCAGGGCAAGGCCGAGGCTTCGGGCCTGGACCGGGGGGACCGGGACTGACCGGGAGCCGCCGGCCACTGAACTGGCGACGGGCAGCCACGCAGAGGCCGCCGGTACACACGCCCGGGTCAAAGTTCAGGCGCCGCTTCTCTCTGCATAGAGAGCTTTCCCGTGACGTCAGGGGGCGGGGCAAACGGCCGCCATGTCGGTGGACCCGCCATCGGTGGAAACTCCCGCAGCGGGTCTTTATTCCGGCCTCGCCTCTCCACTCGCAGTCCTGATGCAGGGTTTCGACCCGAACCGTCGATAATTCCTCCCCCCCCCCGATATGGAATGAAATATCCCCAGCTCGACCCGCTGAGCTCCTCCAGCAGATTGTTTGTTGCTCAATAAAGAAGTTGAAATGTCTAACTTGTCCCAGTTGCGATTAAAAATTATTGACACGATGAAGGGTCGCAGATCTGAAACGTTGACTGTTTCTTTTTCCTGCTTGCTGGCCTGCCGTCCGTTTCCAACATTTTCTGTTTGACATGAAAACTTGTCTCGCCAAACATGCAGGGCATGGAATGATATAGGCCACATCAGGCAGATATTATTAGTTTAATTTGGCATCCTGGTCTCAAGCATTGTGGGCCGAAGCTGTACTGTTCCATGTAACAATAAAACCTGACCTATCACTTCCCGCTGTTGCCCTTTAGCATCAGTTCTGCATTCGTTAAAATATTGCGTTCGTTAAAATATTGCGTTCGTTAAAAGGCTCCCTGCAGATTGAGTTTGTCAATAGCTTTGTGAATTGCAAAAGCCCTTGAAAGGACACTTTTCAGCTCCAAATATTTCCATCACTTTAATGTCAATGGAGCAACACCAAAAGCAGCAAGGGCAGAGGGTGTACTCTGGATGGGCAACTTCAATAACCGTGAACAAGAATGGATTCACCAGAGACTGCAGATGCTGGAATCTGGAGCAACAAATGATCTGCTGGAGGAACTCAGCGGGTCAGGCAGCATCAGTGGGGGGAATGGACAATCGATCTTTTGGGTCAAGAACCTTCATTTGGACTTAAAAATAGAGGGAAGGAGCGATATCAGATTCCTCCATCTACAGCCCTTTGTTAGCTCCATCTATCACCTCCCAATCACTTCTTCCACTCTGACCCCCTCCACCTGCCTATCACCTGAATCCACCTATCACTTGCCAGCTCTTGCTCCACCCCCTCCCCTCAGCTCCTTATACCCTTTCAGTTTAGATGAAATATCAGCCTGTAGCGACTCACCGTCTGAGCAAGCGAACCGGCTCGGCAGTCGGGTCGCGCGTCATTGAAGCGGCGAGGCCCAAGATGGCGGCGGGCCTTCGTCTCCCCCGAGCGACAGGGAGAACCCGCGTGCGGGAAAGGTTTGATGACGTGGCGTATACGTCATTGCCATTTTGAGTGGGCGGGAACAGGCTCTCTTAAAAGGCCTGCGCAAGGTGGGAAAATAAACCAGTTCTGTTCTGAAACTCTACGACTCACGTCTTGTGTTCATTCCGCAGTAGCAGCCGCTACATTGGTGACCCCGACAGTCCAAATGGATTTTGGACCTGCACAATGGACGACAACGCAGCATCCAACACAGTGGCACTCAAGCTCCCCACCTTTTGGATGCTTCGTCCCAGCATCTGGTTTGACCAGGCCGAAGCGCAATTCCACCTTCGGCGGATCACCTCCGACTCCACAAAGTACTACCATGTGGTCAGCTCTCTGGACCAGGAGACAGCCGCTTAGGTCAGTGATTTCATCCAGTCCCCTCTGGAGGAACATAAGTACCCGGCTTTCAAAGACCTTCTGATTCGAACCTTCGGCCTCTCCCGTCATGAGCGCGCCACCCGCCTGCTTCGTCTTGATGGCCTGGGGGACAGATCCCCATCCGTGCTAATGAATGAGATGCTGGCATTGGCCGAGGGGCACAAGCCCTACCTAATGTTCGAACAGGCCTTCCTCGAACAACTACCCGATGACATTCACCTGCTGTTGGCCGACGCTGATATCAGCAACCCTCGTGAGGTGGCTGCCCGGGCAGACGTCCTGTGGAAGGCCAAACCCGAGCGCGGTTCGTCCATCGGCCAAATCGCCAGGCCGCGAGCCCAACGCCTGCCTGAACCAGTCCCAGCAACCGGGCGACCACACCCCAGAAACACAGATGACGACACTGCCAACCAACTGTGTTTCTACCATCAGAGGTGGGGCGCAGAGGTCTGTTGATGCCGCCCACCCTGCAAGTCAGGGAAACGCCAGTGCCAGCCGCTGCTAACAGCTACGGCGGCTGGCCACCGACAAAGCCTCCTATTCCTTCGGGACAAGCAGTCCGGGCGGCATTTCCTCGTCGATACTGGAGCAGAGGTCAGTATTTTGCCCCCGACCGGCTGCGACACTCCTAACGGGCAACAAGGTCCGGTACTCAATGCCGCAAACTGCACAACGATACGGACTTTCGGTACCCGTACACTTCATTTACAATTCGGCGGTAGCCGTTTCACCTGGACCTTCACCCTTGCCACCGTCGCCCGACCACTCCTAGGAGCCAATTTCCTTCGGGCCCACAACCTGTTAGTTGACCTGCGAGGGAAACGGCTAGTCCGCTCCACAACCTTCCAGACCTACCCCCTGGGAGAAACCAGCCTACCAGCCCCGCGCTTGGACTCCATTTTCCTGTCCGGCAACGAGTTCACCAAGCTCCTAGCCGAATTCCCATCAGTTTTGGCACCTCAGTTTACGAATTCTATGCCCAAGCACGGGGTCCAACACCACATCATTACCACAGAGCCACCACTTCATGCTTGAGCTCGACGCCTACCTCCAGACAAGCTCCGCCTGGCAAAGGAAGAGTTCCGTCACATGGAGGAGCTGGGGATTGTTCGCAGGTCAGACAGCCCCGGGCCTCCACCCTGCACATGGTCCCCAAAGCCACCGGCGGGTGGAGGCCCTGCGGCAACTACCGCAGGCTGAATGACGCCACCACCCTGGACCGCTATCCCATCCCTCACATCCAGGACTTCGCAGCGAACCTACATGGGGCCCACATCTTCTCCAAGGTGGACCTCGTTCGGGGATACCACCAAATCCCGGTCCACCCAGATGACATCCCCAAAACTGCAATTATCACCCCATTTGGCCTCTTCGAGTTCCTTTGAATGCCGTTCGGCCTTAAGAACGCCGCACAGACCTTCCAGCGGCTGATGGACGTGGTAGGCCGAGACCTGGACTTCGTGTTCATTTACTTAGATGACATACTAATCACCAGCCGTGACCGCCAAGAACACCTTTCCCACCTCCGCCAGCTGTATTCCCGTCTCTGTGATTTTGGCCTCACGATCAACCCGGCCAAGTGCCAGTTCGGGCTTGACTCTATCGATTTCCTCGGCCACAGAATCACCAGCAATGGAGCAACACCCCTACCTGCCAAGGTGGACGTTATCCGCCATTTTGCCCACCCCAGCACGGTCAAAGGCCTACAGGAATTCCTGGGGATGGTCAACTTTTACCATCGGTCCATCACTGCAGCAGCCCGTATCCTGCGCCCTTTGTTTGCGCTGATGGCTGGTAAGGGCAAGGACATCGCCTGGAACGACGAGGCTGTGGCTGCCTTTGTTAAGGCCAAGGACGCCCTAGCAAACGCTACAATACTTGTACATCCTAGGACAGACGTCCCAACCGCCCTCACGGTGGACGCATCCAACACCGCGGTTGGTGGGATACTGAAACAACTAATCGAAGGCAGTTGGCAACCCTTAGCATTTTTCAGTAGGCACCTTAGACCACCCGAGCTGAAATACAGCGCTTTTGATCGGGAACTTCTAGCGCTGTACCTGGTGGTCCGGCATTTCCAGTACTTTTTGGAAGGCAGGCCTTTCACTGCCTTCACCGACCATAAGCCTTTGTCCTTCGCCTTCGCCTTCTCCAAAGCCTCTGATCTCTGGTCAGCTCATCAGCAGAGACATTTGTCCTATACTTCCGAATTCGCAACGAATGTACAACATGTCTCCAGGAAGGACAATGTCGTTGCTGACGCACTTTCCAGACCAACCATCCACAGCTTGTCCCTGGGTATCGACTACAAGGCCCTGGCTGCCACACAGCAAGCCGACGACGAACTGCCCAGCTACAAAACCGCAATCTCGGGCCTGCAGCTCCAAGATTTCTTGGTTGGTCCTGGTCAGCAGACCCTCCTTTGCGACATCGCAGCAGGTCAACCCCGCCCTATAGTTCCTGCAGCCTGGCGGAAACGCGTTTTCGATTCGATACACGGATTGGCGCACCCGTCCATCAGATCCATTGTCTGGCTGGTCGCCAGCAAGTTCATCTGGCATGGCCTGCGCAAACAGGTCAGAGAGTGGGCCAGGAATTATCAGCACTGCTAGACATCGAAAATCCAACGACACACCAAGGTTCCGCCACAGCAGTTCGAGCCTACCCGTAGAAGGTTCGACCACATCCACGTCGACCTCGTAGGCCCTCTGCCGGTTTCAAGAGGGGCCCGGTACCTCCTTACCATCGTGGACTGGTTCACGAGGTGGCCTGAGGCAACCCCTCTATCTGACATCACGACTGATTCCTGCGCCCGGGCGCTGCTCACAACTTGGATCTCACGTTTTAGTGTTCCAGCTCACATCACTTCAGACAGAGGCACACAATTTACCTCCAGCCTCTCGTCTGCATTGGCAAACATGCTGGCAACGCAGCTGCACACCACCACGGCCTACCACCCTCAATCAAACGGGTTAGTGGAACGTTTCCACCACCATCTGAAATCAGCCCTGATGGCCCGCCTGCAGGGTCCTAACTGGGTCGACGAACTGCCTTGGGTCCTGCTCGGCATACACACTGCCCCCAAAGAAGACCTCCGCGATTTGTCAGCTGAGCTTGTGTACGGAGCGCCCCTGGTCGTCCCAGGGGATTTCATACCCTCCCTTCGGGACCAAGGGGAACAACCCACGGCACTCCTGCAAAGACTGCGCGAGAGGCTCGGCAACTTGGCCCCGATCCCCACCTCGCGGCACGGTCAAGCCCCATCCTGTCAGCCCAAAGAACTACGAGACTGTAGGTTTGTTTTCATTCGCAGGGGCACACCTTGGGCGCCGTTGCAACGACCATATGAGGGGCCATTCCAAGTCATCAGGAATAATGGGTCCACCTTTATTTTGGACACTGGGGGCAAGGAGCAGGTCTTCATGATGGGCCGCCTCAAACCGGCCCATTTAGATCTGCAACAACCGGTCGAGGTTTCAATGCCGCGACGCAGAGGCTGGCCTCCTAAGCAGCGGCTAACACAGCCCGCAGACCTTGGGGACCGGATTGCCGGTTCTGGGGGCGGGGGGGGGGGGGGGGGTGGGGTTGTGTAGCGACTCACCGTCCAAGCAAGCGAACCGGCTCGGCAGTCGGGTTGCACATCGTTGAAGCGGCGAGGCCCAAGATGGCGGTGGGCCTTTGTCTTCCCTGAGCGACAGGGAGAACCCGCGTGCGGGAAAGGTTTGATGACGTGGCGTATATGTCATTGCCGTTTTGAGTGGGCGGGAACAGGCTCTCTTAAAAGGCCTGCGCAAGGCGGGAAAATAAACCAGTTCTGTTCTGAAACTCTATGACTAGTGTCTTGTGTTCATTCCGCGGTAGCAACCGCTACAAGCCGTCCATTTCCCTCCCCAGATGATACCTGGCCTGCTAAGTTCCTCCAGCAGTTTTTTTTTTAAACAAGAATGGCTTGTAATGTCACTGCTGGAAGAATCTCAAAGGCCATAGGTACTGGGCTGTCTCTGCAGTAGGTGAGTGAAACATCGAGGGATCAATCTAGCTGACCTCATCTACACCAATCTACCAACTGTCCATGATACCAGTGGTAGTGGTGACCACAGCACAGCCCTTGGGGGGACAAAGTCCAGTCGCCACACAGAGGACACCTTCCATTGTGTTAGACATAGAACAGTACAGCACAGACAGGCCCTTCTGCCCACAATGTCGTGTTGTGTAACTCTACAACTGTGCTAAATGGGACAGATTCAAAACAGATCTGACTGTACAAAACTGGGCATCCACTAGGCACTCTGGACAATCGGCTGCAGCAGCAGAAACGTTTGCCAACACGATCTGTAACCTCCTGGTCTGACCTATACCTCACACTACCTTTACAGTCAACCCAGGGGATTAAACTTGGTTCAATGTCAAAGTCAAAGTTGAGTTTGTTGCCATGTGCACAGGTGCAATGAAAAACTTACTTTCAGCAGCATCACAGGCACATAATACTAGAGACACAACATTCACAAGAAAAACATAAATTAAACATAAACTATACACAAGTTTCACAAGAAAGAACACAATTAGAACAAAAAAAAGTCCTTTTTAGTGCAGACTGATCAAAGTTGTCATAGTGTTGCTGTACTGAGGCAGTGATTAGGGTTGTGCCGGTTGGTTCAAGAACCGAATGGTTGAAGGGAAGTAGCTGTTCCTGAACCTGGTGGTGTGGGACTTCAGGCTTCTGTACCTCCTGCCCGATGGGAGCTGTGAGAAGATGGCACAGCCCGGATGGTGGGGATCTTTGATGATGGATGTTGCCTTCTTGAGGCAGCACCTCCTGTAGATACTCCCGATGGTGGGGAGTGATGTGCCTGTGATGTTCTGGGCTGAGTCCTCTACTCTCTACAGCTTCTTATATTCCTGCACATTCGAATTGCCGTCCCAGACTGTGATGCAACCAGTCAGGACACTTCCAACAGCACATCTGTAGAAGCTTGTTAGAGTGTTCGGCGACAAGCCGAACTTCCTTAACCTCCTAAGAAAGTAAAGACGCCATTGCGCCTTCCTTGTGATTGCATCTATGTGCTGGGCCCAGGTCAGGTCGTCCGATATGTTAACGTTCGGGAATTTAAAGCTGCTGACTCTCTCCACTGCCAATCCCCCAATGTGGACTGGCACATGTTCGCCCTCCTTCCCCTTCCTGAAGTCAACAATCAGCTCTTTAGTTTTGTTGACAATGAGCAAGAGGTTGTTGTTGTGGCTCCGCTCAGCCAGGTGTCCTCGCTGACACCTGTGATTCGTCCACCAACAGTGGGGCTGTCGGTAAATTTGAAGATGGCAGAAATGTATGTGAAGACCTGCAGTGAAGTTGTAATAATGGACTATAGCTTGTAGAAAGCAAACAGCATATGCAAAGCAGACCCACAACCAGTGTAGTTATACAATGGCATCTACCCAAGGATATGCAAGATAGCCCTTGTATGTCCTGTTCACGAAAAGGACAAGTCCAATCCAATAGCCACCCAATCAGTCATCCTCAATCAATAAAGGTGAAGAAGGTGTCATCGACGTGTGCACTGAAGGAGGTGCAGAGAAGGTTCACCAGGATGTTGCTGGGATGGAGTGTTTCACCGGTGAGGAGAGACTGGGTACCTAGGTTTGTTTTCCTTGGAGCGGAGGAGGCTGAGGTGAGACTGGATGGAGGCGTACAAAACTAGGAGGGGCAGAAACCATCAGACATAGGAGCAGAATCAGGCCATTCGGCCCATCGAGTCTGCTCCGCCATTTGATCAGGTCTGATTCTTTTCCCCTCTCAACCCATTTGATGCCTTTACTAATCAAGACCCATTCAACCTCCACTTTAAATACACCCAGTGACTTGGCCTCCACAGCTGTCTGTGGCAACGGATTCCACAGATTCACCACCCTCTGGCTGAGGAAATTCCTCCTCATCTCTGTTCTAAAGAGACATCCTTCTATTCTGAGGCTGCCCTCCAGTCCTAGACTCTCCCACTGATGGAAACATCCTCTCCACGTCCAGTCTATCCAGGCCTTTTAATATTCCATAGGTTTCAATGAAATCCCCCCTCATCCTTCTAAACTCCAGCGAGTACAACCCCAGAGTCATCAAAGGCTCCTCATATGTTAACCCTTTCATTCCCAGGATCATTCTTATAAATCTCCTCTGGACCCTCTCCAAAGCCAGCACATCCTTCCTTAGATATGGGGCCCAAAACTGTTCACAATACTCCAAATGTGGTCTGACCAACACCTTATAAAGCCTCAGCATTACATCCTTGCTTTTCTCCTCTAGTCCTCTTGAAATAAATGCTAACATTGCATTTGCCTTCCTTACTACCGACTCAACCTGCAAGTTAACCTTTAGGGAATCCTGCACTAGGGCTCCTAAGGCCCTTTGTACCTCCAATTTCTGAATTCACTCCCCATTTAGAAAATAGTCCTCGCTTTTATTCCTTCTATCAAAGTGCGTGACCGTACACTTCCCTACGCTGTGTTCCATCTGCCACTTCTTTACCCATTCTCCCAACCTGTCCAAGTCCTTCTGCAGACTCCCTGCTTCCTCAACACCACCTGCCCCTCCACCCATCTTTGTATCATCCGCAAACTTGGCCACAAAGCCAACAATTGTGTCATCCAGATCATTAACATATAACGTGAAAAGTAGCGGACCCAACACCGACCCCTGCAGAACACCACTAGTCACCGGCAGCCAACCAGAAAAGGCCCCCTTTATTCCCACTCTTTGCCTTCTGCCAGTCAGCCAAACTTCTACCCATGCTGGTACCTTTCTTGTAACACCATGGGCTCCGATCTTGTTTAGCAGCCTCATGTGCAGCACCTTGTCAAAGGCCTTCTGAAGATCCAAGTAAACAACATCCACTAACTGTCCTTTGTCTATCCTGCCTGTTACTTCCTCAAAGAATTCCAACAGATTTGACAGGCAAGATTTCCCCTTAAGGAAACCATGCTGACTTCAGCCTACTTTATCATGTACTTCCAAGTATCCCGAAACCTCATCCTTAATAATAGACTCTAAAATCTTACCAACCACTGAAGTCAGGTTAACCGGCCTATGATTTCCTGTCTTTTGTCTCCCTCCCTTCTTAAAGAGTGGAGTGACACTTGTGATTTTCCAGTCCTCTAGAACTGTTCCTGACTCAAGCGATTCTTAAATGATCACTACTAATGCCGCTACAATCTCTTCAGCTGCCTCTTTCAGAACCCTGGGGTGCAGTCCATCCGGTCCAGGTGACTTATCCACCTTCAGACCTTTCAGCTTCCCAAGCACCATCTCCTTAGTAATAGTGATTACACTCACTTCTGACCCCTGAATCTCAAATTTCTGGCACGTTGCTGGTGTCTTCCACAGTGAAGACTGACGCAAAATACTTATTCAGTTCCTCCGCCAATTCTTTGTTCCCCATTACTACCTCTCCAGCATCATTTTCCAGTGGTCTGATGTCCACTCTTGCCTCTCTTTTACTCTTTATATATCTGAGAAAACTTCTGGTATTCTCTTTTATATCATTGGTTAGCTTACCTTCATATTTCATCTTTTCTCCCTTATTGCTTTTTTAGTTGCCTTCTGTTGGTTTTTAAAAGCTTCACAATCCTCCAGCTTCCTACTAATTTTTGCAATATTGTATGCCCTCTCTTTTGCTTTCATGCTGTCTTCGACTTCCCTCGTCAGCCACAGTTGCCTCATCCTCCCTTCAGAGTGCTGCTGCTTCTTTGGAATGAACTGATCCCTCATCTTCCGAATTACTCCCAGAAACTCCTGCCATTGCTGCTCTACCGTCATCCCTGCTGGGGTCCCCTTCCAGTCAACTCTGGCCAGCTCCTCTCTCATGCCCCTGTAGTTACCTTTACTCAACTGTAACACCGATACATCTGATTTTAGCTTCTCCCTCTCAAACTGCAGGGTGAATTCTATCATATTATGATCACTGCCTCCTAAGGGCTCCCTTACCTGAAGCTCCCTGATCAAGTCTGGTTCATTGCACAACACCAAATCCAGAATTGCCTTTTTCTCAGTGGGCTCGACCACAAGCTGCTCTACAAAGCCATCTCATAGGCATTCTACAAATTCCTTCTCTTGGGATCCATCCTTAACCTACCTGCATATTGAAATCCCCCATGACCACCGTAACACTGCCTCTCTCACATACCTTTTCTATCTCCTGTTGTAATTTGTACCCCACATCCTGGCTACTATTTGGAGGCCTGTATATAACTCTCATCAGGGTCTTTTTATCCTTGCATTTCCTTAACTCTACCCACAAGGATTCTATGTCATCTGATGTAGACAGAGGGTGGTGGTAGATTGAGCGTATTCTGCCTGGAGGTTGGTGACAGTGGTGTTCCGTAGGGATCTGTTCTGGGACCCCTGCTCTTTGTGATTTTTATAAATGACTTGGATGAGGATGTGGAAGGGTGGATTAGTAAGTTTGCAGATGACACAGAGGTTGGTGGTGTTGTGGATAGTGTACAACAGGACATTGATAGGATGCAGAACTGGGCTGAGAAGTGGCAGATGGAGTTCAACCCGGAAAAGTGTGGAAGATCACACTTTGGAAGATCAAATTTGAAGGCAGAATACAAGGTTAATGGCAGGACTCTTAGCAGTGTGGAGGAACAGAGGGATCTTGGGGTCTACGTCCATAGATCCCTGCGCAGGTTGATAGAGTTGTTAAGAAGGCATATGGTGTGTTAGCCTTCATTAGTCGGGGTATTGAGTTCAAGAGCCGTGAGGTAATGTTGCAGCTCTATAGAACTCTGGTTAGAGCACATTTGGAGTATTGTGTTCAGTTCTGGTTGCCTCATTATAGGAAGGATGAGAAAGATTTAGAGAGGGTGCAGAGGAGATTTACCAGGATGCTGCCTGGATTGGAGAGCATGTCTTATGAGGGTAGGCTGAGTGAGCTAGGGCTTTTCTCTTTGGAGAGGAGGAGGATGAAGAGGTGACTTGATAGAGGTGTACAAGATGATAAGAGGCATAGATCAAGTGGACAGCCAGAGACTTTTCCCCAGGGCGAAAATGGCTAACACGAGGGGGCATAATTTTAAGGTGATCGGAGGAAGGTATAAGGGGGATGTTAGAGGTAAATTTTGTTTTACACACAGAGTGGTGGGTGTGTGGAATGCACTGCCGGCAGAGGTTGTGGGGGCAGATACATTAGGGACATTTAAGAGACTAAGATAGACACATGAATGATAGAGAAATGGAGGGCGATGTGGGAGGGAAGGGTTAGCTAGATCTCAGAGCAGGATAAAATGTCAGCACAACATTATGGGCTGAAGGGCCTGTACTGTGCTGTAATGTTCTATGTTCTATGATCGCATGTCACTTCTTGCTAAGGATTTACCACCCCACCCCGTCTGCCCACCTGCCTGTCTTTTTGATGGGATGTGTATCCTTGGATGTTTAGTTCCCAGCTCTGATCTTCTTTCAAACACGGCTCTGTGATGCCCACGTCATACCGGCCAATTTCTAACTGCGCTACAAGCTCATCTACCTTGTTTCGTACATTCAAGTATAACACCGTCAGTCCTGTATTCACCACCCCGCTTCTCAAATTTGTCTCCATGTTGCCTGAAGTTAAATCCTTACCCTTTTCTAAACTTTGTCTTATTTTTATTCTGCAGACTTCAGTAACCTCTCCTGCGCTCTCTTTCCCTTTTACTTTATCCATATTTTTCCAATCTGTTGAACCCTGTTGACGATGTATATAGCAGGAAACCTTTCCCTGTAGCAGTGGTGTCTAAAAGCAGACGGCATAGGTTTAGGGTGAGGAGTAAGAGGTTGGAGGGATTTTCTCACCCAGAGGGGGGTTGGAATCTGGAAAGCACTGCCTGAGGGGGTGGTGGAGGCAGAGACTCTCACAAGTATCTGGACAAATTGCCAAGTCATAAGGGTATGGATCAAGTGAGGTAAATGGGGTTAGTGTAGATGTACACTTGATGATCAGCTTGAGGGTGAAGGGCTGGTTCTGTGATGTTTGAGTCTATGATGGTGCTATCAAACACTACGCCCTCCAATCACCTGATCAGCAATGTTCACTTTGATTTTTGTCTGCGTCACTTGGGGATGACTGGTTCATCGACTCGAGGGCCTGAGTTGTAGGGAGAGATTGGGCAGGCTAGGAGTGTAGGTGACTGAGGGGTGACCATATAGAGGAATATACAATCACCCTAACCCTAAGGCAAGATAGAGTGAATGTGCACAGTCTTTATCCCAGGGAAAGGCAATCAAAAACTACAGGGCATAGGTTTAAGGTGAGAGGGGAAAGATTTAAAATAGACCTGAGGGGTAACTTCTTCACACAGAGAGGGTGGTAGGTATATGGAACGAGCTGCCAGAGGAGGTGGTAGAGGTGGGTACATTAACAACATTTAAAAGACACTTGCACAGGTCCATGGATAGAAAAGGTCTAGAGGGATATGGGCCAAATGGGACTAGCTTAGACGGGGATGTTGGTCAGCATGGACAAGTTGGGTTGAAGGGCACTTATTTTAACCTTAGTCCAAACATGAGCTACATCCCAGATGCAAGACTGCCTGCCCTTGACATCGTGGTATCAAGGGTGGGATCAAGCAACCACCGTAAAACTGGGCATCCATTACTCCAGTGGTTGGAATCATACCACGAGGATGTTGCCAGGACTAGAGGGCCTGAGTTACAGGGAGAGGTTGGCCAGGCTAGGTCTTTATTTCTTGGAACGTAGGAAGATGAGGGGCGATCTTATAGAAGTGTTTAAAATTATGAGGGGCAGAGATAAGGTGGACAGTAACAGCCATTTCCCCAGGGTAGGGGAGTCCAAAACTAGGGGGCATAGGTTTAGGGTGAGAGGGGAAAGATTTAAAAGGGACCTGAGGGGCAACTTTTTCACACAGAGGGTGGTGAGTATATGGAACGAGCTGCCAGAGGAAGTGGGTGAGGCAGGTACAACAGGGTCATTCAAGAAGGACCTGGATAGGTACATGGAGGGACGGAGCCTGGAGGGACATGGGCCAAATGCAGGAAATTGGGACCAGCTGGGTGAGCCCCATGGTCAGCATGGACTGGTTGGGCCAAAGTGCCTGTATCCGTGCTGTATTGCTCTGCGACTCACACAGAGGATGGTTGTGGTTGTTGGTTCAGTCATTTCCCTCACTGCGTGTCCTCCCCAAACATCACTGCGAGGGTTCCTCAGCCAATGCCCTGGGGCCAATCATCTTCTGCTGCTTCCTCAATCCTTCCTTGCGTCATTAGGTCCGAGATGGGGATGTTTGCTCGTGAATGCACAATGTTTAATTCCATTCACAGCTCTTCACCAAATCAAGCTGCCCGCGACCCAGACAAAGTTCAGGCAAGGACTGGTAAATGGGAAGTAACATTCATGCCACAAAATTGTTGCGACTTGCGTCACCATGAAGGACCAGGTGCAGGGGAACACCACCACCTGCAGGTTCCGCTCCAACTCCCACACCATTCCAACATGGAAATAAATCACCGTTCCTTCATCGTCACTGGGTCTAACTCCTGGAACTCCCTCCCCAACAGCACCGTGGGAGCACCGTCACCAGAAGGACTGCAGCGGTTCGAGAACCAGTTCACCACCACCTTCTCAGGGACAATTTGGGTCAGGCAATTAATGCTGGGCTCACCACTTATGTCCCTATAAATGAATAAATTAAAAACAGTTCTTACCATCATCTTTTCAAGAGCAATTATGGGTGGACAGTAAATCCTGTCAATATTTACAGAAGTCGGCTTGACGGACAGGGTGAGATTGGGGAGGGGGGCCGAACCCCTGGAACATGAACAGTGGTTGGCACCAGATGGGTGTCAGGTCTATTTGTGTGTGGCAAATTCTGGCTATTTTATGCAGTATAATGAATGCAATTAATATTTGGCAAAAGGCCTGGATTCCTTCTGGAGATAATCTCAAGAGATCACACAGAGGGTGAGTTTTTCTGCTAATTCATAACTCACAGATGGAACACATGCACAGCAGAATTATAGAAAGACAGCTGCACATTCCCAGTTGGATGGGGAAGAGAAGATACTGCAGTTATAGACGTCGTCGGGAGTAGCCCCGTTGTGTTCTGGGCTCCACAACTTCGGAAGGGAAGATGGGCCTCAGAACAACAACAATGCAGCTTCACCAGGATTGTACCAGGCTGAAAGGGTTAAATCATGGGACCAGGTTGCACAGACTGGTGCTGGATTCCCTCAAGGGAGAGTGGTGATCGACTTGAGTTGTTTACAGTTCATGTTGTCAGGGAGAGAGAGCTAGAGAGAGAAAGCAAGAGGTAAAGACAGCAAAGTTTTTCTTAAAAAGATAACTTATTAAAGGGATTTAAACAAAAGACATCTCCAGTTAGAGTCATAGGGAGGTACAGCGCAGAAACACGCCCTTTGACCCACTGAGTCCACACCAACCATTTACACTAACCCTACATTAATCCATTTTTCGTCCTCCCACACTATCAACGTTCCCCAGATTTAATCCCTCACTTGCACACTAGAAGAAATTTACAGCGGACAACTAACCCACCAATCGGCATGTCTTCGGATGTGGGAGGGAACCGGAGCACCCGGGGGGAAACCCACATGGTCACAGGCAGAACGTGCAAACTCCACACAGACAGCACCTGAGGTCAGGATCAAACCCGGGTCTCTGGTGCTGTGAGGCAGCAGCTCTAGCCGCTGTGCCACTGTGCTGCCCAGTTGGAAACACTAAATGCATAACAGACAGGAGACTGGGAGTTGGTTTTAATGAAGCTGAATTCAGGAAATGGAGTTTAGGGCTCAGGTATTCCTATCACAGTTTTAGTGGGAGTGACCAGGATTGAATTTCTCCCCTGTAAACAAGTCAGCAGCCCCAGCTCCCACTCTCTGCCAGATGTGTGGTTTTGACCTTCTGTGAAATACAGTCAGCAAGCAGACTCTGTAAGCAATTGATTGCAGCAATGTTAGCATGAGGAAATATCGCACTTTGTGCCTTTTGCATTGCAGCAAGAGACGCTACTGGTGAGTGCTGGTGGATTTAATCTGTATCCTGCCATGGAATAGCTTTGTTATTAGTTATTCATGACAAGAGAAAACAGCACGTAAAGTAATTCTGCAAGAGACCCATAAGATAGTTTATTTTTGTACCTCCCAGTTTAATATATGTGATATGTTTTTCCTTAGTACTTAAGCATCTAATGCTGACAGTAAAAGTCTGATAATCCAGCACATTTGGGACTTTGGTGGTGCTGGATTAGCAAATTTTCTGGACTATTAGATACATTAGGGACATTGAAGAGACTCTTAGATAGCCACATGAATTATAGAGAAATGGAGGGCTATGTGGGAGGGAAGGGTTAGATATATATTAGAGCAGGATAAAACGTCGGCACAACATTGTGGGCCAAAGGGCCTGTACTGTGTTGTAATGTTCTATGTTCTATTAATACCCCAATCCACTTTTAATTCACTTTTTTTCAGTACTTTAATGAATTTTCCAGGGAACCAGGTAAGTTCAAAGGGAGTGTGAGAACCAGGGTGGCAGCAAGTCAGAAGGGAGCACGGAACTGGAACTCCTGCGAATGGAAGGGAGCACAGACCAAGTCTCCAGTGAGCCGGATGCCAAATCATCGGGATTTCCCACTGGTCTGATAGTGGATCGTCAGAGATGTACTGTAGTATGTGAAACATACCACAGCCACTGGGCACTGGCTTCTGTACATTTACAGACAAGGGCACTGAGTACAGGAGTTGGGATATTGTGTCGCAGTTGTAGAAGTCGTTGGTGAGGCCGTACTTGGAGCACTGTGTACAGTTTGGTCGCCCTATTATAGGAAAGACGTGGTTAAACTGGAAAGAGTGCGGAGAAGATTTACAAGGATGTTGCCAGGACTTGAGGGCCTGAGTTACAGGGAGAGGTTGGCCAGGTTGGGTCTTTATTCCTTGGAACGTAGGAGAATGAGGGGCAGCCTTACAGAAGTGTTTAAAATTATGAGAGGCAGAGATAAGGTGGACGGTAACAGTCTTTTCCCCAGGGTAGGGGAGTCCAAAACCAGGGGGCATAGGTTTAGGGTGAGAGGGGAAAGATTTAAAAGGGACCTGAGGGGCAACTTTTGCACACAGAGAGTGGTGAGTATATGGAACGAGCTGCCAGAGGAAGTGGGTGAGGCAGGTACAACAGTATCATTTAAGCACTTGGATAGGAACATGAGGGGCAGGGCTTGGTGGGCACAGTGGTCAGCATGGACTGGTTGGGCCTAAGGGCCTGTATCCGTGCTGTATTGTTCTGTGACGCTATAATCATGAAATGTCCCAGAACTAGTAACTACCCAAATAGTTTCAATCAATGCAACTATTTGAGAAACTCAGCGATTTAGACCCTCTTTAATTTTATTTGCAATTCTAGCTTTGCCAATTCTCCTCCAAGTTTGGGTTAACTTTTGCCGAGCCCATAGCAGAACAGAACAAGACCAATAAGATTCTGATCACCCACTTGACAACACTCACACAGAATATCGCTATCATGGGTCTGGTGCACACTTTCTTAAAAAAAAGTTTACCTACATATTTACATCATCAAATTAAAACGCTGCCACTTAGAGGCAGCAGCTTTACTAATGGCACCCAGTTGGAAACAATAAATGCATAATAGACGGGAGACTGGGAATTGGTTTTAATGAAGCTGAATTCAGAGCTCAGGTATTCTTATCGCAGTTTTAACGGGAGTGACCAGGAATAAGTTCTTCCCCTGCAAACAAGTCCACAGCCCCAGCTCCCACTCTGTGCCAGGATGCCCTCGGTCCCGATGGTGCTCACCAGTCCCAGAATGCCTCCAAGGAGCCAGTGGACACCACGTGCTCCCTCCACATGGCAGGCAGTTGGCTCAAGTGGAACTCCTGATGATCCACTGCTTGAAAATGTGAAAGGCCACCATGGCCAGGCCCGGGGGTAGACTGACGAGGAGGTCCCACAACTGACTCATCACCCCCCCCTCCCCCCCGCACACCCGTCTATATCCTGCAGTTGTCTGTGGAGATCAGGTGGAGACCCTCTGTAGAACCCATGTGGATCATGTGCTTTTGTATCCAATGCAACACTGAAAATTCACAGAAGATGCATACTGGAGAAACCACACTAGGATAAATCTCTGCAGTCTTGCAGAAGCTGGAGAAATGTGTTGCTTTGTTTGTTTGAAGGGTTGAGAAGTTATGTCTACAGGAGTGCTGTCATTAAATCATCAACCACTGTTAGGGCTCTTGACCCGAAACATCAACTGTCCTCTTCCCTGCACAGATGCTGCCTGACCCGCTGAGTTCCTCCAGCATTTTGTTTGCTGCTCCAGTTTCCAGCGTCTGCAGTCTCGTGTCCCCAGAATGGAAAAGCTTCACCAGTATTTTGCCTGAAACCAATGTTGTTTGGAAGCTGTGTGTAATGAGGTGTTTTTTTTCTCTGTCATGTAGGTAACCATGGACAAACTTATACAGCTCCTGCTCCTCCTCCTGCCCACAGGGCTCCTGTCTGCCTGTCCCGAGAAATGTTTCTGCTATTCCAAAGTAGTCGACTGCCGCGGCGTCTCTCTGCTGAACTTTCCATCCAATGTTGACCAGGGAACAGAAACATTATTTCTGGATGAAACCTCTTTGATCAGAATCCCTCAAAGTGCCTTTGAAAACCTAAAAAACCTGAGCTATCTTGGTTTATCAAGAAATTGCCTCCTCCTTCACAACTACACATTTGATCTTCTACTTGAGCTCCAAGCTTTGGACCTGTCTGCCAACCATCTGTCAGAACTACGGGAGGACCTGTTTGGAAACCTTCCAAACCTCACCTGGTTAGCACTGGCCAACAACAACTTTAAAACGCTACCTGTGATGACGTATCAAGAGAAACTGACCTATTTAGATTTATCCAGCAATGAGTTGATGGTGCTCCAGGGAACATTCAACAACTTCCCTCGGCTGGACACGCTCCTTCTCAACAATAACCGACTGCGAACACTCTCATCAACACTGTTTGACCCATTACTTCTCCTTGATGTTCTGGACTTGTCCAACAATGAGCTGAGCTCCCTGCCTCTCCAACTCTTCAAGAACCATCACAAGCTGACTGATTTGCGCCTGGACCACAACAGGTTAAAAGCTCTCACGGCATCTTTGTTCACCCATCAGAATAACTTACAGTACCTGACCATCTCTGGGAACCTCATTGCCAGTTTCCCTCATCACATATTTGCTAACTTGACCAACCTATCAATGCTCGACTTATCCAACAACTCATTGACCTGTCTGCCCATCGACCTCCTCTCTGGGCTGAAAGAACTGCAAACTTTGAAACTCTCTCATAATTTCATCGACAAGATGTCAAGTGAAACATTCAGACATAATCCCAAACTGACACTCCTGCACCTGGACAACAACCGGCTCAGCAGCCTTCCTGTATTTGAAGGACTAGCACGGCTCGAAGAACTGACCTGTTCCTTTAACAAACTCCTGGGCTTGCCGAGAGGATTTGCTGAGGCTCTCCTAATGCTGAAGTGTCTGCAGGTCACCAACAACCTCATTAGGCAATGGGACCCCGAGGTGTTCCGAAACACTACATCCGTGCTATTGAGCAACAATCCAGTCTGTTCCACCGAGGAGAGGGCAGCACCCGTCCGATCCACGTACATTGACTGCAGGAAGCAGCAGTGCTCCTCGGTATGAGATTGAAAGAATCTATTTAGAGGAGTCAGTAAATTACTAATAAGGATAACTAACTGGGCAGGAACTTACAGGGCAGATTTAAGAGAAGCCATTAAATTCTGTGCAGAGGTTCAATTTAGTCCCCCCCACATCTCACAAGCCCCATCCTTTTGTTGGAATTAGACAGGTAATGACAGGTAAGGCTTTGCAAACACTGCATTGCAAAGAGACTATCCAAAGTCAGCAAGACCCCCTGCTCCTCGACATACGACTGTGGGGGCAACTACAGCAAAACCTTTACAGGAGTGTCACGGACCACATTCGGGGACAGTGGGGCAGGTGACCTTGGGTTGTGAGCTGGGTTTTAAAGGAGGCAGACTGATAGGTTTGGCACATGGAACCGAAGGCACAGCCTCTGTTTGGAGGCCAATTAAATTTGGGGATGATGAAAAGAGCAGAACTGGAGGAGCACGGAGGTCTTGAGAGGGTTGAGGGTGCGTGGAGCACACAAGGTCCGATGTGTCCTGCAGGTCTTGTAATTCAGAAGCCTTTCCTTTGGACCCTCGGCAAATACCAAGCAAAGTAAGGAAATACGGTGGGTCCAGGCTCACAGGAGAGGGCAAATACTGGAGGTGACAGATGGCTGCATGGTGGGGAGGGAGCTGGGCAGTCAGTGGGTCAGTGGCGAGGGAGTTGGGGAGCCAGCAGGTCAGTGGGAGGGAGCTGGGCAGTAGTCAATGGGGAGGGAGCTGGGAGTCAGTGGGTCAGTGGGAAGGGAGCTGGGAGTCAGTGGGGAAGGAGCTGGGAGCCAGTGGGTCAGTGGGGAGGGAGCTGGGAGCCAGAGGGTCAGTGGGGAGGGAGCTGGGAGCCAGAGGGTCAGTGGGGAGGGAGCTGGGAGCCAGAGGGTCAGTGGGGAGGGAGCTGGGAGCCAGAGGGTCAGTGGGGAGGGAGCTGGGAGCCAGAGCGTCAGTGGGGAGGGAGCTGGGAGCCAGAGCGTCAGTGGGGAGGGAGCTGGGAGCCAGAGCGTCAGTGGGGAGGGAGCTGGGCAGTCAGTGGGTCAGTGGGGAGGGAGCTGGGCAGTCAGTGGGTCACTGGGAGGTGCCCGAGGGAGAGCCATCTTGGGGGTGAGGGCTTGAAGTAAAGGTTCCTGCCCAGACCCCGGGGGCCGGGACCAGTTCGGGGTTTGGCACTGAGCGATGGGGCAGGGGCTTTGGAAACACTTGCTCTGTCTGACAGACCTTCGTTGTGACTTCTTCATGTCTGCTTTGTGACCATGTCTTGCACTTTGCTCCTGCACAAACTGCTGCAGAACAATAAATGTCTGACCTTGGCAGTGCCGTGTCCTTCCGTCTCCCTCTGGCTTGTTTGGTGAGTTGGGGCCTTTCCCCATGGAAGCAGAGAGATCAGAGCACAGGAGAAGCAGAACTCCGCGGCACCAGCCTGTGGGCCCCGAGTCAGTCCAAGCAGTCTGTGTACCCTTATCTCTGAGGGCTTGGCTACACAAGGTTAGCAGGGTCAGTAAGGATCCATGTTCAGTGCAGGTCGAGTCCAGCCCCAGGCCAGAGGCAGAGTCATAGTTATAGTTATATAACACGAAACAGGCCCTTTGGCCCAACACATCCATGCTGACCCAGTTGCCCAACTGAGCTAGTCCCATTTGCCTGAATTTGGCCCATATCCCTCCAAACCTTTACTATCCATGGACCTGTCCAAGTGTCTTTTAAATGTAACTGTACCTGCCACTACCACTTCCTCCGGCAACTCGTTCCATGCACTCACCACCCTCTGTGTGGAAAGACTTAACCCTCAGGTCTCCTTTAAATCTTTCCCCTCTCACCTTAAGCCTATGCCCTCTGGTTTTAAACACCCTGACCCCAGCCTCATGTGTGGATCCTCAGACTGCAGTACACCGGGTGCAGATGAACCTCTGACCACAGGCAACAGTTCACTGGCTCTGCACAGCTCCCACTGGATCACTGGAACTTCTCTAAAGTCAACACCTCCTTAACTAGCAGTGTCTCGGGTACCTGATTTGTTCTGGATCATTTAATATAAAGAACACATACTTCCAGAGCAAAATTTAATTTAGCACAACTAAATGCCCAACAATTAAGGAACAATCCCAAAATTCTCATTCTTATTGAAAACAGTGTCAGGCACAGATGTAGGCAAAACCTCGGTAATCTAAAAGTTGGCACTTCTGAGTCCTTCAGTACTGACCCCAAGTGCCGAGCTCCCTCAGGACTATGTTGAAGTGTTGACATGGACTTTGAGCTCAAGTCCCTGGAGCAGAGCCTGACAATCAGCTGACCTTTCCCGTAAATCCCAAACCACACGGGCAATGTCCTCAGGAATTATTCTAAAGCTGTGGATTGTGCAGTGTAGATCTCTGTCATTTATGACTTGCCTCCCCTTGACCATGGGAGCTGGGAGTGCTGGCATCCAGTTCCTCCATCCCCTCCTGGATACGCTGTACCACCTGCTCATCGCCCTTTGACTTGGCCTGTTTCAGAGCCTCCTCGTAGACCTGCTTGGCTTCAGTGTAGTTCCCTGTCAAAGAGCAGAAGTGGTGGGTGAAGGAACAGATCTGGCCTCTGGCAGCCGTGGCCCCCAACACGTTTACGTAGAACATAGAACAGTACAGCACAGGAAAAGGCCCTTCGGCCCACCGTGTCTATGCTGAACATGATGCCAAATTAAACTAAACCCTTGGACATGATCCACATCCCTCCAGTCCCTGTGTATTCATGAGTATAACAGCCTCTTAAACACCACCATTGTATCTGCCTCCACCACCACCCAGGTAGCCTGTTCCAGGCACCCACCATTCTCTGTGTAAAAGACTTTCCCCACACATCTCCTTTAAACTTTCCCCCCTCACCTTAATGCACGTCCTCTAATATTTGACATTTCCACTCTGGGAAAAAGATTCTGGCTGTCTACTCTATCTATGCCTCTCATAATTTTATAAACTTCTATCAGGTCTCCCCTCAGCCTCCACCGCTCCAGAGAAAACAACCCAAGTTTGTCCAACTTTTCCTTATAGCTCATACTCTCTAATCCTGGTGAACCTCATCTGGACCCTCTCCAACGCCTCCACATCCTTCCTGTAATGGGGCGACCAGAACTGCACACAATACTCCAAGTGCAACCTGACCAAAGTTTACACAGCTGCAACAGCTAACTCGTGTACTCAATGCCCAGGCCGATGAAGGCAAGCGTGCAGTATGCCTTCTTTACCACCCTGTCTACTTGTGTGGCCACTTTCAGGGAACTATGGATGCTACGGAGTAGGGATGCTTCCTTCCTGAACCTCTCTGCCTCTGTCCCCTCAAAAACCCTTCTTAATAACCCTGCCTGCCCTGTGACTCCTTTACCACCTGGCTCCTGTTCCTGGAACCCCTCTGGCCCATTCCTAGTGTTAAAGGCACTGAGTAAATGCACTGTGTCCTTAGCAAGCAGATCCCGGAGAGGCAGAAGCACATGAGGATATAGCCACAGGGCCTAGTGGCTCCTGTCTTAGCCTTGTTATCCCAGGCTTTGCCAGTTCAAATCTCAACTGGGCAGATTGGGAAATGGATGTGTGTGTGGGCTGCTGGAAAATGCAGGGGAACAACTGCTCATCAGTAACAGCCCAAGGAAAGGGAGGTTGCTGCTCACACCCACTGGGCTCCATCCTCAACCTCACTTCCTCCCAATGTCCTCAAGACAGTGAAGAGGAGATAGCCTGCATCTCTACGGCCCTGCACAATTCAGCATGGCACACACAAAAGCACTTTACAGTTGAGTTACTGCTGCAATGTAGGAAACACATCCATTTATGCACACCAAGATCCACAACACCAACGTGCCAATAACCAGACACCTGGAAACACCAGAGACGGGAATCTGGAGCAACAAGCAACCTGCTGGAAGAACTTAGCAGGTCGAGCAGCATCTGTGGGGGGGGGGGGGGGGGTGGTGGAGGAAGGTGGGGGGGAAGATTTGTGAATGTTTTTCGTCGAGATATTGAGTATAGACATTGGGAAGTCAAGAAATAGTTTCCTGGGACCTTTACATCCACCTGAGAGGGCAGTGTCTCTCTGGCCTCACTTTACGGCAGCTCCTCGGACAGTGCAGTTTGGAGCATCAGCTTTCTGCTGGAATTCTCTGCCCCAGAGGGCCGTAGAGGCTGTCACAGTTATACAGCACGGAAACAGCCCCTTCAACCCAACTACGCCAGTCCCATTTACCTGTGTTCGACCCATGTCCCTCTAAACCTTTCCTATCCATGTACCTGTCCAAGTACTTTTAAAGTCATGCAGAACAAGGGTCGACGTCAATGAATCAAGGGATGGGAACATTGTAGGAAAATGAGGCTGAAGTAGATCGACCATGATCTGGATACTTCAGCCTCTGGATACTTCTTGGAGCAGGCTTGAAGGGCGAGATGGCTGACTCCTGCTGCTCATTAGAGTCCTACAGCACAGAAACAGGCCCTTCAGCCCAACTGGTCCATGCCGACCCAGGAGCCTACCTGAGCAAGTCCCCCTTCCCTGTGTTTGGCTCAGATCCCTCTGACTCTTATTCCCTTGTAGATGATTTAAAACACTGACCAGATAGGTCTTGACCCACATTGGTGAGGTGTTACTGGTCCCATCCTGCTCCTGGGAAGGGTCCAACAACACAACCCCCACTGCCGAGGGGAGGGGTACTCCTGTCGTAGCCCCGCTCCCAGGAGGATGCATCCCCCACCCAGCCTATCCTGCACTCCTGGAGAGAGCCAGTCCCCTCCTCGGTCCCTCCTCCTCCCCTGGGGTGAGCCAGCCCCCACCCAGCCAGCCCCTCAATCCCTCCTCCACTCCTAGGGAGAGCCAGTCCCTTCCTCAGTCCCTCCTCCACTCCTGGGGAGAGCCAGTCCCCACCCAGACAGCTCTCCCCATTCTGAGGCCGAGGTTACCTCTGTGGGCGAGGATCCCGGCCAGGTTACTGAGGATCAGGTACTCGTCTGCATGGCCAGTCCTCCTTGCCAGGCTGGACGCCCTCCTGACGTATTCGTAGGCTTGGTCATGGCAGCCCTTCATGTCCAGCACGGTGGCCAGGTCGTTCATCAATACCACTGCCTGTCAGACAGAGCAAGACACAGGGGAGAGGGGTCAGGAGCAGCAACGGGCGCCACCAACAATGATCCAACAGCATCCACACAGGATCGAGACTCAGACACAAGAGCAGGCTACTCTGCCCATCCTGTCTGTGCTGACTACTGAGGTTGTCCCATTCCCAGACCTGGTCTAGGATGGACCTCTCTGGTTGACCCCTCAACAGTTTGATCCAAGAAACCACCACCAACACACTCCGGGAATCCCTCCTCTGCACCATCTTTGCTAATTTGGTTTGCCCAATCTATATGCAGGTTAAAGTCACCCCTAATTACCTTTAATGCATGCACCTCTAAGTTCCTGTTTAATGCCTTACCCTACACCACCTTTACTGGCTGGCGGTCGAGATACGACCCCCACTAATTCTTTCCTCCCCTTGGGTTTTCATAGCTCCACCCACACAGATTCTACATAGAGTCGTAGCTTCCACATACAGCAGGGAAACAGGCCCTTCGGCCCAACTCGTCCATGCCGACTCTGTTGCCCGGTGAGCTAGTCCCATCTGCCCACGTTTGGCCCAGAGCCCTCTAAACCTCTCCTATCCATGGACTTATCGAGATGGCTTTTAAACTTTGCTAATGTGCCCACCTCAACCACTATTTCTCGCAACTCATTCCAAATACACACCACCCTTTGTGTGAAGAAGCTGCCCCTGATGTCCCTTTTAAATCTCTCGCCTCTGATCTTAAACCTATGCCCTCTTGTTTTTAGCACCCCCTCCCTGGGAAAAAGACTCTGTGCTTTCACCCTGTCGATGCCCCTCATGATCTTATACGCCTCTCTCAAGTCACCCCTCAATCTCTTACGTTCCAGGGAATAAAGTCCTAGTGTACACAACCTCTCCTTGTAACTCAGGCCCCGAAGTCCAGACAACATCCCGGTAAATCTTTTCTGCACTTGTTCTAGTTTAATATCATGAGGGTTGGAATCACAGAGTCATACAGCACAGAAACAGGCTCTTCAGCCCAACTCGTCCATGCTGACCAAGATACCCATCTATGCGAGTCCCATATGCCTGCGTTTGGCCCATATCCCTTTAAACCTTTCCTATCCATGTCCCTGAATAGCAGGTTCTCAGAGTTGATTTCCTTCCCCACTGTTGCTCTGATTCCCCCTTTACTGACAACACTGCCACCCTTTCTCTTTTTGCTTGTCTTTACTGAATATCAAGTTGTTGAGTTTCCATCCCTGGTCACCCTGCCATGTCTTTATAAATTGCAACTATATCATATCCATTTACATCTATTTGCATGATTAATTCATCTATTATTGGACACATCACAGAAACCAGCCTCCTCTCCACGGACTCTGTCTACACCTCGCTGCCTCAGCATAATCAAAGACCCCACCCACCCAGGACACTCTCTCTTCTCCCCCCTCCCATCGGGCAGAAGATACAAAAGCCTGAAAGCACGTACCACCAGGCTCAAGGACAGCTTCTATCCCACTGTTATAAGACTATTGAACGGTTCCCTAGTACGATGAGATGGACTCTTGACCTCACAATCTACCTCATTGTGGCCTTGCACCTCATTGTCTGCCTACACTGGATTTTCTCTGTAGCTGTGACACTATATTCTGCATTCTGTTATCGTTTTCCCTAGTGCTACCTCAATGCGCTGTTGTAGTGAAATGATCTGTACGGATGGCATGCAAAACAAAGCTTTTCACTGTACCTCTGTACATGTGACAATAATAAACCAATTTACCAATTTATTGTGATACTCTACACATTGAGACACAGTGTCTTGCCCCTTTAACACCATTAGTCATCCTTGCACTGATTCACACTGTGACCCCATTTGTTTCTCCTGATTCCTGTGCCTTTCACTTTGTTTCGTTTCTATCCCTGCCTTCTCCTCCTCGGTCTTCACACTCAGGTTCCAGCCCTCTTCCATTCTCGTTCAAATCCTCCCAGCAGCACTAGGGAATAACCCCAGAAGGATACTGGTTCTATTCCACCACACACCTCATCACAGCGAGAATAGTACAGAGCAAGATCCCATAAAATCAAACGCTACTGAACGGGGTGACTTGTTGCAAGCTGCTCTCTGCAGATCTACTCATTACCTCCATTATAGTCATTCTACTCTCTTAAATCTAAATTCTGTATCTCTAAGAATTACTGATAACGTTCTTTTAAATCTATTGACTTGCACCTTATTGTCTGCCTGCACTGCACTTTCTCTGTAACTGTAACACTTTATTCTGCATTCTGTTACTGTTTTCCTTTGTACTACCTTGATGTACTGATGTGATGAATTGATCTGTACGATCGGTGTGCAAGACAAGTTTTTCACTGTACCTCGGTACATTTAGCAATAATAAACCAATTCCAATTCTCCCTGTCACCACAGCTCATCACACCCTGCCTGGAGGTAACCTGTCATACCTCTACACATCCCACCTCCCCAGAACTGTTCACATTGCCCCAGCAACCTAAATCCCTCTCCAGCCTTGCATTCAACCGGTCTGTTATGTTCCCTTCGTCTCTGGATATGGGAAGCAATCCTGAGATTAGGAACTTTTCAATCTATCTCCCAACTTTAAGTTCATGTTGCAGGACCTCCTCCCTTTCCCCATGCTCAGGTACCGACATTGACCCTCTCCCTCCAGAATGCCCTGCAGCCACTCTGAGAAATCCCTGGACCTGGCACCAGGGAGACAACATCCCATCATGGAATAAAAACAGAAAATGCTGGAAACACTCAGCAGGTCAGGCAGCACCTGTGGGATGAGAAACTGAGTTAGCATTTCAGGCCAAAGACCCTTCGTCAGAACTGGGTATGAACCATCGAGTATTTCCAGAATTTTCTGGTTTCATTTTAGATTTCCAGCATCTGCCAGAGGAAGTGCTTGAGGCAGGTACAATAACAGCATTGAAAAGACACTTGGACAGGCACATGGATGGGAAAGGTTTAGAAGGATACGGGTCAAACGCAGGCAAATGGGAACTAGCTTAGGTGGACACCTCGGTTGGCATGGACCAGTTGGACTGAAGGGCCTGTTTCTCTGCTGTTGGAATTGGAATTGGTTTATTATTGTCACTTGTACCGAGGTACAGTGAAAAACTTGTCTTGCATACCGATCGGTACAGGTCAATTCATTACACAGTGCAGTTACATTGAGTTAGTACACAGTGCATTGAGGTAGTTCAAGGGAAAACAATAACAGAATGCAGAATAAAGTGTTACAGTTACAGAGAAAGTGCAGTGCAGGCAGACAATAAGGTGCAAGGTCATAATCAGGTAGATTGTGAGGTCAAGAGTCCATCTTATCCTACAAGGGGACTGTTCAATAGTCTTATAACAGCGGGATAGAAGCTGTCCTTGAGCCTGGTGGTACGTGCTTTCAGGCTTTTGTATCTTCTGCCCGATGGGAGGGGGGAGAGAATGTCTGGGGTGGGTGGGTGGGGTCTTTGATTATGTCGGCTGCTTTACCGAGGCAGTGAGGTGTAGACAAGAGACCATGGAGAGGAGGTTGGTTTCCGTGATGTGCTGAGTTGTGTCCACAACTCTCTGCAGCACACGCGCCACCTGTCCTTCCAACCGAAACCCTTTTCACCACAGCACTCCCAGTCTTTTCCTCGCCTCCTGTAGCCTGCAGCAGGACCAGCCATGGTGCCACAGACTTGGATGTTGCTGCTGTGCCTCGGGAGGCTGTCTGCTCAGCAGTGTCCGTGGAGGACATCAGCAATGTGCCGGTTAGTCTCACAAAATGGAACTGAGTTCAGTTAAGATTACCAGGGAGAAGGTGCTAGGAAAACTAAATGGACTAAAGACTGATAAGTCTCCCGGACCGGATGAGGTGCATCCCCGGGTTCTGAAGGAGGTGGCTTTAGAGATAGCGGAGGCATTGGCGATAATTTTCCAGGAATCGATAGATTCCGGCGTGGTTCCGGAGGACTGGAGGGTCGCAAATGTAGTTCCGTTGTATAAGAAAGGTGGGAGGCAGCATAAAGGAAATTACAGACCCATTAGTCTGACATCAGTGGTGGGAAAGTTATTGGAATCGATCCTCAAAGACGGGGTTACGGAATACCTAGAGGCACAAGGCAAGATAGGTCCTAGCCAACGTGGTTTTGTGAAGGGAAGATCCTGCCTGACCAACCTATTGGAGTTTTTTGAAGAAATCACAGGTAAGGTGGATAAGGGAGAGGCGGTAGATGTTGTGTATTTAGACTTTTAAAAGGCCTTTTTAAGGTGCCTCACAAGAGACTGATTAAGATGAGAGGTCATGGAATTACAGGTAGGATAACAGAATGGGTGGAGCATTGGCTGGTTGGCAGGAAGCAAAGAGTGGAAATAAAAGGATCTCGTTCTGGTTGGCTACTGGTTACTAGTGGTGTGCCGCAGGGGTTGGTGTTGGGACCGCTCCTTTTTACCTTGTACATTAATGATTTGGATAATGGAATAAATGGTTTTGTGGCTAAGTTTGTGGATGACACCAAGATAGGGGGAGGAGTAGGGAGTATTGAAGAGATAGGAAGGTTGCAGAGGGACCTAGACAGTTTAGGAGAATGGGCAAGGAAATGGCAGATGAGATTCAATGTAGGGAAATGTGCAGTTGTACACTTTGGAAGCAGAAATAAGTGGGCAGATTATTATCTAGGAGGAGAGAAAATCCAAAGCACGGAAGTACAAAGGGACTTGGGGGTACTCGTGCAGGATACCTTAAAAGTTAACCACCAGGTCGGATCGGTGGTAAAGAAAGCGAATGCTATGTTGGCATTCATTTTGAGAGGTATAGTGTATAAAAGTAAGGAGGTGTTAATGAGGCTCTATGGGGCACTAGTGAGGCCTCATTTGGAATATTGTGCGCCGTTTTGGGCCCCACATCTTAGGAAGGATGTGTTGACGTTGGAGAGGGTTCAGAGGAGATTTACGAGGATGATTCCAGGAATGAAAGGGCTTACGTATGAGGAGCGTTTGTCGGCTCTTGGACTGTACTCACTGGAGTACAGAAGAATGAGAGGGGACCTCATAGCGACATTTAAAATGAAAGGACAGAGTAGATGTGGCTAGGCTGTTTCCCTTGGTGGGTGAGTCCAGGACCAGAGGGCACAATCTTAGAATTAGAGGGTACAGTTTCAAAACGGAGATGAGGAGAAATTTCTTTAGCCAGAGGGTGGTGAATTTGTGGAACTCCTTGCCACGTACAGCGGTGGAGGCCGGATCAGTGGGGGCGTTCAAGGAGGAGATAGATAGATATCTAAATAGTCAGGATATCAAGGGATATGGGGATAAGGCCGGTAATTGGGGTTAGAAGAGTTTTTTTTCCTTTCTTTCTTTCTCCCTATTCCCCATTTCTATTTCCCTTTCCTTGGAGCAGACTCGATGGGCCGAATGGCCTGCTTCTGCTCCCTTGTCTTGTGATCTTGTGACCTGCCTGTACCTACTCCTCTGCCTGGTGCTCACCCATCACCGCCACATCATCACTTGTGGTGTGACCGCCTCAGTAAAGGTCCTCAGTACATGGAGGGAGGGTATGGACTGGGTGACCGTGGGGGTGAGGGAGTGATGTTGGTTAGCCGGAGAGGGTGCAGGAAAGACTCACGAGGATGTTGCCGGGAGAGACTGGAGACCGGACGGGCCGGGACTGTTCTCCCTGGAGAGAAGGAGGCTGAGGGGTGGTCTTAGAGGTTTATAAAATCACAAGGGGCATCGATAAGGTGAATGGGCACGGTCTTTTTCCAAGGGTGGGGGAGTCTAAAACTAGAGGGCATGGGTTTAGGGTGAGAGGGGAGAGATTTAAAGGGGGCCTGAGGGGCAACGTTTCACACAGAGGGTGGTGGGTGTGTGGAACGAGCTGCCAGGGGAAGTGGTAGAGATGGGTACAATTTTAATGTTTAGAAGACATTTGGACAGGTACATGGACAGGAAAGGTTTAGAGGGATATGAGCCTAACACAGGCAAATGGGACTAGCTCAGGTAGACAACTTGGTCAGCATGGATGAGTTGGGCCGAAGGGCCTGTTTTCATTCTGTATGACTCTATGATTCTATGACACAATGAGAGAGGAAGTGGGGAACGTTTGGGGGAGGGGACATTGATGGGTGGGCTGGGAGAGGCGGAGGGAGCTGGTTGGTGCAGAGGCCCCTCACCTGTGGGTGTGTCTCACCATGCACCTCCTCGGCAATGGCCAGCGCCTTCTCGTACAGGCTGGCGGCCAGCTCCAGCTGTGTGCGGCTCAGCATGTAGCGGGCACAGGAGTCCAGGGTCACCCCGAGCAGCAGCCGTGTGTTCTCCTTCTCCTCCACTGAGCACAGAGAGAACAGAGTGGTGAATGCACCCAATGCCGGCTCCTCTCCCCGTCACACACCCCGTCACACGGGAACAGAGTGGTGAATGCACCCGACGCCGGCTCCTCTCCCCGTTACACACCTCTCCCCGTTACACACCCTGTCACATGGGAACAGAGTGGTGAATGCACCTGACGCCGGCTCCTCTCCCCATCACACACCCTGTCACCCCTCCCTGTTACACACCCCGTCCCACGAGAACAGAGTTGTGAATGCACCCAACGCCAGCACCCCTCCCCGTTACACACGTCACCTCTCCCCACTACACACCCAGTCACCCCTCCCCGTTACACACCCAGTCGCGCAAGAACAGTGCAGAGCAAGATTCCATAAACCCAATGTCTGTATGACCCCCCCCCAACATGCACCTCAACACAGAGAACAGTGCAGAGCAAGATCCTGTAAAACCAACGTCTAGTATGTCCCCCTGCTGTCACCTGCCTCATCACGGCGCACTCCCCTCCCTCTGCCGTCGTACACCTTATCACAGCAAGATCCCACAAAACACAATCTAATGATGTCGAGTGCGGGCAGCACCAGCTGAGACTACTAGAAAGATCCCATCTGTTCTTCAAAGAGGTGCGAAGGGACCATGCTGCCCATTCCAGAGCCGGTGGGACTGTGGTCCCACTTCTCAGTGAGCGGCAGCACCATCGGCACTGCGGCACTCCTTCAGTAGGGCCCCTCCCTCAGCGCCACCCCTCCCACTGTGCTGCACTGGGAGTGTCAGCCTGTCTACAGTGTTGGACTGGAACCTGCCTCAGAGGTGAGAGTACAAAGACAAACACTGGATGATCCAGTGGGCTGAGCAGCATCTGCGAGGGCAAAATCTGTAAGTCGACAGTTTGTGTCGAGACCCTGCGTCAGGACCGGCAGGGAAACGGAAAGATTGCCAGTGTACAAGGTAGGTGAGGGGTGGAACCAGATGGGGAGGGGATGATGAGCAGATGGAACCAGACCCTGGAGCTGAACCGTGGCACAGAGCTCAGGTACTCTGCAAAACAGTCACCAAGTCTACACTTGGTCTCATCCATGCCTCACCAACCTCACGACGTGGCCTCCCCTACACTGGTGAAAACGACTGGGGTGCCTGCGCTCTGTCCACAGCGGCCCTCTGGAGCTCCAGTTCCATGCCATTTTAACTCTCCTTCCCACTCCCCCACCGACCGGTCTGCCCTTGTCCTTCTCCAATGATACAGAGAGGCCAAATGCAAATTGGACGATTAACATCTGACATCCTGCTTGGGTCGTTTACAACCCAATGGTATGAACATTGAATTTTCCACTTTCAGGTAACCCACAGCCCCAGTGTTCCCCTCCCCACACACTCACCGTCTACCTTGTTTTCCGCTCTTTGTTCAGACCTCCCATCCCCTCCCTGTCTCACTCCACCTATCACCTACCAGCCTCTGTCTCACCCCTGTACAACTATATACCGGCAATCCCGGACACTCTCTCTTCTCCCCCCTCCCATCGGGCAGAAGATACAAAAGCCTGAAAGCACGTACCACCAGGCTCAAGGACAGCTTCTATCCCACTGTTATAAGAGTATAGTACGATAAGATGGAGTCTTGACCTCACAATCTACCTCATTATGACCTTGCACCTTATTGTCTGCCTGCACTGCACTTTCTCTGTAACTGTAACACTTTATTCTGCATTCTGTTATTGTTTTCCCTTGTACTACCTCACTGCACTGATGTGATGAAATGATCTGTATGGATGGCATGAAAGACAAAGTTTTTCACTGCACCTCAGCGCATGTGACAATAATAAACCAATACCAATTTATCTTTCCTCTTCCCTCTCAGTTCTGATGCAGGGTCTTGACCCAAAACATCATCTCACAACTTTTACCTCCACAAACAATGTTTGACCTGCTGAGATTGTCCAGCGTTCTGTCAGAGGTGAGTCACATGACTCACAACAGGAGATCTGGAGCCTGCTCCCTGCTGCACCACTGCAGGGCAGCACTGGGCTTGTCTCAGAGCCATAGTGCGGGTGCTGAATTACAAAGCAAATTAACCTTCATTGGCTTTGCAGCCATCAACCAGAAGATGGAAGGGCTTTTACAGTATTTAGTGATGGTATCAGGGCATTAATGGCAAGATTATTACCCCTCTATGCTCCCCCCGAGAAGGGGTGGGCTGCCTTCGAGAGCCACTGTAATCCTTCTGCTGAAGCTGCCCCCACAGTGCCGTTGGGGAGGGAGTTCTGGGGTTTAGACCCAGTGACAGGGAAGGAACGGTGATATATTTCCAAGTCAGGATGATGAGGGAACCTGCAGGTGGTGGTGTTCCCCTGTCCCTGCTGGCGTTACCCTTCTGAGTGGTAAAGCCACAGGTTTGGGAAATATTGTCATAGCATCCAAGTAACGGCGAACACTTTCTATCCCACTGTTATAAGGCTCTTGAACGGACCTGTCATACACTAAAATATGAACTCTTGATCTCTCAATCTACCTTTTCATGACCCTTGCACCTTACCGTCTGCCTGCACTGCACTTTCTTTGTAATTTAACACTATATTCTGTTTTCCTTTTGTACTACCTCGATGTATTTATGTATGGCATGCAAACAAACGGTTTTCACTGTATCTCGGTACCTGTGACAGTAATAAAACCAATTACCAACTGCAGTGCATTCTGCAGACGACACACTCTGCCGTCACTGTGTGCCGGTGGTGGTGGGGGGGAGTGAGTGTTTGTGTGGTGGGGGGGCCAAGCTCACTGTGCTGCAGGAAACACTGGCAGACCAGCCGTGGACAAGGGTGGAACCGATCCCACAGACCAGCAATCCTACCTGACAAAACTTCCTCAGGAACCACTTCCTCACGTTGAACCTTCTCCTCCAACGTCTCAATGCACCACTTGTATCCTTCGACTGCCAGATGGTGCCTGTGTCAGAGAGTGAAAGGCACAAACATCAGTCACCCACCACAGCCAACTGCTTCAAGAAGGAATCAGAATCAGGAAGAAATCACAACATGTGATGTGAAATTTGTTGTTTTGCGGCAGCAGCAGAGTGCAAGATATAAAATTACTATAAGTTACAATAATAAATAGTGCAGAAAAAGGAATAATGAGGTGCTCATGGACCATTCAGAAATCTGATGGTGGATGGGAAGAAGCTGTTTCTAGAACATTGAGTGTGGGTCTTCAGGCTCCTGTACCTCCTCCCCGATGGTAGTAACGAGAAGAGGGCATGTCCCGGGTGGTGAGGGTCCTTAGTGATGGATGCTGCCTTCTTGAGGCACCGCCTCTTGAAGATGTCCTCGATGGCAGGGAGGGTTGTGCCCGTGATGGAGCTGGCTGGCAATCCCGCGCATTGGAGTCTACATACCAGGCGGTGATGCCACCAGTCAGAATGCTCTCCACCGTACATCTATAGAAACTTGTAAGAGTCCTTGGTGACACACCGAGTCTCCTCAAACGCTTAACGAAGTAGAGCTGCTGGCATCAATGTGTTGGGCCCAGGACAGATCCTCTGAGATGTTGATGCTCAGGAACTCGAAGCTGCTCACCCTTTCTACCGCTGACCCCTCAATGAGGACTGGTTGAGAGTCAATGACGATGTCTAACTGAGGGATTAGAACGCGAGGAACAGCTGGTGGGCTGGAGAGGACCCCTTCCCTCAGGTGGGGCGGGGTAAGGAGCCCTGGATAAAGTGGGTGTTAAAACCTGTTTCAGACAGTCAGGGATGAAGCCAGGAAGCAACTCTTCATTCAAAGGGAGTGGAAGTTTGGGACTCTTCCCCCTTCCCACCCCCCCACCCCCATCCCTGCAGAAGAAGCTGTTGTAGAATCACAGTCATACAGCACGGAAACAGGCCCTTCAGCCCAACTGGTCCATGCCGATCAAGATTCCCATTTAATCCAGTCCCATTTGCCCGTCCTTGGCCGATATCCCTCTAAACTTTTCTTATCCATGTACCTGTCCAAGTGTCTTTTAAATGTTGTTAATGTACCTGCCTCAACCACTTCCTCTGGCAGCTCGTTCCATATACCCACCACCCTGTGTGTGTGAAGAAGTTGCCCCTCAGGTCCCTTTTAAATCTTTTCAAGCTGCAGTCAATAGAAAAACAGAAAACTTGAGATGGACATACATTTATTGGCTATCAACGTTCACGTAGTCAAAGGGTGCAGAAGGAGATACACCACTTGTCGATGGAATAGATTGAGGGGTTGAATGCCTCTTCCTGTTCAAGTGTAGCCAGCCCGAGGGTTTGGATACCCTCCTCCTGTCCCCGCATTAACTTGAAGCTGACCAGTGGTCAATTCTCACCCCTCTCCAAGCCCCTTGGTGGAGCTGCTCAAGCAATGCCTGGGCTCTGGCCCCTCTGCAGAGAGTCTGTGAGTGACCCTCCAACTCTGAAAGGGCTCAGGACCAGGACATGCCCTAGGTAGAGTGCCCCTGGGTCTTGTACCTGGTCGCCGGAGCGGTTGGGCAGGGGGAACAGTGGGGGACAGGGCAGTGGGGAAAGCAGGATTTGGGGACTGGTTTACCAGATAAATCGAAAGGCAGTTTTGCTGCTGCCACAGGTGCACTCACCGGTCAGTGGTAGCGTAGATGCTGCACAACTTGAGGGACATCTCAATGAGTGCGTTGTCGTCCTGGAGGGTCAAAGGGGGGAGAGAGAGATGGAGCGAGAGAGAAAAAGATGTGTGGAGGGAGTTGGAGGTGGAGAGAGAATGGAGGGGGAGAGAGAGGGATGCAGGGAGAGAGAGAGAGAGATGCAGGGAGAGAGAGAGGGGGATGCAGGGAGAGAGAGAGAGAGATGCAGGGAGAGAGAGAGAGTGATGCAGGGAGAGAGAGAGAGCGATGCAGGGAGAGAGAGAGAGCGATGCAGGGAGAGAGAGAGAGCGATGCAGGGAGAGAGAGAGAGCGATGCAGGGAGAGAGAGAGAGCGATGCAGGGAGAGAGATGGAGAGAGATAGTCAGTACAGTATAGACCACACAGTCAGCCACTGCCCATCACAGTGACTTACTGAAACAAATAGTGAGGGCAATGAAGCTATGGACAGCAGACTATATAGCTCAAGAAACCTGACATCAGCAGGCCGAAGCATCTGTCTGGATCAGCCGCCAAACATTCCCTCCCTCCCCCACCAGTCCACAGTGTGCACCACCTACAAAAAACACGGCAGTTACTCACCCAGGCTACTCCGACAGCACCTCCCAAACCCGAGACATCCAACTCCCCCCCTGAGGACAAGGGCAGCAGGGACATCGGCACACCACCACCTGCAGGCTCCCCTCCACAGTCCTGGAACTCGCTCCCCACCAGCACTGTGGGAACACCTTCACCAGAAGGTCCACAGTGGTTCAATATGGTGGCTCACCCCCACCTTCCCCAGCCCCGCTAGGAATGGGCAACACACACTTGTCTGGTCAGCAACACCCAAATCCCGTCGTGCTTCCTGCCATTAAAGAACTGATGCTTACCTGGCGTGTTCCCGACCCAAGTAACTGGCTCATGGTTGCTTTGAAGAGCTTCTCAGCCTGTGAGGAAGACAGTGAGAACTGAACTCAAACTAGCAGGCTAGACCTATACTTTACTGGATCCGAGGTCAGGGGGGAATGAGAAGTCCAACTTCAGAGGTGGTTGGGGAACGTGTGGATTCTATGTTTTGGGGTCAAGGGGCTCAGGAAGGAGTGAGGTCAAAGGGCTGGAGGAAGGGTCGAGGTCAAGAGTCAGGTCAGGCTGCCACTTACACCGAGCAGGTCTCCGCGAAGGAAGGCCAGATTCGCCATCTGCAGAAGACACGAGAGGGAGCAGCATCAGGTCACATTCGTGGTCAACAGTGCCCAGGTCACAGGTTCTGGGAGACAAACTCTGTAACACCCCAATCTCGAGTGTGTGTCCAGCCACAAACAGTCTGCTGCAGAACTCGGGGTCCGAGCAGTGTCTGCAGGCAAAAGGAATTGTCAGCGTCTGATGCAGGGTTTTGACCTGAAACGTCAACAATTCCTTTCCCTCCCACAGACCTGTTGAGTTCCTCCAGCAGATTGTTTGTTGCTGCCAGATTCCAGCAGCTGTGGTCTCGTGTCCCCAGCTTGCTGCTCCACTGCGAAGTCTCTTCAAGGTACGCAGACTTCAAAGAAGTTTCCTCCCCTCTCCGACGGGAGTTGTGTGAAATCACTCTCTCACTGCTCGCCCTCTGTGATCTACGCTGCTCTCCCGCTACTCCACCCAGCTCTTGGTCCACCCCTTCCCTCCACCTCTTTACACCAGCTAACTCCCCTCTACTCTGTCCGTCCAGATGAAGGGTCTCGACCTGAAACGTCGCCTGCCCATTTCCCTCCACAGATGCTGCCTGACCCGCTGAGTTTGTCCACCTTTGTCGCCCCTCACCCCTTCACCTGGAACCAGCTCGTCACACCCATTCCCAGATGCACAACCCCCGATCCCCATTGCTCGGGAACTCACATCAGGAGTGGGAGCCTGCCGAGCGACCGTTGCCGGTGGACAGCCCAGCCCCTCGGTTACTGCAGACCCTGGCCTTACCTGGCAGTAGATGTAGCTGATGGCCTGGTTGTTCTGTGACTGCTGGGCTAGGTGAAGGGCTTGGTGCAAAAACCGCTCAGCATCCTCCAGGTCACCCTTGGCAGCACTCAGCTACAGAGGTACAGAGGGAGTTACAGTGCTGCACTCACCCTCCAACCCACCCCACCACAGGATACCGTCAGCAAAAACAGTTCCCCAGAGACAACGGGCTCACTGAGTGAATGCAATTGATCAGAGAGTTACTGTGGCCCAGCAGCACATTCTGACAGTGCGGCATTCCCTCAGTACCACCACCCCCATCCCCCCTCCCCCCAATGTGGAGCTCCCTCACTACTGCCCCTCCCACAGTGTGACCCTCCCTCAGTACTGTCCCCCCCCCACAGTGTGACCCTCCCTCAGTACTGTCCCCCCCCCCCCAGTGTGACCCTCCCTCAGTACTGCCCCCCCCACAGTGCAGCAGTTACTTAGCACTGCCCTGGAAGAGTGACAGATGCCCATCCCATTGTTTGAGGGAAGGTGAATTCTGGCTGAGGTGGGGCCTCCACAGGAGGGGTGACAGTGTCTGAGCTCACAATGTTGCCCTTAGCAGAACTAGACCTTTGAGCGCTTGATGAGGAGGATGATCTCGTCATCGGACACCGGTTGCTTCTCACCCCACTGGAAGATGCCAAAGGCAGCGAGCAGTGCTGGAAGGGACGCAGAAAGCAGACCATCAGTGAGGAGGAGGCAGCACACGAGGGGGAAACAGGAGAGGAGATAGTGGAGTGGAAGGGGCAGATAGGGAACGGAGTGGAAAATGCAGGAAAATGAAAATGTGGGAAACAGAGATGACAGAAAACAAATGGGGCTCAGATACGTTAGGGGAGGAATGGGGAGGGCAGACAGGGCAAAATAGAATGGATTAGTTGGGGAAAGGAGGGAGGATGGGGCAGACAGTGAATGGGTGGGGTTCAGATGGGGAAAAGTGGTGGGCAGGTAGGGAAATAGGTTGGGGGAGCAAACAGTGGAAATTGGGAGCCAGACACATGTGACATGCTGGTTGCTGGGTTAATTGGCTGCTGTAAATTGGGCCGAGGGTTTAGGTGAGTGGTTGAATCAGGGAGCTGATGGGAATGTGGGGAGAATGGGTTACAGGGAAAATGCGGGAATGGAATAGCCCTTCAGCCGTTATTGACTCGATGGGACGAATGGCCTCCTCTAGGTTGTAATATGAGTCAGAGGGGAAGGGGTTTGTCTGGCTTGAGAAGGATTGAGTCTGGAAGATGTGGGTTCCATCCGGCCCAGGGGAGGGTGTAGAGGGAGCGGAATCCATCCAGGGGAGGAGTCTGGATGGGACTGGGGCTGGGGCAGGGGTAGGGTGGTGATAAGGCAAGGTCTGAAGGGGACAGGGTCTGTCCATCCTGGGACAGTCAGGAATGAGCAGGGTCAAGAAGAGAGGGGTCTGGAGGTGGCAGGGGCAGTCCAACCTGGGGTGGTTTGGGGGGGGGGGTGGTGGGGGTCACTAGGGTGGGGTCCAGGGTAGAGACTGGAGTCGGAGTCTGCCCGGTCTGGGGGCGGGGCCTGTACAGGGGCGGGGCCTTTCCTTCTGGGGGCGGGGCCTGTGAGGGGCCGGGCCTGTACAGGGGCGGGGTCTTTCATTCTGGAGGCAGGGCCTGTGCGGGGCCTGGGGGCGGGGCCTGTACAGGGGCGGGGTCTTTCCTTCTGGGGGCGGGGCCTGTGCGGGGGCGGGGTCTTTCATTCTGGAGGCGGGGCCTGTACAGGGGCGGGGCCTTTCCTTCTGGGGGCGGGGCCTGTACAGGGGCGGGGCCTTTCCTTCTGGGGGCGGGGCCTGTCCTCCCGGGGGGCGGGGTCTCCCCGAGGCTCCTCCCTCTCACCCAGACTCGCTGCGCTCCGGGGCCCGGGGCCTCCGCTCCTCGATTGAACCGTGGGCCGGGTGAGGGCGCCCTGGAAGCCGGAGGCGGGACGCGGCGGCGGCGGCGGCGCTGGGCGGCAGCAGCGGCCGGGAACGCGGAGCCAGAGCCGGCGGCCGGAGCTCAGGCCGCGGCTCCCCGCCGTTCGCAGCATCGCGGCGGCGGCCTCCCCGCCCACACACGTGACCGGCCGCTTAAAGGGACCAGCACCCTGGTAGTTAAAGGGGCGGGGAAAGCAGCGAGGGGAAGGGCTGAAGGGCCGTTCTGTTATTTTCCTTGAACAATAGCCCTTTACCTTGAGACCAGTGGAAGCCCACGGAGCCCTTTGCCCGTTCTTAGAGTCACCACAAGAAACCAACCCCATGCCCTCTGCCACAAGGACCAGGCAGCGGGCACCGGGGACTCCACCACCTACAGGTTCCCTCCAAGTCACCCACCATCCTGACCTGGAGATCCATCACTGGGTCTAAGTCCTGCACTGAGAGAGCACCTTCACCAGAAGGACTGCAGCAGATCTAGAAGGAGGCTCATCCCCACCTTCTCAAAGGCAGTTGGGGCTAGAGTCATACAGCATGAAAACAGGCCCTTCGGCCCAACTTGTCCATGCCAAACAAGCTTCCCATCTAAGCCAGTCCCATTTGCCCCCTTTTGGCCAATATCCCTGTAAATCTTTCCTATCCATGTACAAGTGCTTTTTAAATGGTACCTGCCTCAACCACTTCCTCTGACAGCCTGTTCCATATACAGACCACCCTCTGTGTGAAGATGTTGCCCCATAGATCCCTTTTAAATCTTTCCCCTCTCACACACCTATGTCTCTAGTTTTTGATTCCTTATCCCTGGGAAAACAACTGTGTGCATTCACCCTATCTATGCCCCTCATGATTTTATACACCTCTGTGAGGTTGCCCTTCAGTCTCCTACACTCCAAGGAATAAAGTCCTAGCCTGCCCAACTTCTCCCTATAACTCAGGCCCTCGAGTCCTGAATTAGCAATAAATGCTGGTCTTGTTGATGACCCACATATATATCTCAAGAGAGAATAAAATTGTGTTTCTATCACGTTGAATGAATCAAATTATGGAACACAGTACAGTACAGGCCTTCTGCCCACAATGCTGTGCCAACCTATATTAACTTACTCCACGATCAATCTAACTCTTCCCTCCGACCCAACCCATAACCCTCCATTTTTAACATTCTAACATCCATGTGCCCATCTAAGAGTCTTTTAAATGTTCCTACTGTATCAGCCTCTATCACCACCTCCAGCAGTGTATTCCAGGCACTCACCATTCTCTGTGTAAAAAACCTACCTCTGACATCTAAACTTTCCTCCTCTGACCTTAAACTGATGTCCTCTGGTATTGGCCATCGCCCTGGGGAAAAGGTCTTGGCTGTCCACTCTGTCTATGCCTCTCATACGCCTCTATCAAGTCGCCTCTCATCCTGCGTCACTCCAAAGAGAAAAGCCCTGTAGGATTTGTGTAAAATGGGTGGTTGATGGTCCAAAGGGCCTCCTTGGATTTGTACAGATCCAAAGATCCCTTGGGGGGAGGGGGGGCACAAGAGACGGTAGATGCTGGAATCTGGGACATAAAGTAAACTGCAGGAGGAACTCAGCAGGTTGAGCAGCATCTGTGGAGGCAGAAGGATGGTCAATGTTTTGGGTTGAGGGTCCTGATGCAGGGTCTTGACCTAAAACGTCGACCACCCCTTTGCCTGACCCACTGAGTTCTTCCAGCAGTTCAGTTTTTATCCCTGAAGATGGCAGCACAGGTAGGCAGAACAGTGAAGAAATGGATGGGATGTTTCCTTTCATTGGCTGGGACACAGAGTGGAAGAGCAGGAAGGTCTTGTAACAATATTGTAAAACTTTGGTTAGGCCACAGCTGGAATATTGAGTGCAGTTCTGGTCACAACCCTATAGGAAGGATGTGATTGTACTGGACAGAGTGCAAAAAAAAAGTCAAGTTTATTGTCACCTGCACAAGTCCATGTGTGCAAAGGCACAATGACAAACTTACTTGCAGCAGCATCACAGGCACATAGCATTAGAGACACAACATTCACAAGAAAAACACAAATTAAACATGAATTAGACAAAGTTATACAAGAAGGAACACAATTAGAACAAAAGAAAACGAAGTTCATTGTAGTGCGAAGTGGTCATAGTGTTGCTGTACTGAGGCAGTGATTAGGGTTGTGCCGGTTGGTTCAAGAACCGAATGGTTGAAAGGAAGTGGCTGTTCTTGAACCTGGTGGTGTGGGGACTTCAGGCTTCTGTACCTCCTGCCCGATGGTAGCTGCGAGAAGATGGCACGGCCCGGATGGTGGGGATCTTTGATGGTGGATGTTGCCTTCTTGAGGCAGCGCCTCCAGTAGATTCTGCCGATGGTGGGGAGGGATGTACCCGTGATGTATTGGGCAGAGTCCACTGCTCTCTGCAGCTTCTTACGTTCCTGTGCATTCGATTTGCCGTACCAGACCGTGATGCAACCATAGAACCATAGAACAATACAGCACAATACAGGCCCTTCGGCCCACCATGTTGTGCCGACCTTTAAACCACGCCTAAGACTAACTAATCCCTTCCTCCCACATGTCCCCCTATTTTAAATTCCTCCATATGCTTATCTAACAATCTCTTGAACTTGACCAATGTATCAGCCTCCACCACCACCCCAGGCAGCACATTCCATGCACCAACCACTCTCTGGGTGAAAAACCTCCCTCTGATATCTCCGTTGAACTTCCCACCCATTACCTTAAAGCCATGTCCTCTTGTATTGAGCACTGGTGCCCTGGGAAAGTCAGGATACTTTCAGCATACATCTGTAGAGGTTTGTGAGAGCGTTCAGTGACATGTCGAACCTCCTTATCCTCCTAAGAAAGTAAAGACACTGGCGCGGCTTCCTTGTGATCGCATTTCTGTGCTGGGCCCAGGACAGATCATCCGATATGTTAACGCCCAGGAGTTTAAAACTGCTGACTCTCTCCACCGCCGATCCCCCGAAGTAGACAGGCGCATGTTTGCCCTTCTTCTCTTTCCCCTCGCTGAACTCAATGATTCATGGCTGCTTACCCATAGACTAGGGGCAACTTACAATAGCCAATTCACTCAAGTGACGTGGGAAGAAACGAGAGCACTGGGAGGAAACCCAGGCAGGCACAGAGAGAACATGCAAACTCCACACAGACAGGACAGGACAGAAGTTCAGAGGCGTTGATCTGCTGGAGGGTACCCAGCCCGTGTTTGACCTTTGGGATCTGGAGTTAATGTTGTACACTTCCTGGAACACTCCTTCTCAACTGATTTTAAATTCCACAGCTGCAATAGTAGGTTCTGAGTACGTGTTTTGGATTTTTAATCCAAGCCACTAAGTTAAAAGTCCAGTGACCTAGACATACTGCTACCATTTTCACTTTGTAAACTGCACAAATCTGTAAATACTTCTAGTTGGGTCTCAGAAATGATCCCTGTGGTAACCCAGTGGTAACTGTCTAACAGTCTGATAATGACCCATTGATTCCTTCCCTCTACCTTCTGTCCTTTAACCAATCCTCTATCCGTGCAGAAACAGGCCCAACTCATCCATGCCAATTCAGGATGCCTATCTGTTTGCCCGCGTTTGGCCCATATCCCTCTATACCTTTCCTGTTCATGTACCTGTCCTAGTGCCTTTTAAACATTGTAATAGTACCCACCTCTACCACTCTGGCAGCCCGTTCCATACACCCACCACCCTCTGTATGAAAAACTTGACGCTAAGATCCCCTTTAAATCTCTCCCCTCTCACAAACCTATGCCCTTTAGTTTTAGACTCCTCTAATCTGGAAAAAAAGGCTGTGACTATCTACCCTATCTATGCCCTTCATTAATTTATAAACCTCTTAAGTTATCCCTCAGCCTCCTTTGCACAAGGGAAAACAGTCCCAGCCGGTCCAGCCTCTCCTTGTAACACAAACCTTCCAGTCCCGGCAACACGCTTGTGAATCTCTCTAGCTCAATCACAAACTTGCTGTAATGGCCAGAACTGCACACAGTACTCCAACCATAGTACTGTAATGTCGACATGCCTTGAAGAGGCAGTGAAGACAAGTACTGAGGAAGGGTACGTGGCTGTGACAGTGAATCTTGGTAAGGTTGTGGTCAGAGAGCTGTAGAAACCACAGAGAGAGAGCAGTGAGGGAGGGTCTCTCAGAACTCCCATCAGAGACAGGAGGAAAACTTATTCAAAGTCAGCATACTTTAAAAATATCGGCACCTCTTGGATGTCCCTTCCCACCAACCCCTGAACCATGACCCACCAGCGATCACCAGGCCACCGTCTCCCACACCGACGCAGATCTCATCACAACAGGAGATCTCCCCTCCACAGTCTCCAACCCGATACTCCCAACCCTGAACTTCCCACTTCTATCTCTTACCCACCTCCAACCCCATGGCGCCTTATTTTATTTCACATAAAGGTAAGGAATCCCAATTCACCTCTCCTTATTTCCTTATCCCTACAACTTATTCTCTCACAAGTGCCCAACAATTCGATTTTTTTTTGCCACTTACTGTACCTACACATTAGGGGCAATTTACAGTGGCCAATTCACTCTGGGATATGGGAGGAAACGTGAACACCCGGAGGAAACCCATGCGGTCACAGGAGAACATAGAACAGCACAGCACAGGAACAGGCCCTTCGGCCCACAATGTCTGTGCTGAACACGATGCCAAATTAAACTAAATCCCTTCTGCCTGCACATGATCCGTATCCCTCCAATCCCTGCACATTCATGTGTCTGTCTAACAGCCTCTTAAACACCACTATCATATCTGCTTCCACCACCTCCCCTGGCAGCCTGTTCCAAGCTGTACTGTACTGTTCTACGTTCTTTGTTCCAGAATGAAAAATGTCATATTTTCATGTTCCATTTCCTCGATCTTTGACCACTTGCCTAACCTATCTTTGTAACCTGCTTAAATCCTCTTCAAACTTACTTTCCTCCTTCTCGTTGTGTCATTAGCAAACTTAGCAACCATATACTTCATCCCTTCAAGTAATTTATATAAATTGTAAGGATGTGAAACCCTAGCACTGGACACTGTGGCACACCACTCGTTAGATTTTAAACAACAAAATGACCTATTTTTGTCCACTGTCTGTTCTCAGTTGGCCAACCAATCCTCTGTCCCAGTCAATGTACTATCTCCTACATCATGAGCTTTAATTTTCTGCGAAAACCTTCAAAGTGGCTCCTTATCAAAAATCTACTGGTTCCCCTTCATCCACTGAACAGTACAGCACAGGAACAGGCCCTTCGGCCCACGATGTCTGGGCCGAAATTGATGCCAAATTAATTCTCTTCTGTCTGCACGTGATCCACATCCCTCCACTCCCTGCACATTCATGTGTCTGTCTAACAGCCTCTTAAACACCTCTATCGTATCTGCTTCCACCCCCACTACTGGCAGCCTGTTCCAGGCACCCACCATTCTCTGTAAAAAACTTGCCCTGCACATCTTTAAACACTCCCCCTCTCACTTTAAAGCTATGCCCTGTAGTATTTAACATTTCTATCCTGGGAAAAAGATTCTGACTGTCGACCCAGTCTATGCCTCTCCTAATTACACATCCTTCTATCAGGATGTGCAAAGTCCACACACACAGCACCCAAGATGAGGTTTGAACCTAGTTTGCTAAGATAGATTAAGATATCTTTATTAGCAACAGGTACATCGGCTGCAGCACTGCACAACTACCCCCACCTCCCAACAATGCCCTTTCAGGTCACGGGAGAACACACTCCAGTCCTCATTGAGGGGTCAGCGGTGGAAAGGGTTGAGCAGCTTCAAGTTCCAGGGCATCAACATCTCGGAGGATCTATCCTGGGCCCAACACATTGATGCAATCAGGAAGAAGGCAGCCTGTGACTCTACATCATTAGGAGCTTGAGGAGATTCGGTACGTCACCAAAGACTCTTACAAATTTCTACAGATGTACAGTGGAGAGCATTCGACTGGTTGCATCACCGCCTGGTATGGAGGCTCCAATGCACAGGATCGCAAGAGGCTGCAGAGGGCTGTAGTCTCAGCCAGCTCCATCACAGGAACAAACCTCCCTGCCATTGAGGACATCTTCAAGAGGAAGTGCCTCAAGAAGGCGGCATCCATCACTAAGGACCCCTACCATTCAGGACATGCTCTCTTCTTGTTACTACCATCGGGGAGGAGGTACAGGAGCCTGAAGACCCACACTCAACAATTCAGGAACAGCTTCTTCCCTCCATCATCAGATTTCTGAACGGTCCATGAACCCAGGAACACTACCTTGTTATTTGCATTATTTATTCTTTTTGTAACTTATAGTAATTTTATGTCTGCACTGTACTGCAAAATTTCACATCATTTAAGTAAGTGATAATAATTCTGATTCTGATATATTGGGGAAGCCGAAGTCACCCATGACAACAACCCTGTTGTTTTTACACCTTTCCCTAATCTGCCTGCATATCTGTTCCTCAGTCACGGTGTTATTGTGGGGTCTGTAGTATAATCCCATCAGAGTGATTGAACCTCTCTTATTTTTGAGTTCTACCCATCTAGACTCAGTGGATGAGCCCTCCATTTTGCCCCCCTGTGATGTTCTCCCTGATTAATAGTGCAACTCCCTCCCCTCTTCTACCTCCTTCGCCATCTTTTCTAAAACATCAAAACCCTGGAACATTACCTATCCAGTCCTGTCCCTCTCTCAACCGTCTCTGTGATGGCCACAACATCATAGTTCCATGTACTGATCTATGCTCTAAGTTCATCACCCTGACCCTTAATACTCCCAGCATTAAAATAAACACAGTTCAACCTGACCAACCCATCTTGTATATTACCCTGCTCCCGCCTGTCCTTCCTTACAGACTTACTGGCCCTGACATCTACCTTCCTCTCAATCCCTCCACTTTCTGACCTGGTGCTCTGGTTCCCATCCTCCTGCCAAACTTGTTTAAACCCTCCCGAGTAGCACCAGCAAACCTCCCGGCCAGGATATTGGTTCCCCTCCAGTTAAGGTGCAACCCGTCCCTCTTGTGCAGGTTGCTACTGCCCCAGAAGAGGTTCCAATGATGCAAGAAACTTAAACCCTGCCCCTCCTTAGCCACGCATTCATCTGTTCTGTCTTTCTATTCCTGCCCTGACTAGCATGTGGCACCGGGAGTAACCCAGAGATTACTATCTTTAAAGTCCTGTTTTGCAGCCTCTTTCCTAACTCCCTATACTCACTGCACAGAACCTTTGCCCCCTTTCTACCTGTGTCATTGGTGCCAATGTGCACCACAACCTCTGGCTGCTCATTCTCCCCCATCGAGAATTTTCTGCAACTGCTCCGAGACATCCTCGACCCCGGCACCCAAGAGGCAACACACCATCCTGGCGTCTCTTTTGCAGCCACAGAATCTCCCGTCTGTCCCCCTAACTATCATGTCTCCTATCACTATTGCTCTGCCTGACTTTACCCTTCCCTGCTGAGCCTTAGAGGCAGTCACAGTGCCATTGATTTGGCTGCTGTGCCCTGATAGGTCATCCCCCCAGCAGCATCCAAAGAGGTATGTATACCTGTTGCTGAGAGGAATGGCCACAAGGGGACTGTGCACTGTCTGCTTGCTCCTTCTACCTTTCCTTGTGGTCACCCGACTATCTGCTGCCTGCACCTTAGGTGTGACCACCTCACTAAAACTCTTCTCTATGATGCTCTCAGCATCCCGGACGATCCTAAGTAAGTCCAACTCCAGCTCCAGTTCCTTAATTCGGTCAGTCAGGAGCTGCAGCCGGGGGCACTTCCTACAGGTGAAGTCATCGGGGACACTGGCAGTCTCCCTGATCTCCCACATCCTGCAGGAGCAGCACGCCACTGCCCCAGTTGCCATCTAACTGGCAGTAACTGCTCTTACTGCCACTTACTGTTGATGTCCGACCCCTGTTTGACTTCTGTGTAAATGTGATGGGGCTTTCAGGCAGTGAGGTATAAGATTTCTTTATTAGTCACACATATATTGAAACACACAGTGAAATGCATCTTTTGCATCGAGTGTTCTGGGGGAAGCCCGCAAGTGTTGCCACACTTCCGGCGCCAACAGAGCATGCCCACAACTTCCTAACCCGTATGTCTTTGGAATGTGGGAGGAAACCGGAGCACCCGGAGGAAACCCACGCAAACACGGGGAGAACGTACAAACTCCTTACAGACAGCAGCGGGAGTTGAACCCGGGTCGCTGGCGCTCTAATAGCGTTACTCTAACTGCCACATTACCGTGCCGAGTTCCAGGTCCACAAAACCCTCTGGGCCAAGAAACTTCCTCCTCTGCCCTCTAATTCTTCTACCAATGACTTTACATCTCTGCCTGCTGTTTTTTGATCCCTCTGCTAAAGGAAGTAGGTCCTTCCTATTTACTCCCTCCAGGCCCCTCACATTTTACACACGTTGGTTAAGTTTCCCCTCAGCTCCAAAGTAAACATTCCAGCTTATCCAAAATAAAACAGATAACTCTGAAAACACACAGTGGGTCAGGCAGCTTCTGTGGAGAGGGGAACAGAGTTAACGTTTCATGTTTATGACATTTCGGAATGAGGAGTATTTAGACGAATGTTTAAACTTGCAAAGAAGGGGGGAACAGGAAGTACTTTGGGAGTGGCTGGTAGGATGGGCCAGGAGAAGTTGGACAACACAGTCTGGTATGAACTTGGACAGAATGCTGAAAGTTTATCAATGGCAGATAATCTGTATAGAGGAAGTGTAAACAGATAGGATGGGGAGAGAAAATATCCTCGTTGGAACTGTGAGATACACAACACGGCAGTCGCTGGAGTGGGAGAACCAACGCGGGGTATAAACCCACTGGATCTCTACCCCGCCGATCTACTTAAGGCCAATACATGTGTCCACAATGGCATTGGTAGAAGTGACCAATGATATTGAGTGGTGTGGGGGAATGGAGGAACTCGGAGTGTACATCCATAGATCCTTAACGGTTAGTCAGACAGGTCAATAGGGAGGTTTAAAATGCACAGAATATAAATGCTGAGAGTTTATGCTAGAATTGTATACAACACTAGTAAGGACACAGCCTGAGCACTGAGCACAGTAATACACTGACAAGAGTGCAGAGAAGATTTACAAGAATGTTGTGAGGATTGGAAACCTAAAGCTACGAAGAAGGGTTGGATAGATTGGGGAACAGAGGAAATTCAGGGGAAATTTAATTGATGTGCATAAAATTATCATGGGCCTGCAGAAAGTCAATAGGAAGGACCTTGACCTGTAGGAGGATGTGAGGGCACTGGAGAGGGTACAGAGGACCCTTGACCTTATAGTGACCTTATAAAGATCTATAAAATCATGAGGGACATAGATGGGGTAGATAGTCACAATCTTTTTCCCAGGGTCGGAGAATCTAAAACTAGAGGGCACAGGTTTGAGGTGAGAGGGGAGAGATTTAAAGGGGACCTGAGGGGCAAGTTTTTCACCCAGAGGGTGGTGGGTATATGGAACGAACTGCCAGTGGAAGTAGTGGAGGTGGGTACAAAGTTTAAAAGACATTTGGACAGGTATATGAATAGGAAAAATTTAGAGGGATATGGGCCAAATGGGAGTAGCTTCGATGTGCATCTTGGAATTGGTTTATTACTGTCACCTGTACCGAGGTACAGTGAAAAACTTGTCTTGCGTACCTTTCATCCTGATCAATTCATTACACAGTGCATTGAGGTAGTACAAGGGAAAACAATAACAGAATACAGAATAAAGTGTTACAGTTACAGAGAAAGTGCAGTGCAGGCAGACAATAAGGTGCAAGGTCATAACAAGGTAGATTGTGAGGTCAAGAGTCCATCTTATCAGATGAGTTAGGCAGAAGAGCCTGTTTCGGTGCTGTTTCGATGACTCTATGACCTGTCACCCTCAGTGGAGGAACAAGGTATCGGAAAAAGTGATGGGACAAAAGACAGACAAGCCGCCAGGTCCTGATGGTTCTGAAGCAAGTGGCTGCACCGTTTTCAAAACTCACTGAGTTCCGGGAGAGTACCTGTGAACTGCTTGCCAATGATATGAAAATAGATGGGAGGGCATGTTGTGTTGAGGATATTTGAACTCTGGAAGTGGAAGTTGGATAGGTCAAGTGAGTGGGTGAAAACTTGGTAAATGGAGCTTAATGTGGGAACATGTGAGACCATGCACTTTGGTCATCTAAAGGCAGACCATTATCTAAATGGAGAAAGACTGAAGACGAGAAAAGTACAGAGGGATCTTGCTGTTTGTACATGAATTGCAAAATGTTAACTGGAAGTTGTAGCAAGTGGTTTGGAAAGTAAACAGCATCACAGCCTTTATTGCAAGAGAGCTGGAGTTTAAATACAGAGAAGCATTGTTAGAATTGCACAAGGTAATGATGAGGCCACATCTGGAATAATGTGCAGAGTTTTGGTCCCTTAAGAAAGGATATACATATCAGCATTGGAGGCTGTCCAAAGGACATTCACCAGGCTAGTTCTTGGATTGAGAGGATTGTCCTATCAGAAGCAGCTAAAGAAATACCACCAATATTCTTTGGAGCTCATGAGGAGTGATCTTATTGAAACATATAAGATGCTGAGTGGGTTTGACAGAACAAATGTCAACATGTTTTCACCAGTGGTAGAATCTTGAACGAAGGGACATAGTTACAAGATTATGGCAGTCTTTTAAAACTGAGGTGTGTAGGAACTTCTTCTCACAAAGGGTGGTCAACCTCTGGAATTATCTATCCCGGAGGGCAGTAGAAGCTGGATCACTGGGAATATTTAAAGAGGAAACAGATAACTGTTTGGAAGATCGGGGAACTGAGGGCTATGAGGAGCAGGCACAAAAGAGATGAGGCCTGAGACAGATTAGCCATGACGTTATTGAAGGCAGGCGTGAGGGCTGAGTGGCCTATTCCTGCTACCATTTTCTATGTTCAGAGAGGTCAAAGATGGAGGGGGGAGTGGGGAGGTCAGAGATTTAAAACGATTGGTGAAGAATTAGAGAGAAGAGGGAAGATTTTTCCACTGGAGGGTCTGGAATTCACTGCCTCAAAGGGTAAGAAAGGCAGAAACTCTCATCACAGTTAACCAGTCCTATAGGGTGTGGACTTGAAGTGCCGTGACCTACAGTCATAAAATTGTACAGTAGGGAAACAGGCCATTCGGCCCAACTCATCCACGATGACCAGAAGGCACCCAGCTGTATTAATTCCATTTCCCAGCATTTGGTTCATACCCTCGATGCCTAAGTCATTCCAGGTGCTTATCTAAACACTTCTTCAATACTGTCAGTGACTCTGCTTCCACCACTCTCTCGTGCAGTGTGTTCCAGATGCTCACCATTCTCTGGGTAAAGAAGGTACCCCTCAGATCCTCTCTAAATCTCTTCACCCCTTACCCTACACCTGTGTCCTCTAGTTTTATCTACCTCTGACATAGGGAAAAGTTTCCTGCTGTCTGTCATATCTATACACCTCATAATTTCATACACCTCTGTCATATCTTCTCTTTACCTGCTCCACTCCAAGGAGAACAGACCCAGCCTCTCCAGTCTCTCCTCATAACTGAACTGTTCCATCCTAGGCAACATCCAAATTCTGAGGGACATGATTAGTTTACAATAACTCAGCAGGGGATAATTACAGATGGTCAACATGGCTTCACTGGGTAGAAATCCTGACCAATTTTTCAAAAGGGTAACAAATACTTTGAAAGGAAGGTGTTTGATGTAGTGCACATGAACTTCAAGGCTTATTCCACGTGGGAAACGGGCCCAAGAGGTTAAAAGTCCATGGGATCCAGGGCAAATTGGATCCAAAATTGGTTTGGTAGTAGAAGGCAGAGGGTGATGGTGGAGGGTTGTTTCTGTGATTGGAAGTCTGTGACCAGTGGTGTACACAGGGATTTATACTGAGACCTTTACTGTTTGTTTTATACCGTACATAATACTTTGCTTAGGAATGCAGGAGGTATGGTTAGTAAGGTTGCAGATGTTACAAAAATTTTTGGTTAGTGAGGGTAGTTCTGGGCTACAGAATGCATTGTGTAACTGGTAAGATGGTCAGAGCAAAGGCAGGTTAAATTTAATTGTAATGTGATGATCACTTTTGTAGGTGGGGGGTGGTGTCTAATAAGATAGGACATGCCCAATGAACGGTGGGGCTCAGAATATTGAGGAAAAGGGACAACTCCATAGGTCCCTGAAATAGCAGCAATGAGGTGCTGTCGAAGGACATGGAGGATTTATTAACTGGGCGTGGAATATAATCTACTGGAATACACAACCGGAGAGATTGGTATAAATCGTTGAAATATCTGAGTAAACACTTGAATCGCCTAGGCAGAGAAGGCTACAGACGAAGTGCTGGAAGATGGGACTCATATGGACAGGTCCCCACTGGTCAGCATGGAATAGCCTGTTTCCAGGCTGTATGACTCTCTAAGAGCAGGAAGCGTATGGGACAACTTTGTAAAACATTAAAATTGCAGCTGCTGGAAATCTGAACAAAATCTGGAAATGATCAGGTCGGGCTGCATCTCCGGAAAGAGAAATGGTTAATAATTCGGGTCCAGAACCCTTCATCAGAACTGGGAAAGAGGGAAACCAAGTTGTTGGAGACACAAGAGATTCTGCACATGCTGGAATCTGGAGCAACACACACAAAGTGCTGGAGGAACTCAGCAGGTCAGGTAGCATCTGTGGAGGGAAATAAACAGTTGTGGCGACTCACCGTCTAGTCGGGCGAACCGGCTCGGCAGTCGGGTCGCGCGGCGTCGGAGCGACAAGGCCCAAGATGGCGGCGGGCCTCGTCTTTCCGAGCGACGGGGAGAACCCGCGCGCGGGAAAGTCCTGATGACGTAGGACTTACGTCATTGCCGGTTTTTTTAGGCGGGAAAATAAACCAGTTCTGTTTGGCAATTCTCCGAGTAGAGTCTTGTTTTATTCCGCGGTAGCAACCGCTACATTGGTGACCCCGACGGTCCAAAGGGCTTTTGGACCCGCGAAATGGACGACAGCGCAGCAGCCAACGCAGTGGCCCTCAAGCTGCCCACCTTTTGGACACTTCGGCCCAGCGTCTGGTTTGACCAGGCCGAAGCCCAATTCCACCTTCGACGATTACCTCCAGACAAGCTCCGCCTGGCAAAGGAAGAGTTCCATCACATGGAGGAGCTGGGGATTGTTCGCAGGTCGGACAGCCCCTGGGCCTCCCCCCTGCACATGGTCCCCAAAGCCACCGGAGGGTGGAGGCCCTGCGGCGACTACCGCAGGCTGAATGACGCCACCACCCAGGACCGCTATCCCATCCCTCACATCCAGGAACGCAGACGACGACACGGGTGACCAGCTGTGCTTCTACCATCAGAGGTGGGGTGCGGAGGCCCGTCGATGCCGCCCACCCTGCAAGTTTCAGGGAAACGCCAGGGCCAGCCGCCGCTGATGGCTACGGCGGCTGGCCGCCGACAGAGCCTCCTCTTCGTTCAGGACAAGAAATCTGGACGGCATTTCCTCGTTGATACTGGAGCGGAGGTCAGTATTTTGCCCCCGACAGGCCGTGACACTCGTGACAGGCCACCAGGTCCTCTACTCAATGCCGCCAACGGTACAACGATACGGTCTTTCGGCACCCGTACGCTTCAATTACACTTTGGCGGCAGCCGTTTTACCTGGACCTTTACCCTTGCCACCGTCGCCCGACCACTCCTAGGCGCCGATTTCCTTCGGGCCCACAACCTGTTAGTCGACCTGCGAAGGAAGCGGTTAGTCCACTCTAGCACTCTCCGGACCTATCCTTGGGTGTCGACTACACGGCCCTAGCTGACACACAGCAAGCCGACGACGAACTGCCCAGCTACAGAACCGCAGTCTCGGGTCTGCAGCTCCGAGATTTCTTGGTTGGTCCAGGTCAGCGGACCCTACTTTGCGACGTTGCAACTGGTCAGCCCCGCCCTATAGTCCCTGCAGCCTGGCGGAGACGCGTTTTTGACTCGGTACATGGGTTGGCGCACCCGTCCATCAGATCTACTGTCCGACTGGTCGCCAGCAAGTTTGTCTGGCATGGCCTGCGCAAACAGGTCAGTGAGTGGGCCAGGACTTGTCTGCACTGCCAGACGTCAAAAATCCAGCGACACACCAAGGTCCCACCACAGCAGTTCGAGCCTACCCGTAGGAGGTTCGACCACATACACGTCGACCTCGTGGGCCCTCTGCCGGTTTCAAGAGGAGCCCGGTACCTCCTTACCATCGTGGACCGGTTCACGAGGTGGCCTGAGGCAACCCCCCTGACTGACATCACAACTGATTCCTGCGCCCGAGCGCTGCTCACAACTTGGGTCTCACGTTTTGGCGTTCCGGCCCACATCACTTCAGACAGAGGCACCCAATTCACTTCCAGTCTCTGGGCTGCATTAGCGAACCTGCTAGGGACGCAGCTGCACACCACCACGGCCTACCATCCTCAATCAAACGGGTTGGTGGAACGTTTTCACCGCCATCTAAAATCGGCCTTGATGTCCCGCCTGAAGGGTCCTAACTGGGTTGACGAGCTGCCTTGGGTCCTGCTCGGCATACGCACTGCCCCCAAAGACGACCTCCGCACTTCGTCAGCTGAGCTTGTATACGGGGCGCCACTAGTTGTCCCCGGGGATTTCATACCTGCCCTTCAGGACCAAGGGGAACAACCCCCAGCAGTTCTACAAAGACTGCGCGAGAAGCTCGGCGCCTTGGCCCCGATTTCCACCTCACGGCACGGTCAAGCCCCATCCTGCCAGCCCAAGGAACTACGGGACTGTAAGTTTGTTTTCGTTCGCAGGGGCACACCTCGGGCGCCATTGCAACGACCATATGAGGGACCGTTCCGAGTCATACGGAATAACGGATCCACTTTTATTTTGGACATTGGAGGCAGGGAACAGGTTTTCACGGCGGACCGCCTCAAACCGGCCCATTTGGATCTGCAACAGCCTGTCGAGGTTGCCACGCCACGACGCAGAGGCCGCCCCCCTAAGCGGCAGCTGGCACAGCCCACGGACCTTGGGGACTGTCTCGCCGGTTCTGGGGGGGGTTGTGTGGTGACTCACCGTCTAGTCGGGCGAACCGGCTCGGCAGTCGGGTCGCGCGGCGTCGGAGCGACGAGGCCCAAGATGGCGGCGGGCCTCGTCTTTCCGAGCGACGGGGAGAACCCGCGCGCGGGAAAGTCCTGATGACGTAGGACTTACGTCATTGCCGGTTTTTTTAGGCGGGAAAATAAACCAGTTCTGTTTGGCAATCCTCCGAGTAGAGTCTTGTTTTATTCCGCGGTAGCAACCGCTACACAGTGAACATTTCAAGTCAAGACCGGGTCTCGACCCGAAAAGTCAACTGTTTATTTCCCTCCATAGATGCTGCCTGACCTGCTGAGTTCCTCCAGCACTGAGTGTGTTTTAACAAGTTGGTGGGTAGCAGAGATTGGGCGAGGAGGGTGGGTGGAACAAATGGAACATTCAAAGGGAGATGCAAGAGTTTCTGAAAATATGGAGGAATATAGAAGGTGTAGGGGAAAACTTGAAATTCTAAATGCATCAGGTGTAAGGGAGTAACTGGGCAATGATTAGGTCCTCTTGGGAAGTCTGTGGGGCAGGGGATGTGGGTGAGATCCAAAATGAATATTTCTTGTATGTATTCACCAAGGAGAAAGACAGGGAAGATGGTGAGCTCAGGGTGGGCGACACTGATAGTCTGGAGCATCTTAGTATTAAGAAAGACGAGCTGGTGGATGTCTTGTAGTGAATAAGGATGGATAAGTCCCCAGGACCTGATGAAATCTAGCCCAGAATGTCATGGGCAGCAAGGGAAGAGATTGCTGGGGGCCCTGATAGAGATCTTTGCCTCTTAGTTGGCCACAGGTGGGATGCCAAAAGACTGGAGAACAGCTAATATCATTCCATTATTCAAGAAGAGCAGCCCGGGTAAGTGAAGTAACTACAGGCTGGTTAGCCTTGCATCAATGGGAGGGAAATTATTGGAAAAAATCTTAACATACTAGATTTGTGTACATGTGGCAAAGTAGTGATTGGGGACAGGCAGCATGGTTTTGTAGGGGAAATGCTGTCTTGCTAATCTGAGTTATTTTGAACAGGTAACTAAGATTCAGGGCAGTAGATATTGTCTACATGGACCTTAGTAAAGCATCTGACAAGGTCCTGCATGGTAGGTTGGTCCAGAAGGTTGGAGCACATGGGTTCAAAGGCAAGCTGGTTAATTGGATCCAAAATTAGCTCAGTGATGGGAGGGACAGGGTGATGGTTCTATCAGCTATGTACACACTAAGGGCAATTTAGAACACAGAACAGGCCCTTTGGCCCATGATGTCTGTGCTAAGCATGATGCCAGATTAAAGCAATACCAACTGCTTGCACATGATCCATATCACTCCATTCCCTGCCTGTTTGTGAGCCTGTCTAAATGCCTCTTAAACATTGCTATCATGTCTGCTTCCACCATCTCCCCTGGCAGTGTGTGTGTGTGTGTGTGTGTGTGTGTGTGTGTGTGTGTGTGTGTGTGTGTGTGTGTGTGTGTGTATATACACACACACACAAAAACATTGCCTCTTAAATCTCCTTTAAACTCCCCTCCCTCACCTTAAAAGTGTGCCCTCTAGTATTTGACATTTCCACCCTCTGGAAAAACACTCTGACTATCTACCTCATCTATGCCCTCATATGTTTATAAACTTCTATCAGGTCCCTCTCAGCCTCTGACACTCCAGAGAAAACTTGTGTTGCCACTTTCAGGGAGGTATAGACTTGGACCCCAAGATGCCTCGTAAATCAATGCTCTTAAGGATATTTACTGTATACTTCCTTCTTGCATTTGACCTCCCAAAGTGCACTACCTCACTTGTCTGGATTAAACTTGCCATTTATCTGCCTACACTTCCAACTGGTCCATGTCCTGCTGAATTTTTTGTCAGCCTTCCTCACTATCCACAATTCCACCAAGTTTGGCACTGTCTGCAAACCTACTACCCAGATCACCTACACTTTCATCCATCACAAACAAAGGTCCCGGCACTGATCCCTGTGGAACATCACTGGCCACAGACCTCCAGTCAGAATAACACCCCTCTACCACTACCCTCTGTCTTCTATGGCCGAGCCAATTCTGATTCTAATCTACCAAGTCATCATGGATTCCATGTCTTAATCTTCTAGAACAGCTTACCATGAAGGACCTTGTCAAATGCCCTGTGAAAATCCACATATACAACATCCACTGCCCTACCCTCATCAATCATCTTTGTCACCTCCTCAAAAACTCAGTCAAGTTTGTATGATTGCCCCTACACAAAGCCATGCTGACTATCCCTAATAAGCCCATGCTTTTCCAAATTGAAGTAAATTCCATACCTAAGAATCCTCTCCAAAAGCTTTTCTATGACTGAGGTAAGACTCACCAGTTTATAATTTGCTGGATTATCTTCTCAAAGGAACAATTTTGGCCATCATCCAGTCCTCTGGGACCAAGCCTGTGGCTAGAGAGGACACAAATGTCTCTGTCAAAGCCCCAGCAATCTCCTCTCCTGCTTTTCTCTATAACCTGGGATAGACCCCAACAGGCCCTGGAGTTTGTCCATCTTGATGGTCTTCAAAAGATCCAATACCACCAGCACCTTGATATCAATATGCCCTAGAATACTAGGATACCCCACACTGATCTTGCCAGCCTCCTTGTCCTGGATGAATACCAATGCAAAGTACTCATTTGGTACGCATCAATGATAACATCTCTTCCTCACTTACAATCAACACAGGCACACCTCAAGGATGTGTACTTAGCCCTCTGCTCTACTCTCTCTACACTCTTGACTGTGTGGCTAGGCACAGCTCAAACGCCATCTATAAATTCGCCGATGACACCACTGTTGGTAAAATCTCAGATGGCAATGAGGCAGCGTACAGGAGTGAGATAGATCGGCTGGTTGAGTGGTGTCACAACAACAACCTCACACTCAACGTCAGCAAGACCAAGGAATTGATTCAGGAAGGGAAAGTTGGGAGAACACACACCAGCCCTCATTGAGGGGTCAGCAGTAGAAAGGGTCAGTAGCTTTAAGTTCCTGGGCATCAACATTTCCAAGGCCCAACACATTGATGCAATCACGAAGAAGGCATGCCAAAGTGGGTCTACTTTGTTAGGAGTTTGTAGAGATTTGGTATGCCAACAAAGACTCTTACAAATTTCTACAGATGTACGGTGGAGAGCATTCTGACTGGTTGCATCACTGCCTGGATGAAGGGCTCCAATGTGCAGGATCAAAAGAGGCTGCAAAGGGTTGTAGACTCAGCCAGCTCCATCACTGGCACAACCCTCCCTGCCATCGAGGACATCTTCAAGAGGCGGTGCCTCAAGAAGGTGACATCAATCATTAAGGACCCTCACCATCTGGGACATGCCCTCTTCTCATTACTACCATTAGGGAGGAGGTACAGAAGCCTGAAGACCCACACTCAATGATTCAGGAACAGCTTCTGCCCTCTGCCATCACATTTCTGAACGGTCTATGAACCCATGAACATACCTCGTTATTCCCTTTGTGTTGCTCTATTTATTTATTTTGTAGTCTATAGTAATGTTTTATCTTTGCTCTATACTGCTGCTGCAAAACAACACATTTCACATTATATAAGACAGTGATAATAATTCTGCTTCTGGTACCTTGCTCCCAGACTCCATTGTCCTTGACTGGTCCTACCCTCTCCATTTTTGAGATGCGGGAGGAAACTGGAACACCCGGAAGGAACCCATGTGTTCACAGGGAGAACATGCAAACTCCACCCATATGGTACCAGAGGTCAGGATTGAACACAAATCATTAAAGCTATGAAGTAGCAGCTATACCAGGTTCATCACTGTACTGTCCCTAAAGATTACATTTACTCCTAACAAGTGTGAGGTGATGCATTTTGGGAAGTCAAATAAGGCTAGTGAATGAACAGTAAATGGTAGGTTCCTGATGAATGGAGAGACTGTGGGATTCAAGCCCATAGTTCCCTGAAAGTGGCAACATGGGTAGATAGGGTAGTAAAAGGCAGATGGCATGCTTGCCTCTGGACGGGGAAAAGAATATAACAGTTAAAACACTCTGTTGCAACTTCATAAAACACTAGCTAGGCTGCACTTTGAGTATTTTGTGCAGTTCTGGTCACCACACTGCAGGAAGGATGTGGTTGTGCTGGAGAGGGTGCAGAGGGGATTTGCCAGAATGTTATGAAAAAAAAAGTGCTGGAGGAACTCAATGGGTCAAACAGCATCTGTGGAGGCAGAGGGATGGTTGATGTTTCAGGTTGAGACCTGACATCAGAAATTTACTTTACCAGGATGTTGCCTGGATTGGAGGGCTTTAGTTATGGGGAGAGATTGGATAAACTGGGCTTGTTGTCCTTGCACAGGAGGCTGAGAGGTGAATTGATACGTGTGTAAAATTATGAGAAGCATGGATAAAGTAGCTCAAGTCTATTTCCCATCAAAAACAAGAGGATGTGGATTTAAGGTGAGAGGAAGGAGTTTTAAAGGGGATCTGAAGGGTAAGTTCTTTACACAAACGGTGGTTGATATCTGGAAAGTATTGACAGAGGAGGTGGTCGAATCAGAAATAATTACTAAGTTTGAGAGGCATCTGGGTACTTAAATAGGCAAGGCATAGAAGAATGTAGTCCTAATATGGTTCAGCAAATGAGATCAGTGTAGGTGGGTATAATGGTCGGCTGGAAGACCTGTTTCTGTGCTGTATGACTGAGTCTAAGGATGAGGATGCAGAGTAGATTCACCAGGAAGGTGTGGAGAATAAAGGTAGAATTAGTCTAAATTTGTCTTTGATCATCAGCATGGACTTGGTGGGCCAAGGGGCCTGTGTAAGTGCTGTATGACTCTTTCGCCTGTGTTGAACCTTGCCTTTGTCAAACTGACTTGGGTTATGTAAATTACCACACAATTAATTCAAAACTCACACTTTATTGTATCTACACAAATATTCCAGGGTTTAGATGTTTCAAAAGGGAAACGGGTGGAGGTAAAAGAGGTGGGAGAGTGGCTTTGCTGATCAGGAACAGTATCACAGCTGTAGAAAGGGAGGACATCCAGGAGTCAGTGTGGGTGGAAGTCAGAAACAAGAAGGGAGTGATCACTCTATTCGGAGTATTCTACAGACCCCCCAGTAGCAGCAGAGGCATTGAAGAGTGGATCGGGAGGCAGATTTTGAAAGGTGCAAAAATAACAGGGTTGTTGTCGTGGGTGAATTCAACTTCTTGTATATTGATTGGCACCTCCTTAGTGTAAAGGGGATAGATGGGGCAGAGTTTGTTAGGTGTGTCCAGGAAGGATTCCTGACACAGTATGTGGACAGGCCGATTAGAGGAAAGGCCATACTGGACCTGGTACTGGGCAATAAGCCTGATCAGGTTTCAGATCTCTTGGTGGAAGACCATTTTGGGGACAGTGACCATAACTCCTTGACCTTTACCATAGCCTTGGAGAGGGATAGGAGCAGACAATATGCGAAAGTATTTAACTGGGGGAGGGGGAATTATGATGCTATTAGACAGGAACTTGGGAGCGTAAATTGGGAACAGATGTTCTTGGGGAAGTGCACAACAGAAATGTGGAGGTTGTTTTGGGAGTACTTGCATGGGCTTCTGGATAGGTTTGTCCCACTGAAGCAGGGTAAGGATGGCAGAGTAGAGGAACTATGGTTGACAAGAGATGTAGAATATCTTGTCAAGAGGAAGAAAGAAGCTTACCTAAGGTTCAGTAAGCAAGGATCAGACAGGGCTCTGAAGAGTTACAAGGTACCCAGGAGGGAGCTTAAGAATGGACTTTGGATAGCTAGAAGAGGGCATGAGAAGGCATCGGCGAGTAGGATTAAGGAAAACCCCAAGGTGTTCTACATGTATGTGAAGAATAGGAGGATGGCTAGAGTGAGGGTAGGACCGATCAGGGATAAAAGAGGAAACGTGCACCTGGAGTCAGAAGAGGTAGGGGAGGTCCTTAATGAATACTTTGCTTCAGTGTTCACCAGTGAGAGACACCTTGATGTTTGTGAGCATGGCGTACAACAAGCTGATACACTAGGACATGTCAATGTGAGGAAAATGTGCTGGAACTTTTGAAAAACATTAGGATAGATAAGTTACTGAGGCCAGATGGGATTTAACCGGGGTTATCACGGGAAGCAAGGGCAGAGATTGCTGCACCTTCAGCGATGATCTTTTCTTCCTCACTGGCCACAGGAGCAGTGCCAGACGATTGGAGGGTGGCAAATGTTGTTCCTTTGTTCAAGAAAGGGAGTAGGGATGACCCTGGGAATTACAGACCAATGAGTCTTACTTCAGTAGTGGGCAAATTACTGGAGAAGATTCTTGGAGACAAGATTTATGGGCATTTGGAGAAGCATAGGCTGATTAGGGACAGTCAGCATGGCTTTGTGAGGGGCAGGTCATGCCTCATTGAATTGAATTCTTTGAGGATGTGACAAAGCACATTGATGAAGGTAGAGCAGTGGGTGTGGTGTACGTGGATTTTAGTAAGGCGTTTTTTTCTCATGGAAGGCTCATTCAGAAAGTCAGGATGCATGGGATTGAGGGAAACTTGGCTGTGTGGATTCAGAATAGGTTCACCCATAGAAGACAGAGGGTGGTGGTAGATGGAGCGTATTCTGCCTGGAGGTCAGTGACCAGTGATGTTCCACAGGGATCTGTTCTGGGACCCCTGCTCTTTGTGATTTTTATAAATGACTTGGATGAGGATGTGGAAGTGTGGATTAGTAAAGGTCGGTGGTGTTGTGGATAGTGTAGAAGGTTGTGTAGGTTACAACAGGACATTGATGGAATGCAGAGCTGGGCTGAGAAGTGGCAGATGGAGTTCAACCCAGAAAAGTGTGAAGTGATACACTTTGGAAGATCGAATTTGAAGGTAGAGTACAAGGTTAATGGCATGACTCTTAGCAGTGTAGAGGAACAGAGAGATCTTGGGGTTCACATCCATAGATCACTCAAGGTTGCTGCGCAGGTTGATAGGGTTGTTAAGAAGGCTTATGTTGTGTTGGTCTTCATTAGTCAGGGTATTGAGTTCAAGAGCCGCGAGATGATGTTGCAGCTCTATGATACTCTGGTTAGACCACACTTGGAGTATTGTGTTCAGTTCTGGTCACTCCATTATAGGAAGGATGTGGAAACTTTAGAGAGGATGCAGAGGAGATTTACCAGGATGCTGCCTGGATTGGAGTGCATGTCTTATGAAGATAGGTTGAGCGAGCTAGGGCTTTTCTCTTTGCAGTGGAGGATGAGAGGTGATTTGATAGAGGTGTACAAGATGATAAGAGGCATAGAACCATAGAACACTACAGCACAGAAAAACACGGCCATTTGGCCCTTCTAGTCTGTGCTGAAACTTTTTCTGCTAGTCCCATTGACCTGCACCCAGTCCGTAATCCTCCAGACCTCTCCCATCCATGTATCTATCCGATTTATTCTTAAAACTTAAGTGCTACCGCATTTATCACGTCAGATGGCAGCTCGTTCCACATTCTCACCACTCTCTGAGTGAAGTTCCCCCTAATACTCCACCTAAACCTTTCCCCTCTCACCCGAGCCAAGTCCTCTCGTACTTATCTCTCCTAATCTAAGCAATAAGAGCTTGCTCGCATTAACTCTGTCTATACCCCTCATAATTTTGTAAACCTCCATCAAATCTCCCCTCATTCTTCTGCGCTCCAAGGAATTGTCCTAACCTGTGCAATATTCCCTGTAACTCAACTCCTGAAGAGCCAGCAACATTCAAGTAAATCTCCTCTGCACTCTTTCAATCTTACTGATATTCCTCCTATAGTTAGGTGACCAGATCTGCACACAATACTCCAAATTCGGCCTCACCAAAGTCTTATACAACCTCACCATGTCATCCAGAACTCCAATACTCAATACTTTCATTTATTAATGTCAGGCTGCCAAAAGCCTTCTTTACAACCCTGTCTACCTATGAAGCCACTTGCAGGGAATATTGTATCTGAACTCCCAGATCACTTTGTTCCTCCGCACTCCTCAGTGCCCTACCATTTACTGTGTGTATCCCACCTTGATTTGTCCTTCCAAAATGCAACACCTCACACGTGTCTGCATTAAATTCCATCTGCCATTTTCTGGCGCATTTTTACCAGCTGGTCCAGATCCCTTTGCAAGTTTTCAAAGCCTTCCACGCTGTACACAAATCCTCCAAACTTAATGTCATTAGCAAACTTGCTGATCTAATTTACCACATTATCATCCAGATCATTGATATTGACAACAAACAACAATGGACACAGCACAGATCCCTGAGGCACACCACTTGTCACAGGCCTCCAGTTTGAGAAACTATCACCCACTACAACTCTGTGCCTTCTCCCACACAGCCAATTTCGAATGCAGTTTACAACCTCTCCGTGGACACCTCGTGTGTGAAACTTCTGATCTAACCTCCCATGTGAAAGCTTGTCAAAGGCCTTGCTAAAGTCCATGTAGACAACATCCAGAGCCTTACAGTCTTTCCTACATCTACTTTCTTGGTAACCTCCTCGTAGAACTCTACAGGTTTCGTTAAAGACGATCTACCACGCACAAAGCCATGCTGACTATACTTTGTCAGTCCTTGGCTCTCCAAATACTTGCATACCCGATCTCTCAGATCAGCTTCCAATAATTTACCCACTACTGATGTCAGGCTCACCGGCCTGTAATTACCTGGTTTAATTTTAGATCCTTTTTTAAACAACGGAACAACATGAGCTGCCCTACAGTCCTCCGGCACCGCACCCGTGGCTGAGCACATTTATAATATATCTGGCAGGGCCCCTGCAATTTCTATACTGGTGTCTCTCAAGATCCGAGGAAATATCATGTCAGACCCGGCGGATTTATCTACCTTAATTCGCTGTAATTTCGCAAGCACCTCCTCCTCCTCTTTAATCTCTATATCTTCCACGACACTACTGCTGGTTTCCCTTCCTTCCATGTGCACAATGCCAGTTTCCATAGTAAACACTGATGCAAAAGAAAACTGTTTAATGTCTCCCTCATCTCCTGAGGCTCGACACATAGCCGACCATTCTGATCTTCTGGGGGACCAATTTTGTCCCTTATTCTACTCTTACTCTTCATATACTTGTATAAACCCTTCGGGTCTACCTTCCCATTATCTGCCAAAACAACCTCATGTCTTCTTTTTGCCTTCCTGATTTCCTTTTTTCGTATTTTCTTACATATTCTATACTCTTCAAGTACCTCATTTATTCCCAGGTTGCCTCGACCTGCTATACACCTCTCTCTTTTCTTCACTAGATCGCCAATATCCATTGAAAACCAAGGCTCCCTATGCCTGTTAGCTTGCCTCTAATCCTGTCAGGAACATGCAAACTCATCACTCTCAAAAGTTCGCCTTTGAAGGCCTTCCACGTACTGAACACTTCCTTCCCAGAAAAAAAAACTTATCGCATCCACTCTTCCTGGATCCTTCCTCATTTCCACAAAACAGGCCTTTCTACAATTTAGAACCTCAACTCGAGGACCAGACCTGTCCTTATCCATAATTAACTCGAAACTAATGACATTATGGTCACTAGACCCAAAGTGTTCACCTACACATACTTCTGTCACCTGACCTGTCTGGTTCCCTAATAGGAGACCAAGTATTGCATTCTCTCTCATTGGTACCTCTATATATTGATTTAGAAAACTTTCCTGAACAAATTTGACAAACTCCAAGCCATCCAGCCCTTTCACAGTGTGGGAGTCCCAGTCAAGTTAAAATCCCCTACTATCACAACTTGCTGTTTCTTACATTGGTCTGCTATCTCACTACAGATTTGCTCCTCCAATTCTCTCTGACTATTGGGCGGTCTATAATACAACCCTATTAGTGTGGCCACACCTTTCCCGTTCCTCAGCTCCACCCATACGAGCCCACCGGGCTGTCCTGTCTACACACAGCTGTGATATTTTCCTTGACTAGTAACGCCACTCCTCCCCCTTTCATCCCTCCCTCTCTATCACGTCTGAAACAACGGAACCCCGGAACATTAAGCTGCCAGTCCTGCCCTTCCTACAACCAAGTCTCACTAATAGCAATAATGCCGTAATCCCACGTGCCAATCCACGCCCTAAACTCATCTGCCTTACTGACAATACTCCTTGCACTGAAATAGATGCACCTGAGAACATTTCTATCACGTACAAACCCTTGACTTCCATCAGAACGTGTGGTCCTCGCATGACCTTTAACCTCCTCCACTTCACTATCTGCTCTAACACTCTGGTCCCCCTCGCCCTGCAAATCATAGATCGAGTGGACAGTCAGAGATTTTTTCCCAGGGCAAGAATGGCTAAAATGAGGGGGCATTATTTTAAGGTGATTGGAGTAAGGTATAGGGGGGGATGTCAGAGGTAAGTTTTTTACACATAGAGAGTGGTGGGTGCGTGGAACGCACTGCCAGCAGAGGTGGTGGAGGCAGATACATAAGGGACATTTAAGAGACTCTTAGATAGGCACATGAATGATAGAAAAATGTAGGACCATGTGGGAAGGAAGGGTTAGATAGATCTTAGAGCAGGATAAAATGTCGGCACAACATCATGGGCTCAAGGGCCTGTACTCTGCTGTAATGTTCTATGTCCTAACACCCCAGCCATGTACGTTGCCATTCAAGCTGTGCTGTCTTTGTACACCTCTGGCCGCACCACTGGTATTGTGCTAGATTCTGGAGATGGTGTGAGTTACACCGTGCCAATCTATGAAGGCTATGCCTTGCCACATGCCATCCTGCGTCTGGACCTGGCTGGCCGGGATCTCACTGACTACATGATGAAGGTCCTGACTGAGCATGGGTACTCCTTCACAACCACAGCCAAGAGGGAGATTGTCCGTGACATCAAGGAGAAGCTTGCCTATGTGGCCCTAGATTTTGAATCTGAGATCGAGACAGCCAGCTCCTCCTCATCCTTGGAGAAAAGCTACGAGTTTCCTGATGGCCAAGTCATCACCATTGGCAATGAGCGTTTCACGTGCCCAGAAACCCTCTTCCAACTCTCCTTCATTGGGATGGAATCTAGTGGGATCCATGAGACCTGTTATAACAGCATATGTGTACCCACACATCAAGGACTGCCGCGGTTCAAGAATGCAGCTCACCACCACCTTCTGAAGGACAATTAAATGTTGGCTCAGATCCCACATCCTTTGAGTGTTCGAATGCAGGAACTGCAAGGTTTAAGATATAAGAAATAGCTGCTCCATTTGCCTTGTGTGGGTACACCCACGGTGCTGTTGGGGAGGGAGTTCCAGGATTTTGACCCAGTGACGGTGAACGAATGGCGATATATTTCCAAGTCAGGATGGTGTGCGGCTTGGAGGGCAGCTTCCTGGTGGTGGTGGGCCCATGCTTTACCTTCTAGCTGGAAGAGTTTATGGGTTTGGAAGGTTCTAGCTCAGAGTTTTGATCTGCCTAGCAGTGATCTAGTTCTACTTTGGGGTGTCCCTGAAGGTTAGTCCTATATGCAGAAGGGGATCTCTGACCTGACCCTTGGGCACCATTTTAACTTAACCTCCATTTCCTTCTAAACTGGCCCAGAAATGGCCCACTTCCTGAGTAACAACAACATGTCCTTGAGGTGAGATTCTACCCACAATTTTGGCTGGTGTCCCCATCTCTTAACTGGAGGGGGAAAATGGACTAAATATTTAATGAACCTGCTCCTGCTGAGTCTTGCAGCCACACTTTCCAGCTCGCAGTGAGGCACTGAAAAATGAAACCTCCTCATTGGGTGTTTCAGCCTCCTCTCGGTCTGCTGGAGCGGTTGCTAGCAAAGCTTAATGTCTCACTGCCTAAACTTGCAGAAACCACAGTAACTAGAGCAGCACTGACCTAATGAAGTGGGTATTTATACTTCCTGAGGGGGAGGTGAGGCAGCAGGCACTTTTGATTTGCAACATCACAATACAGAAGACTCTGGGCTGAGTCTAGGTAAATGGGATTAGTGTAGGTGGGTTCTTGATGGCCAGCATGGGCAGTGGGCTGAAAGGCCTGTTTCTCTGCTCTGTGACTGTAATGTTTAAACATTGGTACTTCTCACAGGGACATTAATGATGGAGAGTTTGAGTCTGGTGTCAGTACAGCCTTTATCCGGGAATCCAAGTAACTGAGTTTAATTGTCACTTCCATCCCACAGCCATCAAAGGCACAGTTTTTTCTGTTAAACCATTGCCTTCATTCAGCAGGATGTTAAGTGGATGTTTAACATGTTTCCTCATCCTTATATTATAGATAAAAGGACAATGGGGGCAGCACAGTAGCACAGCTGATAGAGTCAGTGCCTCACAGCTCCAGTTTCCCAGGTTCAATCCTGACCTCGGGTGCTGTCTGCGCGGAGTTTGCACATTCTCCCCGTGACCACGTGTGTTTTGCCCCAGATACTCCAGTTTTCTTCCCATGTTCCAAGACTGACCACTAAATTGTCCCTAGCGCAGAGGTGAGTGGTAGAGGTCTGGGAGGAGTTGGTGGGAATGTAGGGAGAATAAAATAGTGTAGGATTATAATTAGGTGTTTGATAGCATGGACTCAGTGGCTGAAGGGCCTGTTTCTTTGCTGGATGACTCTATGAATATAACCACACCCTACAAAAGTAGGATATAATATTATAATTAAAATTTTTTCAGCTGCTAAGCAAAATATATCAAATATCGCCAATCGGCAAGGGAATTTAATTTCAACTAATTAATTCTGTAATAAAAATCTAGTTGTAGGAACTGTAACAATGAAGCTAACTGGTTGTCATTAATAATCCACCTTGTTACTAATATCTTTTAGGACAGGATCTGCCAACCTTTGATCTACAGGTGACGCAAGACACACCTTATGATTCTCAGCAGTTCAAGGGTAATTAGGGATGGGCAATAAATGCTGGCATTCTGAGTGATGCCCACATCCTGTGAATAAATAAAACTCCAAGCATACCCTCCATCAACATCTGTACTAAATGGGATAGACCATACACCAGTAAAGCACAGGAACAGGCCCTTCGGCCCACCATGTCTGTGTTGACCATGATGCCAATTTAAACTAATCCCATCTGCCTGAACATGATCCGTACCCCTCCATTCCCAGCCTGTTCATGTGTCTGTCTAAATGCTTCTTAAATGCCACTATCATGTCTGGTTCCACCACTACCCCAGGCACCCACCATCTGTGTGTAAAAAAAAACTTCCCCCACACATCTCCTTGAAATATTCCCTCTCTCATCTTACATTTGAAATTTGTATTTGACATTTCTACCCTGGGAAAAAGACCCTGTCTATCTACCCTATCTATGCCACTCATAATTTTATAAACCTTCATCAGGTCTCACCTCAGCCTCTGACGCTTCAGAGAAAACAACCAACTTTGTCCAACCTCTTCTTATAACTAACAGACTCAGAACAGATCAGGCAGCTCAAAACTGGCCACTCATGAGGTGCTGTGGGCCATCAGCAGCAGAAATGCTCTCCACTGTAGTCTATAACCTCATGGCCCAGTACATCCTGGTTTAGAGAGTATGCATTATGAGGAGAGACTAAAGGAGCTAGGGCTTTACTCACTGGAGAGAAGGAGGATGAGGGGAGACATGATAGAGGTGTACAAAATATTAAGAGGAATAGCTAGAGTAGACAGCCAGCGCCTCTTTCCCAGGGCGCCAATGCTCAATACAAGAGGGCATGGCTTTAAAGTAATGGATGGGAAGTTTAAGGGAGATATCAGATGAAGGTTTTTTACCCAGAGAGTGGTTGGGGTGTGGAATGCGCTGCCTGAGGCGGTGGTGGCGGCAGGTACATCGGTCAAATTCAAGAGATTACTAGAGAAGCATATGGAGGAATTTAAAATAGATGGATATGTGGGAGGAAGAGGTTAGATAGTCTTAGGCGAGGTTTAAAGGTCGGCACAACATCGTGGGCCGAAGGACCTGTATTGTGCTGTACTGTTCTATGTTCTATATTTATGTTCTGTCCTCGTGTCACCATTACTGTCAGACCAGGGGATCAACCCTGGTACAATAGGAGTGCAGAAGGGAGTGCTGGAAGCAACAGAAAGTACCCAACCTGGTGGAGCTGAAATAATGGAACCAGGACCTCAATTTTGATGTGCATCATAAACAGCAAAGAACAGAAGGTAATAATCAAAGATGATTAAAGCCACAAGTAGTGAATCAGATCGACCTCTGTCGCTCTGCCACTCTAGTTGTGAACGATGATGAAGAATGAAAGAGCTGACAGGAGAAGGAGGCTCCGGGACTAATCCGATCCTCAATGAATTGGCAACTATGTTTGGCCAGGGGTGTTGAGAGGATGCTTTATCTCCCTTCCTCCTGAGATCCCCAATATCACAGAAGTCATCTTTAGCCAATATGATTCACACCATTTGATCTACAAAAGGCTGTGAGAGCAGAGAATGTGTATGCCGGAAGTGTGTATGTGCAATGGGGTGTGTGTGTGTGTGTGTGTGGTGTGTGTGTGTGTGTGTGTGTGTGTGTGTGTGTGTGTGGTGTGTGTGTGTGTGTGTGTGTGTGTGTGTGTGTGTGTGTGTGTGTGTGTGAGTGCGTGTGTGTGTGTGAGGTGTGTGTGTGTGTGTGAGTGCGTGTGCAGTGGAATGTGAACCATGTGTTCAGGCTGATGGCTTTGTCAAATTCCACTTGGAGAACAAGCTGGAGTCTGAGGAATGGTGGCTCCACCTGAGACAGGGGCAGGGGCTTCAGGTTAGGGGGAAAAGAGTTGAGGGAAAGAAGGTAAGAGAGAGAAACAGAGGCTTGCACTTCCATAGGTAAATTGAACAGCAGCTATATTAAAAACAGAATAGAAAGTAGAAAACTGTATTAGTCAGAAAGACACTGTTCGATAAAGGAATCAATAAATGTCTTCACATGCTCACATCGACTGCTGCGAGACAATTCATTGTCGTTGGCCCCTCCTTCTGATCCTCATTGGCTGGCAATCCTACGGCGGGACAGAGAAGGGTTGGGTACCATATAAAGGAAGCAGGAATAAGCGGTAGTGTTGCAGAGTTCCTCCTTAGTAATCGGAGTGGAATTAGTGCTCTGTGAGAGGCAGTGAGTGTGGCTTAATATGCATGTAACAGTTCTGGTCTAACCTTTGAGCAGCAAATTTTGTTAGTTTCTGTTCAGTTAGTTTATTTTGGAAGTTTATGCAAGGAAATGAGACTAGGTTTAATCTTCTATGTGGTTTCGCTGTGCTCAGTGTTCATGTCTCAGTGTTAATGGGTTTTCTTTCTCTTTCAGTCACTTCCCACTTTCTGTAAACCATGGCTGATGATGATATTACAGCGCTGGTGGTGGACAATGGATCCGGGATGTGCAAAGCTGGGTTTGCGGGGGATGATGCCCCCAGAGCGGTGTTTCCCTCCATTGTGGGGCGGCCACGACACCAGGTGAGTCCTCCAGTTGTATGCTGGAAATCCTTCTTTCTGCTGGTGTCCTGTGTGAGTTGGCTCATTCTCCCAACTGTTCTCCTCAGCAGTTTGAGCTGCAGCTTGTCTTTGAGGTTTGTGCAGTACAGCTGTCCATCAGTGCATGCTGTTTCCTGATTCCAGCTCCTTGTTGACCACTCCCTGGCTTGTAGAATTTGCTTTGAAACTCTGGGGAAACTTGGGCTGTGGCTGGACACATTCAGGAGGGCTCAAGTGGAACATAGACCTTCCTCCTCCACTTGAAGAATTGTTCCACTTGGCCACTCCTGAATGTGTCCAGCCATGTCCTGTCTGTCTTAGCTGGAGCTCTGGGCTGGTGCTAAGTGTCTCTGTTCCTGTAGAAACATTTAGCTTGTTCCCCAATGTGTTTGTTCCCCTATCTCGTCTACTCTTGGCTATTTGGTGTGTTGACCCTCCTGCTTCTAAGGCATCAACTGATGTTGTGGACAAAGAAATAATTGAGCTCTAGTTGGTTCAAGACCAACTTGGATAAAGCCACTTAAAGTATACAGGAAATCAATCATTAACTGTTAATATCTTTTAACTTGCTCTTGCTAGTTGGTCATTACATTAAATCATGGAACTTCTGGCTTGAACTTGGGTGCTACCTGTGTGAGTTGTACTGGCCAGGCTTGTAATCTGATGGGTTGTAATCCTGAGTTCTGAATTTGGGGTCTTCTGCAATCTGTGTTGCTGCTGCCCATGTGCTGAATTTCCTCCTTTTGGGTTTTCACCGAATGTTTCAGAATGTACAGGCCCCTGTTTCTCAGTTAAGCCAATCAGAGGGTGCAGACACAGTTATTTCCATATATGGAATAGTTCTGCAGACTTGCCCAGTGGTTTTCTTACATTTCCCTTATCTCGTGCTGACTTGCAGAGTTGCTATCTCGCCTTGACTGCCTTCCTTTGTCTTGAGCTGCAGACACACAACGTGGCCCTTACTGCTGCCCATGGTTACACAACTCCCCACATCAGAACCAGGACCTCAATTTTGAGATTTTTTAAAAAAATAATATATAATTTTGAGGATATTTCTCCAAGAGTAGGCTAATTGGGACACCTGTTCCGTTGTATCCTTATCTGTCACCTTCTTTTGTGACCACAAGTTGAATGACACTTAACACTGGACATCGCTCCATTTAGTCAGCTATGTGGCTTCACTTAATTCTCACAGTGAACTGCTCATGTAAATTTGGCTTCTTTTTCTATCTGGCCTTTTGGAAGTCCACCTGCTGCCACATGGTTACAGTTTTTATCCTATTCACCTCCCTTGGTTGTGTCACAATATTTGATCTGATTAAAACTGACTGCAGCTTTTTAGAGTTTAAGAATTTTCTGATATTTTCTGACCTCTTCCCTACACAGCCTAGCCCCAGTTTTGGGTTGGTACCTAATTATTTTCTGGAGTTTTCTCTCTTCATCCCCTCCCCCACCCCTCCCCATTTCTCGACCACTTTCAGATTCAGAGTTACAAAGTTGGTAAGTCCCAAGGACCTGAAACTCTAAATCCCCAGAGTTTCAAGAATGTTTGCTTTTGTCATCACTTTGTACTGTGGTGCAGCAGTTGGTGCTGCCACCTGATGACTCTCAGTTTGATTCTAACCTCAGGTTTTGAGTTTGCACATTCTCCCTGTGACCCAAATGGATTTCCCTGTGTCCTCAGCTTTCCACCCACATCCAAAGGCATTCTAGGAGAGAAATTTACAGCAGTCAATTACCCCTTGATGGAGCCAATTAACGGAAAGAATCCAATGTTAGTTGATGGGCATGTGCAGGAGAATGAGATTGATGGGATTGCCCCTTGAAAGCTGGCATGGATTAGATGGATCAAATGGTCTTGTCTTTTTATCAGAGACTTCTATATTCTGGAGTGATTTTTTTTTCAGGTTGGACGGTAGCAAATGCAATGCTGTTAACTAAGAAAGGAGGAAGAGAAAATGGGGAACTACCGAGCTGTTAGCCTGATCTCAGTCACTTGAGAGAGTGCAGGGAGGAAGGGTGGAAATGCTGGGATCTATAATAAGAATGTAATAAACTATAAGACATAGGAGCAGAAATAGGCTATTCAGCTCATCCAGGCTGCTCCACCTTTCAATCATGGCTGATTTTTTTTCAACCCCCCCCCCCCCCCACTTCTCCTGGTAACCCTTAAACCCCTTGCTAATCAAGAACCTATCAATCTCTGCCTTAAATACAGCTAATGACTTGGCCTCCACAGCCCTCTGTGGCAACAAATTCCACAGATTAACCGCCCTCTGGTTGAAGAAATTCCTTTTCATCTCAATTTTAAAGGGAAGTCCCTTTATTCTGATACCGCACCCTCGGATCCTAGACTCTCCTACTAATGGAAATATCCTCTCCACATCCATTCTACTTAGGCCTTTCAGTATGCGGTAGGTTTCAATGAGATCTCCCCCTCTCCATCTCCCCCCACCCCCATCCTTCTGAACTCCATCGAGTACAGGCCCAGAGTTATCAAATACTCCTGTCTGCCTTTCATTCCTGGGATCATTCTTCTGAACCTCCTCTGGACCCCCTCCAGAGCCAGCACACCCTTCCTTAGGTACGGGGCCCAAACTTGCTCACAATATTCCAAGTGCAGTCTGACCAACACCTTATAAAGCCTCAGCAGTACATCCTTGCTTTTATATTCTATTCTTCTCAAAATGAATGCTAATGTTATATTTGCCTTCTTTACTACCAACTCAACCTGCAAGTTAACCTTAAGGGAATCCTGAACTAGGGCTCCCAAGTCCCTCTGCACCTCCTATTTCTGAATTTTCTCCCCATTTAGAAAACAATCTACACCTTTGTTCTTCCGACAAAAGTGCATAACCCCACACTTCCCTACACTGTATTCCATCTGCCACTTCTTTGTCCACTCTCCCAACCTGTCCAATTCCTTCTGCAGACTCCCTGCCTCTGTGGCACTACCCATTCCTCTACCTATCTTGGTGTCATCTCAAACTTGGCCACAATGCTGTCAGTTCCTTCATCCAGATCATTAATGTATAAAGTGAGAAGTTGTGGTCCCAACACTGACCCCTGCAGAACTCCACTAGTCACTGGCAGCCATCCTGAAAAGAAGCCTTTAATCCCCACGCTCTGACTTCTGCCAGTCAGCCAATCTTCTATCCATGCTGGTACATTGCCTCTAATACCATGGGCTCTTATCTTAAGACGCATATTTTTCTATTAAGGCATTTGGAAAATATGATTAAGCAGAGTTGACATGAATTTATGAAAATGGTACTTAACTAGTGGAGATCTTTTGAGGATTTATCTAGAAGAGTACAAGAGTTTGGACATGGTGTTACAGCTGTACAAGAGGATGGTGACACTGCACTTGGAATACTGAGTGCAGTTCTAGTCGCCTGGGTAAAGGAAAGATGCCATTAAGCTGGAAAGGGTGCAGAAAAGATTCTAGGGGAAGTTACTGGGACCAAAGGGCATGAGCTATAATGAGAAGCTGGACAGGCTGGGACTGTTTTACCTGGAGTGAAGGAAGCTGAGGGGTGACCTTTACAGAGGTGTATAAAATCACGAGGGGCACAGATAAGGAGGATGGTCAGACTTTTTCCTAGGGTGAGGGAATCTAAAACTAGAATGCTTAGGTTTCAGGTGAGAGGGGAAAGATTTAAAAGGGACCTGAGGTGCAGGTTTTTCACACAGAGGGTGGTGGGTATATGGAACGAGCTGCCAGAGGAAGTGGTAGAGACAGGTACAATTACGACATTAAAAAGACATTCAGGCAGGCACATGGATAGGAAAGGCTTAGAGGGATATGGGCCAACGCAAGAAATGGGACTAATCAAATAGACACCTTGGTCAGCATGGATGAGGAGGTCTGAAGGGCCAATTTCCATGCTGTACAAATCTATGACTCCAAGAGTAGAGGTAGGCATGGCTAGTGGATTTGCATTTTCAGAATGCTTTCAATAGGATCCCATACAGGATGGTGAACAAGGTTCTTGTGAAGACCCGTGAGTCGGAGGACGTAGTCCATGCTAGCTCCTGGGGAGCAGTCTCATTCCCTTTTGCTTCCCTGTACCCTTACAGCTTGTTGTCTTGCACATGCCCATACACTTCCTTTTGATTCTTGTCCCCATTAACCTACACCTAGGGTAATTTAACGTGGGTAATTTATCCAGCAGCATGTCTCCAGTTGGTGGGAGGAAACCAGAGCATTCGGGAATCCTATATGGTCACTGGGGTGGGGTGGGGAAGATGAGGCATGTAAACTCAATACAGAGAGCACTGGAGGTTGGGATTGAACTGGTCTCCCTGGAGCTATGAGGCAACAGTACTACCCGCTACAACACAAAGCCACCTGTGTAGCACATGGAATTAGAGGTAAAGGTGTTGATTTGTTAAGTAGGAATAAACAGGAAATGCAGCAGATCCGGCAACATCTGTTATAAAAGAAGCAGAACATGACCCTTAATGTTTCAGAACATAACCCTTTGTCAGAACTGATAAAGTAAAATGTTTTTTCTCCGCCGGTCCTGACAAGGGGTTTCGATCTTGATACATCAACTCCAGCTTCTTTCTCCACAGATGCTGAGTATATCCAGCATTTTTGTTTTTACTTTGCATTTCCATCACCTGCAGTCTTTGACTTTTATTGATGGTAGGAATAATCAGTTCTTCCGCGGGTCAGCAGGCTGGGATTATTGTGATACTGCAGGGATTGGTGCTTGGCTTCCATCTGGTTACAGTTTTGTATCAACAGCTTGGCTGAGGGGAACAAATGGACCATTTCTCATGTTTGCTGATAAGACAAACCTGAGTGGGACAACAAGCAATCTGCTGGAGGACCACAGCAGGTCGAGAAGCATCTGTGGGGGGGCTAAGGAATTGTCGATGTTTTGGGTCAAAACCCTGCATCAGGACTGAGGGTGGAGAAGGGAGATGACCAGCATAAGGAGAAGGGGTGTGGCAAGAAATGATTCCGAGGCGATTGGTGGATCGAGGAGGGCTGTAAGACGACAGACGGGTTGGGGAGGTGAGTAGGGGTGAAGTTGGAAACCTGAGTGGGAATGTGTGAATGCAAAGCGGTTTCATGTGGTTGTAGACTTGTGGTGAGTGGGTAACATGGAGTAGTGTTGGGAGGAGGGGGGGCAGGTAAGGAAATGAGGTAGAAAATCCAATGGTGCTGAACTTTTTTTTAAATCGTGTGAGATTCGGAAATGTTGATGTTCAAAGGACCTGGGTGTCCTTGTCTAGTCACTGAAAGCTCACCTGCACTGTGGCAGGCAATTGAGAAATGCAACTGGTATGTCGCCTTCATTTCAAGAAGGGGTGGGGGGGTGAACAGAAACCACATGGAGTGCTATGTACAAATTCCCTCTTGCGTAAGAAGGATATATTTGATCTAGAGGGAGTGCAGCAAAGATTTGTCCAGATTAGGTCCTGAGATTGTAGGTCTGTCATACCAGGAGAGGTGTTGTAGCTTTAGGTCTCTAGTCTCCAGTTTAGAGGAATGAACAGGGGTCCTATTGAGAAATACAAAATGCTCCTGCCACTCGTTCTTGTAATTTGGCCCCAGTGTCAATCTGGTGAGTCTACATTGCCAAGCATATTGCACAATGGAACACAATGTCCACTGGGGATTGACTAAGGCTTTAGGATGCCCATTGTTCCATTAGCCTTCCAGTGTATATGCACACTCTATATTTCCTCATCCTAATAATGAACTCTCCTTTATGGGGCCTGTTTGCTGCTCCCATTCATCAGTGAGGCTGATGTCAATCACATAGCACAGAAACAAACCCTTTTGGTCCAATGAGTCTATGCTAAATATCAAGCACGCAATTTTATTCTCCGTGTTCCCATCAGATCTCCCCAGATTCCACTCACCTACACAATAGGAGCAACTTACAGTGGCCAATTAACCTCCAAACCTGCATATCATTGGGATGTGTGAGGAAATAGGAGAACGTGGGGAAACCCACATAGTCACAGGGAGACTATGCAAACTCTCCACAGACAGCAGTGGGGGTCTGGATTGAACCTGGATCACTGGAGTTGTGAGGTAGCAGCTCTATTAGTTGCACCATTACAGACCAAAGATGGTGTATTCCCTTCACCTAGTCAGCACAGATTACTTCTGGTGCTGCACCACTGTGGGTGGATTGCCATGGCCAGTCCAACTCTGACAGTAATTAGTCTTCATCCTTGATTCAAGTTGCATCAGGGACTCTACACTCCAATGTCTAACACTTTGCCATGACTGACGTAAAGTGAAGAGTCTTGGACGTCCTTTTGAAAGTCATGTAGAAAATAGATAAGTTGCTTAAACAGTTGAATGTGACATAGCAACAGTTGGGTCACCCTCCAATCTCTGATCTGATGCGGGGAAAGAAGGCAGAGGTTGGTATTGAGGATCAGCCATGATCATATTGAATGGTGGACTTGGTTTGAAGAGCTGAATTGTCTATTTCTTTTTGTTTTTCTTACCACAACAGCACGGTTAACTGTTGCCATACGGGGTCTATGGGAGATGAGACATAAAATCCTCTGGCCTTTTAGTAAACATCTTTATCCTTTGTCCAATTTCTCCATTCTAGGGTGTGATGGTGGGAATGGGTCAGAAAGACAGCTATGTTGGTGATGAAGCCCAGAGCAAGAGGGGCATCCTGACCCTGAAATATCCAATTGAGCACGGGATTGTGACCAACTGGGATGACATGGAGAAGATCTGGCACCACACCTTCTACAATGAGCTGAGAGTAGCCCCAGAGGAGCACCCTGTCCTCCTCACAGAGGCGCCCCTCAATCCCAAAGCCAACCGGGAGAAGATGACCCAGATCATGTTTGAGACCTTCAACACCCCAGCCATGTACGTTGCCATTCAAGCTGTGCTGTCCTTGTACGCCTCTGGCCGCACCACTGGTATTGTGCTAGATTCTGGAGATGGTGTGAGTCACACCGTGCCAATCTATGAAGGCTATGCCTTGCCACATGCCATCCTGCGTCTGGACCTGGCTGGCCGGGATCTCACTGACTACATGATGAAGATCCTGACTGAGCGTGGGTACTCCTTCACAACCACAGCCGAGAGGGAGATTGTCCGTGACATCAAGGAGAAGCTCGCCTATGTAGCCCTAGATTTTGAATCTGAGATGCAGACAGCCAGCTCCTCCTCGTCCTTGGAGAAAAGCTACGAGCTCCCTGATGGCCAAGTCATCACCATTGGCAATGAGCGTTTCAGGTGCCCAGAAACCCTCTTCCAACCCTCCTTCATTGGGATGGAATCTAGTGGGATCCATGAGACCTGTTTCAACAGCATCATGAAATGTGATGTGGACATCAGGAAGGATCTGTACGCCAATACGGTCATGTCCGGTGGAACCACCATGTTCCCTGGGATTGCTGATCGGATGCAGAAGGAAATCACAGCCTTGGCTCCGAGCACCATGAAGATTAAGATCATTGCTCCACCAGAGAGGAAGTATTCAGTATGGATCGGAGGTTCCATCCTGGCTTCTCTCTCCACCTTCCAGCAGATGTGGATCAGTAAGCAGGAGTATGATGAGTCTGGTCCCTCCATTGTCCATCGCAAGTGCTTCTAATGGCCCTGTGTCATGTGTACTTGCTGTGACCATCAGCCTTGATCCACTTGCAGCTGCTGCCAATCCTGCCTTTGGTTTATTGCACATACCGTTATTTACCTCCCCCCCCCCCCCCACCCCCATCCCTTGATGCCTTTGGAGACTGTGACACCAAGTTGCCTGTGAGAATGTTTACAGCATCCCTCCTCTGATGGGTGTGAATGGGCATTGCTGGTTGAGCTATCAACGTCTCTGTTGAAATATTGGCTGCATTTGACAATCTACTTTGTACTTTGCAATTGTCAGATTAACTAACATTTTGAATAAAGTGCTTTACCAATAATTCCCTTGTAGTATTTGACGATATGGTTGCGGAAAACGCTTCTATCTCTTTCTCTCTTTTCTCCAGAAGGGGTAAGTCATTCCGGGTCTGCACCACAGATCAAATTGATGTCAATTGGTGCAGCCATTGCCCACAACTTAAACCTTGCAGTTGCAGTTGAGCCAAGCTTGTCTACAGGCACAGCCATTGAACCTGGCCCCTGTCTACACTCTCAGGTGGAGATAGATGAGCCCTGTGATATTTCCCTCTATTTGGAAGGTTTATTTGCAGCTGTGGCCACATGGAGACTACGAGAGGGAACTGGCAGCGGACATGAGAGCAGTTGGACGTTGTCCCTGAGGGTCATGGTGTACAGGTTTCCACTCCAGTACAAAGTGATTAGAAGTGCTGTGTTGTACTGCGCACACATTGGTCTCCATGATCGCTGAGAGAATTAGAAACGAATCACTCCTGATGAATCCAATGAATTGGTGAACAGGAAGGAGACTGCTGAAAGCTAGTCCTGAATGTGCTCAAAAAGGTCGTGAGTGAGTGCTGTGGCTTTTGTTTAATTGGAACCATTTTTAACTCTGACCCTCACCCCCTCCCCCAAATCTGCAGTTGTTCCAGAACCTTTTCACTGATGTGAGTGCCCACCAGCAGCCCTGGCAGTTCATGGTTTTGATCTTCCTGGCAGTGACCTACCTCTGATTTGGCCCTTGAAGGACAAAAGCAAAGACCACCAGTCACAGGGCCCTAAGGGAGAAGGGGATCTCTGACACCCCTTCCCCAACACCTGGGCACCATTGAACTTGACTTCTGTTTCCCTCAGAACAGCCTTAGTGCAAAGGTAATGGTCGACTTTCCTATGCAATACGACAACAGGTTGTTAACAGGTTGTTGAGGTGACTTTTGACCCAGTTAGTCCACCTTCTCCATCCTTCCCAGAGCTCTGCAGATCACTCTTTTAACGGGGGTGGTGGAGGGAGGGAGAGGTGGTGATGGAATAAATGGAACCTGCTCCTGCTGAGCTTTCCAGCCACGTGTTCCAGCTCGCAGTGAGATGCTGAGAAATGAAACCTCCTCATTGGCTGTTTGGGCCTTATGTCAGGCTGATCAGTAATGATATAAAATAAGATATTTATTTATTAGTCACATGTACATCGAAACACACAGTGAAATGCATCTTTTTGCGTAGAGTGTTCTGGTGGCAGCCCACAAGTGTCGCCACGCCAATGTCTTGCTGCCTAAACTTGCAGAAACCAAACCACAGCCAGCAATGACCTGCTGCAATGGTGTTATATTACCCGGGGGGGGGGGGGGGGTGATGGAAGCAAGCACTTGCACATTTTCTTTAAATGCATGTTTGAAACGCTACATTATAAAAGGCTATGGGCTGAGTACTGTGGAATTCATTGCCACTGACGGCTGTAGAGGCCAAGTCATCGGGTCTATTTAAGGCAGAGATTGATAGGTTCTTGTTTGGTAAGGGGGTTAAGGGTTAGGGAGAAGGCAGGAGAATGGGGCTGAAAAAAAATTAACCATGATTGCATGTCAGAGCAGACTCAATGGGCCAAATGGCCTAATTCTGCTCCTATATGGAAATTGGATTAGTCTATATGGGTACTTGATAACTGGTCTTGAAAGGGTGGGATGATTCTCTGTTCTCTGACTCTAATGCTTAAACATGGGTGATCAATGCAGGCTTTCTACAGGGGAATTGACTGAACAGAACATAGAACAGTATAGCACAGGAACAGCCCCTTCAACCCATGATGTCATGCTGAACTACTTAAACTACTAATTAAATGCCTAACTAAACTAATCCGTTCTGCTTACATAATGTCCATATCCCTCCAGTCTCTGCACATTCATATGTCTATCTAGAGACTTTTAAACACCTCTCATGTATCTGCCTCCACCACCACCCCTGGCAGCACATTCCAGGCACCCACCACTCTGTGTATATATAAAAAAAACTTGGCCCGCACATCTCCTTTGAACTTAACCCCTCTCACCTTAAATGCAGGCCCTCTAGTATTAGACATTTCTACACTGTGAGAAAGATACCGGCTGTCTATCTCTGCCTCTCATAATTTTATAAACTTCCATCAGGTCTCCCCTCAGCCTCCACCACTCCAGAGAAAACAACCCAAGTTTGTTCAACCACACCTTATAGCACATGCCCTCTAATCCAGGCAGCATCCTAGCAAACCTCTTCTGCACCTTTTCCAAAGCCTCTACATCCTTCCTATAATGAGGTGACTGAATGCAATGATGAGAATTGAATGCAATACTCCAGATAAAGTACCTGATGGAATATTTGTGTCTAGTGTTAGCACTGGGAATCCAAGTTACTGGAGTTTAATTTGCACCTCCCACTCCTTCTCATGTTTAACAAGTTTCTTCCTCTTCCTCAAACCTGGAATAAGGATAGACGATAGTAAGAATAAAACCACAACCTGCAAAGTTGGAGATATGATAGAACAGTGATCATGCTCACCAAGCTTTTACCCAAGAGATACACCATTGTCATGGAGCACAGAAAAAGGTCTTTCAACTCATCCTGTCCATGCCAGCCATGAAACACCCATCCATAACAATCCCATTTACCAGCACTTGGTTCGTAGGATTCGATGCCTTGGCGATTCAGGTGCTCATAGAGGTACCTTTTAAATCTTGTGAGAGTCTCTAACTCCACCAGCCCCTTAGGCAATGCATTCCAGTTTCCAACCACTCTGGGTGAAACAATTCTTCCTCAATTCTAAACCTCATACCCCTTAACTTAAACATATGTCCTCTAGTTTCAGATGCCTCTGCTCTGGGGAAAAGTTTCTTATAGTCTCCCTTATCTATCCCTCTCATCTATCAGGTCTTCCCTCCGCTTCCTCGATCCAAGGAAAACAAGCCCAGAAATCCAGTCTTTCCTCATAATTGAAATGTTCCAGCCCTGGCAACATGCTGCCAAATTTCCTCTGCATCCTCTGCAGTGCAATCACTTCCTGCCAATAGTGTGGTAGCCAGAACCATACGGAGTACTCAAGCTGTGGCCCAACCAATGTTTTATAACTATACCATCTCTCTTCTTGTATTCTATTCCAACTAATGAAGGCAAGTGTTCCGTATGCCTTCTTCACCACCTTATCTATCTGAGCTGCCACCTTCAGGGATTCTTGAATTTGTATTGAGGTCCCTCCGTTTCTCACTCCCTAGGACACTACCATTTATTTTTTATGCTCTACTCTTGTTAATTTTTGTAAGATGCATCACGTTACACTTATCAAGATTAAATTCCATCTGCCATTGCTCTGCCCATTTTAGCAACTGATTAATATCATTCTGTAGCTTATCATCCTCATTATCAAGATCACCACAAATTTACTAATCATACCTCCTACATTTGCATCCAAATCGTTAACATCCAAGCAACAATTCCTGTTTACCCTACTGGTCATGGGTTTCCAATCAGAAATATAACTCCCCACCATCATTCTCTGCCTCCTATTACCAAGTCAATTTTGGTTTCAATTTGACAACTTACCTTGGATGCCATGGGCTCTAACCTTTTGGATCAATCTCCCAAGTGAACCATAGAACATAGAACATTACAGCACAGTACAGGCTGTTCGGCCCACAATGTTGTGCTGACATTTTATCCTGCTCTAAGATCTATCTAACCCTTCCCTCCCACATAGCCCCCCATTTCTCTATCATTCATGTGTCTATCTAAGAAGCCTCACTGAAATTCACGTCAATTGAATCAATCACACTTCTCCCATTAATACACTTTCCATACTTCTTCGGAAAATTCAATTAAATTGATCAGACAGGATCTCTCCTTAAAGTTGTGCTGACCATCTTTGATTAATCCCTGCCTTTCCAAATCCTGTCCCTCAGAATTTCTTCCAGTAATTTCCCTACGACTGAAGGTACAAGAGACGGCAGATGCTGGAGTCTGAGGCAACAAACAATCTGCTGGAGGAACTCAGCGGGTCGAGCAGCATCTGTGAGGGGAAAGGAATTGTCGACATTTCGGGGTCGAAACCCTGCCTCAGGGCTGAGTTCTTCCAGCAGATAGTTTGTTGTTCCCTACCACTGACATTAGATTCACAGTTCAGTTATTGTCAGACAGCTTAGGAACTTAAATTCAAATAATTAATTCTGGAATTAATGTCTATTCTTGGGAACAGTGATCATGAAACTATTTGACCATAAAATAAAATCTGTTTGGTTTATTAATCTCCACCTGGAAAAGACCAAATTCTCTCCTAACCCACTTGTTCTTCTAAAGTAATTTTTGTCTGTGTTTAAGGGTTTAAATTGGGAGTGTTGTCCCATACACTAGCCAGGGGACAAGATGGCCATACTTACAGGCAATGTCACAGACTCCTCCATCACAATCCCTGCCACATCTCTCCCACGGTCAAGACAGACCCACTGGAAGAAGTGGCACAATGAGGTACAGATGAGAGAGGGTCACCCTGGGTGTTCTCAACATTGTCTCTAAACCAAAGCTGATGGCAGTAGGTCAAAAATGGGCAAAGAACCTCCTCCTGATTACCACCAAGTGTCTACTCTCAGCTGATGAATCAATGCCACAGCTTGAGCTGGCTGAGTCCTGCTACCATACTAGGTTTATAACAGGTAGTCAGTGAGTATAAACCTACTCCATCCTCACCAATCTACCTGTGGCGAATGCATCTGTCCATAATAGCAATGTTAGAAGTGAGCAGAGCACAGTCCTTGTGAAGACACAGTCACATTTACTTGGTGTAGTGGATCCAGAGATATGAGTTCAAATCCCATTACGACAATATAAATTCTGGTCATTACATAAATCTGTAATTTTAAAAAAGCCAGTCCCAGTAATAGTTGCTATGAAACTACTGGACTGTTGAAAAAACCCATTTGGTTTGCTAATGTCCTTCAGGGAAGGAAAGCTGTTGTCCTTACTTGATGTGATCTACAGGTAACTCCACACCCACCTATATGGAGGACTCTTAACTGCCCACATCCTGTGAATAAATAAAACTACAAGCCCACCTCCATCCTGTAGTGTGGTCCCACAACTGTACTAAATGGGAGAGACTCAGAACAGGCAGCTCAGAATGGGGCCCTCATGAGGCGTCATGGACCATCAGCAGCAGCAGAAAGGCATGAGTCATAGCGATATAGAGCAAGGAGGTAGAGGATCCTGAAGCCCCACACTCAACAATTCAGGAGCAGCTTCTTCCCCTCCGTCATCAGATTTCTGAAACAGTCCATGAACCAAAGAACACTACCTCATTCTTCCTTTTTTTTGCACTATTTATTTATTTTGTAACTTATTGTAATTTTATGTCTTTGCACTGTACTGCTGCCTCAAACAACACATTTCAAGTCACATAAGACAGTGATAATAAACCTGATTCTGATTCTGGAAATAGGGCCTTCTGCCCAACTTGTCCATGGCAACCAAGGTGCCTTCCTGAGTTAGTCCCACTTGCCAGCATTTGGCTCATATCCCTCTAAACCTTTCCTATCCATGGACCTGTCCAAATGTCCTTTAAGCATTGTAATTGTACCCGCCTCTACTACATCCTCTGGCAGCTCGTTCCACACACCCACCACCCTCTGTGTGGAAAACTTGTGCATAGGCCCCTTTTAAATCTCTTCCCTCTCACCTTAAATGCATGCCCTCTAGTTTTGAACTCCCCTACTCTGCGAGAAAGACCGTTACCATTCACCTTGTCTATGCCCCTCATGATTTTACAAACTTCTACAGGCTACTCCTCAGCTTCCTTCACTCCAGGGAAAACAGTCCCAGCCTATCCATCCTCTCCTTGTAATTCAAGCTCTCCAGTCCTGGTAACATCCCTGTGAATCTTTTCTACGCCCTCTCTAGCTTCATTATATCCCTCCTATGGCATAAAGACCAGAACTGCACACAATACTCCAAGTGTGGTCTAACAACATCTCGTACAGTCGATGAAGGCAAGCCTGCTATACACCTTCTTCACCACCTTGTCTACCTGTGGCACCACTTTTAGGAAACTATGTACATGTACCCCTAGGTCTCTCTGTTCTACAACACTCCCCAAGGCTCTGTCATTTACTTTTATATGTCCTGCCCTGGTTTAATTTCCCAAAATGCATCACTTTACACTTACCTGAGTTAAATTCCACCTGCCGTTGCTTGGCCACTTTCCCACTTGATCTGGATCCTGTCGTAGCCTTTGATACCCTTCTTCACTGTCCAGCACACCACCGATGTTGGTGTCATCCGCAAACGTACTAATCACGCCACCTATATTCTTAACCAAGTTATCAACATATATGACAAACAACGGAGGACCCCGCACCGATCCCTGCGGCACATCACTGGTCACAGGCCTCCAATCTGAGAAACAACCTTCCGCCACCACCCTCCGCCTCCTTCCACCAAGGCAGTTTTGTATCCAATTCAAGCTCACCCTGGATCCCATGTGATGTAACCTTCTGGACCAGCCGACCATGCAGGACCTTGTCAAAAACCTTGCTAAAGCCCATGTAGACAACATCTACCATCCTGTCCTCATCAGTCCTCTTGGTTGCCTCTTCAAAAAGTTCAATCAAACTCGTGAGACACGATTCCCCCCCCCCCCCCCCCCCACACACACACAAAGCCACACTAACCAATTCTGGTCTTTCCAAATGCAGGTCGATCCTGTCCTTCAGAATCCCCTCCAGTAACCTTCCTACCACTGATGTAAGGCTCACCAGCCTGTAGTTCCCTGGCTTGTCCCTGCAGCCCTTCTTAAATAAAGGCACAACTTAAGCCACCCTCCAGTCTTCCAGTACTTCATGGATGGGTGAATTAGTAAGTTTGCAGACGACATAAAGGTTGGAGGCATTTGGATAGTGTAGAAGGTTGCCAAAGGATACAATAGGATATAGATCAGTTGCAGATATGGATAGAGAGATGGCAGATATTTAATATGGGCAAGTGTGAGGTGTTGCACTTTGGGAGGTCAAATGTAAAGGGAAAGTAAACAGTTAATGGCAGGACCCTTAACAGAATTGATGTACAGAGGGATCTTGGGGTCCAGGTCCATTGCTCCCTGAAAGCAGCCGCACAAGTTGATAGGGTGGTCTATGGCATGCTTGCCTTTATTAGTCGAGGCACTGAGTTCAAGAGTCAGGAAGTGTTGCAGCTTTATAAAACTCTGCTTAGGCCACATCTGGAGTACTTCATTCAGTTCTGGTGGCCCTGCTACAGGAAGGATGTAGAGGCTTTGGAGAGGGTGCAGAAGAGCCTTACCAGGATGTGATATAAGGAGAGGTTGGCCAAACTTGTGTTGTTTACTCTGGAGCAGCGGAGGCTGAGGGGAGACCTGATGGAAGTTTATAAAATTATGAGAGGCATAGATACAGTAGACAGCCGGTATCTTTTTCCCAGGGTTAAAATGTCTAATACTAGAGGGCATGCATTTAAGGTGGGAGGGGGAGAGTTTAAAGGAGACATGCGGGGCAAGTTTTTTAGACAGAGAGTGGTGGGTGTCCACTGCCAGGGGTGGTAGTGGAGGCAAATACTATAGAGGCGTTTAAGAAGCTCTTCGATAGGCACATTAATATGCAGGCACTGTAGTGTAGCGGTTAGCGTAACGCTATTACAGCGCCAGCGACCCAGGTTCAATTCCAGCTGCTGTCTGTAAGGAGGTTGTACGTTCTCCCCGTGTCTGCGTGGGTTTCCTCCGGGTGCTCCGGTTTCCTCCCACGTTCCAAAGACGTACGGGTTAGGAAGTTGTGGGCATGCTATGTTGGCGCCGGAAGCGTGGCGACACTTGTGGGCTGCCCCCAGAACACTCGACACAAAAGATACATTTCACTGTGTGTTTTGATGTACATGTGACTAATAAATAAATGTTATCTTGTATGCATAAAAAGGAGGGATATAGACCAGGGGCAGGTAGAAGGGACTAGGTGTCATTAACTTATTTAGTTTAGTGCAACATGAGCCTGTTCCTGTGCTGTACTACTCATGTTCTACATTCTACTTCTCTGCCAGGACCCCACCAATTTCTTTCCTTGCTTCCCACAACATCCTAGAACACACTTGGTCAGGCCCCAGGGATTTATCCACTTTTATGCACCTCAAGACCGCCAACATCTTCTCCTTCATTATATTGGTATGTTTCAAGACATTACTGTTCTCTTCCCTGAATTCCCAGTTGCCATGACCTTCTCCACAGTAAATACAGATGAATAATATTTTCATTTAAGACCTTGCCCGTCTCCTGCGGCTCCACATATAGATGACCACACTGATCCTTAAAGGGATCTATTCTTTCCTTGATTACCCCTTTTTCTCTTAATATACTTAGAAATCTCCTTTACCTATCTGCCAAGGATATCTTATGTCCCCTTTATGCCCTCCTGATATCCCCCCCTTAAGTGCACTCCTACGTCCCTTATATTCCTCGAGGGATTCTCTTGACCCAAGCTGCCTAAACCTGAAATATGCCTAGTTCTTTTTCCTGACCAGAGCCTCAATATCCCTCGTCAGCCAGTGTTCCCCAATCCTACCAGCCTCGCCCTTCACTCTAACAGCCAACCCGGTGGAGCTGGAATAAAGGACAGCAGGCATCATACACAGGAAGGGGCAGAAGGTATTAGGCAATGATAATCAAAGCCAGAAGCAATGAATCAGATCGGCCCCTGTCACCCTGCTACTCTGGTCATGAATGATGCCAGACAACAAAAGAGCTTACAGAAGATGGAGGGTCCAGGAGCAATCTGATTGGCAACCATGCTTGGCCAGGGGTGCTGTGAGGATACTCTGTCTCCACTTCCTCCTAAGATCCCCCATACCACAGAAGCCAATCTTCAGCCAATTTGATTCCCACTACATAGTATCAAGAAAGTTCTGAGAGCATTTGATCTACAAAAGCTATGAGAGCAGAGAGTGTGTGTGTCCTGTGAGTGTGTACAGTGTGCGGTGAGTGTGTACAGGCAGTGACAATGTGCAGTGTATGTGTACTGGCAGGAGACGGTACATATGTAAAATATGCGGTGTGTGTCTGTGTCTGTGCCTGCAGTGGAATGTGAACCATATGTTCAGACTGGTGGCTTTGTCAAATTCCACTTGGAGAGTAGGGCTAGAGAGCTGGAGTCTGAGGAGTGGTGGTCATGTCTTGGACAGGGGCTTCAAGAATTGGGGGAAAGTAGTGTTTGGGGGGAGGGGGAGAGAGAGACAGAGAGAGAGAGACAGAGAGAGAGAGACAGAGAGAGAGAGAGACAGAGAGAAATAGAGAGAGACAGACAGAGAGAGAGGCAGAATGAGTGAGACACACACTTCCATTGCTAAATTGAACAGTGGTTTTGAAACAAACTTTATCATTAAAAACAGAATAGAAAATGCAAAAATGTACTAATCAGAAAGTCACCGTTGGATAAAGGAACCAATAAATGACTGGCATTCTCGGATCCACCCAAGAGGCAATTCGCTGCTCTTGGCTCCTCCTCCTGATTCTCATTGCCTGGTAATCCGAAGGTGGTGCAGAGAAGGGTTGGGCACTATATAAAAAAAATAGGGGTAGGCAGTATTCTTGCAGAGCTCCTTCCTCGTAACTGGAGTGAAGTTAGTGCTCTGTGAGAGGCAGTGAGTGTGGCTTAATGTTCATGTTCTGGGCTAACTTTTGAGCAGCAAATTTTATTGTTGGGTTATATTGGGAGTTTATGCAAGGAAATGAGACTAGGTTTAATTTTCTGTGTGGTTTGGGGCTGTGCTTGTGTTCATATTTCAGTGCTAATGAGTTTTCCTTCTATTTCAGTCACTTCCCGCTCACTGTAAGCCATGGCTGATGATGAGATTGCAGCGCTGGTGGTGGACAATGGATCCGGGATGTGCAAGGCTGGGTTTGCGGGGGATGATGCCCCCAGAGCCGTGTTTCCCTCCATTGTGGGGCGGCCACGACACCAGGTGAGTCCCCCGGTTGTAAGCTTCCTTCCATTTATCCTGCTTTGTTCTTAGTGAAGTGTTCTGTTGAGTTGCAGCCTGTCTTTTGGGGATTGTGTAGTACATGTATCCATTGATGTATCTTTTATCTAAATTTATTTTATCTGAATTTTATCTGAATTTATCTAATTCAGCTTGTTAATTTCTTTTCCCCCCTCTGTAAAAGTGGGAGAGCTGAGCCTCAGAACTAGGGCTGTGCTGTGGTGCGTTCTGCAAGGCTCAAAGAGAACCCGGGCACTTCCTTCCTCTTAACTGGAACTGTGGGCTTAGTGTTAACTTGCCTCTCCTGTAACTTAAGCCAAACCTGCTTTTCTTTGTATTTTTTCCCCCACAGAGTCTACTCTGGACTATTTAGTGCGTTATCTCATTTACCTGCCTTCAGTAACACTTGCTTAACAACATTTGATCTGAACTGACTGCAGCCTTGCAACATTTTGTGAAGTTTCAGGATTTCTGTGCAGAATGTCTTCTTATCTTTCCCCTACACAGCCTGGCTTTGGTTTTAGGATGGTTCCCCCTATTTTCTGGGGTTCACTCCCTCCCCATTTTACACTCACTTTGAAACTCCTGAAAAGAATGAGGCTAAAAGATGGTAAATCCCAAGGACCTAAAATGAAATTCCAGAGTCTTGACGGGATGCTTTTATCTGCCACTGGTGCAGCAGTTGGTGCTGCTTTCTCAGCTCCAGGGGCTTGGGTTTGAATTGGACTGGGCGCTGAGTTTGTACATTCTATCTGACTATATGGGGATTCCCTGGCTGCTCTGGTTTCCCGTCTCTCATCCTGGTTGGGTAATTTAAAGTAGATGATGCTCCTTTGGTGGAGCTAATTGGCAAAAGAATTGAATGGGAGTTGGGCTTGTAAGGGAATTGGTTGGAAGTGTTTGGAGAAGTGAGAGGGAATGGGACCAATGGATTGCTCCCTGGGACTGGATCGATCAAATGGCCTTCCCTTTTATGAGATGTCTATATTCTGGAGTTACTTCTGAAGATCAGGGGGTAGCAAATGTGATATTGTTATTTAGGATAGGGAGACAATGGAACTACTGACCTGTTAGCCTGATGTCAGTGTGTGTTTGGGGATGGGGAATGCTGCGATCTATAAGAAGAATGTGATGTGACATTTCTCAAAATTGTGTAAAGTTGATGTGAATTTATGAAAATGGTATTTGGAATCGGAATTTTGCAGCAGGGAAATAGGCCCAACATACCTTCCTGAGCTACCGTAGTTCCATTTGGCCAATATCCTTCTAAACTTTTCCTATCCATGTATGTGTCTAAATGTCTTTGAAGCATTGTAATCGTACTTGCCGCTACCACTTCCTCAGTCAGCTTGTTCCAATATACCCACCACTGTCTGTGGAAAAACTTGCCTTGATTCTTTAAATCTCTCAAACCTGTGCCCTCTCATTTTAGACTCCCCTACCCTAGCAAAAAGACTTTGACCATTCACTTATCTATGCCCCTCATGATTTTATAAACCTCTAAGGTCACCCCTCAGCTTCCTACGTTCTGGGAGTGGGGTGAAATCCACAGCCTATCCAGTCTCTTTATAACTCAAGCGCTCCATTCCTGATAATGTTCTTGTGAATCTTTTTTGTACTCTTTCCAACTTAATGACATCCTTTCTATAGTTAGGCAACCAGAACTTATCAGGTGGATCTGCTCTCCCCTCCTCCCTCACATCAGCCTATCACTGTCTCTTACCTGCATCTACCTATGGTGATAGGTGCTCACCCCGCCTCCCCTCTTTTGTCCACCTATCACTGCTCTGCTTTTCCCTCCTATATATTGGGCTTCCCCTTTTCCTTCTTCAGTCCCAAAGAGGGGTCCTGACCCGAAACGTTGACCGCCTGCTTTTCTCCACAGATGATGCCTGGCCTGCTGATTTCCTCCAGCATCATCGTGTTTTTCATCTAGATTCCAGCATCTGCAGTCTTTTGTTTCTCCAGAACTTACAGAAGTGTTTTAAAATTGAGAGGCATTGATAAGGTGGTCAGTAACAGTCTTTTCCCCCGGGTAGGGTAGTCCAAAACTAGGGGGCATAGATTTGGGGTGAGAGGGGAAATATTTAAAAGAGAACTGAGGGGCAACTTTTTCATGCACAGGGTGTTGAGTATATGGAACGAACTGCCAGAGGAAGTGGTTGAAGCAAGTACAATAGTATCATTTAAGAAGCACTTGGATAGGTTGTTGGAGGAGCAGGGCTTAGAGGGATATGGGGCAAATGTGGCAAATTGGGACTAGCTGGATGGGCACCAAGGTTGGCATGGACTTGTTGGTGTGAGGGGCCTGTATCCATGCTGTATTGCTCTTTGACTCTATAACTGCACACAATACTCCGTGTGGTCTCACCAACATCCTATACACTGTAACATAACATCCCAACTCCTCTACACAATTCCCTGTCCAATGAAGGCAAGCGTGCCATACACTGTCTTCACTACCTATGTCAATACATTTGGGAAACTATGTATTCTTACCCCTAGGTTTCTGTTCTCCAACATTCTTCAGAGCCCTGACATTTACTGTGCAAGTACTACCCTAGTTTAACTTGCCAAAATCCAACATGTCACACTTTCCTAAGTTAAATTCTGCCTGCCATTCCTTGGCCCACATTCCCAGTATTTGACTAACCTAATGAAGCTCTGGAGGGATTTATTAGAAGGGTAGATAAGGGCAGAGCCAGTGGTTTTCGATTTTCAGGATGCTTTCAATAAGGTCAAACATGGCAAGAGGGTGAACAAGGTTCTTGTCACTACACAAGGCCATTAACACTGGTCCATGCTAGTTTCCAACAACAATCCCACCATGCCCCTGCAACTTGACCTTTCTCACATCCACCAACTCCTTGCTCTAAACCCACACTAAAGGGTGATGTACAGCAGCCAATTGACCTACCTGCACATCTCTGATGTGGGAGAAAGCCAGAACACTTGAAGGGAACTCATAGTCACAGGGGATGCAAACTCCACACAAGCAGCATTGGAGGTTGGAATTAAACTGAGGTTTCTGAAGCTGAGGCATCTGCACTGCATGCTGCACTACTAAGCCACCTGTGCAACACATAGTTGGTAAAATAATAGTGTGGAGTTGGTTTGTTAACACAGGAAACTGAAGGGGGAAAAGTTCTTCCTTGAGCTGGCGGGCTGTGACTATTGTGATACTGCAGGGATTGGTTCTTTATAATTTTGCATCGATTTGGCTGAGGGAGCAAATGTACTATTTCCCATGTGCTGATCAGACAAACCCAAACGGGAATGTATGTGATGAAGATGCAAAGGGATTTTGTAGGGATGTAGACTAGTAGTAAGTGGGCAAATGTTTGGTGTGGGGGCTGGGGGTGGGGGAGGTTAAGCAAATAATGTAGAAAATCTAACAGTGCTGAACATTTTTAAATGTGAGATTGAGCAATGTTTTTCAAAGGGACCTGTGTGTCCTTGTCTAGTCACTAAAAGCTCATCTGCATGTATAGCAGGCAATTAAGAAATGCAACAGGTATGTTACCTTTAATTCAAGAAGGTTTCAATGCAACATATCTTCCGACAGCTTAGATGTCCCCCAAAGGCCCTGTATAGTGTACAATTTCCCTCTTGTATAAGGATGTATTAGATCTAGAGGGAGTGCAGCAAGAGATTTGCTAGATTGGGTCCTGGGATGGTAGGGTTTGGTAGCTTTGGTGTCTTCTTTCAAACGAGACTAATGAACTCATTGAGATGTAAAAATGCTTGCTGTCTTAACAGGGTAAATATGGGGAAGGTTTCCACTTGGTTAAGAAGGCCAGAGCTGTTTTGCCTTCTCATAAAGGCAGGCTACTTAAGGCTGAAATGAGGGTAATTCCTTGAGTCAAATTAATCATTGGAAATCTCCTCAAGAGGGCGGTGGACTCAGTCATCAATCAAATCTGAGATTGATCAGCCCTTGGATTGCTGGATATAAAGAGTGCAGGGTAATGGTTTTCATGTAGAAGCTCACCTGTGATGTTGAATTGTGGTGCAGACTTGGGCTAGATGACCTACCCTACTTGAGTATCAGTATTTGATTTTATCCTAGTATTTTGACTGTTTTGGCCCCAGTGTCAATCTAGAGATGAAAAAACAACAAGATGCTGGAGGAACTCAACAGTTCAAGCAGCATTCATCAAGAAAAGCAGACAGTCAATGTTTCGGGTCAGGACCCTTCCTCAGGACCAAGGGTCCCACCGCTACACAGTCCGACAGCCCCACTCCCCTCCTCGCTCTGCGTCGGAGGTTCCCACCACCAAAAAGTCTGTTGTTTTCCACAGATGCTGCCTGACCTGCTGAGTTCTTCCAGCATCTTGTTTTTTCATCTAGGTTCCAGCATCTGCAGACCTTTGTTTCTCTAGTCAATCTAGAGATCCTACAAGGCCAATACCAGAATGAACACTATCCATTGGGATTAGATCAAGTGTTCCATTACTCTTCAGGTGTACAAGGAACCTCTCTCCACTCTCTCATAATATTTCAGTTTCACTTTCTAGGTTGTGTTTGCTGCTTTGGTGCTACAGTGATTCCACTGAAGGTGTATCCCGCCTTCTCCAGAGGCAATCCTTTGTGGCTGGGCGGTGGCCAATCCAACTTCAGTAGAATAGCTTGCACTCTTGACCCACATTACATCATGGATTTGGGGGTTGGGGAGCTGGGAAAGAACAGAGATGTGGTTTTTGTGAATCAGCAATGATTTGTATTGAATGTAGCAGAGTTTGAAGGGCTGAATGGCCTTTTTCTACTTGATGCTGCCACAGCACCTGTTAACTGTTATAAAAGGTCTGTAGGAGATGAGACACAAGACTTGAATATCATCTGGCCTTTAGTAGACTTCTTTATCCTGCATATTGTAAGTTCATACTTTATCCAATTTCTCCATTCTAGGGTGTGATGGTGGGAATGGGTCAGAAAGACAGCTACGTTGGTGATGAAGCCCAGAGCAAGAGGGGCATCCTGACCCTGAAATATCCAATTGAGCACGGGATTGTGACCAACTGGGATGACATGGAGAAGATCTGGCACCACACTTTCTACAATGAGCTGAGAGTGGCCCCAGAGGAGCACCCTGTCCTCCTCACAGAGGCGCCCCTCAATCCCAAAGCCAACCGGGAGAAGATGACCCAGATCATGTTTGAGACCTTCAACACCCCAGCCATGTACGTTGCCATTCAAGCTGTGCTGTCCTTGTACGCCTCTGGCCGCACCACTGGTATTGTGCTAGATTCTGGAGACGGTGTGAGTCACACCGTGCCAATCTATGAAGGCTATGCCTTGCCACATGCTATCCTGCGTCTGGACCTGGCTGGCCGGGATCTCACCGACTACATGATGAAGGTCCTGACTGAGCGTGGGTACTCCTTCACAACCACAGCCGAGAGGGAGATTGTCCGTGACATCAAGGAGAAGCTCGCCTATGTGGCCCTAGATTTTGATTCTGAGATGCAGACAGCCAGCTCCTCCTCATCCCTGGAGAAAAGCTATGAGCTCCCTGATGGCCAAGTTATCACCATTGGCAATGAGCGTTTCAGGTGCCCAGAAACCCTCTTCCAACCCTCCTTCATTGGGATGGAATCTAGTGGGATCCATGAGACCTGTTTCAACAGCATCATGAAATGTGATGTGGACATCAGGAAGGATCTGTACGCCAATACGGTCATGTCCGGTGGAACCACCATGTTCCCTGGGATTGCTGATCGGATGCAGAAGGAAATCACAGCCTTGGCTCCAAGCACCATGAAGATTAAGATCATTGCTCCACCAGAGAGGAAGTATTCAGTATGGATCGGAGGTTCCATCCTGGCTTCTCTCTCCACGTTCCAGCAGATGTGGATCAGTAAGCAGGAGTATGATGAGTCTGGTCCCTCCATTGTCCATCGCAAGTGCTTCTAATGGCCCCGTATCATGTGTACTTGCTGTGACCATCAGCCTTGACCCTTTTGCAGCTCCCATCAACCCTGCCTTTATGATTTAGTGCACACTCAATGATTCCATCCTTCCCATTGAAAGGATAACTAGCAGGCCATGCCACTACTTCCTACTTCCATGATGCCATGTTTTGGGTGGGATGGAGGGGAGAGTTACTCCATTGAAACATTTCTGGGAGTGGAATGGCAAGGGTTAGTCATACCTCCTGACTTTGTACCATTGTGGATTTGCTTTTATTGCAAAAATAAAGACTTTTTTTTGTCAATCTTGTTTAATGTTTTTCACTGCAGCAAAATTGCACTTAAGAAAATCATTTGTCATAGTCAGTTGTACAGCACAGAAACAAGCCCTTCAGCCCACTATGTTTTTGCCGCCCATCATGCATATCGATACTAACCCCACTTGCCTGTATTAATTCCACATCTCTCTATGCCCTGCTTATTCAACTACATGTCCAGATGCCTCTTAAATGTTGTTACTGTTCCTGCCTCCACCCCCTCTGGCAAAAAGTAGTTCCAGACTCCAACTATTTTTTGTATCTGTGGTTGTGGCGGGGGGGGGGGGGGGAATTTGCCCCTCAGATACCCTTTAAAACTCTTCCCTCTTGCCTTGAACCTATGCCCTCCAGTTTAGAATCTGCCACCATTGGGTAGACAGTCAGTGTCAGTTTCCCATCTGCCTCTTATAGTTTTATACACCTCTATCATGTCACTTCTCAGCCTCCTTTGCACCAGTGGAAATGGTCCCAACCTATATCTCAAGCCCTCTAATCCAGGCAACATCCTTGTGAATATTTTCTGCACCCTCTCTAACTTAATCACATCTTTTCTGTAATGTGGCAGCCAGATATGCTCACAATACTCCAAATGCAGCCTAACCAGTGTTTTGTACAATGATGAAAAACACTATGATGCTGGAGGAACTCAGCAGGCCAGGCAGCATCCGTGGAGAAAAGCAGGCGGTCAACGCTTGGGGTCAGGACCCTTCTTCAGGACTGAAGATAGAAAAAGGGGAAGCCCAATATATAGGAGGGAAAAGCAGAGCAGTGATGGGTGGACAAAAGAGGGGAGGTGGGGTGGGCACAGGGTGGTGATAGGTAGATGCAGGTAAGAGACAGTGATGGGCAGGTGTGGGGGAGGAGGGGAGAGCAGATCCACCGGGGGGTGGGTCAAAGGGAAGGAGAGAAAGGAAAAAAAAGGTAGAAAAGAGAGATAGGCTAGGAAAGGGAAGAAGAAGCATGGTGGTGGGGGGTGTGGGGAAGGAGGGTGGGGATTACTTAAAGTGGGAGAATTCAATGTTCATGACATTAAGCTGCAAGGTTCCAAGAGCATTTTGTACAACTGTAACAGGACATCCCAACTCTTGTACTCAATGCCTTGGCCAAGGAAGGCAAGCATGCCATGTGCCTTCTTCACCATCCTTTCTACCTATGTTGCCATTTTTTAGGGAACTATGTAGTTGTACCTTAGGTCTCTCCATGAAACAACACTCCCCAGGATGCTCCCATTCACTCTGTATATCCTGCCTTAAACTAACTTCCCAAAACACAAGTACAAAGTAATGAATGACTTAAATTCCCTCTGTATTCCTTTGCCTGCTTTCCCAGTTGAACAATATCCTGTTGTAACCCTTCATCATTTCCACTAGCTGCAACAGGATCCCATCATCATTCACATCTTCATCTCCCCACTGCTTTCTGCAAGGTCTACCCGCTGCATAACTCCCTGGTTCTCTTATCCCTACATACCCACATGCCTCTCCCCATACCCTGGCACTTTACCCTGCAAATGTAGTAAATGCAACCACCTCCCTGCCCCACCTCCCTCACCATCATCTAGGGATCCAAACAGTCTTTCTGGGTGAGGCAGAGATTCGCATGCACCTCCTCCAACCTCAGTCTACTGCATTATCTGATCTCAATGTGGTGCAGACGAGGCTCTGTCCGTACAGACCCCTCACTGCCAGGGTGAGGCCAAATGTAAACTAGAATAACACTTCATTCTGCCTGGGTAGTCTATAACAACAATGGTATGAACGTTGAATGTTCCAGCTTCAGGTAACTCACACTCCCTGTGCTGCTTTCTCTCTCTACTCCTCATCCCTCCCTCATCCGGTTCCACTTATCACCTTCCTTTCATATCAGATTCCAGCACCTTGTTTCCACTTAAGAGTCATAGAGCAATACTGCAAGGATACAGGCCCTTCGGCCCAACAAGTCATGCCAACCACATTGTCCACGCAGCTAGTCCCAATATCCTGCATTTGGCCCCTATCCCTCCAAGCCCCACCCCTCTGCTTACCTATCCAAGTGCTTCTTAAATGATACTGTTGTACCTGCCTCACCCACTTCCTCTTGACAGCTTGTTCCATATGCTCACCACCCTCTGCGTGGAAAAGTTGTTGCTTAGGTCCCTTTTAAATCTTTCCCCCCTCAACCTAAACCTTTGCTCCCTAGTTTTGGACTCCCCTGCCCTGGGGGAAAGACTGTCACTATCCACCTTATCTATGCCTCTCATAATTTCAAACTTTTCGAGAAGAGATCCCCTCATTCTCCCATGTTCCAAGGAATAAAGACCAAGCCTGGCCAACCTCTCCGTATAACTCAGGCCCTCTAGTCCTGGCAACATCCTCATAAATCTTTTCTGAACTCCTTCCAGTTTAATATCGCCTTTCCTATAACAGGGCGACCAAAACTGAACATAATACTCCAAGTGCGGCCTCACCAACGACTTATTGAACTGTAACATAATGTCCCAACTCCTATACTCAGTGCCCTGACTGATGAAGGTCAGCGTGCTAAACACCTCTTTCACCACCTTGTCTACCTGTGACACCACTTTCAACAAACTATACATTTGTACTCCTAGGTCCCTCTGTTCCATTACATTCCCTAATGCCCTACCATTCATAGTATAAGTCCTATGCTGGTTTGACTTTCCAAAATGCAACACCTCACACTTATCTGTATTGGTAAGATAAGATATTTATTTATTAGTCACATATACATTAAAACATACACAGCGAAATGCATCTTTTTGCGCTACTGAGAACATGCTGGAGGCAGCTCGCGAGTGTCGCCACTCTTCCGGCTCCAACATAGCATGCCCACAACTCCTAACCCGTACGTCTTTGGAATGTGGGAGGAAACCAGAGCACCCGGAGGAAACCCACGCAGACGCACAGGGAGAACGTACAAACTCCTTACAGACAGTGGCTGGAATTGAACTCGGGTCGCTGGCGCTGTAATAACGTTACGCTAACTGCTACACCACCGTGCTGCCACTTACCACTCTTCGGCCAACATCCCTAACTGATCAAGATCCCCCTGGAACCTACAATAGCCTTCTTCACGATCAACAACACCTCCTAATTTCATGTCATCTGCAAGCTTACTTATCAAGCCTTTCACATCCAAATCATATATATAAATAACAAGGGTCCCAACATCAACCCCTGCGGCACACCACTCATCACTGGCCTCCATTCCAAGAAACAACCTTCAACCACCACCTTCTGCTTCCTACCTCTGGGCCAATTTTGAATCTACCAAACTAGATCTCTCTTGGTTCCATGGGACCTAACCTTCCAGACCAGCCTGCCATGAGGGACCTTGTCAAAGGCCTTGCTCAAGTCCAAATTGACAACATCCACTGCCCTACCCTCATCTGCCCTTTTGGTTACCTCTTCAAAAAACTCTAAAAGATTCATTAAGCAGAACTTTCCACACACAAAGCCATGCTGACTCCTCCCAATCAGGCTCTGTCTATCCAAATGCTAGTAGATCCTGTCCCTCAGAACTCTCTCTGGTAACCTCCCCACTACTGATGTCAGGCTGACCAGCTTGTAGTTGTCCTTGCTACCCTTCTTAAACAACGGAACGCCATTGGCCACTTTCCAGTCTTCGGGAACTTTACCCTGTCCCCTTTGACCCTCACCAACTTTTATTGACGCACCATAAAAACCATCCTATCTGGATGCATCACGGCTTGGTACGGCAACTGTTCTGCCCTGGACCAAAAGAAACTGCGGAGAGTTTTGGACACAGCCCAGCACATCACCGAAACCAGCCTCCCCTCTGTGAACTCTGTCTATACCTCTCGCTGCCTTGGTGAAGCAGCCACCATAATCGAAGTCCCCACCCACCCAGGTCATTCTCTCTTCTCTCCTCTCCCATCAGGCAGAAGATACAGGAGCCTGAGGGCACATACCACCAGGCTCAAGGACAGCTTCTATCCCACGGTGATAAGACTATTGAAGGTTTACATAGACATAGAAATAATAGAAAACCTACAGCACAATTCAGGCCCTTCGGCCCACAAAGCTGTGCCAAACATGTCCCTACCCTAGAAATTACTAGGCTTACCCATAGCCCTCTATTTTTCTCAGCTCCATGTACCTATCCAACAGCCTCTAAAAAGACCCTATCATATTCGCCTCCACCACCGTTGCCAGCAGCCCATTCCACGCACTCACCACTCTTTGAGTAAAAAACTTACCCCTGACATCTCCTCTATACCTATCCCCAGCAACTTAAACGGATGTCCTCTTGTGGCCACCATTTCAGCCCTGGGGAAAAGCCTCTGACTATCCACCCGATCAATGCCTCTCATCATCTCATATACCTCTATCAGGTCCCCCCTCATCCTCCGTCGCTCCAAGGAGAAAAGGCCGAGTTCCCTCAACCTGCTTTCATAAGGCATGCTCCGCATTCCAGGCAGCATCCTTGTAAATCTCCTCTGCACCCTTTCTATGGCTTCCACATCCTTCCTGTCGTGAGGCGACCAGAACTGAGCACAATGCTCCAAGTGGGGTCTGACCAGGGTCCTATATAGCTGCAACAATACCTCACGGCTCCATTTCCCTTATACGATGAGACTCTTGACCTCACAATCTGCTCTGTTTGACCTTGCACCTTATTTTCTACCTGTAATGCACTTCCCTGTAGGTATGACACTTTACTCTATATTCTGTTATTGTTTTTACCCTGTACTACCTCAATGCACTGTGTAATGAATTGATCTGTACGAACAGTATGTAAGACAAGTTTTTCATTGTACCTTGGTACAAGTAACAATAATAAACCAATACCAATACCAATACCACTCGGTCAGGCCCTGGGGATTTATCCACCTTAATGCACTGTAAGAATGCAAATACCTCCTCCCTGTTAATATGAATGTTTTCCAAAACATCTCCACTTGTTTCCCTTGAGCAACTATGATTTTCTCCTCAATTAACACAGAGGAGAAATAGTCGTTAACAATCCCACCCATCTTCTGTGGCTCGAGACATAGGCAGTCCTGCTGATCTCTAAAGGGATCTACTCTCTTCCTAGCCACCTTTTTACTCTTAATATATCTATAGAACCTCTTGGGATTTTCCCTAACCTTCAGATCCATCTCATACTCTCTCTTTGCCCTCCTGATTTCCCTCTTAAGTGGATTCTTAATCTTTTTATAGTCATCAAGGGATTCACTTGTCCCCGACCTCCTAAATCCAATGTATGCTTCCTCCTTTTTCTTGACCAGGCCCTCAATATGTTGCCAGGCTTACCCTTCACCCTAACAAGGACATGCTATCCCTGGACTCTTGATATAGGACATTGAACATAGAACAGTACAGCACAGGAACAGACCGTTCAGCCCATGATGTTTTGCCAACCTAATTAAATTAGTATCAAATGCCCAACTAAACTAATCACTTCTGCCTATTCAATGTCCATATGCCTCTATTTCCTGCACATTCATGAGCCTATCTAAGAGCCTCTTGAATGTCTCTATCGTATTTGCCTCCACCACCACCCCCAGCAGCGCATTCCAGGGACCCATCATTCTCTGTGTAAAAAACTTGCCCCGCACATCTCCTCTGAACTTACCCCGTCTCACCTTAAATGCATGTCCTCTGGTATTAGACATTTCAACCCTGGGAAAAAGATACCAGCTGTCTTCTCTCCCTTTGCCTCCCATAATCTTATAAACATAGAACATAGAACAATTACAGCACAATTCAGGCCTTTCGGCCCACAAAGCTGTGCCGAACATGTCCCTACCCTAGAAATTACTAGGCTTACCCATAACCCTCTATTTTACTCAGCTCCATATACCTATCTAACAGTCTCTTGAAAGACCCTATCGTATCAGCCTCCACCACCAATGCCGGCAGCCCATTCCACGCACTCACCACTCTCTGAGTAAAAAACTTACCCCTGACGTCTCCTCTATATCTACTCCCCAGCACCTTAAACCTATGTCCTCTTGTGGCCACCAATTCAGCCCTGGGGAAAAGCCTCTGACTATCCACCCTATCAATACCTCTCATCATCTTATACACCTCAATCAGGTCCCCCCTCATCCTCCGTCGCTCCAAGGAGAAAAGGCCGAGTTCCCTCAACCTGCTTTCATAAGGCATGCTCCGCATCCCAGGCAGCATCTTTGTAAATCTCCTCTGCACCCTCTCTATGGCTTCCACATCCTTCCTGTAGTGAGGCGACCAGAACTGAGCACAATACTCCAAGTGGGGTCTGACCAGGGACCTATATAGCTGCAACAATACCTCACGGCTCCTAAATTCAACTCCCCGATTGATGAAGGACAATACACCATATGCCTTCTTAACCACAGAGTCAACCTGCGCCGCCACTTTGAGTGTCCTATGGACTCGGACCCCAAGATCCCTCTGATCCTCCACACTGCCAAGAGTCCTACCATTAATACTATATTCCACCAACATATTTGACCTACCAAAATGAACCACTTCACACTTATCTGGGTTGAACTGCATCTACCACTTCTCAGCCGAACTCTGCATCCTATCTATGTCCCTCTGTAACCTCTGACAGCCCTCCAAACTATCCACAACACCCCCAACCTTCGTGTCATCCGCAAACTTACTAACCCATCCCTCCACTTCCTCATCCAGGTCATTTATAAAAGTCACAAATAGTAAGGGTCCCAGTACAGATCCCTGAGGTACACCACTGGTCACCGACCTCCACTCAGAATACGACCCCTCAACAACCACTCTTTGCCTTCTGTGGGCCAGACAGTTCTGGATCCACACTGCAATGTCCCTTTGGATCCCATGTCTCCTCACCTTCTCCATAAGCCTCGCATGGGGTGCTTTATCAAATGCCTTGCTGAAATCCATATACACTACATCTACTACTCTCCCTTCATCGATGTGCTTAGTCACATCCTCAAAAAATTCAATCAGGCTCGTAAGGCAGGACCTGCCCTTAACAAAGCTGTGCTGACTATTCCTAATCATATTATACCTCTCCAAATGTTCATAAATCCTGCCTCTCAGGACCTTCTCCATCAGCTTACCAACCACTGAGGTAAGACTCACCGGTCTATAATGTCCTGGGCTATCCCTACTCCCCTTCTTGAATAAGGGAACAACATTCGCAACCCTCCAATCTTCTGGAACCTCTCCCGTCTCCATGGATGACACAAAGATCTTCGTCAGAGGTTCCGCAATCTCCTCCCTCACGTCCCACAGCAATCTGGGGTGCATCTCATCCGGTCCCGGCGACTTATCTAACTTGATGCTTTCCAAAAGTTTCAGCACCACCTCTTTTCTAATATCTACATGCTCAAGCTTTTCAGGCCACTGCAAGTCCCCACTACAATCCCCCAGATCTTTTATCCATGGTGAATACTGATGTAAAGTATTCACTAAGTACCTCCACTGTTTCTTCCGGATCCATACACACTTTCCCATTGCTGCACTTGATAGGCCCTATCCTTTCGCATTTCATCCTCTTCACATACTTGTAGAACGCCTTGGGGTTTTCCTTAATCCTGCCCACCAAGGCCTTCTTATGTCCCCTTCTGGCTCTCCTAATCTCTTTCTTAAGTTCCTTCCTTTTAGCCTTGTACTCCTCCAGATCTCTACCTTTACCTAGCTCTCTGTACCTTTTGTATGCTTTTCTTTTCCTTTAGACTAGATTTCTTCTAGCCTTCGTACACCACGGTTCCTGTATCCTATCATGACTCCCCTGTCTCATCGGAACATGTCTGTTCAGAGCTCCACACATATATCCCCCGAATATTTGTCACATATCTTCTGTACTTTTCCCAGAGAACATCTGTTCCCAATTTAATCTTCCAATTACCTGCCTGAGAGCCTCATAATTCCCTTTATTCCAAGTAAACACCTTTCTAGCCTGTCTGTTCCTATCCCTCTCTAGTGCTAACATAAAGGAGATAGAATTATGATCACTATCACCAAAATGTTCACTCACTGAGAGATCTGACACCTGACAAGGTTCATTACCCAATATCAAATCAAGCACAGCCTCTCCTCTTGTAGGTCTATCTACATACTGTGTCAAGAACCCTTCCTGAACACACCTAACAAACTCCACTCCATCTAAACCCCTCACCATCTGGAGATGCCAATCGATGTTTGGGAAATTAAAATCCCCCATCACAACAACTCTGTTATTCTCACACCTTTCTAGGATCTGCTTCCATATTTGCTCCTTAATAACCCTGTCACTATTGGGCAGCCTATGAAAAACACCCAGCAAAGTTATCGACCCCTTCCTGTTCCTAACCTCCACCCACAGAGACTCCGTAGACAATCCCTCCACAACGTCCACCTTTTCCGCAGCCGTGACACTATCTCTGATCAACAGTGCCACTCCCCCACCTCTCTTGCCTCCCTCCCTGTCCTTCCTGAAACATCTAAAACCCAGCACTTGAATCAACCATTCCAGCCCCGAAGCCATCCAAGTCTCCATAATGGCCACCACATCATAGCTCCAAGTATCGATCCAAGCCCTAAGCTCATCCGCCTTGTTCACAACACTCCTTGCGTTAAAATAGACACATCTCAAGCCTGTCTGAACACGTCCCTTCTCTATCACCTGCCAAGGGCACCCACTCCTAGCCTCCTCCACTCGAGAGCCAAACACCTCCTCCCCAGTCTCTCCAGTATGGATCCCAGCCCTCACCAATTCTAGTTTAAACTCTCCCCAGTAGCCTTAGCAAACCTCCCCGCCAGTATGTTGGTTCCCCCTGGGATTCAAGTGCAACCCGTCCTCTTTGAACAGGTCATACCTGCCCCAAAAGAGGCCCCAGTGATCCAGAAAACTGAATCCCTGCTCTTTACTCCAATCCCTCAACCACGCATTTAACCTCCTCCTCATTCTGTTCCTATACCCACTGTCGCTTAGCACAGGCAGTAATCCGGAAATTACTACCTTTGAGGTCCTGCTTCTCAACTTCCTTCCTAATTCTCTATAGTGTCTTTTCAGGACCTCATTCCTTTCCCTACCTATGTCGTTGGTACCAATATGTACCATGACCTCTGGCTGTTCTCCCTCTCTCTTCAGGATATCTTGGACACGATCAGAAACATCCCAGACCCTGGCACCTGGGAGGCAAACTACCTTCCGAGTTTCTTTCCTGCATCCACAGAATCGCTTGTCTGCCCACCTAACTATAGAGTCCCCTATCACTAGTGCCCTCCTCTCTCCTTCCCTACCCATCTGAGCCACAGGGCCGGGCTCTGTGCCAGAGCCACTGCCACTGTTGCTTCCCCCAGGTAGGCTGGCTCCCCCAACAGTACTCAAGCAGGAGTACTTATTGTCAAGGGATACAGCCACAGGGGTACTCTCTAGTATCTGTCTTTTCCCCTTCCCCTTTCCTTTATCAGATCCTAATCCCTTAACCTCTATCAGGTCTCCCCTCAGCCTCCGCCGCTCCAGAGAAAACAACCTAAGTTTGCCCAACCTCTCCTTATAGCACATACCCTCTAATCCAAACAGCATCCTGGTAAAGCTCTTCTGCACTTACTCCAAAGCCTCCACATCCTTCCTGTAATGGGTCAAACAGAATTGAATGCAATACTCCATTTGCGGTCTAACTAGAATCTTATAAAGCTGCAACATAAATTCCTGACTCTTGAACTCAATTCCTCAACTAATAAAGGTAAGCATGCCATATGACTTCTTTACCACCCTGTTAACCTGCATAGCCACTTTCAGGGAGGGAGAGACTTGGACCCCAAGATCCCTCTGCACATCAACATTGTTAAGGGTCTTGCTATTAACAGTGTACTGTCCCTACACATTCGATCTCCCAAAGTGCAACACTTCACACTCTTCAATATCACACTGTTAAAACCCTCTCACTTGCCATTCGTTCCTTTCCCTTCAACCTCTGCTAGATCCTCCCTAATTCCCCCAAAATTAGCCCTGCTCCACTTTGGGACCCTAACCTGTGGACCTATCCTCTCTTTCTCCATCACTATCTTAAAACCTAAAGAATTATGGTCATTAGAGCCAAAGTGCTCCCTGACTGCCACTTCAGTCACTTGCCCTGCCTCATTCCCTAACAGGATATCCAGTATTGCACCCTCCTGAGTAGGGCCCTCTATATATTGACTCAGGAAACTTTCCTGGACACATTTCACAAATTCCACCCCATTCAGGCCCTTAACACTCTGCGTGGCCCATTCAGTAGTGGGGAAATTAAAATCTCCCACAAATAGAACCCTACTATATTTCTCCTGTTCCTCAAGTTCCCCCTGACTACTGGGGGGTCTATAATACAGCCCCACTAGAGTGACCTTCCACATCACCTTCCAGCTTCTGTCTCTACCTCTACCCTTCCCCACCCCCAATACTCCATCTGCCCCTTCCTTTCTCTTTCCATATCTGTCTCTACTTGTCACCCACCAGCCACTGTCTCCTGACTCCACCCCCCTCCCCCAGATGACTCCTAACTGCCCATCATCTCCCTCCTCACCTGGTTCCACCTATTGCCTGCTAATTGCTGTCTTACCCCTCCCTCTCACCTCATTGTATTGGTTACCTCCTCTCTCGACCATCCTTTTGCCACCACAGATGCTGCTTGACCTGCAAAGTACCTCCAGTAGTTTGTTTTTTATCTCCAGATTCCAGCATCTGCTTTATCTATGTCTCCGTGGATGTAAGGCTTATTGGCCTGTAGTTCCCTGGCTTATCCCTGCTGCCTTTTTAAAATAAAGGCACAGCATTAGCCATCCTCCTGTCTTATGGTACCTTACCTGTGGCTAACAAAGATACAAGAATCTCTGCAAGGACCCAGCAATCTCCTCCCTTGCTTCCCATGACATCCTAGAATACAGCTGGCCAGGTCCCAGGGATTCATCCGTCATAATACATTTCAAGACCTCCAATACTTCCTCCTACAAAATGTTGACATGCTCCTGGATATCACTGTTCCCTCTCCTGAACTCACTGCCTTCTTGTCCTTCTCCATGGTAAATACAGACAAGAAGTATTCATTAAGACCTCACCCATATCCCATGTGTCTGCACATAGATTACCACACTGATCCTTAAGGAGACCTACTCTCTCCCTGGTTACACTTGATATACTTAAAGATCTTTTGCAATTCCCCTTTTATCTTATCTGCCTGGGATATCTCATGGCCCTTTTCTGCCCTCCTAATTTTCTTCTTTAGTCCACTCCTACATCCCTTGTACTTCTCAAGGGAATTGCTGGATCTCAGCTGCCCATGCCTGACAAATGCCTTTTTCCTGACCAGACCCTCAAAATAACTCGTAAACCAAGATTCCCTAATCTTGCAAGCCTTGCCCTTCAATCTAACACGAACATGCCAGCACTAAGTTCTTGCTATCTCACTTTTAAAAGCCTCCCACATACTAAACGTACCTGCAAACAGCTTCTCCCAATCAACTTTTGAGATTTCCTGTCTGATGCCATTGAAATGATCTTTTCCTCCGTTTAGGACTTTATCTTTTTCCATGGGTATCTTGAAACTAATAGAACATGAAACAATACATCACAGGAGCAGGTCCTTCAGTCAACGATGTCTGTGCCAACCATGATGCCAATCTAAACTAATCCCATCTGCCTGCACATGGTCCATTTCCCTCTATTCCCTGCCTGTTCACATGTCTGAAATGCTTCTTAAAACATTGTAATCCTATCTGCTTCTACCACTCCACCTGGCACCTACCAACTTCAGTGTAAAAAAAACTTGCCTTGTAAACTTCCTTTAAATTTTATCCCTCTCACTTTAAACCTATACCCTCTAGTATTTAATATTTTCATTCTGGGATAATCTACCCTATCTAAACCCCTCATAATTTTATATACTTCTGTCAGTTTGCTCCTCCGATCCAGAGAAAACAATCCAAATTTGTCCAGCCTCTCCTTATAGGATGAGGAAGGGTGGGTTAGTAAGTTTGCTGATGACACGAAGGTTGGTGGTGTTGTGGATAGTGTAGAAGGTTACTGTAGATTACAACAGGACATTGATAGGATGCAGAGCTGGGCTGCGAAGTGGCAGATGGAATTCAACCCAGAAAAGTGTGAAGTGATACACTTTGGAAGATCGAATTTGAAGGCAGAATACAAGGTTAATGGCAGGACTCTTAGCAGTGTGGAGGAACAGAGGGATCTTGGGGTCCACATCCATAGATCCCTCAAGGTTGCCACACAGGTCGATAGCGTTATTAAGAAGGCATATGGTGTGTTGGACATTAGTCGGGGAAATTGAGTTCAAGAGCCGCAAGGTAATGTTGCAGCTCTATAGAACTCTGGTTAGACCACACTTCAAAGACCCCACCCACCCAGGCCATTCTCTCTTCTCTCCTCTTCCATCAGGTTGAAGATACAGGAGCCTGAGGGCACGTACCCCCAGACTTAAGGACAGCTTCTACCCCACTGTGATAAGACTATTGAACAGTTCCCTTATACAATGAGATGGACTCTGACCTCATGATCTACCTTGTTGTGACCTTGCACCTTATTGCACTGCACTTTCTCTGTAGCTGTGACACTTTACTCTGTACTGTTATTGTTTTTACCTGTACTACATCAATGCACTCTGTACTAACCCAATGTAACTGCACTGTGTAATGAATTGACCTGAACGATCGGTTTGTAAGACAAGCTTTTCACTGTACCTCGGTACAAGTGACAAAAATAAACCAATACCAATACCACTTGGAGCATTGTGTTCAGTTCTGGTTGCCTCATTATAGGAAGGATGTGGAAGCTTTAGAGAGGGTGCAGAGGAGATTTACCAGGATGCTGCCTGGATTGAAGAGCATGTCTTATGATGAAAGGTTGAGTGAGCTAGGGCTTTACTCTTTGGAGAGAAGGACGATGAGAGGTGACTTGATAGAGGTGGACAAGATGATCAGAGGTGTCGATCGAGTAGACAGTCAGAGACTTTTTCTCAGGGTGAAAATGGCTAACACGAGGGGGCATAATGTTAAGGTGATTGGAGGAAGGTATTAAGGGGGATGTCAGGGGTAAGTTTTTTACACAGAGAGTGGTGGGTGCGTGGAACGCACTGCTGGCAGAGGTTGTGGTAGATACATTAGGGACATTTAAGAGACTCTTAAATAGGCATGTGAATGATAGAAAAATGGAAGGCTACGTGGAAGGGAAGGTTTAGATACATATTAGAGCAGGATAAAATGTTGGAACAACATCATCAGCCAAAGGGCCTGTACTGTGCTGTAATGTTCTATGTTCTATAGGTTTAAGATCAGAGGTGAGAAATTTAAAAGGGACATCAGGTGCAGCTTCTTCACACAAATGGTGGTGCGTATTTGGAATGAGCTGCCAAAAATAGTGGTTGAGGCAGGGACTTTAACTACATTTAAAAGCCATCTGGATAAGTACATGGAGAGAACAGGTTTAGAGGGCTATGAGCCAAACGTGGGCAGGTGGGACTAGCTCGCTGGGCAACACAGTCGGAATGGACGTGTTGGGCTGAAGGGCCTGTTTTGTTGCTGTATGACTCTATGCTTATCACCCTCCTAGCTGTCTCCACCATTCACCCTCCCAGCTGTCTCCACCATTCACCCTCCCCTCCACCCATCTGCCCTATTTTTTTCTGCATCCATCTATCCTCCACCTGCCTCTGTCTCCCAAAATATACCCCTCCCCGGTTCGATCTGCCTGGCGTCCTTCATCCCTCCTTGGTCCACCAACCAGTCACTGGCCCCTGTCTCACCACTCCACCTCTCCTCTTCATACTGGCTATCTTCCTCTCCACCCTTAGACCTGATGCAGGGTTTCAACCCAAAATGTCAACAACTCCTCTCCCCCACAGATGCTGCTCAACCTGCTGAATTCCTCCAGCAGACTGTTTGTTGTGCAGCGTCTGCAATCTCTTGTGTCTACCCATGTGTGCTAACCCTTTTTATCAGCACTTGATCTGTTGCTTCTACGCCTTGGAGGCATGCTTGTCTAGATACTTAAATGTTGCGAGAGGCTCTGCCTCCACCTCCCCTCAGGTTCCAGATTCCAACCACCTAGATAAAAAAGTTCCTCCTCATCCTTGTAAACCTGTGCCACTAGTTTTAGACACCTATGCTAAGGGAAAAGGTTTCTTAATATCTATCCTTCTTATGCTGCTCATAATTTTATTTATGGCCAGGTTCCCCTCTCAGCATCCCTCACCCTAAGGAAAACAAACCCTGCTTATCCAGAAACGCTCCGTCCCAGACATCATGGTGAATCTCCTCCACAGCCTCTCCAGTGTAATCACATTCTTATGATAAAGTGGCAGCCGGAACTGTATACAGTACTCCAACTGTGGTCTAACCAATGTTTTATAAAGTTGTACCATAACTTCCCTGCTTTTATACTCTCTCCCCTGGCTAATGAAGGCAAGTATCCCATGTGCCTTGTTTACCATCTTTGTCCACTTGTGCTGCCATCTTCAGGGATTCTTGGAATTGTACAATATTCCCTGGGGCCCAAGTATTCATTGCTTGTGTCCTAATCTTATTAGTTCTATTAAAATATACCACCTAGTATTTCTCAGGGATTAAATTCCACCTACCGTTGCTCTGCCCAAATTACCTTTCTGCAGCCTGATTATCCTGCTCACTACCAACAACGCCATCAATTTTCATATCATCTGCAAATTTACTAATCATACCTCCTACAGTCATATCTAAATCACTAATGTATGTAACAAACAGTAAGGGTCCCAGCACAGAATCCTGGTATACACCACCACTAGTTACAGGCTTCTAATCAAAAACTCGTCTACCTTCTATTACCAAGCCTATTTGCTGTACCTGAACCTGTGGATTTCTGTCTGGTGAATCAGGGTATTATTGCCCCAGGCAATAGAAATAGGCCCTTTGGCCTGGCAAGTCCATGCTTGCCACCAATTGTAAAGCTTTTAACAGCAATCTCTGTGATACACCATTAGTTGCAGGCTTCCAATGGTTTCCAAGCTTGAGGTCAGAGACCTCCCTCTGGGTAGTAACCAGCTGCTAGGGCATGGAAGAGCAGCTTAACTTTTTGTTCTTGGCCAAGTATAGAGGTGTATAAAATCTTGAGGGGCATAGATTGAGTGAGTGCACTGTCTTTTTCCTAGGGCTGGGGAATCAAGAACTAGAGGACATAGGGTTAGGATGAGAGGGGAGAGATTTAATAGGGAACCTGAGGGGGCAACTTTTTTCATCCAGAGGGTGGTCCATATATGGAATGAGCTGCCAGAGGAGGAGATTGAGGCAGGTACATTAACAACATTTAAAAGACACTTGGGACAGGAAAGGTTTAGAGGGATATGGGCCAAACACAGGCAAATGGGACTAGCTTAGATAGGTCTTGGTCGGCATGGATCAGTTGGGCCGAAGGGCCTGTTTCTGTGTTCTATGACTCTATGACTCAGTACACTCTGCCAGCCAGACTTGGACATTGGAGGAGCACTGGTCCAGTGGATGATTACACAGCACATTTTGGAGCAGTGATTGGCCAGTTCTCTAAACTTTAACCAGCAACTCCCCCAAACATGAGTGGAACAGGAAGGCAACATTTAGCTCCTCCTGTTCTACTCTGACTTCTACTAAGTCACTGCAGATCTGCCACCTACTTCCATTCACTTGACTCATTCCTCTCCCTCAATACTCAAAACAAGAACATACCAATCTCACACATAAAATTGAGAGAGTCAGCAGCTTTAAATTCCTGGATGTTAACATATCAGATGGACCTGTCCGGGCCCAGCACATAGATGCAATCACAAGGAAAGTGCGACAGCATCTTTACTTTCATAGGAGATTAAGGAGATTTGGCTTGTCACTGAACATTCTAACAAACTTGTACTGTTGAAAATGTCCTGACTGGTTGTGTCATGGTCTGGGATGGCACTTCAAATGCACAGGAACATAAGAGGCTGCGGAGAGTAGTGGACTCTGCCCAATACATCACTGGCACATCCCTCCCCACCATTGGCAGTATCTACAGGAGGCACTGCCTCAAGAAGGCAACATCCATCATCAAAGATCCCCACCATCCAGGCCATGCCATCATTTTGCAGCTACCCTAATCATTAGACTTTAGCAACACCGTGACCACTTTTATCACTTTGCACTAAAAGGACTTTTTTTTTTGTTTTAATTGTGTTCTTTCTTGTGAAAATTGTGTATAATTTATGTTTTCCTTGTGAATGCTGCTTCTATGATGCTATGTGCCTGTGATGCTGCTGCAAGTAAGTTTTTCATTGCACCTGTGCACACATGGACTTGTGCATATGACAATAAGTTTGACTTTGACATTGAAATTAACAATGAGACACAAGAGACTGCAGATGCTGTGGTCTGTAGCAAGAAAAAAACTGTTGGAGGAACTCAGCAGGTCAAGTAGCATCTGTGGAGTCAAAGGGGTAGTGGACATTTCAGGTTGAGACCCTGCATCAGGACTCGCTGAGTTTCTCCAGCAATTTGTTTTTTGATCCCGTCACCAATTGCTGTATGTTGCAGAGAATCGCAAACTTCTACCCTCTCCACATGGAAACGTTTCTGAACTTTACTCCTGAAACCCAGACTCTCAGTTTTAGATCCTGGCCCTCAGTCTCAGATTCTCAACCAATGGAAACTCAACCCTTCACCTACATTCCAAGGAACAACCATAGTCTGTGAAATTTCTCCTTGTGATCCAATCCCTGGATGTATACTGAACTCTCTCCAAAGCAAATATACCCTTCCAAGGTTTGGTGCCCAGTGCTTCTCATGTAGTCATACCAGAGCCTAGTCTGGCTGCAGCATAACTTTGTTCTAACTCATCTCTATTCTATATCTCCCCAGGATGGTGTGTTTGTGGAATGAGCTGCAAGAGTAAACAGTTGAGGCAGGTACAATAACAACCTTTAAGAGACATTTGGATAAGTACATGGACTGTATTACTTTATGACTCTAAGAGGATGTACAGTTGAAGCAAGGATGTCTCTGGAGCAGATGGTTGAGAGTTTTTGAAGAAAGGTTTATGATCTTTTCCCATCAGCTGGACGCTCCCAGACCTGCATCAGCTGCACCTCGCTATTACAATTCTCATTCTGGTTTTGAAGTCCCACCCTGACCTTTCCTGTCCCCTCCAGCCCTACAACCCTTTGAGATCTCTTCGTTCCCCTGCATTTTCTCTGTATCTGGAACACTGTATTCTGCATTCTGTTTTGCTTTTCCCTTGCACTATCTCAATGTACTTATGTTTTGGAATGATCTGTCCGGATAGTATGCAAAACAATGCTTTTCACTGTACATGTGACAATAATAAACCGATTACCAACTCCCTGATTCCTATCCCTCCACCACTGGTGGCCGTGTTTTCAGCCGCAAGGTCCTGGGCTCTGGAATTCCCTCCCCAAACCCCTCCACCTCTCCCTCTCCTCCCTTAAGATGCTCATTAAAACCTATCTCTTTGACTGATATTCTGGTCACCTGCCAATATTTCCTTAACTGGCATGGTGTCAAATATTGTTAGTGTTGCTGTGAAGGTGCTCTGTAACATTTAACCCTGTGAGAGGCACTTTATGGATGCAAGTTGTTCTGGATGATGAAGCTGGCTTAGTACACCAGAACATTTAGAGGAGGTCAGCTTAATTTTGTTTGGGTCGAAGCTGTCGGGTATCTTTTAGTAAAAGAGGAACAGGAAAGGTTTCTCAACGTTTACTGGCCTCAGCGGTCCACAGAGTAAAGAGGAAGTGATCTCGTGCTGAAACCTTGTTACAACATGACTTCCTCTTTCACCATCCACCCATCCCCCACGGCCTCCTCAGAGGATGTGAGCGGGTGGTAGGGTTCCAGGGCAGGAGGAGGCTGGTGTGGCACAGATCTCAAGGTTTCTCCTTTTCTCATGATGTGCAGTAAAGCCCACTATCAAAAACTTCAGAAGAACTGAGGAGCAGCAAATCTCTCCACCTACCACATCACAGCCTTCACCGTCTCCATTCCAGTCTCCACCCTGAGCCCAGCAACTTCAGATAATACTCCTGCTTCTCCCATTTACACCTCCCTCCAGAGGCAGCCCTTGTTTTTTTACTGGTCTCTTTCACATCGACAAGCCCAGCCTATCCAGTCTCATAATTCAAGCCCCCTAATTCAGGCAACACCCTTGTGAATCTCTTCTGTACCCTCTCTAGCTTAATCACATTCTTCTTATAGCGTGGCAACTAGAACTGCACAAAATACCCCAAGTGTGGTCTCACCAACATCTTGTACAGCTGTAATACAATGTCCCAACTCTGGTACTCAGTGCTGCAATTGATGAAGGCAAGCATGCTATATGCCTTCTTCACTACTCTGTCTACCTGTGCCGGAGAGCCCTGACATTCACTGTGTATGTCCTGCCCTGGTTTAACGTTCCAAAATGCATCACGTTCCACTTGTCTGAGTTAAATTCCACCTGCCATTCCTTTGTCCACCTTCCCAGATAACCAATATCCTGTTGTAATCTTAGTAAACCTTCTTCATTGTCCCCTATACCACCAATTTTGATGTTATCTTTTGGTCATCTACAACAATGTTTCTGTTTTGGTTCAGTATCTTATAATGTTCCATTGAGGGACTACGAGTCACTTAACGGTAGAGAAAAGCTGATAAATTCACACTGTTGTTTCCTGTGCCCAGTTTGGGTGCTCCAGGTTAATGGTGGGCTTGTGATACCTCTCATTGAGTCTTGCATGGTGGGAAGATGTTGCAGGATCAGTGGATGAGAAGACTCAGCCTTTCTCCTCCTCTTGAAGCTAGGGTGTTAATATGGCTGGTTCAGAAGAACTTTTGGGGTCAATGGTGATACCAAAGATGTTCCTGAGGTTACAGATTGTAGTGGTGATGTATGTTTCTGCTGCCATCATTTGTTCACAGGGCCTCATGGATGCCCAGTTCTGAGCTGCCAAATCTGTTCTGAGTCTATCACATGTAATTTGATTACAGTGCTACACAACATGATGGGGGTGCCCTTGGTGTGAAGATGATACCGTGTGTCCACAAGGACTGTGTGGTGATCAATTCTACCAATTCTATCATGGACAGACGCATCTGGCACAGGTAGACTAGGAATAATGAAATCAAGTAGGTTTCTCTCTGTGACCTCTCTCAGAGTTGATCTCTCTGCCTCCATCTCAGGAGACAAACTATCTACTGACATTTACTACAAACCCACAGCTACCTGGACCACACCTCCTCTCACTCTGTCTCTTGTAAGGAAGCCATCCCTTTCTCTCTGTTTCTCTGAGAACATCTTGAGAACAGATATGGTGGAAACAGAGGCCTTCCACTCCAGAACATCTGCAATGTCCCCCTTTTACAGGAAATGGGGCTCCGCCCACTATGGTCGATGGAGCCCTCACCTGCACCTCCTCCATTTCACGCACTTCTGCTCTCACCCTTCCTCCCCCGAGACAGAACAGAGATAGAGTTCCCTTGGTTCTTAGCTTCCACCCCACCAGCCTCTGCATCCAGCACATCATTCTTTTGACACCTCTGCCAGCTACAGTGTAGCCATCTGGAGTTCCCAGTTGCAAGCTATTTTAATACTCCTTCCCATTTCCACCCCAACCTGTCTGTCCCCAGCCTCATCCACTGGTAGGGTGAGGCTAAACACAAATTTGAAGAACAGCACCTCATATTTCACCTAGTTAGTCAGGATTACCTACTCCCCCTCTATCCCTTTCTCTCTCCTTCTGATCTACCCAAAACCTCTCACACACGACTTTCCAAGCCACAAACCCCCAGCCCCCAATCTCTCTTTCTCCTCCCCCACTTACTCCATCTTCCATCACGCACTGTTCCCATCTGCCCACCCCAACTCCCTCCTCTTTACCTTCCATAATCTGCAGCCCTTTGTTGCCTCCACCCATTACCTCCCAGCCTCTGTCGCTATCCCCACTGTCTGTCTCTTGTGTCTCCTGTCTTCAAGTAGGTTTACTCCTTGCTCATTATCAGTTACAGACCAAGTCTGGCAGCCGTGCCCTTCAGGGCTTAGCCAGTTTGGTCTGTGGTCATGCTACCAAGCCACTCTTGGTGATGGACACTGAAGTTCCCACCAGAGAACTTTCTGTGCCCTTGTTATTTTGAATGCTTCTTCCAAGTATTGTTCCACAGGATAGAAGGTGGGAAGCAGGGGAGATTTCCTTGCCCATGTTTGACCTGAGGCCATGAGGTTTCATGGGGCCTGGTCTGGAATCAATGTTGTGGACTCTTGGGACTACCTCTGATGGGCCTGTCCTGCTGATGGGACAGAACAGATACAGGGATTGTGAGAGGAGTCTGGCAGGCTGTCTGTAGGGTATGATTTTGTGAGGGTGACTATGTCTGGTCTCTGGGAAACACAAGAGACTGCAGATGCTGGAACCTGGAGCAACAAACAGTTGGCTGGAGAAACTCAGCAGGTTGAATAGCAGGTGTGGAAGGGAAAGGAACTGTCGATATTTTGGGTTGAGACCGTGCATTAGGAGAGTGGAGAGGGGAGGTTGTCAGTTTAAAGAGGAGAGAGGGAGTGGTGAGACAGGAGTCTGAGGTGATTGATGGACTGAGGAGGGGTGAAAGTTGATGGACAGGTGATGCCAAGTGGGGAGGGGAGGGTAGAGTTTAGGGACAGTGGTAGATGATAGACGGGAGCAGAGAAAGAAGAAGAAGAAGAAAAACAAGAGGCAGATGGAGGGTGGTGGGGGGAGGGGAGTGTGGAGACAACCGCCGGAGGGTGATAAGCAGGAACTCAAAGTGCTACCAGTGCTGGACTCTGATAAGGAAAAGAAGTGAGAATGGGAACCATTAGAGGATAGGGGAATGGTGGATGGAATCAGAACCAGATTGATGTGGGGGAGGTGGGGGAAGAGGTAGAAAAAGCCTGTGGGTGAACTATGTGTGTAGTGGGTGGATGGAACCAGGAGGGGGAGGGGAAAGAAGATAGGTGACTGGAGGCTGGAAGGGGGAGTGGGGGTGGGGGGTGATAAAGGGGACAAAGATGGGAGGAATGGAGAAGGGTTGGAAGGAAGGGGGGGGGAGGAGGAGACCCACCGGAGGGGTCACCTAAAATTGGAAAACTCTATGTTCATGCCACTGGGTTGTAGACGACCCAGGCAGAATATGAGGTGCTGTTCATCTTGTTTGCATTGGGCCTCACTCAGAGCTCTCCCAGTTTCGACACTGAATGTTTGAAACCTCTTAAAATTAGCTGAGGCTTATTCTAATTCCACGTCTGATTCATTTTCAATCACTTCATCTGTTTTCTCTTTCGATTGATTTCTGCGGGACCCAGTGTTGTGCTGGGCCATTTCAGAGGGTATTAGGCATTAACAGTGTGATGTTGGTTGGAGTGTCTGTAGCCCAGACCTACTTGGCAGGGTGACAGATTCCTTCCTTGAAGATCATCGTGACTTGGTGGGGTATTTAACAACCATCTGATTGTTCCTTTAACAGCTACCGGTTGAGCAGATTCAGTTTCTCAACATTGCATGAGGACTCTTGAACGCACAGCCTATTGCTGTTTGGCTCTGCGGCAACTCCTATGCTACCATATAAGGTCATGAAATTGAGCTAGTAACACAGGGGCTGGTGACGAGAAAGCAGAACCACAAAACGTTACGCCTCCAGCAGCGAAACAGAACATAGGGTGGGGTTTGTGGTGTCGGTGCATGCTGCAGCTCATTAAACTCTGATGGCAGGTTCAATCAGGCAATGCCATAGTCGTAGGCCCCAGGTCAACAACAATCACTTGCATTTATATAGCATCTTTCAAACATATTCCATTGAAGCATATCCAACAAATTCTGACACTAAAGGAGATATTTGTGTCGATGGCCAAAATTTTGGTCTAAAAGGTGGAGAGGTTCTGGGTGGGAATTCCGGAGTTGGGGATCTCAGCAGCTAGGACTCGGCTGTCGCTGGGAGAGGGAGTGGATACAGTGGCCAGGACTGCAGCAGTGCAGAGATCCGGCTGCAGGAGGGAATGAGAGGGCATGGAGGGATTTAAACACAAGGAGGAGAAGTTTAAAATCAAGGTGTTGCTGGACTGGGATTCAGGATGGTAAATTGGACTCATGCATTAGGGGACAGGTAGAAGACAATGGGTGGAGATAAAGTTCAGACAGGTTTGAAGATGGGAGGCCAGGTTTTTAGTGGGCACCTTGACAGGGCACACAGAGGAAGTGTTGGAGCCCAACAAACTTGTCATAATCAGGGAGTCATATAGCATGGAAACTTCAGCCCAAATTGTCCATCCAAGGTAGTCCTATTTGCCCACGTTTGGCGCATATCCCTCTAAGCCTTTTCTATTCATGAACCTGTCCAAATGTCTTTTAAACATTGTGATTGTACCTGCTCTGACAATGTGTCAATTCACAAAATCATTCAACGTAATTGTGGGAAGCTGATTGTTAACGATGGGGAATTTTTTTTCTGAGATCTCTCGCAATCCTAGGCCAAGGGATTCCATGCAATAAATGTAACCCAAGGTTCGCATTTACTGGGAACTTCACAATCTTAGGACAACAAAAATAAAACACTTACTGCTAATAAAGGAAATGGGATGGGTAATTTCTGCACAGCAAGATCCTAGGAGCAGTAATGTGCTAATACTTCACTAGGGTTTGGAAGGACGACTGGCTGCAGGGAGGATTTCCACTGAATGAGGAGTCAAGAACCAGGCAGCACAGTTTGAGAGTAAGGGGTAGGACTGAGATGGGAAGAAATGTCATCACTCAGAGGGTGGTGAGTCTTTGGAATTCTCTACCCTGGAGGGCTGTGAATCTAGGGATATGGAGATAGACAAGAAAATGGTGCTGACGTACAGGATCAGACATGATGTTAATAAATGGAGTAACAGGCTAGAAGGGCCACATGACCGACTCCTACACCAATTTCTTATGTTCTTAGAGAAGCTGTTTCAGCGACATTGATGGGAATAAATATTGCACCAAGGATATTGGGGAAAATTCCTCTTGTTCTTCGAAATAACACCGGGGATCCACCTGAGAGAGTAGGGAGAACCTCAGTTCAACATCTCATCCCAGTGAGGGAACTTCTGAATGTGCAGCACTCCCTCAGTACTGCCCCAACCACAGTGTGAAAGTCCCTCAATATTATCCCTCTGGAAGTGCAGGAATAAAGGAAGCCGTACTGTCTCCCTGACATAGGGCTGCTCCTTGGTACTGCCCCTCCAGCAGTGCACTGCTCCTTCAGGACTGTCGCTCCAACAATACAAGTCCCCCTCAGTACTGCCTCCCCCACACTACATCCCCCCTCAGTACTCCCCTTCAGTACTGCCCCACCTACATCCCCCCTCAGTACTGCCCCTCTCACACTACATCCCCCCTCAGTACTGCCCCTCCCACACTACATCCCCCTTCAGTACTGCCCCTCCCACAGTACATTCCCCCTCAGTACTGCCCCTCCCACACTATATCCCCTTCAGTACTGCCCCTCCCACACTACATCCCCCTTCAGTACTCCCCTTCAGTACTGCCCCTCCCATGGTACATCTCCCCTCAGTACTACCCCTCCCACACTACATCCCTTCTCAGTACTGCCCCTCCCACACTACATCCCCCTTCAGTACATCCCCCTCAGTACTGCCCCTCCCACAGTACATCCCCCCTCAGTACTGCCCCTCCCACACTATATCCCCCTTCAGTACTGCCCCTCCCACACTACATCCCCCTTCAGTACTGCCCCTCCCACACATCTCCCTTCAGTACTGCCCCTCCCACACTACATCCCCCTTCAGTACTCCCCTTCAGTACTGCCCCTCCCACAGTACATCCCCCCTCAGTACTGCCCCTCCCACACTACATCCCCCCCTCAGTACTGCCCCTCCCACACTACATCCCCCTTCAGCACTCCCCTTCAGCACTGCCCCTCCAAGTAAACTCCCCCTCCAACAATGCAGCAACCCCCCTCGGTAGTGACCTCCAATGATTTGGAATGCCCTGAGATCTGTCCCACCAGCAAAAATGTTCACCATTTCCTTGTATCATGTTTATTCCTCAATCAATATCACTAACAAAACAAGGAACTGGAGAGGCCCAGCGAGCTTGCTTCATTTCACGGAAACCTTTGATGTAATTACTGAGAATTCTGATTGTGGCAATGCATAGGTTTGTGGTATGTACGTATGTTGTGTGTGTGTGTGTGTGTGTGTGTGTGTGTGTGTGTGTGTGTGTGTGTGTGTGTGTGTGTGTGTGTGTGTTTGTGTGTGTGAGAGAGAGAGAGAGAGAGTGAGTGAAGGGGGACCTGACAGAGGTATGCAGATTTATGAGGGACATAGATAGACCGGGTGGATAGAGGAAAGTTTTCCCCATAGCAGAGGTATCAGAGGTATAAGAGGCAGGCACATAGTGTAGCAGTTAGCGTAATGCTATAACAGCGCCAGCGACCCAGGTTCGATTCCGGCCGCTGTCTGTGAGGAGTTTGTACGTTCTCCCTGTGTCTGCGTGGGTTTCCTCCGGGTGCTCCGGTTTCCTTCCACATTCCAAAGACGTACGGGTTAGGAAGTTGTGGGCATGTTATATTGGCGCCGGAAGCGTGGCGACACTTGCGGGCTGCCCCCAGAACACTCTATGCAAAAGATGCATTTCACTGTGTGTTTCAATGTACATGTGACTAATAAAGATATCACTCTCTCTCTCTCCAAAGCTCAATAAAATATGTTTAGGGTAAGGGTATGAGTTTTAGAGGGAATCTGGGTTTTTTCACCCAGGGAGGGGCTGGGATCTGGAACGCATTGTCTGAAGGGGTAGTGGAAGCAGAGACTCACAATATTTAAGAAGTATAGAAACAAGCACTTGAATTCACAAAGTACTGAATGCTAGACCAAATGCTGGTAAATGGGATGAATATAGATGAGTACTTGATGAGCTGCATGAACTTAGTGGGCCAAAGGGCCTTTTACTGTGCTGTATGATTCTATGAGCATCTGTGGATTGAGAAACAGTTAACATTTCAATCAATAATGTGTAGCGGCTGCTACCACGGAATGAACACAAGGCGCGAGTCGTAGACTTTCAGAACAGAACTGGTTTATTTTCCCGCCCTGCGCGGGCCTTTTAAGGGAGACTGTTCCTGCCCAATGCAACCGGCAATGACGTATATGCTACGTCATCAAGTCTTTCCCGCGCGGGTTCTCCCCGTCGCTCGGGGAAGACAAAGGCCCGCTGCCATCTTGGGCCTCGCCGCTCCGACGCCATGCGACCCGACTGCCAAGCCGGTTCGTTTACCCGGACGGTGAGTCGCTACACAACCCCCCCAAGAACCGGCGATACAATCCCCAAGGTCCGTGGGCTGTGCCAGCCACCGCTTAGGGGGTCGGCCTCTGCGCCGCGGCGTTGAAACCTCCACCGGTTGTTGCGGATCTAAATGGGCCGGTTTGAGGCGGTCCATTGTGAAAACCTGTTCCCTGCCCCCAATGTCCAAAATAAAGGTGGATCCATTATTCCTGATGACTCGGAACGGTCCCTCATATGGTCGTTGCAATGGCGCCCAAGGTGTGCCCCTGCGAACGAAATCAAACTTACAGTCTCGTAGTTCTTTGGGCTGACAGGATGGGGCTTGACCGTGCCGCGAGGTGGGGATCGGGGCCAAGTTGCCGAGCTTCTCGCGCAGTCTTTGTAGGACTGCTGGGGGTTGTTCCCCTTGGTCTCGAAGGGCAGGTATGAAATCCCTGGGACAACTAGGGGCGCCCTGTACATAAGCTCAGCTGACGAAGCGCGGAGGTCTTCTTTGGGGGCAGTGTGTATGTCGAGCAGGACCCAAGGCAGTTCATTGACCCAGTTAGGACCCCTCAGGCAGGCCATCAAGGCTGATTTCAGATGGCGGTGAAAACGTTCCACTAACCCGTTTGATTGAGGGTGGTAGGCCGTGGTGGTGTGCAGCTGCGTCCCCAGCAGGTTTGCCAATGCAGACGAGAGGCTGGAGGTAAATTGTGTGCCTCTGTCTGAAGTGATGTGAGCTGGAACACTAAAACGTGAGATCCAAGTTGTGAGCAGCGCCCGGGCACAGGAATCAGTCGTGATGTCAGATAGAGGGGTTGCCTCTGGCCACCTCGTGAACCGGTCCACGATGGTAAGGAGGTACCAAGCCCCTCTTGAAACCGGCAGAGGGCCTACGAGGTCGACGTGGATGTGGTCGAACCTTCTACGGGTAGGCTCGAACTGCTGTGGCGGAACCTTGGTGTGTCGTTGGATTTTCAATGTCTGGCAGTGCTGATAATTCCTGGCCCACTCTCTGACCTGTTTGCGCAGGCCATGCCAGATGAACTTGCTGGCGACCAGCCAGACAATGGATCTGATGGACGGGTGCGCCAATCCGTGTATCGAATCGAAAACGCGTTTCCGCCAGGCTGCAGGAACTATAGGGCGGGGTTGACCTGCTGCGATGTCGCAAAGGAGGGTCTGCTGACCAGGACCAACCAAGAAATCTTGGAGCTGCAGGCCCGAGATTGCGGTTTTGTAGCTGGGCAGTTCGTCGTCGGCTTGCTGTGTGGCAGCCAGGGCCTTGTAGTCGATACCCAGGGACAAGCTGTGGATGGTTGGTCTGGAAAGTGCGTCAGCAACGACATTGTCCTTCCTGGAGACATGTTGTACATTCGTTGCGAATTCGGAAGTATAGGACAAATATCTCTGCTGATGAGCTGACCAGAGATCAGAGGCTTTGGAGAAGGCGAAGGCGAAGGACAAAGGCTTATGGTCGGTGAAGGCAGTGAAAGGCCTGCCTTCCAAAAAGTACTGGAAATGCCGGACCGCCAGGTACAGCGCTAGAAGTTCCCGATCAAAAGCGCTGTATTTCAGCTCGGGTGGTCTAAGGTGCCTACTGAAAAATGCTAAGGGTTGCCAACTGCCTTCGATTAGTTGTTTCAGTATCCCACCAACTGCGGTGTTGGATGCGTCCACCGTGAGGGCGGTTGGGACGTCTGTCCTAGGATGTACAAGTATTGTAGCGTTTGCTAGGGCGTCCTTGGCCTTAACAAAGGCAGCCACAGCCTCGTCGTTCCAGGCGATGTCCTTGCCCTTACCAGCCATCAGCGCAAACAAAGGGCGCAGGATACGGGCTGCTGCAGTGATGGACCGATGGTAAAAGTTGACCATCCCCAGGAATTCCTGTAGGCCTTTGACCGTGCTGGGGTGGGCAAAATGGCGGATAACGTCCACCTTGGCAGGTAGGGGTGTTGCTCCATTGCTGTTGATTCTGTGGCCGAGGAAATCGACAGACTCAAGCCCGAACTGGCACTTGGCCGGGTTGATCGTGAGGCCAAAATCACAGAGACGGGAATACAGCTGGCGGAGGTGGGAAAGGTGTTCTTGGCGGTCACGGCTGGCGATTAGTATGTCGTCTAAGTAAATGAGCACGAAGTCCAGGTCTCGGCCTACCGTGTGCATCAGCCGCTGGGAGGTCTGCGCAGCGTTCTTAAGGCCGAATGGCATTCAAAAGAATTCGAAAAGGCCAAATGGGGTGATAATTGCAGTTTTGGGGACGTCATCCAGATGGACCGGGATTTGGTGGTATCCCTGAACGAGGTCCACCTTGGAGAAGATGTGGGCCCCATGTAGGTTCGCTGCGAAGTCCTGGATGTGAGGGATGGGAGAGCGGTCCGGGGTGGTGGCGTCATTCAGCCTGCGGTAGTTGCCGCAGGGCCTCCACCCGCCGGTGGCTTTGGGGACCATGTGCAAGGGGGAGGACCAGGGGCTGTCTGACCTGTGAACAATCCCCAGCTCCTCCATGCGACGGAACTCTTCCTTTGCCAGGTGGAGCTTGTCTGGAGGTAGGCGTTGAGCTCGGGCATGAATTGGTGGCCCTGTGGTAATGATGTGGTGTTGGACCCCGTGTTTGGGCATAGAATTCGTAAACTGAGGTGCCAAAACTGATGGGAATTCGGCTAGGAGCTTGGTGAACTTGTTGCCGGACAGGAAAATGGAGTCCAAGCGCGGGGCTGGTAGGCTGGTTTATCCCAGGGGGTAGGTCTGGAAGGTTGTGGAGTGGACTAGCCGTTTCCCTCGCAGGTCAACTAACAGGTTGTGGGCCCGAAGGAAATTGGCTCCTAGGAGTGGTCGGGCGACGGTGGCAAGGGTGAAGGTCCAGGTGAAACGGCTACCGCCGAATTGTAACTGAAGTGTACGGGTACCGGAAGTCCGTATCGTTGTGCCGTTTGCGGCATTGAGTACCGGACCTTGTTGCCCGTTACGAGTGTCGCAGCCGGTCGGGGGCAAAATACTGACCTCTGCTCCAGTATCAACGAGGAAACGCCGCCCGGACTGCTTGTCCCGAACGAATAGGAGGCTTTGTCGGTGGCCAGCCGCCGTAGCTGTTAGCAGCGGCTGGCACTGGCGTTTCCCTGACTTGCAGGGTGGGCGGCATCAATGGGCCTCCGCGCCCCACCTCTGATGGTAGAAACACAGTTGGTTGGCAGTGTCGTCGTCTGTGTTTCTGGGGTGTGGTCGCCCAGTTGCTGGGACTGGTTCAGGCGGGTGTTGGGCTCGCGGCCTGGCGATTTGGCCGACGGACAAAACACGCTCGCATTTGACCTTCCACAGGACATCTGCCCGGGCAGCCACCTCACAAGGGTTGCTGAAATCAGCGTCAACCAACAGCAGGTGAATGTCATCGGGTAGTTGTTCGAGGAAGGCCTGTTCGAACATTAGGTAGGGCTTGTGCCCCTCGGCCAATGCCAGCATCTCATTCATTAGCACGGATGGGGATATGTCCCCCAGGCCATCGAGACGAAGCAGGCGGGTGGCGCGCTCATGACGGGAGAGGCCGAAGGTCCGAATCAGAAGGTCTTTGAAAGCCGGGTACTTATGTTCCTCCAGAGGGGACTGGATGAAATCACTGACCTAGGTGGCTGTCTCCTGGTCCAGAGAGCTGACCACATGGTAGTACTTTGTGGAGTCGGAGGTGATCCGCCGAAGGTGGAATTGTGCTTCGGCCTGGTCAAACCAGACGCTGGGACGAAGCATCCAAAAGGTGGGGAGCTTGAGTGCCACTGCGTTGGATGCTGCGTTGCCGTCCATTGTGCAGGTCCAAAATCCATTTGGACTGTCGGGGTCACCAATGTAGCGGCTGCTACTGCAGAATGAACACAAGATGCGAGTCGTAGAGTTTCAGAACAGAACTGGTTTATTTTCCCGCCTTGTTCAGGCCTTTTAAGGGAGACTGTTCCCACCCAATTCAACTGGCAATGACATATATGCTACATCATCAAGTCTTTACCGCGCGCGGGTTCTCCCCGTCGCTCGGGGAAGACGAAGGCCCGCTGCCATCTTGGGCCTCGCCGCTCCGACGCCATGCGACCCGACTGCCGAGCCGGTTCACTTACCCGGACGGTGAGTCGCTACAAATATTTCATTAGTACTGATGCTCTCCACTGATGCTGCCTGCTAAGGATTTCTGGCACTCTCTTTTTAACATCCAGAAAAGGTGAAGATGCTCGAAATTGGAAATATAAGCCGAAAATGCTGGAAATACTCAGTAGCTCAGGTAGCATTTGAGGAAAGACAAACAAAGTTGATGCTTCAGGTTGAAGACCCTTCATCAAAACTTATGAAAGAGAGAAAACTAGCAGAGAGGTTGGAGGCAGGACAGAAAGGACAAAGGGAATATCTCTGACAGGGTGAGGCCAGGATTGCTTTGGAGATAAATTGCAGAGATTATCCCATTGGTGGGTTGATGGGGGCATTTAGAGAGAGGGAAAATGAATATAATCTATGAAATGAGGGCAGTTAAAGAGTGAGATCACAAACAAAGGAACTTAAAAGTTATGAAGTACAAGGCTGTGGGTCATACCCAGTAGGTCAGGCTATGCTAATGGAGAGAGAAAAACTATTATAGATGGACGAATTACTGCAGAAGTGGCTAGGTCTGATACAGGCAGAGAAAGCAAGTTACCTAAAGTTGGAGAATTCAATATTGAGACTGCAATGTGCTCAGACAGAAGATGAGGCACTGTTGCTCAAGCTTATATTGGACCTTGCAATGCAGTGCAGAGGTCTCAGACAGGTGGGTCAGAGTGGGAGTGGGATGAGGAATTAAAGTGGTAGGCAACAGGGGGTCCTGAATCGCTGCTGCGGACTGAGTACAAGTGCTTCACAAAGTGATCATCCAATCTGCATTTGGTTTTTCCAATGTAGAGGAGATCACATTATGAACATTGAATGCAGTCCACTAGACCGGAAGAAATGCAAGTGAATCACTGCTTCATTGGAAAGGGCTATTTGTGTCCCTGGGTAGTGGGAAGGGAAGAGGGGAAAGGAGAAGTGTTCTTGCAAGGTCTGTGGTTGCCAGGGAAAATGCCATAAAACAAGGAGTAGCTGGTGGGGACAGAAGAGTGGACCAGGGAGTCACAAAGGGAACAATCCCTTCAAGATGCTGAAAGGGGAGTAGGAAGAGGAGAAAGTGTGTCTGGCAGTGAAATCTCTCTGAAGCTGGCAGAAATTGTAAAGGCTGATCCTTTGAATGTGGAGGCTGGTCTGACGAGGGGAAACCTATCCTTGTTCTGTCCAGGATGAGAGGGGGTGAGAACAGAGTTGTGGAAAATAAATGAGATAGAGTCAAGGGCTCTGTCACAGAGTAAGCCACAGTTCAGGAAGAAGGAAGGCACCTCAGAAGCAGCTGTACCAAAGGCATTGTCATTAGACCAGAATCGCTGGAGACAAAGGAACAGGGAGAATGAAGTGTAGTGCTTACAAGAAGCAGGGTGGACAGACATCAAGGTAGCTGTGGGACTCTGTAGGCTTATTATGGATATTTGTCACAAGACTATCCCCTGAGATGGAAACAGAGGGATCCTGAAAGAAAGTCAGAGGTGGACCATGTGAAGGTGAGAGCAAGGTGGAAAATGGCAGTAAAAGTAATGAAATTCTCAAATTCTGTATCAGTTCAGGAAGCAGCGTCAATGCAGTCATTGATGTACCGGATGAAGAGCTGAGGGGGAGGGCCTGAGCAGGACTGAAACAAGGACTATTCCACATATCCCACAAAAGGCACGGTTTGGGCCCACCAGTGTTTCTATTGCTATATCTTTGATCTTTTGATCTGGAGAAAGTGAGTGGAGTCAAAGGAGAAGTTGTTGAATGTGAGCATGGGTTCAGCTAGGCAAATGAGTGTGTTGGTGGAGAACTGATTGGTCTCTCTCTCTCCATTAGTTCAGCCTGACTTGCTGGGTATGCTTGACAGCCCTGCTCTTGCAAATTTAAATTCCTTTGTCTGTGTTCTCAGTTTACAGTTTTCATTCACTTTCTTCCTCCAACTGTCCCCATTAACCCATCAACCAAAGAACCTCTACAACTTATCAGCACGGTAACCCTGCCCCACCCTATCAGCAATATTCCCTTTGTCCTTTCCATCCCTTCCCCATGTCTCTGCAATTTAAAACTAATGCATTTTCTCTCTTTCCAAAGGGTCCTGGACGTGAAATTTAACTCTGTTTCTCTTTCCACAGTTGCTGCCTGACCTGCTGTGCATTTTCAGCATTTTCTGTTTTTAATTCTCTTTTTGACTTTATTAGTAAAAGGATGTGTTGATAAGTGGATAGGCAGCTTCTTCCTCATTCTGCATTCCACTGGGGCTTTCTGTTCCCCATCTGCTCCCTGCTGTTTTGAGTTTGCCTGAGCTGTTCTGTTTCTGGTTGGGTGCATTGAACTTCCTGCAGATGAGGGAGCCTCCCACCTTCACCCCATAGTTCAAGGCAGCTCACCGCCACCACCCACACGGCAATCACTGGCCTTACCAGTGGCACCATACACCCCAAGCAAAGTTAAACCCTGAACAGGATGATCTGCCATTGTTTTTGTACCTTCACATCGCTTGTGTGCAGTCATAGATTCATAGAGTATCAACTTAAAATAAATTGAACCTTTTAGGTGATGGTCCTGAAGAAACTTTTTATAATTTGAAATTTTTTTTCATTCTTGAATTCAGTTTTTTTATTTGAAGCTTAAAGGTGGTGAACCACATATTTGGAAGTGTTTTACCCCAGTTCTTTTTCAATTTAATGATTTAACTGATATAACCTGTGTTTCTTGTTCTTTTGTGTCAATAGACTGGAGAGACCCGAGAAATCTACCACTTGGCCTGACTTTGGAATACCTGAATCCCCTGCTTCATTCCTTAATTGCTTGTTCAAAGTGAGAGAGTCTGGCTGCTTGAATTCTGATTGTGGATCTGCCGTAGTTCACAGCAGTGCAGGAATTGGAAGATATAGTACTTTCTCTTTGGTCAATACCTCCCTTGTTTTGGTGAATGATCATAAAATCAGTGAGTTATTGAAAGTACCACATGGTTACCCCTCTTCGAGATATAATTTCATATCCTATTATTTTTGCATGTCATGTATACAAATGACTACTTCAGGAAGTAGTCAATTGGATTTAACATTGGCTTAGTGAGTGAAGCAAGAGAGTGGTAGCAGATGGTTGTTTCTCTGACTGGAGGCCTGTGATTAGTGGTGTGCCGCAGGGATCGGCGCCGGGTCTGTTGTTGTTTATCATCAATATTAATGATTTAGATTAAAATGTGGTAAACTGGATTAGCAAATTTGCAGATGACACCAAGACTGGGGGTGTAGTGGACAGCGAGGAAGGCTATCAAAGCTTGCAAAGTGATCTTGACCAGCTAGGTAAATGGGCTGAAAAATGGAAGATGGAATTTAATGCAGACAAGTGTGAGGTGTTGCACTTTGGGAGGACAAACCAAGGTAAGGCTTACACAGTTAATGGTAGGGCTCTGAAGTGTGCGGTAGCACAAAGGGATCTGGATATACAGATCCATAGTTCCTTGAAAGTGGCGTCACAGGTAGATAGGGTTGTAAAGAGAGCCTTTGGCACTTTGGCCTTCATAAATCATTGAGTACAGGAGTTGGTATGTTATGTTGAAGTTGTACAAGATGTTGGTGAGGCCAAATCTGGAGTATTGTGTGCAGTTCTGGTCACCTATCTACAGGATGTCAATAAGCATGAAAGAGTATAGAGAAAATTTACAAGGAGTTTGAGGACTTGAGTTATAGGTAAAGGTTGAATAAGTTAGGAGTTTATTCCCAGGAGTGCAGGAGAATGAAGGGAGATCTTATAGAGGTATACAAAATGATGAGGGACATAGATAGGGGGAACGCATGCAGGCTTTTTCGTCTAAGGTTGGGTGAGAGTGGAACTAGAGGACATAGGTTTAGGATGAAAGGTGAAATATCCAAGGGGAATCTGAGGGGGAACTTCTTCACTCAGAGGGTGGTGCGAGTGCGGAACACGCTGCCTGCGAAAGTGGTGGATGTGGGTTCAATTGTAACATTTAAGAGAAATTTGGATACGTACGTGGATGGGAGGGGTTTGGAGGGATATGGTCTAGGTGCAGGTAGATGTGACTAGGCAGAAGATCAGGTCAGCATGGACTAGATGGGCTGAAGGGCCTGTTTCTGTGCTGTAGAACCTCAGCCAGCTGAATCTGTACTGACCATCAACCATTCATTTACACATTCCCATCAACTCCTCCCAGATTCTACCACTCACCTACACACCAGGGGGCAACTTACAGAGGGCAATTAATCTACCAACCCACACGTCTTTGAGATGTGGGAGGAAACTGGAGCGCCCAGGGGAAACCCACATGGTCACAAGGAAAAAGTGCAAACTCCACACAGACAGCACAGGAGATCAGGATTGAACCCAGGTCTCTGGCGCTGTGAGGCAGCGGCTCTACTTGCTGCATCACTGTGTCACCCATTTTGTTTAATAGGTTCACCCCCTCAGGGTGAAGAAATTTCTCCTGATCTTGGTTCCAAAGGGCATACATTATTTATTATTGGACATGATCTTTCATTAGAACAGGACAAAGTCAGAGATGTGGAGCAGAGGCAGGGAAAGCATGGAGGGGACAAAGGAGGTCACTAATCAGGTGCAAGGCAAAAGGATTTAAGTCACAGAGCCATAGAAATGTGCCACACTGTGGAGGTGCAGGGCAGTGAGGTCCTCCCTCAGCACATCAGAGGTCCTGTTTCATGGATTAGATGTTAAACAGAGACGTTAAATATTTCCCACAATGCAAAGGTTTCTATACTTCACGAGCTGTACTGGCATATCCTGGGAAAGATGGATGAGGACAGACATATCTTTATTGGTCATGTACATCGAAACACACAGTGAAATGCATCTTATTGCATTACTGAGAATGTTCTGAGGGCAGCCCGCAAGTGTTGCCATGCTTCCTGCGCCAACAATAGCATGCCCACAACTTCCTAACCCGTATGTCTTTGGAATGTGGGAGGAAACCGGAGCACCCGGAGGAAATCCACGAAGTCACACGGGGAGAACATACAAACTCCTTACGGACAGCGGCGGGAATTGAACCGGGATCATTGGCTGTACACAGACTCTGGAGAGAGTTTTAGTTTCTACCTGGTTCCCGAATTGGACTAAACAGGAATAGGAGATGAGTCACTAGTCTCCATCTATTCCACTTCCCCAAATCCCCACGGCAATCCATCACCTTCCCCACCTTCGCTCTGATCTGAGCTCTCCCTTGCCCACTCCCCACACACCCATATCCACACCCCCACACCGACTCCTCACCTCTCTCAACCACATCTTCTTCCTCTCAGTCAGTTCCATAGCATCGAGGGACGGAGGATGACTTGCTTCCACTCCAATTCTGAGGGTTCTGCACTGGCTGATGAAGCCAATGTGGGACTCGTAGGTTCTGTCATGTTCAGGGCAGGAGGTTGTGAAGAGCAGGTGGGCAGGTAGTGGTGCACCAGGCTTCTGTGTATTCTTGTCGCATGGACTCGTAGTTCTCATTACCATCCCAAATATTCCTTCTCCTCTTCAAGAGGTCACAGATCAGGGATTCCCTGGAGTCAGCGGGAATGTTACATTTTCTCAAGGAGGGTTTGAGAACATCCTTGAATCTTCTGACCATCTTGTAACCTCACGTTGTGACGGAGCTTGGAACAGAGTGACTGTTTTGGAAGTCCAGGGTCAGATATACAAACAAAAATGAAGCTGAATGAGAAAAACTGGGGCCTCAATGCTGTGGATGTTGGCCTGGGAGAGGAGACTGACACTGGTTTGCTTGTCCTTCCAGTGAATTTGGAGGATTTTGCAGAAACACCCTCAGTGTTATCTCTCCAGTGCCTTGAGCTGCCTGCTGTAGGTAGTCCATGTCTTAGAAGTGTACAGGAGGGAAGGGATCACTGCTGCCTGGTCGACCAGGGGTTTTGTGTTGAGTTTGAGGTCCCAATCTTCAAACATTCTATTCCTCAGTCAGCCAAAGGCTCTGCTGCCACATTGAAGGTGATGGTGAATTTTATCATCAATGTCTGCCTTCACGAAGAGGTGGTTCCTGAGATATTAATGTGAACCACTATTTGCAAAATCTTGTTATGAACCTTTATTGACGCAGAGCACTATTGCATAGCAGGGGCATGGTCACACAGGTACCTAGTTTAAATATATTTAGTGTAAGGTCCATTATGCTTCAGAGAATTAAGTATTGATGACTTGCAGGTTGGCTTCCAAATGTGCACAAATGCATGTGTTGTCAGAAAGCTGCAGCTCAATGATTGAAGTTTGGATAACATGGGCTCTGAAGTGGAGGTGGCAGAGGTGGATCATTTTCTCAGTTGTAGTCCATCTCAATTGATGGATTAGCTTCATCCAGCAGAAGGCTTATTGGAGATGGGGTCTTGCACTGAGGTGGGAAAGATTGAGGAAACCTTGGGGTAATGTTGCAGCCTTGCTTGACATCAGTCTAAACTGAGATTGGATCTACTGTGAACCCATAAGTTAAGATCACAACTTGCTTTTCATTCTGCTGCTGATATAAGGTGGGAACAAATTTCTGCAGGTGGTCAAATTTGAGAAGGATGCTTCACAGTCTCTCTCAATTGACAGAGTCAAATGGTCTCATGAGGTCAAAAAGATTATGTATAGTAGATGATGCTGCTCCCTGCATTTCTCTGGGAGTTTTGAATGGTGAAGGTCATATCCACTATGCCAATAGATGATAGAATCCACACTGTGATTTGAGGAGCAGCTCTCTGGCCACTGGCAAGAGGCAAATCTCTGGAATTCTCTGCCCCTGAGGGTCATGGAGGCCAGATCATTAGATATATTTAAGGTGGAGATAGATAAATATTTGATAGATTGAGGAATTGAGGGTTATGGGAAACTGGTACAGAAGAGGAGTTGAGGCCAACATGGATCAGCCATGATCATATTGAATGGTGGGGCAAGTTGAGGGGCCGAGTGGCCTACTCCAGCTCTTCTTTCCTTATGTTCTTGGTTAATATTTGGAACTAACTGACAGAGGAGGTGGTGGAGTCAGATACAATCACTACATCTAAGAGACATTTAGAAAGGCACTTAAATAGGCAAGGCATAGAAGGATACGGGCCTAATGGAGGCAAGTGGGATAGGTGTAGATGGGTGAAAAGGTTAGCATGGACATAGTGCCTGTTTCTGTGCTCTACAACTCTATGACTCTAAGTTTTGTTTATCAGCAAAACCAACTGCTCCCAAGGCCCCCTTTTTCAGCCAGCTCATGGCCTTTCCAACCTCTCGTCAGTCAGGGGATGTGATGAGACCAGATTGAATGGTTTACAGTGGGATGGAGACAAGGGCATTCTTGTCAAGGACAGAGTCTAGACTGAGGAGGCCTTTCAAGACAAGATAGATAAGATAAAATCTTTATTAGTCACATGTACATCAAAACACACAGTGAAATACATCTTTTGTGTAGTGATTTTGGGGGGCAGCCCACAAGTGTCGCTACGCTTCCGGCGCCAACATAGCATGCTCATGACTTCCTAACCTGTATGTCTTTGGAATGTGGGAGGAAACCAGAGCACCCGCAGGAAACCCTCACAGACACGGGGAGAACGTACAAACTCCTTACAGACAGTGGCCGGATTTGAACCCGGGTCGCTGGCGCTGTAAAGCATTATGCTAACCACTATGCTACCGTGCCTACCGAGTAGTCAAGTATTCCTTCCAGTTGACTTTCACTGCCTCTCTATCTTTGACAAGTTTTCCTTAGTACTTGGTTCTCTTTCGGGTGGCCCCAGGTGATGGATTGTAGGTGACCTTGAAAGTTTTGAAGAGTTCATGCACATCATGTCTGTCAGTAAGTTGTTGGACCTCCTGTGCTCTCCCCACCCACTATCTCATGTCTAGGCTGTGGGTTTTCTGTTGAACCTTGCTCTTTAGGTAACAGAAAATGCTGGAAGTCAGGCAGTATCTGTGGAAAGAGAAACAGAGTTAACATTTCAGGTCAAAGCTCTTTTGTCAAGTGCTGCCTGACTTGCTGAGAGTTTCCAGCATTTTCTGGTTTTAGTTCAAATTTTTAGCATCTGCAGGTTTTTTTTATTCTCAATCTTTAGGTAGCTGAAGAGCTGTTCCTTTTCATTTGAGGGTGGAGCTTTCAACCCAGGAACACCTTGTATTTGTGGTTAATTGGTTCCTGGATCTCCTGGTCATTCTTATCAAACCTGGTGTTTTCTGGCACAGAAGTCAAGAATATCTTTGCAGATACTAATTACAGTGTACTTCAGGGTAGCCTAGGTGCTGCGGCTCCTGTCAGCGGAGGTTGTCAGGTTGTCTGCGAGGCACTGTCTGAGAAGAGTTATATTGAAGAGCTTCTTCCTTGATTTTGTTACAACAATGTCTCTGTTGCTATCGTTTGGAAACAGGCTGATGGAGATCAAGAGAACGATCAAAATTAGTGGTGTTGTTGAAAGTGAGGAAGATGGTCTTCAGCTACAGGATGATACTGATCAGTTGGTAAAATGGGCTGGGCAATGGGATATGGAATTTAATCCTGATAAATATGAGATTATGCACTTTGGGAGGACTAATAGGAATGGTAGAGTCCTAGGAAGTATTGAGGAACTGAGGGACTTAGTGTGCAAATTCAAGGATCCCTGAACTAAGCTAGAGAGCAAGGCACGTTGGATAATTATCTTTATTTACGAAGGCATTCAAATATAAGAGCAGGGAGGTTGGAGTACAATTTCATAAAACATTGATTAGGCCACAGCCGAGTACTGTGCACAGTCCTGGTTGCCACACTATAGGAAGGACACAATTGTACTGGGGAGGGTGCAGAGGAAGTTCACCAGGATGGAGACACAAGAGATTCTGCAGATGCTGGAATCTGGAGCAACACACACAAAAAGTGCTGGAGGAACTCAGCAGGTCAGTCAGCCTCTATGGAGGGAAATAAACAATGTTTCGGGTTGAGACCCTTCATCAGGACTGGAAAAGAAGAAGGCAGAAGCCCGAATAAGAAGGGCGGGGGAGGGACAGGAGCACGTGCAGGCAGGTGATAGGTGAGTCCACGTGATAGGTGAGTTTAGGTGAGGGGGGAAAGGTAGGTGATGGGGGAAGGGGGGAGATGTAAGAAGCTGAGATGATAGGTAGAAGAGGCAAAGGGCTGAAGAAGGAGGAATCTGGTAGGAGAGGGCAGTGGACCATGGAATAAAGGGAAGGAGGTGGAGAATAGATGGGCAGGTCATGAGGGCAGGGGAAGGGGAAAGAGAAGGGGGTCCACAGGAATGAAGGAAGACAAAGGGGGGAGGAAGGAGGGAGAAAAAGGGGGGGGGGAGAAGAGGGGAGGGGTTACTGGAAGTTAGAGAAATCAATGTTGAGGCCATCAGGTTGGAGACTACCAAGATGGAATATGAGGTGTTGTTCCTCCAACCTGCATGGAGGACATGGATAGACATGGGAGTGGGATGTAGATTGAAGTGGCTGGCCACTGGGAGATACTTGCTCTTGCAGCGGATGGAGTGAAGGTGCTTGATGAAGCAGTCACCCAATCTGCGTCGGGTCTCACCGATGTAGAGGAGGCCGCACCAGGAGCACCAGATGTAATAAATGACACCCTCGGATTCACAGGTGAAGTGCTGCCTTACCTGAAGGACTGTCTTGGGCCCCGAATGGTGGTGAGGGAGGAGGCATAGGTGTAGCACTTAGTGCGGTTGCAGGGATAAGTGCCGGGGGGTTATCAGTGGGGAGGGACGAGTGGACAAGGGAGTAGCGGAGAGAGTGATCCCTGCGAAAAGCAGAGATGGGGGAGGGGAAGATGTGCCTGGTGGTGGGATCCCGTTGGAGGTGGTGGAAGTGGCAGAGAATGATGTGTCGGATGCGGAGGCTCATGGGGTGGTAGGTGAGGACAAGGGGAACCCTGTCCCTGTTATGTCGGTGGGGAGGGAGGGGGTGAGGGCAGACATGTGGGAAATGGAGGAGATGTGAGTGAGGGCAGCATTGATGGTGGTGGAAGGGAAACCCCATTTATTGGAAAAGATAAGATATCTTTATTAGTCATATGTACATCAAAAGAGGTGACTTGATAGAGGTGTACAAGATGATAAGAGGCATTAGATTGAGTGGACAGTCAGAGACTTTATCCCAGGATGACAATGGCTAACACGAGGGGACATAATTTTAAGGTGATTGGAGGAAGATATAAGGGAGATGTCAGAGGTAAGTTTTTTTACACAGAGAGTGGTGGGTGCGTGGAATGCGCTGCCGGCAGAGGTCGTGGGGGCAGATACATTAGGGACATTTAAGAGACTCTTAGATAGGCACAAGAATATTAGAAAAATAGAGGGCTATGTGGGAGGGAAGGGCTAGATGGATCTTAGAGCAGGATAAAATGTCGGCACAACATTGTGGGTCAAAGGGCCTGTACTCTGCTGTAGTGTTCTATGTTCTAGGTTCTATGAAACACACAATGAATTGCATCTTTTGCGAAAAGTGTTCTGGAGGCAGCCCGCAAGTGTCGCCACTCCCACAGCTTCCTAACCCATACGTCTTTGGAATGTGGAGGAAACCGGAGCACCCGGAGGTAACCCACGCAGACACATGGGGAGAACATACAAACTCCTTACAGACAGTGGCGGGAATTGAACCCCGGTCGCTGGCGTTATGCTAACCGCTACACTACCGTGCCGCCCCCATGAGACATTCGCATCCCACAGGGGAGGCACTGAGCACCAGCCTAGTTCATTCCTTAGTAGTTAATATCCGGAACGCACTGCCAAAGGAGGTGCTGGAATCAGATACAAGCACTATGTTGGAGAGGCATTTAGACAGACACTTATATAGGCAAGGCATAGAAGGATACAGTCTTAATACAGGCAAATATTTGACACACAAAGGGTGGTGGGTGTCTGGAACGAACTGCCAGAGGAAGGTGTAGAGGTGGGGAACTGAAAGTTGTTGAAGTGACGGAGGGCATGCAAAGTGTCACGGACGTAGGTGGGAAGGGACTGAACTAAGGGGGACAAAATGGAGTCAAGATATGAGGACGCAAGTTCAGTGGGGCAGGAGCAGGCAGTTATATAATTATATATGATATAATATATAATATTATATATCAATATATGTTATCTATCAGTCGTCAGTTATGGCAGGGCTTACGTGCCATAACAGGCTACAAGATGAAGACAGGATGTATAGTTAACAACAGCGCATCCCTTCCTGATGAACAATGCATTCTATGCGTGTTTTGAACAGAAGGGAAGTGGATTGTCACCACCCACCCTGAGAGCCTCCAATGCAACTGAACCTGTGGTCACTGTCAAGGCCATAAGATCAATCTTCCGGACAGTGAACATGAGGAAAGCATCTGGCCCAGATGGTGTCCCTGGCCATGTGCTCAGATCTTGTGCTGATCAGCTGGCGGAAGTATTTGCAGACATACTTAACCACTCCCTGCTTCAATCTCAGGTTCCCACCTGTTTTAGGAAGACCACTAATATCCTGGTACCAAAGAAAAAGAAGGTAACATGTCTTAATGACTACCGACCAGTGGCTCTGACATCCACCATCATGAAGTGCTTTGAGATGCTGGTCATGGCACACATCAACTCCAGCCTCCCAGACAATCTTGACCCACCGCAATTCACCTGTTGCCAAAACAGGTCTGCAGCAGACGCCATCTCCCTGGCCCTACACTCTGCTCTGGAGCGTCTGGACAGTAAAGGCACCTACATTAGACTATTGTTTATTGACTACAGCTCTGCCTTCAATACTATAATTCCAAGCAAACTCATTCCAAACTCTGAGACCTGGGACTCAGCACCTCTCTCTGTAACTGGATCCTTGACTTCCTGACCAACAGACCGCAATCAGTGAGGATAGGCAGCAACACCTCCAGCACAATTATTCTCAACACTGGTGCCCCACAAGGCTGCATCCTCAGCCCTCTACTCTACTCCCTATATACTCATGACTGTGTAGCCAGATTCTGCTCTAACTCCATCTATAAGTTTGCAGATGATACCACCATAGTAGGCCACATCTCAAATATCGATGAGTCGGGGTACAGGAAGGAGATAGAGAGCTTAGTGGCACGGTGTCATGGACACAGCCCAGCGCGTCACGGAAACCAGCCTCCCCTCCTTGGACTCCGTCTTTACCTCTCGCTACCTTGGTGAAGCAGCCAGCATAATCAAAGACCTCACCCACCCCGGACATTCTCTCTTCTCTCCCATCAGGTAGAAGATACAGGAGCCTGAGGACACGTACCACCAGGCTTAAGGACAGCTTCTACCCCACTGTGATAAGACCATTGAACGGTTCCCTTATACAACGAGATGGACTCTGACCTCACAATCTACCTTGTTGTGACCTTGCACCTTATTGCACTGCACTTTCTCTGTAGCTGTGACACTTTACTCTGTACTGTTATTGTTTTTACCTGTACTACATCAATGCACTCTGTACTAACCCAATGTAACTGCACTGTGTAATGAATTGACCTGTACGATCAGTATGCAAGATAAGTTTTTCACAGTACCTCGGTACAAGTGACAATAATAAGCCAATATTAATACTAATATGTTATACAATTATAACATTTAAAAGGCATTTGGACAGGCACATGGATAGGAAAGGTTTAGAGGGATACGGGGCAGACGCAGGCAAATGGGACTAGCTCAGTCAGGAAACTTGTTGGCATGGATATGATGGGCCAAGCGGCCCGTTTCTGCGCTGCACAACTCTCTGACTCTATTCCTAATGTCAAAATCCACTCCATGAAAACAGTGCAAAAAATAAACTGCTGGAGGAACTCAGCGGGTCAGGCAGCATCCGTGGAGGCAGAGGGATAGCCAACATTTCGGGTCGAGACCCTGCATCAGGACCCTGCCTCTGATTCCAACATCGGCAGCTTCTTGTGTCTCCATAAAAACAGCGTCTGGCTTTCAAAAGAAATTCTACCCACCCACATATCTCCCTCTCCTCTTTCACATCATCCTCACTGCATTCCCCAGTAGTTCCCAACATCCCAACAATATTCCCCTACCCACTCATCACCATCTCCCCTCCCCCACTCTATATTATCTAATATTATTACAATCCTTGACCCAAAGCATCGACTGTCCATTTCCCTCCATAGATGCTGCCTGACCCACTGAGTTCCTCCAGCAGCTTTTGTTTTTGTTACATTACCTCTCCCTGTCTCCTTGCATTCCCCTCCCCACCCCTCCACTCCCTTCTGCAAGCTGGAAACTGAATCAAGATAATCCCAGGAAGTCAGCAACTCTATAGAAAGGCCTGAACACGGGTCAAAGAAGAGGAGGCATTGCTGTGCAGAGAGAGCCCCGGGGCAGGAGCTGGTTCTCGCCACATTCCATCCCTTATAAGGAGAAATCTTCAGCTCAGGAGAGCGGGGCAAACAGGAACAGCAGGGAGCCAATCGCTGGAGGAGGGTGGGGACGCTCAGGTGAGAGGTTTATCCTCTGTCAGGAAGCCATTTCCAGCCTCTCTGAGAACACAGGAGGCCATTTAGCCCCGTGAGCCTGTTCCAGAATTCAAAGCAAAATGCTGGGAATCTGAGATAAAAATAGAAATTGCTGAGGATACTCAGCAGGTCAGATGGCATCTGAGGGGAGAGAAACTGGGGTCAATATTTCAGGTTAATGAGCCTTCATCGCAATTGGGAGAGCTAGAGTTTTAAAATGCAGATTAAGCAGGAAAGGGAGAACACACGGGAAGGGCTAGGTGTCTGTGAAATAAATCTGATAATTCCAATTGGTCCCCAGCCCCTGCAGCTTTCTGGGAGAGATATCCAGATTCCCGCCCTCTGTTGAGGAATTGTCTCCTGGCACCACCCTCATGTGACCTTGCTCAAATTTTAACCCTTATTTGAGAATCCCCCAAGCAGAGTTTTTCTCTATCCACTCCTCAAACCCTTCCACTCATTTTAAATACTTCAATCATGTCTGTGCAAACTGCATTCATTGCTTAAGCCTCTTTAGCCCACCTCCATCTCAGTAATCTGTGCTGCCCCACCTTCTCCCTCTGCACAGGCAGTCTTTCATCCCTTCAGTCTCTGATTGTACAGGTATAAAGGGCCGGATACAGGTGGGGTGCAGGGCCATGAACAGGGCTTGGAGCCATGGGTGGCACTCGTCCCGCCTCTCCGGGAAGGATTCCAGCTTTTCTTGGAAGTGTCTGTGGGGGCGTTTGGTCTGAGGTAAAATTAATTGATCATTTCAGCCTGTGAGGAACTGGGTCTTTGTATCTATTGAGGGATTCCAGGATCAACAACATTTCCAGAATCAGCAAACTGAAGCAGCCTGGGATTTGGTGCTCATAAGTCAGGCGCCATTTCAGGATGGTGAAAAAAGGGAAATGAGCATCCAATAATGTGATTTATTGCATCCGGTGCTCCTGGTGGAGTCTCCCCTACATTGGTGAGATCCGGCACAGATTGGGGGATCGCTTCATCTAGCACCTTTGCTCCATCTGCCACACCAGCCAGGATCTCCCAGTGGCTAGCCATTTTAATTCCAGTTCCCATTCTTACACCAACATGTCTGTCCACGGCCTCCACTAATGCAAGTTGGAGCCACATGCAGACTAGAGGAACAGCACCTCATATTCCGCTTTGTTAGTCTCCAACCTGACGGCATGAACATCAACTTCTCCAACTTCCTGTAACCACTCCCCTCTGTCCCTTTTTCTTTCCTTATCACACTAGCCCCCTTCATCCCATCTCTTTTCCCTCTCCCACCCTCTCAATCTGCCCATCACCCACACCTTCCTCCCACTGGTTCCCCTCCTCACCTCCTTCTCTTTATTCCATATGCACTGTCCTCTCAGATTCCATCTTCTTCAGCCCTTTGTTACTTCCACCTATCACCTCTCAGCTTCTTAAATCATTCCCACTCTCCCCCCTCCCTCACCTGCCTATCTCCCCCTACCTGGATCCAACAATCACCTGTCAGGCCTCGCTCCACCCCTTTCCCCTTCCTTTTTAAACTGGTTATTTCCCTCTTCCTTTCCAGTCCTGATGAAGGGTCTCAATCCAAGACGTTGACTGTCCATTTCCCTCCATAGATGCTGCCTGACCCGTTTAATTCCTCCAGCTCCTTTGTATGTTGCTCCAAATTTCCAGCATCTGCAGTCTCTTGTGTATTGAATAACGTGAACCATTTTCTCCTTTAACTGCAGGATGCCATGTTCAGTGAAGGATGGCTGGCAACACTGGAAGCCTAGCCTCAAGTGCAGTTTCTCCTGATGTGGTCTGACTCTGAACAAGATTCTGTATAAATAAGTATCACTTCCTCCCCATAGTGTTCCAGCTCCTGGAGGAAAAGACAACAATGAATTTGCCTTGGTTCCTGTGGACAGGCAATGACATAGCTTTGGCTTTTTGTTGGAAGTGAGCCTGAAGTGAAGGGGCTAATTGATGACAAGCTCCTGGCTTCTCGATCCACTGAGGCCTGTGAGCATGCCCTTAGGCTGTCAGCGCAGAGGTGTCAGCTGCAAGCATTTGGGAGCAGTCCCTTGCAGAGGATGTTGGTTTTCTTATTGCAGGGTTCCTCTTTACCCCAGTGCAAGACTTCCTGCTGTCATCCCAAAGGAATCACAGCGTCAGAGTGACTCCTCCTGGCTGGCAGCATGAGTTGTTCTTCGGAGACAAGGGCAACCTGGAACCCGGAAAACATGCTCCCCAGCAGTAACCAAGAAACCAGAGGCTTGGGTTTTGGTTACAAGCTGAGTAATGCTGTGTAATTAAATAGTCATGGATAAAATTATACCTTTGTTGTTTTAACTGTGTGTGCATGTGTATGGTTGTTTGTGTAAAGAAACAATAAAAGGAACCATTCAGCCCCTCAATCTCGTTCTACCATTCAATGATCTATGGGGAGGGTGTGGAAATGGTGCAGAAGGCATTCACCAGGATGTTGCCTGGATTAGAGAGTATAAACAATAAGGAAAGGTTGGACAAACTTGGGTTGTTCTCCCTAGAGCGTCGAAGGCTGAGGAGAGACTTGATAGAGGCTTTTTAAATTATGAGAGGCATAGATAGGTAGACAGTCAGAATCTTTTCCCCAGGGTAGAAATGTCAAATACCAGAGAATCAAAATGAGAACTTAAGGACATGCTTTTAAGGTGGGGGGGGGGGGGGAGGAGAGATTAAAGGCAATGTGAGGGGCAGAGAGTGGTAGGAGCCTGGAATGGGTTACCGGGGTAGTAGTGGAAGCAGGTAGTTTGGTGGAGTTTAAGAGGCCTTTAGATAGACACATGAATATGAAGGGAATGGAGGGATATGGATGATACACAGGAGGAGGACAAGATCGGTACAACATCATGAGCCAAATGGCCTGTCCAGTGCTATACTGTTCTGTTCTATATTCTATATCATAATTCCACTCTCTGCCAAAACCCTAACTGTTCACCCAACAAAGATTCATCAAATTTGAAGCAAAAAAACTTAACGATGATTAAAAATAAAGATGAATTGGCGTACAGGAAGGAAATAGGAGAGTTTAGTGGCATGGTGTCATGACAACAATCTTTCCTCAATGTTAGCAAAACAAAAGAGCTGGTCATTAACTTCAGGAAGGCAGGCGGTGCACATGCTCCTGCCTACATCAACGGTGCTGAGGTCGAGAGGGTTGAGAGCTTCAAGTTCCATCACTAATAGCCTGTCCTCATCCAACCACGGCCAAGAAAGCTCACCATCGCCTCTACTTCCTCAGGAAGCTAAAGAAATCTGGCATGTCCTCTTTGACACTCACCAACTTTTATCGATGCACCATAAAAACCATCCTAACTGGATGCACCACGGCTTGGTATGGCAACTGCTCTGCCCGGGACCGCAAGAAACTGCAGAAAGTTGTAAACGCAACTCAGCACATCACAGAAACCAGCCTCCCCTCCATGGACTCTGTCTACACTTCTCACTGCCTCGGTAAAGCAGCCAGCATAATCAAAGACCCCATCCACCCCCGACATTCTCTCTTCTCCCCTCTCCCATCGGGCAGAAGATATAAAACCCTGAAAGCATGTACCAGCAGGTTCAAGGACAGCTTCTATCCCACCATCATAAGACTATTGAATGGTCCCCTAGTATGATAAGATGGACTCTTGACCCCATAATCTTCCTCATTATGGCCTTGCACCTTATTGTCTACCTGCACTGCACTTTCTCTGTAGCTGTTACGTTTTCCTCTGCACTCTGTATTGTTTTACCTTGTATTACCTCAATGCACTGTGTAATGAATTGATCTGTATGAACAGTATGCAAGACAAGTTTTTCCACTGTACCTCGGTACAAGTGACAATAATAAACCAATGCCACTTCCAGTTCCAACAAACAATCTGATGGAGGAACTCAGCGGATCGAGCAGCATCTGTAGGGGAAAAGAAATTGTTGATGTTTTAGGTTGAAACACTGCATCAGTTGACAATCCCTTCCCCCCACAGATGCTGCTCAACCCACTGAGTTCCTCCAGCAGACTGTTTGTTGCTCCAGGCTCCAGCATCTGTAGTCTCTTGTGTCTTCATCAGTTATGAAGTTTTTCCCTAGCCTCCACAGGTTTTGGGGAAGAGGTGTTCCAGGTTTCTGGCACCCCTTGTGTGAGGTTACCTGGCATCACACCTGAGTGGCCTGGTTCCAACTCCTCTGTTCTGCACCAAAACTCCCTCCCAGAGGAATCAGTTACTCTCTCTCTATCCTATCAAACTGCTTTAATCATCGGAATAGATTAGCCCTTCATCTGTACTTGAGAGAGCACAAGCTTGCCCTCAGAATAAAACCCCTCCAGTCCTGGTATCATTGTGGTGACTTGGTGCTCCACTGCACACTCCGCACCAGACTCCCATGCCCAATCCCAGGCTGACAGTCCTCCCTGAGATGTGGGTCTGGCTGTTTATAATCTCCAGATGAAGTTGACACAGGATCCTGTTCAACTATACTGTAAGATCTTCACCCCACCACCACACACCAGCATCTTGACCTCTGAAGGTGAAAGCCAACATTGTTTCAGCTTGTATAAACAAGCCCAGCTTCTTCCACCAGTTTATAGTGATTTCTGCAGTTCAACCCCTCAGCCTTTCAGCGCCTCCACCTAGCAGACCAATTAGGAAATTCTCTGATCATCCTTTCTTCCATCCAAGGTGGCTGACTCCCACACACACCACAATTTTCAATTTTGTCCATTCACTAAGATCACCACTGTCAGTCCTTCACACATGTGCAATGAGTGCATGTGTGTCTGTAGCACATACATGTGTGTGTGTGTGTGTGTGTGTGTGCGTGTGTGTTTGTGTGTGTGTGTGTATGAATGCAACTATGATTATGAGTGAGCTTATGTGAGTGTATATACGTGGGAGTGAGTGCATCTGCAAGTATATGTAAGTGTACAAATGTTTGAGTACATGCATCTGGCACATGTATGTACATGGATGAGGAAGTCTATGAGTGATTGTGACTGGACATGCGAGTCATAGAGTCATAGAGCAATACAGCACGGATACAGGACCTTCGAACCAACCAGTCCCTGCCAACCACGGTGCCCACCCAGCTAGTCCCAATTTCCTGCGTTCAGCCCATATCCCTCAAAGCCCCGCCCCTCCATGTGCCTATCCAAGTATCTTTTAAATGTTGTTATTGTACCTGCCTCAACCACTTCCTCTGGCAGCTCGTTCCATATACTCACCACTCTCTGCGTGAAAAAGTTGCCCCTCAGGTCTCTTAAATCTTTCCCCTCTCACCCTAAACCTATGCCCCCTGGTTTTGGACTCACCTACCCTAGGAAAAAGACTGTTACCATCCACCTTTTCTATGCCTCTCATAATTTTAAATCTCATAATCTATAAGGTCATTTCTTCTTCTCCTACGTTCCAAGGAATAAAGATCTAGCCTGGCTAATCTCTCCATATAATTCAGGCCCTCCAATCCTGGCAACATCCTTATAAACCCTCTCAGCACCTTTTCCAGTTTTAACCACGTCTTTTCTGTAACAGGGCGACCAAAACTGTACACAATACTCCAAGTGCGGCCTCACCAACGACTTATAGAACTGTAACATAATGTCCCAACTCCAGTACTCAGTGCCCTGACTGATGAAGGCCAGTGTGCTAAACGCCTTTTTCACTACCCTGTCTACCTGTGACGCCGCTTTCAATGAGCTATGTACTTGTACTTCTAGGTCCCTCTTCCATTATACTCCCTAGTGCCCTACCATTCATAGTATAAGTCCTACATTGGTTTGACTTTCCAAAATACATCACCTCACATTATCTGTATTGAAATCCATTTGCCACTACTCGGCCCACTTCCTTAACTGATCAAGATCCCCCTGTAGCATACAATAACCTTCTTCACTATCAACAACACCTCCTAATTTCATGTCATCTGCAAACTTATTGATCAAGCCTTGTGCATTCGCGTCCAAATGACTTATATAAATAACGAACAACAAGGGTCCCAACGTTGGCCCCTTCGGCACACCACTAGTCATTGGCCTCCATTCCAAGAAACAACCTTCAACCACCACCCTCTGCTTCCTACCTCCAAGCCAATTTTGAATCCACCTAACTGGCTCTCCCTGGATTTATAGAACATAGAACAGTACAGCACAGGAACATGCCCTTTGGCCCACGATGTTGTGCTGAACCAATTACATTAGTAATAAAATGCCCACCTAAACTAATCCCTCCTGCCTACACAATGTCCATATCCTACCATTTCCCTCACATTCATGTGCTTTGAAAACATGGACTGGAGTATGTTTAGAGAAGCAGCCACCTATGACCATACCATCAATTTGGAGGAGTATGCAGCTGTGGTGACTGACTACATCAACAAGAGCATTGACGATGTCACTGTCATCAAAACCATCGCCACACGTGCCAACCAGAAGCCATGGCTGACAGCAGAGATACATCAACTGTTGAAAACCCGAGACATTGCCTTCAGGTCAGGTGATGTGGCAGCCCTCAGGACAGCGAGGGCCAACCTGTTCTGTGGCATCAGGGAGGCAAAGAGGAGTTATGCCCAGAAGATCCAGGGCTACTCCTCTGATACCAAGGACACAAGACGTCTGTGGCAGGGCATCCAGGCCATCACGGACTACAAGCCCCCACCTGGCACTTGCGACAATGACACCTCCCTCCCAGATGCACTGAACAACTTTTATGCTCGGTTTGATGCACTTAACGACGAACCTGGGAGCAAGACACCTCCACCGCTCAATGACCAGGTACCTTGTCCTCAGCTAGTGTGAGGAAGATATTATCCAGGGTTGACCTTCGGAAATCAGTGGGACCTGATAACATACCTGGCCATGTGCTCAGGGACTGTGCAGACCAGCTGGCAGATGTATTCACCAACATCTTTAATGTTTCTTTGAGCCAAGCAGTTGTCCCCGTATGTTTCAAATCTACCAGCATTATACCAGTGCCTAAAAAGACACCTGTAACCTGTTTAAATGACTACCGCCCCGTGGCACTGACTTCAGTCATCATGAAGTGCTTCCAGAGGTTAGTCTTGCAACACATTAAATCCATTCTCCCTCCCTTACTGGACCCCCTTCAGTTTGCATACTGCCCCAATCAGTCAACCGAAGATGCAGTGTCCTTTGCCCTCCACCTAGCTTTGTCTCACCTAGATCAAAGGGACACATGTTAGAATGCTCTTTATAGACTTCAGCTCCGCCTTTAATACTATCGTCCCACAGAGCCTCATAAGGAAGCTACACCTACTGGGCCTTAGCACCTCCACCTGCAATTGGATTCTGGACTTGCTCTCTGAAAGGCCACAGTCAGTTTGCATTGGAAATACCATCTCAAAAATCACCAGGCTGAGCACTGGAGCCCCACAGGGCTGCGTACTCAGTCCACTGCTGTTCACACTGCTGACCCATGACTGTTCTGCCAACTCAAGCTCCAACCATATCATCAAGTTTGCTGATGATACAACAGTGGTGGCCTCATCAGCAGGAATGATGAAACAGCTTACAGAGAGGAGGTGGCGAGGCTGGCGGATTGGTGCTCAGTCAACAATCTCTCCTTGAACGTGGACAAAACAAGAGAGATGATTGTGGATTTTAGAAAGGCTCAGGCTGACCACTTACCCCTGTGCATCAATGGCATCATTGTACAGAGAGTCAGCTGTTATAAGTTCTTGGGAATACATATAGCAGACGACATGTCCTGGTCAACTAACATCTCTTCCCTCGCCAAGAAGGCACAACAGCATCTCCACTTTTTACGGCGGCTAAAAAGAGCAAACCTGCCCTCCCCCACCCTCACTACATTCTACAGGGGTACCATTGAGAGTGTCCTGACCAGCTGCATCTCTGCCTGGTACGGTAACTGTAACATCTCTGACCGTAAGTCTTTGCAGAGAATTGCGAGTACAGCGAAAAAGATCATTGGAGTACCTCTTCCCTCTATCTCCGATATTTACAATACACGACGCACATGTAAGGTTTATAGAATTATAGACGACCCTTCTCATCCATCCCACGACCTATTTGTCCCACTGCCGTCTGGCAAGCGGTACCGGAGCATCCGGGCCAGAGCTACTGGATTGCACAACAGCTTTTTCCCCCAGGCTGTCAGGCTCCTGAATACCCTGGTAGACAAATGCCACGTCAAAAGCTCTGGTTTGCACAACGGCATATAAGGACTTTGGCTGCTGCTGAACATGTTTATACAATGAGTACAACACACTGAGCTTGTATTTCTCTTGTCCAACTCGGTTTTGCACTAACTCTGCACTAAGTTTGTATTTTGTATATATTTTTTTTGCACTATTTGTACTTGCACTATTTTTTTTGATTTTTTTTGTTTTTTGTTTGTGTTTATTGTATGTCTTCTGTTCTATGCATGTCCTCTGTTGTGTGAGTCTGGGGGAAACGACATTTCGTTCCGCCATGTGTTTTTATAGCATGGATGAATGACAATAAAGTTGAACTTGAACTTGAACTATCCAAGAGCTTCTTGAACGTCTATCGTATCTGCCTCCACCACCACCCCTGGCAGCACATTCCAGGCACCCACCACACTCTGTGTAAAAAAACTTGCCCCGCACATCTCCTTTGAACTTCCCCCTCTCACGTTAAATGCTTGCCCTCTGGTATTAGATATTTCAACCCTGGGGAAAAGATACTGGCTATCTACTCTATCTATGCCTCTCATAATCTTATAAACCTCTATCAGATCTCCCCTTAGCCTCTGCCGCTCCAGAGAAAACCACCCAAGTTTGTCCAACCTATCCTCATAGCACATGTCCTCTAATTCAGGCAGCATTTTGGTAAACATCTTCTGCACCCTCTCCAAAGCCTTGATATCCTTCCTATAATGAGGCAACCAGAATGGAATGCAATATTCCAGATGCGGCCTAATTAAAGTTTCATAAAGCTGCAGCATAACTTCCTGACTGTTGAACGCAGTGCCTCGACTAATGAAGGCAAGCATGCCATATGCCTTCTTCACCGTCCTATCAACCTGTGTAGCCACTTTCAGGGAGCTATGAACTTGGACCCCAAGATCCCTCTGCTCATCAACACTTAAGGGTCTTGCCATTAACAGTTTACTGTCTCTTTACATTTGATCTCCCAAGGTGCAACACTTCACATTTGGACAGGTTGAGTTCCAACTGCCATTTCTCCACCCATATGTGCAACTGATCTATATCCCGCTGTCTGCTTTGCCAGTCTACTATGCTATCTACAACACTACCAATCTTCGTATCATCTGCAAATTTACTAACCCACCCATGTACATTTTCATCCAGGTCATTTATATACATCACAAACAGCAGAGGTCCCAGTACAGATCCCTGAGGAATGCCACTGGATCCACAGATCCCTGAGAAACACCTCCAGCTAGAATAAGTCCCATTGACCACTACCCTCTGTCTTCTACAGGCAAGCCAGTTCTGAATCCAAATGGCCAATTCACCTTGGATTCCATGCATCTTAATCTTCCGGATGAGCCTCCCATGAGGGACCATTCCTTGGGACCTAACCTTTCAGACCAGCCTGCCATGCCAGACCTTGTCGAAAGCCTTGCTAAAGTCCAAATAGACAATATCTATTGTGTATGGATATAAGCATGAATGTGTATGTATGTGCATGTGATCATGGGAAAGGTAGCACAGTAGTTTGGTGTGTGTAAGTAAGAGTGTGTTTGTGAGAGAGAGTCTGTGTGTGTAAGTGTGTGTGTGTGTGTATGTAGAGAGAGTGACTGAGACATAATGTATGTATGTGTGTGTGTGTGGGTGTGAGAGTGTGTGTGTGTGTGGGTGTGTGTGTGTGGGTGCGTGGGTGTGTGTGGGTGTGTGTGGGTGTGAGAGTGGGTGTGAGAGTGTGTGTGAGAGAGTGTGTATGTTTGTGTATGAGTGAATATGTGAGTATGTGTGAGTGAGGAGAGTCAACCACTGAATCAATAAATCAAAGATGGCCATTTGGCTCACCAAGTTGGTCACAGGGTCATACAGCACATCAGTCCCATTCCCCCAATCTTTCCCCATAGCCCTGCAAATTACTATCTCTACAGTACTGATTAGATTCCCCTCTGTAGGCCTTGACTGATTCTGTTTTCACCCCACCACAGGCCGTGGGTTCCAAACCATCACTGCTCTCTATGTGGAAAAGCTTCTCCTCACATCGTCCTCATATCTTTTGCCCGAAATTTGAATCTATTCCCCTGTCCTCAAGCTGACGGCTTCCCTCTGCCTCCCCTATCTAAATCATTATGAGCTTGTTCACTTCTATCAAACCTCCTCTCAACCTCCTCTGCTGCATGAACCAGCCCAGCTGCTCCAGCTAAACTTTATAGCTCTGTAACTGACACCGGATAGACCATTCACTGTAACACCGGGCAGTATTGAAGGAACACCCAGACCAACATTGGGACAGTGCTGAGAGAACATGTAGGACAACACTGAGCAGTACTGAGGGAGCACCCAGACTGATTTCAGGATAGCGCGGAGGGAGCACCTACAGCAACACTGGGACAGCACCGAGGGAATGCTTGGGACAATACCAGGGCAGTGCTGGGCAATAACTAGGGCAGTGATGAAAAAGCACATGGGGCAACATCAGACAGTGTTAAGGGAGCCCCTGGACCAACAAAGGAGCTGTTCTGACGGAATCCCAGGTGACAATGTGCCAGATGACCAAGCTTTCACTGCTGTTAAAATCCCTCATCCATGGAACCACAAATTTGGGGAAAAATTTCTCCTCACATCTCCCCTGTATCTTTTGCCCATTACATTGAAAGTTCAATCCACTGAAAGCTGAAATGCTGAAAGCCAGACCCGAAACATTCATTGTTTCTCAATCCACAGATACTGCCTGACCTGCTGAGTGTTTCAGATTTCCAACGTCTGAAGTTTTGATTTTCATGTGTGTGAGTGCACTGCTGTGTGACTCAGTGAGTGAGTGCACAGTCATTGAGTCATAGAGACATACAGCATGGAAACAGGCCCTTTGGCCCAACTGGTCCATGCCAACCAAATGCTCAGCCAAGCTAGTGCCATTTGCCCACGTTTGGCCCATATCCATCTAAATCTTTCCTATCCATGTACCTGTCCAACTGTCCTTTAAAAGCTGCTGTTGTACCCGTCTCAACCGCTTCCTCTGGCAGGTCATTCCACATACCCACCACCCTCTGTGTAAAAAAGTTTTCCCTCAAGTTCCTATTAAATCTTTCCCCTCTCACCCTAAACCTATGCCCTTTACTTCTTGATTCCCCAACCTTAGGAAAAATTCTGAACGCATCCACCCTATCTATGCCCCTCATGATTTTATACACCTCTATACGTGAGTCTGTGAGTAAGGAATTGTGTGAGTGACTGAGTGCATATGAGTGAATGTCTGTGTAAGCGAGTGTGTGAGTGAGAGGGTGCGTTTGATTTAGCGTAAACAAGTGATTGTGTGTGAGGCAGAAATCTGAGTCACACCTGGTGGTAAATGGTGAAGTCCGTGGTAATTGGAGCCTCACTCCCCATTGGTAATAAACATCTCACCTGAGCGTCCCCGCCCTCCCCAAGTTATTGGCTGCCTGCTGCTCCTGCTCCTGAGTTGGAGTTTTCTCCTTATAAGGGATGGAATGTGGAGAGGACCAGTGACGCTGAACCCCTATTCTGCCTGGGGCTCTTTCTGCATGTCAAGGCACTCCTGCTCACTGACTCATTTCTGTAAAGAGAAGTCAGGGACAAACCTCAATAATGGTGACCATGACACTGTCAGATTGGTGTAAAATTCCCCACCACCCCTCTCCCCGGATCATTAACATCCCTCAGAGAAGAAAATTTGCCACCCTTTCCTGGTTTGGATCTCACTGTAACTCCAGGCCAACACCAAAAAAGACCCAGTTTGAAGCTGTGCAAACCAATCAACGGCAATAAGGACAGTTTTATTATGTCCTGATGTGGTCACAGCTTAGAATGTTAACAGCTTCCTGAACTCCTGAACTATTCCAGCATCTTCAGTCTCTTGTGTCTCCACCTTCCTGAACTATCCTGCAAACCAGCAAGACACTCAAGATCATGCAAGTGTTTTCTTGGTGGAATTGTGTCGAGTCTCCATCAAAATAGACAAGCCACTCAGCCCCACTGAACATGCTAGTATTGATCAACACACAAAGGAGTTGGAGGAACTCAGTGGGTCAGGCAGCATCTATGGAGGGAAGTGGACAGTTGATGTTTCGTGTTGAGACCCTTCACCTGGACTGACCTTCATCTGCATGCTGGTACTGATGCTGAATTCTAGTTCCTTCCCTCACTGTACCCCATCACTCCCACCTCCACCCCCAGGTCAACTCACCCTGTCAATACATTCAACTGCAAGCATAAAACCCCAGAAACCCAAGGATCCATTAATGAGGCACCGTGAAAAGTTTAAATAAATCAGACGGGAGTTTCTGAATGTCACCCCATCCACTACTCTAAACATTCACTCCCTCCACCCCAGTGCGCATTAAAGTAAGAAGGGGCAAACTTAAAGGAGATCTGAGGCGTAGGTTTTTCACATCGAGGGTGGTGGTTATTTGGAACAAGCTGGTACAGGTAGGTACAATTACAACGCTTAAAAGGCATTTGGACAGGTATTTAGATAGGAAACACATAGAGGGATACAGACTAATGCAGACAAATGGGATTAGTGTAGCAAGGCATCATGGTCAGCGTGGAAAAGGTGTGCTGAAAGGGCCGTTTCTGTGCCGTATGGTTCTGTGATTCTAATTGTTACCCAGAGACCAGGAAAAAGTTTGATCTATCTATCTTGGAGTGAGACAGACCCCATTGTGTCAGAGTGCTGGTCATGGTGACGAGCAAAAGAACAGAGAACCTGTTGTCCTGTGAGCTGTGACACACAACGAAAGGGTGGGATAAATGTAGAAACCTACAAAGGGAGAAGTAGGAGCAGGTCATTCGGCCATTCAAGCCTGCTCCACCACTTTATATGTCCTTGGTAGATCCTCTATCTCAGTGTTCAATTCTTGCTCTCTCTCCATATACAAGATATCTTTATTTGTCACATGTACATCGAAACACATCTTTTGCATCTTTTGAAATGCATCTTTTGCGTAGAGTGTTCTGGGGGCAGCCCGCAAGTGTTGCCACGCTTCCAGTGCCAATGTAGCATGCCCACAACTTCCTAACCCGTACGTCTTCGGAATGTGGGAGGAAACCGGAGCACCCGGAGGAAACCCACACAGACACAGGGAGAACATACAAACTCCTTACAGACAGTGGCCGGAATTGAACCTAGGTCGCTGGTGCTGAAAAAGCATTTCACTAACCGCTACACTACATAACAAGTTCAGGAGTAAAATGTGCAGGGCTGTGGGGAGGGACCATGGAACCGGGACTAATCGGAGAGCACTCTCACAGACTCACAAGTTTTACGGGCCAAGTGCAACATGTTGGCTTATTCTACGACTCAAGTCCTTTAAACTATGGAACAACAACTTGCCTTTAACACCTGAAACAGTCAAACCTCTCAAGATCCTGAAGAAGCTTGACATGGTGGATGTGGAGAGGACATTTTCTCTTGTAAGTGAATCTGGAACTAAGGGTCACTGTTTAAAAACAAAAATTCACCTGGTTAAGATAGAAATGGGACAATTTTTTTTCTCTCAGAGGGCCATGAATTTTCGAATTCTGTTCCTCAAAGGGCAGTGAAAGAAGATTCTTAGAATATTTTTAAGACAGAGGTAGGTGGGTTCTAGATAAGCAAGCAGATGAAAGTGTACTAGTGATATATGGGATTGTGGAGCTGAGGTTACAGTCAAGTCAACATGGTCTGATAATAAAGAGCAAACTGCTGGAGGAACTCAGCAGGTCAAGCAGAATCTGTGAAAGGAAAGGAATTGTCGACGTTCAGGGTCGAAACTCTGCATCAGTACTGATTGTACATGGCGGAAAGGTCTCCACCTGCCCCTAATTCTTATGCTAGGTAAGCCCATCATTAAACGGTACATGAAGCTGAGCTACACAGGGCCACATAAAGGCAGGTGACAAATCTAATCAGTGAGTTAGGCTTTAAAGGGAATTTTAAAAGAGAGGAGGGGAGCTAAGAATGATAGAGGGGAAATTTCAGTGCAGAGGGCCGAGGCAGCCGAAGGCACAGTTCCCAATGCAGAGATAGAAATCAGGGATATACAAGAGGATAGAGTGCAGAGAGATCTTCAAATTCGAATAGAGACTGTTCAGGTTGAAGGATTAACATAAAAGGTGCTGGAGGAAATCAGTGAGTCAGGCAGCATCTATGGAAGGAAATGGACAGTCGACGTTTTGGGTCAAGTCCCTTCATCTGGACTCAGGGGTCCATTTTCCTCCATAGATGCTGCCTGACCCACTGAGCTCCTCCAGCGCCTTTTGTGTTGCTCCATATTCCAGCATCTGTAGTCTCTTGTGTCTCCAGGTTGAAAGATTTTACTTGGAGAAATTGGGAGGAGCAGGTCATTGTATTGTACAAGACCAGCTGTTTTTTCTCCTGTGACTCCTGTCCCAGACCCGCTCTTTTGCCCTGCCTGCACTCTGAAGTGACCCAGTGAGCCACTCCAACCAGTTCTACTGGGTGGTTCACCTCCTCTTCCTGGGCATCGAATCCTGACCATGACAGTGTGCCCACATCCCAAGAACAAATGTGTCGGAAATGGGCTGGTGTGCAAACCTGTGGCACCAGGATGAATGATGCCACACCCTGCTTAATTTGGTGTCTTGTTCTGATGATTCACTGACGGGAAGATCCCACTGACAAGCAGTCTCTGAACTTGCTCTACCTCTTTAGCTGCCAAGGTGTGGCACAGCAGCCTCTGCAGGTTAATTACCAAATAAGGTAAAGTCTCTGCAGTTTGTGAGCCGGCGGAATGCACAGGGTTTAACCCTTGGAGTGCTGGTGGCCCTTGTGCAAGGTATGTCCACAGTTCCAATGCTACCTGCTCCTGCCACCACCCCTGAAGGGGTAAGCCTTGCAGGGTACACGGCCAACTCCAGCCCATCGTGGTAGTAGCCAGGATCAAGGCTCAGACATCCTTCTTCCATTGTGTCAGGTTGTCAAGGTGAGGGGTCTGGTTTCCTCTTTCAGTTCTGGTTCACCCACCACCCCTGAGCTCAAACAATGTTCCGTCTTTTTTTAAATGCTTCCATGATCTCACCTGTCCCTCCAACCCTGCAACAACTGAAATGCCAGCTTTGCCAGTAATGTCCACATCCTGGGAGAACTTTTCTTTATTCATTTTTAAATTGTGAAGATTACCAAAACATTAAAACTGATTAAATATGTGGGTCAGTCTCTGTGATTGAACTAAGGCCCCAAACTCTTAATGGCTAGTTTAAACTCCTCAATTGACTTTCATTGGTTATAGCCTAGTCATATGATAGGAATGTGGGTGGAGCCTCAGGTTCTATAAAGGGAGAGAGCTAAACTGGGAGTAGGTTGTGTTGGAGTTTGTGTTGAAGACAGCATTAGCACTATTCTCCTGAGGTAGAATAAAGATTGGGTTGTTCTGGATGAATTGCTGGTCTAGTGTGTTGAGTACTATGTGCTTTGTATTCTTGTTTCACTGTTAATGGATTTTCTTTCTATTTCAGTTATCTCCTGCTTGCTGTAAGCCATGGCTGATGATGAGATTGCCGCACTGGTGGTGGACAATGGATCTGGGATGTGCAAGGCTGGGTTTGCGGGAGATGATGCCCCCAGAGCGGTGTTTCCCTCCATTGTGGGGCGGCCTCGGCACCAGGTGAGTCCTCCAGTGCAAAGCCTTAACTCCTGATGCAGGGTTTTGACCTGAAATGGCAACTCTCCTCCCCCACAGATACTGCCTGACCAGCTGAGTTCCTCCAGCAGGTTGTTTGTTGCTTCAGATTCCAGTGTCTGAAGTCTCTTTTGTCTCCAAGCTTTAACTCCTGTTGTGTAATGCTAGATAGGCAAATATCCTGGTTTACCATAGAACCATACAGCACAAAACAGGCCCTTTGGCCCACCATGTTGTGCTGTCCATCAAACCACACTATCTAACCCTTTCCTCCTGCATATCCCTCTATCTCACATTCCTCCATATGCCTATCTAACAAACTCTTGAAGCTGTCTAATGTATCTGCCTCCACCACCACCCCAGGCAGTGCATTCCATGCGCCAATCACTCTCTGGGTGAAAAATCTCCCCTGAACCTCCCACCCATAACCTTAAAGCTATGCCCTCTCGTCTTGAGCATTGGTGCCCTGGGAAGGAGGTGCTGACTGTCTACTCTATCTATTCCTCTCAATATTTTATATACCTCTATCATGTCTCCTCTCATCCTCCTCCTTTCCAGTGAATAAAGCCCTAGCACCTTAAGCCTCTCCTCATATTCCATACGCTCTAATCAAGGCAGCATCCTGGTAAATCTCCTCTGCACCCTCTCCAACACCTCCATATCCTTCCTATAATGCAGTGACCAAAACTGAACACAGTACTCTAAGTGTGGTCTAACTGGAGTTTTGTAAAGCTGCATCATCACTTTGCGGCTCTTAAACTCAATCCCATGATTTATGAAAGCTAACATCCCATAGGCCTTCTTAACTGCTCTATCCACCTGTGAGGCAACTTTCAGTGAACTGTGAATATGAACCCCCAGATCCCTCTGCTCCTCTACACTGCCAAGTACCTTGCCATTTACCTTGTACTCTGCCCTGGAGTTTGTCCTTCCAAAGTGTACCACCTCACACTTCTCCAGATTGAACTCCATCTGCCACTTGTCAGCCCAGCTCTGCATCCTATCAATATCCCTCTAAGCTCCGACAGCCTTCCACACTATCCACAACACCGCCGACCTTAGTGTTGTCCGCAAACTTACTAACCCAGCCTTCCACCCCCTCATCTAAATCATCTATAAATATCACAAAGTAGAGGTCCCAGAACTGATTCCTGCGGGACACCACTAGTCACTGGCCTCCAATCCGAGGGCACTCCTTCCACCACAACCCTCTGCTTTCTACATGCAAGCCAATTCCTAATCCACACAGTCAAACTTCCCTGGATCCTTTGGCCTCTGACCTTCTGAAGAAGCCTACCATGAGGTACCTTATCAAACGCCTTACTAAAATCCATATAGACCACATCCACCGCACTACCCTCATCAATCTTCCTGGTCACCTCCTCAAAGAACTCTATCAGGCTTGAGGCAAGATCTTCCCTTCACAAATCCATGCTGGCTGTCCCTAATCAGTCCATGATTCTCTAGGTGTTCATAGATCCTATCCCTTAAAATCCTTTCTAACAGCTTACCCACCATAGACGTAAGGCTCACCGGTCTGTAATTCCCTGGACTATCCCTACTACCTCTTTTGAACAAGGGGACAACATTCGCCACCCTCCGGCACCGTCCCCATGGACGACGAGGACTCAAAGATCCTAACCAGCAGTTCAACAATCTCCTCCCTTGCCTCTTGAAGCAGCCTGGGGAAAATTCTGTCAGACCCCGGAGATTTATCCGTTTTGATATAATTTAACAACTTTGACACATCCTCTCTCGATATCTACAACCTCGAACATTACCCTTACCAGCACTCCCTTCTGCGTCATCAAGACCCCTCTCCTTGGTGAATACCGAAGAGAAGTATTAATTGAGAACTTCTCCCACTTCCGCCGCCTCCAGGCACATTCTCCCACCTTTGTCTTTGATCGGACCTACCTTTACCCTAGCCATTCTCCTACCTTTCATGGAGGTGAAAAAGGCCTTGGGATTTTCCTTAACCTTACTAGCTAATGCCTTTTCACGTCCCCTTCTAGTTCTCCTCAGCCCTTTAAGTTCCTTCCTTGCTACTCTATATTCCTCACAGGCCCTGTCTGAACCTTGCTGCTTATACCTTATGTATGCTACCTTCTTCTCCTTAACTAGTCGTCCAACCTCTCTCATCACCCACGGCTCCTTCACCCTGCCATTCCTTCTCTGCCTCACCGGGACATATTTATCCCTAACATCCTGCATAAGATCCCTGAACATCGACCACATCTCTATGGTACATTTCCCTTCAAAAAGGACATCCCACTTTACACTCCCAAGTTCTCTCCTTATAGCCTCATAGTTTGCCCTTCCCCAATTAAATATCATCTTGTCCTCTCTGCACCTGTCCCTGTCCATGACAATTTTAAAGGTTATGGAGCAATGGTCACTGTCCCCCAAATGCTCACCCACTGATGGATCCTTCACCTGTCCTGGTTCATTTCCTAAAACTAGATCTAGCATGACATTCCCTCTAGTCAGCCTGTCAACATACTGTGTCAGGAATCCCTCCTGGACACATTTAACAAATTCCGTCCCATCTAAACCTTTGGCACTAAGCAGGTTCCAGTCTATATTTGGGAAGTTGAAGTCTCCCATTATAACAACCCTGTTATTTTTGCTTCTCTCCAAACACTGCCTGCCAATCTGCTCCTCTATATCTCTACCGCTACCGGGGGTCCTATAGAATACTCCTAGTAGAGTAACTACTCCTTTCTTGTTCCTTACTTCCACCCATACAGACTCTAGAGATGATCCTTCTACAACATCCATCCTTTCCACAGCTGTAACAGTGTCCCTGACCAGTATCACCACCCCTCTTCTCCCCCCTTCCCTATCCCTCTTAAAACACCAAAAACCAGGAATATTCAATATCCACTCCTGCCCTGACGTCAGCCATGTCTCAGTAATAGCCACAATATCATAGACCCCCATACTTATCCAAGCCCTCAGTTCATCTCCCTTATTCCTGATGCTGCTTGCATTTAAGTAAACACACTTCAGTCCATCTACCTTACTACTTTTATAGCCTGTATTCTGCTTCTCCTTCCCCAAAGCCTGTCTACCTGTTTGATCTAACTTTCCCCATCCCCTTCTTCCTCTGACCTACTCCTCCGGTTCCCTTGGATCCTTTCCTTGGTATGTGATTCTAGGTTCTGTAGTATGTCCACTACTTGAAGTGGATGTGACTGGAGTTTCCAGTCTTAGGGGATCCTGAGACTTGAAGGAATTTCTTGAGATGGAGAGAAGAGGTGTTTGCTATGAAGTGATTCTGTTTCCCTGAGCTGATCCATGACTGTAGTTCTGTCATGCATGTGGGATCAATGGGTCTGTGACTTTTAGAGTTGACTAATGCAACAAAATCCAATAGTCACAGGGCAGTACAGCAGATACAAGTTGTTCAGCCTAGTGAGTCCATTGGTGCCCACCTGTTACTGTTAGTATTTTCAACTTGCAGTAGGATCAAAGAGCCATTATGCCCCATTAATGTCTTTTGGCAAACACTTTGCTAAGAGATGACTCCAGTAAAGTGATGTCTGATTCAACTGACCAATAGTGTTTATTTAAACCTTGATCCTTTCTCTGCAGCATAGTGATCACTGACAATGTCCAGGTTTCCCCTCATAGTGACTAATGGGACCAGGAGTCACTTTGCCCTGAAGTTCTGAGGACATTGCCAGTGTTAAGACTACACTTCTTAAAAATAAAAATAAGCTGTTTTCCTTTTAAGATAAATGAGGGATAGTTTTGGTGGCTCTTTTTTTGGCACCCTTCCTTGAAGGGTAGGGCAGCAATATTTGAATATTTAAGGCTGCAGTTGATGGGAATGGGTGAGTGGTTACTGTGGCTAGATGAGAATGCAGAGCTGAGGCTGCAATAGGTTTGGCTGTGAACTTGTTCAATGATAGAATGGGATTAAGTGGCTGCCTCCCCTTGCACATGAAGTAATGAAATTCTATTGTCTTTCAATTATCCTTTGGCTGTTGCTGGCATTTTCCACCTGTTCCTTGTTGGTGTGTGTGGTGACTAAGCAGCTGGAAGGCAGTTGGCCCCATTCTGTTTAGGGACTGCACACAAGTACTACCCAGTCAGAGCTGCCTGTTGGATAAGGTGGTAGACTGGCATGGGTGGTGGTTGCTTCATCCAATGATGACCCCAATATCATGGGGCTGGATCTGAAGTGCAACATGCATCCTCATCACTCTGAGGATAAGTCCTTTAAAACTACTATTAACTGACTCTTTCCTAGAGCCCTAAAATGAATTAAGCAGGGTTCCCTTGTTCCTAATCAACTGCTTCCACCAACCTTTTGGCCACTTGCACCATCCCTGAGCTCTTCATTATTTAAGTTATTGTAATTGCATAGATTGAGGTGCCTTGCAGAAAAGCATTTTTGCCTCAATAGTTTGTATGTAGAATGTTATTTGATACTCCACTGTTGTATTAAATACAGTTGCTTTAACACTCCTGATGAAATTTATTGAATCATCCTTCATTCAATTTCTCTATTCTAGGGTGTGATGGTGGGAATGGGTCAGAAAGACAGCTACGTTGGTGATGAAGCCCAGAGCAAGAGGGGCATCCTGACCCTGAAATATCCAATTGAGCACGGGATTGTGACCAACTGGGATGACATGGAGAAGATCTGGCACCACACCTTCTACAATGAGCTGAGAGTAGCCCCAGAGGAGCACCCTGTCCTCCTCACAGAGGCGCCCCTCAATCCCAAAGCCAACCGGGAGAAGATGACCCAGATCATGTTTGAGACCTTCAACACCCCAGCCATGTACGTTGCCATTCAAGCTGTGCTGTCCTTGTACGCCTCTGGCCGCACCACTGGTATTGTGCTAGATTCTGGAGACGGTGTGAGTCACACCGTGCCAATCTATGAAGGCTATGCCTTGCCACATGCCATCCTGCGTCTGGACCTGGCTGGCCGGGATCTCACCGACTACATGATGAAGATCCTGACTGAGCGTGGGTACTCCTTCACAACCACAGCCGAGAGGGAGATTGTCCGTGACATCAAGGAGAAGCTTGCCTATGTGGCTCTAGACTTTGATTCTGAGATGCAGACGGCCAGCTCCTCCTCGTCCTTGGAGAAAAGCTACGAGCTCCCTGATGGCCAAGTCATCACCATTGGCAATGAGCGTTTCAGGTGCCCAGAAACCCTCTTCCAACCCTCCTTCATTGGGATGGAATCTAGTGGGATCCATGAGACCTGTTTCAACAGCATCATGAAATGTGATGTGGACATCAGGAAGGATCTGTATGCCAACACAGTACTGTCTGGTGGAACCACCATGTTCCCAGGGATCGCTGATCGGATGCAGAAGGAAATCACAGCCTTGGCTCCAAGCACCATGAAGATTAAGATCATCTCCCCACCAGAGAGGAAGTATTCAGTATGGATCGGAGGTTCCATCCTGGCTTCTCTCTCCACCTTCCAGCAGATGTGGATCAGTAAGCAGGAGTATGATGAGTCTGGTCCCTCCATTGTCCATCGCAAGTGCTTCTAATTCACTGGAGATTAGAATTGATCTAACCTTGACTAAACTGCAGTTTTTATTTGCTTGCCCAACTTTGAGGTTGTGGGGGTGGTGATCATTCTTCATTGAAGTCTCCTGGTGTGTTCAGAACAGGCTGAGGGTCAATTATTCACATTGATCTTTGGATGTTTTGAGACACTGGAGATTAACCAACTTGGCCTTGCCAATTTATGAGCCAGTAATATCTACAGTCTAGCCTTGCATAAAATTTGGTGCTCTGATATAAAGTTTTTTAAAACTGACATGGGTGTTGAAGTAGTGAATTTGGTTGGTTTGTCCATGAAGCTCTACAATTGTCAGAATCAAAGAACATGAAACCAATCTCCCTGTGCAGGTTCACAATGGTTGAACTTCCCATTCCTTAATTATAACTTGGCATAGAATGTTGATGTTCTGGAAAATGGCTGAACTGATGAGGAAATTAAGACTTGTAATGGGTGGGGGTGTATGGAGAGAATGAGTTTGAGTTCCTCTCCTGGAAGGTTGTCAATTGCAGCTGGAAATATCATGTTGCAACAGTGAATTGTTGCTTTACTTGTCTGGTTATTGAGAAATATTAATAAAATGTGTATTTGGATGTAATTGATCTGTTTGAAGTTTCTCCTGCACCTTGTAACTTTCAAGTCTTATGGCAGGTGTCCATTTGGCCCTTGCCTTGAACAATCCAATCGATCCCACTTGCCCTGCTGTTTGTACCATAACCCCAAAATTTCAATGATTCTGGGGCAAAGAGCAGTTGTCTGACACAAATGGTGGAGGGAAGAGAGATTAAAGGGACAGATTTCTTTGCATGTGGGAAGGAATTGGTGCAAGATAACACCATTGTAAATGGGCTTATCAGCAATGATGTAGCCATGAGGGACTGCAGATGCTGGAATCTGGAACAAACAATCTGCTGGAGGAACTCGGTGGGTTGAGCAGCATCTGCAGAGGGGGTGTGGTGGGTGAAGATTTGTTGATGTTTTGGGTTGAAACCCTGCATCAGCACTGTTTCTTCAGAGATGATTGGAGATGAATCCCAAGGGGAAGTTGAGCTGTAGCTCAATTAGTTCTGAAATTCTCAAATGTGAGGATTGTAGAAGCAGGATGGAAGTTAAACTGGGTAACACCGTCTTGTGTTGGGGTTTAAGGGATGAATAAACAAATGTCAAAAGCAGCTTTTTGGTGATGGTTAAAAGTTATGGATTCTGGATTGCTCAAGATGTGAGGCTCAAAGGGATTGAACAAGGAATTTGTTCAAATGGAAACACAGGTCAACATCTCGGGTCAAAAACAGTAAATGCTAGAAATACTTCACAGGTTCAAATATTCTCTAAATTGGGAACAGTTAGAGAAATGACCATAAACATGCAGAGAAATGGGAAGAAGATAGAAGACAAGGTCTGGGATAGAAAGTTGGGACTAATTGACAATGGGATGATGCACTAGGGTGTAAATATACCACTGCACCAGTGGATCAGCATTACCTGACCAGTTGAGGTAAGTGTTTAATGACCAAGACATCAGCCCAGCACTGTTCACCATCTACTAAGCAGCAATGATCTCCTGTATGCTTCAGACTACAACTGGCACCTCAGCACTGGAGTAGTGCAAACTCCTCCAAATTCACTGCAGGATCAGTGACCCAATGTCCCCTTCTAGACCAACTTCTCCAGCACTAAGGCTCTGTTCAGCATTGGTTCCAATGGACAAGTAGACTCCCAAAATATACACTGCACTGACCTCCAAAGATTTCCAGGACAGGAAACACTTCAAGGTAACTTTCTTAATCTACATTATAAAGTATAGAATCCTTACCAGCTGATGGGAATCCCTAGCCAGAACATGGAAAAGGAACATCATAAACAAGCATTTATGAAAATGTTGCCAGGAATTGAGGGTCTGAGTTACAGGGAGGTTGGATGGACTGAGACATTATCCCTTGGAATGTAAAAGACTAAGCAGTGACCTTAAAGGTGTATAAAATCATGAGGGGCATAGATAGGGCAAATACAGTCTTTTTCATGGGGAAAGGAAGTCAAAAACTCAAGGTCATAGGTTTGTGAAAGGGGAAAGATTTAAAAGGGATTTGAGGAGCAACTCCATGCAGAGAGTCGTGGGTATATGGAATGAGAGGATGTGGTTGAGGCAGGTACAATAACATTTAAAAAACACTTATACAGGTATGTGGTTAGGAAAGGTTTAGAGGGATATGAGGCTAGCTTAGAAGGGCATCTTGATCAGCATGGACCAGTTGAGCTGAAGGGTCTGTTACTGTGCTGTATTACTCTATGGCTCTTAAAGGCAATGGTTCAAATCTCTGACAGGAATATGCAAAGTCTGGGGATCCCATGAATAAGTTAAGTAAGTCATCCTTGATCTATAATTTATAGTATTGTCTTTGCCCTGTACTGCTGCTACAAAACAACAAATTTCATGTCATGTAAGTCAGTGATACTGTCTAATCCTGATCTTGAGGAACTGCATATAAGGAGAATCATCAACGTTTGAACAAAATGAGGTGAAGGGGGTACTGGTTGACCCCTGCTCAAGCTATCTCAGTGGTGGATTTGCAGAGGGTTTGGAATTGTTTATATTCATTTGTGGTTTTGGTTCTCAGGGCTAAATGGCCTCCTGTCTTACCAGACACGCTGGGAATGGCTTCCTGATAGAGGATAAACCTCTCACCTGAGCATGCCCACCCTCCTCCAGTGATTGGCTGCCCACTGATCCTGCTCTTCTAAACTGAGGGTTTCTCCTTGTAAGGGATGGAATGTGTAGAGGACCAGTTCCTGCCCCGGGGTGCGCACTGCACAGCAATGCCTTCCCCTCTTTGAGATAAGATTTCTTTATTAGTCATGTGTACATCGAAACACAGTGAAATGCATCTTTTGCATAGTGTTCTGGGGGCAGCCTGCAAGTGTTGCCATGCTTCTGGTGCCAACATAGCATGCCCATGCGTCTTTGGAATGTGGGAGGAAACCAGAGCACCTGGAGGAAACCTACGCAGTCACAGGGAGAACGTACAAACTCCTTACAGACAGCAGCAGGAATTGAACCTGGGTCACATGGGGCTGTAAAGTGTTAGGCTAACTGCTACACTACTGTGCCTGATCTGTGTTCAGGCCTATCTTAAGAGCTAAAAAAAATAAACTGCTGGAGGAACTTGGTCAAGCAGCATCTGTGGAGGCAAAGTGATAGTCCACATTTCAGGTTCAGATCGTGCATCAGGACCCATCCCGATGCAAGATCTCAATGGATCATGCAATATGGGTTCTGGTGCAGGGTCTTGACTCGAAATGACGACTGTCCTTCTGCCTCCACAGTTGTTGCTTGACCCCCCTGGATTCCTCCAGCATTGGTTTTTTTTTGTGCCAGATTCCAGTATCTGCAGTCTCTTGTGTCTCATGTTTTAAGAGCTATTGACTTCCCAGGAGTACCTGGGAACGCAGGCAGCGTTTGGAGAGGGATTTGCAGTGGAGGGAAGACTGTAGGGACAGAAGGGTAGGAGTGGTGGAAGAGGCAGGTGCAAGAGCAAAGGGTTTGGGGTGAAATGTGTGGGAAAGGAAGGATGGTTGACTGGCTGCGTGACTCCAGCCCCATGCCCATGCCTGCATTCTGAAATGACCCAGTGACCTGCTCCTGCAACAGTTACACAAGGTGACTCAGCTTCAATCCATGCCCTGGCCGGTGACACCCATATCGAAGGATGGGCTGCTGTGTAAACGTGTGGCACAAGACCACGTCGGACCCACACTGTTGAATTTGCTGCCTTGTCCTTACTGGGACAGACAACTCTGAGCTTGCTCTATCCCTTTAACGCTTAGGGTGTGGTTCAGCAGCCTCTGCAGGTTAATTACCAAATAAGGTAAAGTGTCTGCAGTCTGCGAGCCGGCGGAATGCGCAGGGTTTAACCCTTGACGTGCTGACAGCTCTTGCTCAAGGTGTGTCCGCAGTATTGATGCTCCGTGTCCCTGCCACCACCGTCGAGGGGCTGAGCCTTGCTGGGTGCATGGTGATCTCCAAGCCACCTCGGACAGGAACCAAGATCAAAGCTCGGACATTCCTCTCCCATAGTGTCTATTGTCAAGGTTTGGGGGGGGGGGGGTTCCTGTCTCAGGACCAGTTCACCCACCACCCCTGAGCTCACCGAGGCTAAACGCTCTCCGATTAAAGCACGGTGTCCTTTCTAGATTTTCGAATCATTCCTTGCTATTGCCTGCCCCCACCCCTGGGACATCCCATAACCATTAAAGGGCGTGACAAACAATTTGCTGGAGGAACTCAGCGCATCGAGTAGCATCTATGGGAGGAAACTGTTGACGTTTCGGGTGCATCAGGACAGGACCAGACTTCAGCATCTGCAGTCTCTTGTCTCTCTATTGAAGGGTGTATCCCTGCAGCCCTCCCAGATCTCTGCGCTGTTCTAAGCTCTGATCATGCACTTTAATCACTCCCCGTGCCCCCAACTATCCCGGCCCCAGACTCTGCAATTCCCCCTCCCCCCGCGCCGCGCCCAAGTTTTTGGTTACCAGTCTCTGTATCAGAGGGGGTTGGGGAGCGGGGGGGAGGGGGAATTTCTCCAGGAGGTGGGTATCGCGAGGTGATGCAGCTATTGCCCTAAGCTCAGTGGGGAAGGATAGCCAGCTGCTCCGCAGGTAAAGTCCGAGCATTGACTGGTTACATCCAACAAGGATCAATGCACATTGAGAGACACTAAAAGTGGGTTAACCATTCGCCGAAGTGTGAATATTAACAAAATTGAATGAATGGACACCTCCACTACGATTAAGGCTCAGCCCCCATGAAACCTAACGGCGAGCAGTGGCTCTGCCCGGGTTCTCATTGGTTGGCCGTGACGTGACCGTAATGTGGGCCGGTCTCCGCATTCCATAAAGAGAGAGTAACTGTGGGATGGGGGTCTGTTGTGCGGCAATAGCTTTGTTCTCCTGACTGGGTTGGTTCTGATGAATTGTTGGGTTAGCGTGGTGGATTGTGGCGCTGTGCTTTGTGTTCTTGTCTCACCGTTAATGGTTTTTCCTTTTTCTTTCAGTCATTCCTTTCACGGTGTAAACCATGGCTGATGATGAGATTGCAGCGCTGGTGGTGGACAATGGATCCGGGATGTGCAAGGCTGGGTTTGCGGGGGATGATGCCCCCAGAGCCGTGTTTCCCTCCATAGTGGGGCGGCCTCGACACCAGGTGAGTCCTCCAGTGAAAAGCCTCAAGTCCTGTTGTATAAGGCGGTTTCGGGGAGATGTCCTGGTTCAGGGGTTGACCCCTTATCTTGAAATTTGATTTTAGGCTTTATGTAACGGTTTACTTGAAAGTGGGAGAGATTGGAGTCTAAACCAAAGAGTGCCTGAGCCTCATTCGGAGAGGGTGGTTCGGTACAATGTGTGGGCGTTGGATCTGAGGGTGCAGGGCTGGTGGGTGAATGTCCCAGGCCAATTCTGGCGCTATATTTCGGCGGCAGCCCTGCCCTGAATCATGGATTCCGTGGGTTCACCTTTTGTTGGGTGTCTAGGATTGATTTAGTGTGAAAATGTGTTGACACTTTTTATAATGGGATCAAAGAACTAACCTAGTGTAGAGTTTTTGTTTCGCTGGCTCTCATTTTGTCTGACTTTGAAGGCAAGGAATGGGTGGGTCTGGATATTCTAACCCATCATTGCCCTTGCTCAGTGGTGGCTTTGAAAGTAATGGAACAATTGCAGGGGAGGCTCTAAACCAACATAGGGACTGAATGGATCTTTTATGCAGCAACAGAATTCTGGGTGACTAACAAAAGGCTGTATTTGCATGCGAACAAATAACTAGGAAAGCCAACAATGTTGTTAATTTCCAGGGGTGTTAAGTACAAAACTGGGAAGGTTATGCTTCTACTATTACAAGGCATTGGTGAGACGGCAACTGAAGTATTGTGAGCAGTACTAGTCTTCTTATTTAAAGAAGCACGTGAATGCACTTAGAAACTGTTCAGAAAAGGTTTACTGGAGTGGAATGGGCCAGTTGCATTGAGAAAAGGTTGGATAAGCTAGGAATGTATTTGCTGGAGTTCAGTCAAGTAACAGGTTATTTAAAACTCAAGGTCCTGAGGTACCTTAACAGGGTGGATGTGGAGATATTTCCTCTGGGAGAACCTAGAATTGGGGATTGCACATTAAAGATGTGAGCATGAAGAATTTCAGGGCAGTGAATCATTAGGACTCTTTCTCAGGGGTGGTAGAAGCAGAGATTCTGAATATTTTTAAGGCAGAGGTAGATACGTGATAAGCAAGGGGATGAAATTTGCTTGCATAGATTGGAACACATTTGAGCTACCATTGGATCAGCTTTACTAGGCAGCCTGCTCCTGTCCCTGGTTTTTGTCTGCTAACATGATTTTAGCTGGTTCACTAAATATCCTTTTGGAAAGACCTTCCCATCTCACCTACTGTGACTTCTGTCCTGGGATGGAAAAGCAGAATCCTGCAGTTTCTGCACGTCTGAAATTGGAAAATGCTGGAAATTCTTGCAGCTTGGGCAGCATCTGTGGAGAGAAATGGTTAATGTTTTAGCTCGATTGGCTCTTTTCAGAAATGGAAATGAGATGTTAGGATGCAAATGAAGGGAGGCGAGGAGAGAACAAAGGAAGGTCTGTCCATTGGGTACAAAGCAGGAAAGGCAGTGGTAAAAGGGCAAGATACAATGGATGTCTTTTTATTGTGTAAATGTGAACAGTGAATCTATCTAAAATTGAACTCGACCAGAAGGCTGCACAGTAATAAGACATTAAATGGTGGCTGTGCCCGTGACACCCCACATCCTGTGAATGTTGCTTTTTGGAAAAAGCAATAGATTCTTTTGCCTGTGCAGTGAATGAAAATCTGTTTAGTCAAGTGAACAATGTAACATCTGTAATGCACAGCAGTGTCTAATCCTAGTTTGATCATTTTAATTTTTGAATTCCAACAAATGGGAGGCTGTTTGGAACTTCCTATCAGGGCTGACTTGCTGATCCTTTGTCTAGGAATTGACATCCTGTTTAATAAGTAACAATACATGGAGACAGGAAATTTATATAGCAGTTCATCATGTTAGTGATAGCAAGTTTATAGACTCCGATCTCCAACCCTCATTTGGGTATGATCTTATTCAATGTGACCCTAGGAGGAGGGGGGTTGGGTGGAGAGGGCCACACCCATGGAACTAATTCCGATACAAGGTTTCTTCCTTATCTTGCCCCGTCATAAACTAATTCAATCTGAGCATTTTGTTTCGCAAGTTGCGGAAACAACTTTGGACTGCACAGTGGCATAGCTAATATAATGGCTGCCTCACCATTCCAGTGACCCAGTCCTGATCTCCAGTGCTGTCTGCATGGAGTTTTCATGTTTTCCCTGTAAACCGTGTGGGTTCCCCTCTGGTGCTCAGGTTTCCTCCCACATCCCAAAGATTTGCAAGTTGATAGGTTAAATCGTCACTGTAAATTGCCCCTAGTATTAGGTGAATGGTAGAATGGAGGGAGTTGCTGGGAATCTGGGGAAAATAAAGAGATTTGTAGAAATAGATTCTTGAATGGTCAGTGTGAACCTAGCTGAAGAACCTGTTTGTGTTGCATGTCTATATAACTGGGGCTACCAGTTTGCACAGCAAGACCCCAGCGATCCATTAAAAAATTCTCCTTTTTATTAGAGATTTAAGAGTTCTGTTCAATCAGCATCTACTATCACCCAGCCAATAAATACTAGCTTTGCCGATGACACACATCAGTTTCCATTGTAGGCCATTCAGCCCATTGTTTGATGGCCAAATTCCATTCCAGCCCTAGAGGAGTACCCTGTCCTCCTCAGAGGCTCCACTTGAAGTTCCCTGAAAATAGTGACAGATAAGGGTGATGAAGAAGGTGTTTGGCACACTTGCCTTCATTGGTCAGGGCACTGAGTATAGGAGTTGGGATGTTATGTTACAGTTATACAGGGGAGTGGTGAGATAGGAGTCCAAGGTTATTGGACTACAGAGGAGTGAAAGATAACAAGCAGCTTGCACCAGATTGGGTGCACCAACAAAGATGTTGATGAGACCACACTTGGCGTATTGTGTGCAGATCTGGTTAGCTAACTATTGGAATGATATCATTAAACTGGAAAAGGGGTGCAGAAAAGATTCACAAGGATGTTACTTGGGCTGGAAACCTTTTGAGTTGTAAGAAAAGACTAATTTCCCTGGAGTGTAGGAGGCTGAGGGATGACTTTAAGTATATAAAATCATGAGGGGCATACACAAGGTGAATGGTAGTCCCCCCCCCCCCCCCCCCCCGCCCCAGGGTAGGGGAATCTAAAATCTGTAAACTCTTGTTTTGTGCCCAGAATTTGATGGGAGAGCAGTACAAGTCTAGTGGTTACTGTAAGTTGCCCTTTCCCCTTCCTGTGCAGTCTAGAACAAGATTTGTCCTCTATAGCACAACCTGCCTTGAGTTCTTTGCACTTATAAATATGGCAGTCAGTTATATACAGCAAAATCCCATGTCACAATGAGAAGCTAGTACTGTGGCCTGACTAGCACAAAGATTTCCCCCTTGCTATAAATTACCATGGTAGATAATGCCCCAGTTCAACAAGACCACCATGTACCAGTCATGGTGCAGTACTGTCTTCTGGTGTAGCCCAAGCCCTTCCGAAGGCAAACCAATCACACAACTTTCCCTCAGTGAGAACAGTCTCTGAAAGGCAAAACAACAAACAGATCTACACTCATTTCCCTGAAATACTTCAAGTGTCTCGATGTCTCTAATAAGCACTGCATTTCAAATAACACCAGTTGTAAAAGACATCTTGCTTCAAAGGTTAATGACATGAGGGCTTGGATTTGCTTTGACTAGCAAGAGAACTAGAGTTGACAGGAAAAACACTTGTCTGATGTTTTGTACAAAAGAGCTCCCATTTGAGGGCATGGGAACATTTATTACTCTGCCTCCTCTGCTATATTGAGTCTCCAGTTGCTCCAAAACTCTTGATTCAATATTGAATCATCCTTTGTCCAATTTCTCCATTCTAGGGTGTGATGGTGGGAATGGGTCAGAAAGACAGCTACGTTGGTGATGAAGCCCAGAGCAAGAGGGGCATCCTGACCCTGAAATATCCAATTGAGCACGGGATTGTGACCAACTGGGATGACATGGAGAAGATCTGGCACCACACCTTCTACAATGAGCTGAGAGTAGCCCCAGAGGAGCACCCTGTCCTCCTCACAGAGGCGCCCCTCAATCCCAAAGCCAACCGAGAGAAGATGACCCAGATCATGTTTGAGACCTTCAACACCCCAGCCATGTACGTTGCCATTCAAGCTGTGCTGTCTTTGTACGCCTCTGGCCGTACCACTGGTATTGTGCTAGATTCTGGAGACGGTGTGAGTCACACCGTGCCAATCTATGAAGGCTATGCCTTGCCACATGCCATCCTGCGTCTGGACCTGGCTGGCCGGGATCTCACCGACTACATGATGAAGATCCTGACTGAGCGTGGGTACTCCTTCACAACCACAGCCGAGAGGGAGATTGTCCGTGACATCAAGGAGAAGCTCGCCTATGTAGCCCTAGATTTTGAATCTGAGATGCAGACGGCCAGCTCCTCCTCATCCTTGGAGAAAAGCTACGAGCTCCCTGATGGCCAAGTCATTACCATTGGCAATGAGCGTTTCAGGTGCCCAGAAACCCTCTTCCAACCCTCCTTCATTGGGATGGAATCTACTGGGATCCATGAGACTTGTTTCAACAGCATCATGAAATGTGATGTGGACATCAGGAAGGATCTGTATGCCAACACAGTCCTGTCTGGTGGAACCACCATGTTCCCAGGGATTGCTGACAGGATGCAGAAGGAAATCACAGCCTTGGCTCCGAGCACCATGAAGATTAAGATCATTGCTCCACCAGAGAGGAAGTATTCAGTATGGATCGGAGGTTCCATCCTGGCTTCTCTCTCCACCTTCCAGCAGATGTGGATCAGTAAGCAGGAGTATGATGAGTCTGGTCCCTCCATTGTCCATCGCAAGTGCTTCTAATTCACCATGGAGAATGGAACTGATTTAACCTTGATTAGATTAAGATGGAAAGGTTGACTTTTCATTTTCATTTTTCCAAATGTTGCCTGCCCAGTTAACTTGAGTTTTGTTTTAGGCCTTTGTGGATATGATATAAGCTTTGGTGACTGATATGATACAAGTTTTGGTGACAGCTCTAGCTCTGGTTCAGGAATGGTTGAAAATCCAATTGCTCACAATGATCCTACAATATTTTATTGGGATACCTGGGAGAAATGGGATACCTGGCTATTAGATATTGGCTTTTTACAGGGAACAAATGTGAGCGAATTTAAAGAACAGAGGTCCCTCAAGTTTGCTGTCCTTCATCCTGGTGTCAAATTGGTAACTGGGGAAGTGACTTTGTTTTCATTTTGCATTTACAATTTTCCCACTGTGCTCAAGACAACACAGAATTACCCCTGGGAGGTTGGGTTTCTGGGGAATGAGTCATCTCCTGAAAGTATTCATCTCTGCTGGAAACAGTTAATTAATACAAAATATTTGTTATTGCAGAACATTGAATAAAAATGGATTTGAACAACAACATATCTAATTACTGTGGTCTCTAAGTTGTATCTAACCACTTTTTCCATAAATCTACAGTGCTGAATGAGCCCTTGTACTTCAGTCTCCTTCAAGCCATTAGTTGATTGCACAACTTCCTTTCTCAGTATTTCTGGTACACTGTAGGCCAAGTTGTGAATAGGCATCTCAGACTAAGCTTTCCCATCTCAGAATGGTAAAAATCACTTCATCAATCTCCCTGAAGAGTTTCTCTTGCGACAAAGGACAGTGGAAACAGATCCTTCAAATTGTGTTAAATAGGTGACTTCTTTCTTCCCCTCCCCCCTCCAAGCCCAAGATTTTTCCACAAGGGAAAACATCTTATCCTCATGCACCCTGTCAAGTCTCCCCAGGATCTTGTCTTAATCAAGTAGTATGGGAACTCTAGTCAAAACCTTTCTGTGTGAAGTGCAGGCAATTAATTGCATGCTGTTGCAAGTCAGTCTGCAGATTAATTGGCATTTGTGACCTGTTTAAACCTGCCTTGGTGGAGATGTGGGAGGGCAAAGTCAATAGCATCAATGTCAAAGCTTTATGGCAACTGGTTAGACCAATCATTTGTTCCCTTACCTGTCAGGTCCAGTACCTGAAGATGGAGGGAATATGGTTTGTAGGTACCAGGACATGTGGCAAGAAATAGCTGAAGCAAATAGCTAAGGTGAAACCAAAGTCAGTAACAGTGCTCTTAGTGTTGTACATAGCACTGGTGGGGCCCATACCCTAGAACAGTTAGGCCCGTTTCTGTGTCATACAGCACAGAAATGGGCCTTTCACCCCCAACCAGATTCCCATCCAAGCTAGTTCCATTTGCCCATGTTTGGCCCAAAGCCCTCCACACCTTTCCTATCCAAGTACCTTTTACATGTTGTTAAGGTACCTGCTTCAACCACTTCCTCTGGCAGCTTGTTCCATATTACTGACCACCCTCAGTTGGAAAAAGTTGCCCTGCAGGTTCCTGTTAAATCTCTCCCTTCACCTTAAACCTGTGCACTCCAGTTCTTGGTTTCCCACCATGGGGAAAAAGACTGTGCATTCACCATGTCTATGCCTATCATGATTTTATACACCTTGAAAGATCACACCTCCTTCTACACTCCAATGAAGAGAGTCCCAACTTCTCTGCGTAACTCAGTCCCTCGAGTCCTGGCAATAGCCTTGTAAATTTCTGCACTCCTTCCAGCTTAATGGCATCTTTCCTATAGAAAAGATGAAATGGAGTAGACTCTCGCACCTTGAAGTGAGAGTTTAAAAGGTAGGTCTCTGGACTTGATGGTGAGTTTCACTTAAATGTGCCCCTTTTAGAGTCCTGTTACAAATTGTTAATAGTTGATTGGTTAATTAACAGCAGCCAATACAAAGAAGTTAGGGTCAAGCAGAGTGGCCATTTTGGAGTGGTCATTGCGAAAGTCAACCAGTGTAGGAGTGGGGAGCTGAGGCTTTGGCTTAACAGGCTTTGGTGTGAAGAGACTGAGTAAGTGGCCCAGGTGTGGAGAGTGAGTGCAGCTCTTTTTATTAAAAAAAAGCTTCAATGAGAAGGCACAGGGAAGGTTTTATTTTGTTGTTGATACTTAGTCCCTGATTCAGTGTAGGCAGGATGGTAGTTGGGGCAGTGGAATGCTCCTCCTGCAAGATGTGGGAACTCAGTGAACCTTGGGGTCACCCTGACACTACATCTGTGGGGAGTGCACCCAGGTGAAGCTCTTGACAGACCAGGTTAAGGATCTGGAAGTACTCAGGATCATAGATGAGACTTTTACTGAGTTGGTCACACCCAAGGTACAGGCTTCAGATAGATGGGTGACCATTAGGAGAAGTAAGGGGAGAAGGAAGTTAGTGCAGGGTTCCCTGTGGCCATTCCCCCAAATAACAGGTATTCTTTGGATACTGTTGAGGCGATGTTCTTTCAGGGGCCACCAGCAGTAGTCAGGTTTCTGGCTCAGAGGGAAAGGGTGCAGTCAGACAGGAGGATAGTGATAGGAGATTCTAGTGAGGGGGACGGACAGGAGATTCTGTGGCATCAGAAGAGATGCTAGTATGGTGTGTTGCCTCCTGGATGCCACGGTCAAGGATGTCTCTGGCTACAGAAAATTTTTGAGGGGGAGGGCAAATAGCCAAAGGTCATTGTACACATTGGTACAAACAACATGGGTAGAACAAGGGATGAGTTCCTGCTGAATGAGTATAGGGAGTTAGGTAAGAAATTAAAGTGCAGGACCTCAAGGGTAGTGATCTCCAGATTACTCCCAGTGCCATGTGCTAGTGAGTCCAGGAATAGAAAGATAGGCCAGATGAATTTGTGGCTGAAGAGCTGGGGCAGGGATTTGGGTTCTTGGATCATTGGGATCTCTTTTGGGGTAGAGGTGACCTGTACCAGAGGGATGGCTTGCACTTGAACCGGAGGGAGACCAAGATCCTAGCGGGGAAATTTGCTTTTGTCCCTAGGGAGGGCTTAAACGAGTTGGGCTGGGACTCGAGGGAGCAAAGTCAGTGAGAAGATGGATACATGCAGCAACCAAAGAGTGTAAGCCTAGAAATTAGGATAGCCATGTTTACAGTAAAAGGGCAGATAGGACCACTACTTTAAATTGCATCTATTTCAGTGCACGTAGCTTAACAGGTAAGGAGGGCGTGGATTGCCTCTCAAGATTGGGATATTGTGGCCATAACAAACATGGCTGAGAGAAGGGCAGAACTGGCAGCTCAATGTTCTGGGATACCAATGCTTTAGGTGTGACAGAGGAATGGGTAAGGGTGGAGGGGGTGTTGCCTTTCTGATAAGGAAGGACATAACAGCAGTGCTTAGAGAATATTCTTGAGGGATCATCCAAAGAGGCCATTTGGATAGAACTTAGAAATAAGAAGGGGATGGTCACCTTAGTAGGTCTATATCATTGACCCCTCCAATAGTCAGCAGGAACTTGAGAAGCAGATGTGTCAAGTAATTGCATATAGTTATGAGAGTAGTAGGGTAGTGCGAGTGGGAGATTTCAATTTTCTGTTATCAACTGGGCCACCCAGAGTGCAAAGGGTCTGGATGAGGTGGAATTTGTGCGGTGCACCCAAGATAGTTTCCTCGTGCAATATATGGAGGGACTTACTCGGAAAGAAGCAATACTGGACGTCCTCTTAGGGAATGAGGCAGGCCAAGTAACTGAAGTGGCAGTTGGGGAGCACTTTAGGTCCAGTGACCACAATTCTATTAATTTAAAATAGTTATGGAAAAAGATAGAACAGGTCCACAGGTTAAAGTTCTGAACTGGAGCAGGGCCAACTTTGAGGGCATTAGGCAGGATCTAGCTAGGGTCGACTGGGTGACTATTTAAAGGCAAAGGAACAGTTGGCAAGTGGGAGGATTTTAAAAGAGTTATATCGAGAGTGCAGGGGTGGCATGTTCCTGATAGGGTGAAGGGTAGATGTACCAAGTTCAAGGAACCCTGGCTGATGGGAGATAGCGAGGCTCTGGTTAGGAAAAAGAAGGAAGCGTACATCACGTTCAGGCAACTGAGTACAAATTAATCCCTTGACCAATATAAAAAGTTTAAGACCAGGCTTAAGAGGGAAATCAGGAGGGCAAAAAGAGGCTATAAGATGGATTTGGCAGGCAGGGTTAAAGATAATCCCAAGAGGTTCTTCAGTTATATTAATAGTAAAACGGTGACTAGGGAGAGACTCAGTCCTCTTAAAGACCATGAAAGCTGCCTATGTGTGGAGCCTCAAGAGATGGCCGAGATTTTTATTGTCTGTTGGTGTTTATTAAGGAGAAGATCGTGGTTGCCAGAGAAATGAGAGTAATAAGTAGTGAGATCTTGGATCATATGCATATTATGAGGAAGGAGGTACTTGCAGCCTTGGAGTGCATTAAGGTGGGCAAATCCCCAGGGCCTGACCAAGTGCACGCCCAGATCTTGTGGGAGGCCAGGGAAGAAATCACGGAGGCCCTTGTAGAAATATTTGCCTCGTCATTAGCCACTGGCGAAGTTCTAGAAGACTGAAGAGTGGCTAACGTCCTTCCATTGTTCAAGAAGGGTAGCAAGGACAGGCCAAGGAACTACAGGCCAGTGAGCCTGACTTCAGTTGTAAGGAAGTTACTGGAGTGAATTCTGAGGGACAAGGTCTACCATCACTTGTATAGTCAAGGCCTGATCAGGAATAGTCAGCATGGTTTTGTGTGTGGGAGGTCATGTCTGACAAATCTTTTGGAGTTTTTCAAAGGGGATAGATAAAGGTAGGGTAGTGGATGTTGTCTATCTTTACTTTAGTAAGGCCTTTGACAAGGTCCTGCATGGCAGGCTGACCTGGAAAGTTAGCTTGCATGGGATTCAGGGGGAGCTAGCAAGGTGGATTCAGAATTGGCTTGATGAAGCAGAGGGTGATGGTTGAAGGTCAATTCTCCGACTAGAGGCCTGTGACTAGTAGGGTGCCCCAGGGGTTGGTTTGGGACCTCTGTTATTCATTATTTATGTAAATGATTTGGATCGTACATGGCACAATTAGCAAGTTTGTTGATGATACTAAATTAGGGGGTCTTGTCGATAGTGAAACAGGTTACAATGAATCGCAAAGAGATCTTGATCAGTTCGGGAGATGGGCTGAGTAATGGCAAATGGATTTCTACTTAGATAAGTGTGAGGTGATGCATTTTGGACTGTGAAACCAGGGTAGGACTTGTACAGTGAGTGGCAGAGCACTGATGCATCTTGTGAAACACAGGGACCCTGTGATTATGCAAGTTTCCTCCCACATCCCAAAGAAGTATAGGTGGGTAGGTTAATTGGTCCCTAGAGTATACCCTGTGTGTAGGTGAGAGGTAGAATCTGCGGGGAGAATTTTTAAAAATGGGATTAATGTAGGATTAGTATAAATTGGTGGTTGATGGGTGGCACGGACTCAGTGGCCAAAGAACCTGTTTCCACGCTATATCACTATAAATATGGAATGGCATTGTTTCTGGAGGTTGCAATTAATCCTCTCAAGGGGGTGCAATGGCCTTGTTTTAAGAGGCTGTAAGTGCCCCCTCACACAGTTGAGAGTGAAATGACCTTGTTCCCAGGAGTTGTATGTGCCCCTTCTCAAAGTCTTGCCCTGAACTGTCCCACTCCACTGTCACTAACTGCAAGGAGCAGTTTTCTCCATGAAAGATGGGATGTGGAGAAAACTGGCTTCTGCACTGCAGATACCCAATCCTTTTTGCACTCTTTCTGCCATCCCACCCACTTGATTGATCTGTATCCGGGCTGACTCAGGACCCCAGAGTCAGTCTCTCAGATTCAGAATCAGGTTTATTATCACTGACATGTCGTGAAATTTGTTGTTCTGTGGCAGCAGTACAGTGCAAAGACATTAAAAATTACTATAAATTACAAAAATAAATAAATAGTGCAAAAGAGGAATAGGTAGTGTTCATGGACTGTTCAGAAATCTGATGGCGGAGCGGAAGAAGCTGTTCCTGAAACATTGAGTGTGGGTCTTCAGGTTCCTGTACCTCCTCCCTGATGGTAGTAATGTGAAGAGGGCATGTCCCAGATGGTGAGGGTCCTTAATGATGGATGTCGCCTTCTTGAGGCACTGCCTCATGAAAATGTCCTTGATAGTATAAAGGGTTGTGCCGGTGATGGAGCTGGCTGAGTCTACGACCCTCTGCAGCCTCTTTCGATCCTTCACATTGGAGCCTCCATACCAGGAGGTGATGCAACCAGTCAGAATGCTCTCCAGCGTACATCTGTAGAAATTTGCAAGGGTCTTTGGTGACATACGAAATCTCCTCAAACTCCTAATGAAGTAGAGTCGCAGGGGTGCCTTCTTCATGATTGCATCCATGTGTTGGGCCCAAGATAGATCCTCTGAGATGTTGACGCCCAGGAACTTGAAGCTGCTCAACCCTTTCCACCGCTGACCCCTCAATGAGGACTGGTGTGTGTTCCACCAACTTCCCCTTCCTGAAGTCCACAATCAATTCCTTGGTCTTGCTGACGTTGAGTGCGAGGTTGTTGTTGCGACACCACTCAACCAGCCGATCTATTTCATTCCTGTACACCTCATCGCCATCTGAGATTCTGCCAACAACAGTGGTGTCATCGGCTAATTTATAGATGGCGTTTGAGTTGTGCCTACCTAGCCAGACAGTGAAGAGTGTACAAGGAATAGAGCACTGGGTTAAGCATGTATCCTTGAGGTGCGCCTGTGTTGATCATCAGCGAGGAGGAGATGTTACTACTGATCCGCACTGACTGTGGTCTCCTGATAAGGAAGTCGAGGATCCTGTTGCAAAGGGAGGTACAGAGGCTGGGAGGATCCGGTACAGAGAGTCGTGCAGTGCTGGTCTGAGGAAGCGGATGAGCTCCTACGTGACCGTTTTGAGACAGTGGACTGGTCCATGTTCAAAGACTCAACTGCCAGCCTAGATGACTATGCCACCACCATCACAGACTTTATCAGCAAGTATGTGGAGGACTGTGTACCAAAGAAGACAATACGGGTGTTCCCAAACAGGAAACCATGGATGAACCGGGAGATCCACTCCCTACTGAAGGTGGGGACTGCTGCACCCAAATCTGGTGATCCTGATCTGTACAAGAAATCAAGGTATGACCTTCGGAAAGCTATCAGGGATGCCAAGAGGCAATACCGACTCAAAATAGAGTCCCTGACCAGCCATCAGTTATGACAGGGCTTACATGCCATAACAGGCTAAAAGACAAAGTTGGGCTTCATAATTAACAATAGCACATCCCTTCCTGATGAACTTACCGCATTCTATGCGCGTTTTGAACAGAAGGGAAGTGGATTGTCACCACCCACCCTGACAGCCTCCAATGCAGCTGAACCTGTGATCATAGTGGAGGACTTAAGATCAGTCTTTCGGAGAATGAACATGAGGAAAGCACCTGACCCAGATGGTGTCCCTGGCCGTGTGCTCAGATCTTGTGCTGATCAGCTGGCAGAAGTATTTGTGGACGTATTTAACCTCTCCCTGCTTCAATATCAGGTTCCCACCTGTTTTAAGAAGACCACTATCATCCCGGTACCGAAGAAAAGCAAGGTAACATGCCTCAATGACTACCAACCAGTGGCTCTGACATCCACCATCATGAAGTGCTTTGAGAGGTTGGTCATGGCACGCATCAACTCCAGCCTCCCAGACAACCTGGACCCTATCGCTGGAACAGGTCTATGATGCCATCTCCTTGCCCTTCACTCAGCTCTGGAGCATCTGGACAGTAAAGACACCTACGTTAGACTATTGTTTATTGACTACAGCTCTGCCTTTGATACAATAATCCCAAGCAAACTTGTCACCAAACTCCGAGACCTAGGACTCAAACACCCGCCTCTGTAACTGGATCCTTGACTTTCTAACAAACAGACTGCAATCAGTGAGGATAGGCAGCAATACCTCTGGCACAATTATTCTCAACACTGGTGCCCCACAGGGCTGCATCCTCAGCCCTCTACTCTACTCCCTATACACTCATGACTGTGTGGCCAGATTCTGCTCTAACTCCATCTACAAGTTTGCAGATGATACCACTGTCGTAGGCCGTATCTCAAACAGGGATGAGTCGGAGTACAGGAAGGAGATAGCTTAGTGGAATGGTGTCATGACAACAACCTTTCCTTCAACGTCAGCAAAACAAAAGAGCTGGTCACTGACTTCAGGAAAGGGGGCGGTGTACATGCACCTGTCTACATCAATGGCGCTGAGGTCGAGAGGGTTGAGAGCTTCAAGTTCCTGGGAGTGAACATCACCAACAGCCTGTCCTGGTCAAATCACATAGATGCCATGGCCAGGAAAGCTCACCAGCGCCTCTACTTCCTCAGGAGGCTAAAGAAATTTGGGTTGTCCCCTTTGGCTCTCACCAACTTTTACCAATGCACCGTAGAAAGCACCCTATCTGGATGTATCACGGCTTGCAACGGCAACTGCTCTGCCCAGGACCGCAAGAAACTGCAGAGAGTTGTGGACACAGCCCTGTGCATCACAGAGACCAGCCTCCCCTCCTTGGATTCTGTCTTTACCTCTCATTGCCTTGGTGAAGCAGCCAGCATAATCAAAGACCCCACCTACCCGGGGCATTCTCCTCTCCCCTTCCATCGGGTAGAAGATAAAGGAGCCTGAGGGCACGTACCACCAGACTTAAGGACAGCTTCTACCCCACTGTGACAAGACTATTGAACGGTTCCCTAATACAATGAGATGGACTATGACCTCACGATCTACCTTGTTGTGGCCTTGCACCTTATTGCACTGCACTTTCTCTGTAGCTGTGACACTTTACTGTACTGTTTTTTTTTACCTGTACTACATCAATGCACTCTGTACTAACTCAATGTAACTGCACTGTATAATGAATTGAGCTGTGCGATCAGTTTGCAAGACAAGTTTTTCACTGTACCTCAGTACAAGTGACAATAATATTCTAAGTGGAGGTTGGAGACCAGTGGTGTACCTCAGGGATCTGTACTGGGACCCTTACTCTTTGTGATTTTTATAAATGACCTGGATGAGGAAGTGGAGGGGTGGGTTAGTAAGTTTGCGGATGACATGGTTGGGGGTGTTGTGGATAGTTTGGAGGGCTGTCAGAGGTTACAGAGGGATATAGATAGGATGCAGAGTTGGGCTGAGAAGTGGCAGATGCAGGTCAACCCAGATAAGTGTGAAGTGGTTCATTTTGGTAGGTCAAATATGTTGGCAGAATATAGTCTTAATGGTAGGACTCTTGGCAGTGTGGAGGATCAGAGGGATCTTGGGGTCCAGGTTGCCTCTGTGGTTAAGAAGGCATATAGTGTATTGTCCTTCATCAATCAGGGAATTGAATTTAGGAGCCGTGAGGTATTGTTGCAGCTATATAGGTCCCTGGTCAGACCCCACTTGGAGTACTGTGCTCAGTTCTGGTCGCCTCACTAGAGGAAAGATGTGGAAGCCATGGAGAGGGTGCAGAGATTTACAAGGATGCTGCCTGGGATGCGGAGCATGCCTTATGAAAGCAGGTTGAGGGAACTCGGCCTTTTCTCCTTGGAGAGACGGAGGATGAGGGGGACCTGATAGAGGTATATAAGATGATGAGAGGTATTGATAGGGTAGATAGTCAGAGGCTTTTCCCCAGGGCTGAATTGGTGGCCACAAGAGGACATAGGTTTAAGGTGCTGGGGAGTAGATATAGAGGAGATGTCAGGGGTAAGTTTTTTACTCAGAGTGGTGAGTGCGTGGAATGGGCTGCCGGAAATGGCGGTGGAGGCAGATACGATAGGGTCTTTCAAGAGACTGTTAGATCAGTATATGGAGCTGAGTAAAATAGAGGGCTATGGTAAGCCTAGTAATTTCTAGGGTAGGGACATGTTCGGCACAGCTTTGTGGGCCGAAGGGCATGAATTGTGCTGTAATTGTTCTATGTTCTAATACCAATACCCAGGTTTTGAAGCTTGTTGATGAGTACTGAGGGCATGATGTATGTATGTATCTCTATGTAGGTTTACCAGCTAGAAAGCTCATGAATTCATACAGCAGAGGAATAGTCGCTTTCATCCACTATGCCCATGCCCACAATCGAGTACCCACCTATACTAATCCTCTTTACCAGCCCTTGGTCTATAAACTTCTCTGTCTTGGCAATTTAAGTGCTTGTCAAGAGTATCTGTCTCTACCTACCAGAGAGGCAGTGCATTCCAGTTTCCAAACCCCCTGTGCATAGGAAAAGTAAAACAGAGACAAGAAATTCTGCAGATGCTGGATGTATCTGGAGCAATACACAAAAAGTGCTGGAGGAACTCGGCAGGTCAGGCAGCGTCCATGGAGGGAAATAAACAGTCGACGTTTCGGGCCGAGACCCTTCATCAGGACTGCCATGTATTGGATAGGAAAAGTTCTTCCTTAGATCCTCTCTAAACCTCTTAGCTATTACCCTAAAACTTTGTCCTCTAGTTTTAAACATCTGTACAGGAAAGAAGTTTCCTACTATCTTTGGCCCCTCATAACTTTGTATACATTCCAGATTCCAACCACGTAGATTAAAAATTTCCTCCTCATCCCCCAAAACTTATGCCCCCTAGTTTTAGGAAGGGGAAAAGTTTCTTACTATCTACCCTATCTATGCTTCTCATAATTTTGTATACATCTATCAGGGGCCCCCTCATCCTCCTTCACCGGAAGGAAAACAAACCCTGACTATCCAGCTCTCCCCATAACTGAAATGGTCCATCCCAGACAACACCCTGGTGAATTTCCTCTGCACCCTCTCCAGTGTAATCATATCCTCCCTATAGTGTGGCAACTAGAACTGTACACAGTACTTGTGGCCTAACCAATGCTTTATAAAATTGCATCATAACCTCCCTGCTCCTATATTCCATGCCCTGGCTAATGAAGGGAAGTATCCCATGTGCTTTGTTCACCACCTTATCTACTGTGCTGCCACCTTCAGGATTCTTTGACTTGTGCACTAGGGCTCCACAATTCATTGTGTATGTCCTATCCTTATTTGTCCTCCTAAAGTGCATTACAATTAAGTTTGCAATTAAGATATCTTTATTAGTCACACGTACATCGAAACACACCTCACATCTATCAAGGCTTTCAATTCCATCTGTCATTGTCTTGCCCACTTACCAACTGATCAATATTGTCCTGTAGCTAATAACCATGCTCCTATCAACAGCACAACTGAGGTATTGAGGGTGTGGGTAGAAGAACAGGAGACATAATAGAGGGTTAGGTGATAGATGAGTGGTAAAAGGGGAAGAAAATATGGAAGGAGAGGATTGGTGGTCCTTCAGTAGAGGAAAGGGACGAGTGGTGGTAGAAAGGCTGCATAAGAACACAAGGAAATAGGAACATGAGACCACTCAGCCCCTCAAACCTGCCTTGTCATTCAGTATGATCATGGCTGATCTGTCCTGCAAAAGATGGTAAGGAAGGTTAAAGAACTAAACCGGCAGACCTCAGCATGGGGCTAGAGTTACTTGAAAGTAACCTAGAGAGCTATTCTTACTGACAGTTCCACAAGACAGCTCAGCTCCTTCTCCCGGATAACCAGGGATGGGCATTGAATGCCAGCTCTGTCACTGACACCCACATCCCGGAAGAAGCTGTGACAAACGGTTCAGTGGGCTGGTGTGCAAACCTGTGGCAACGACGCAATGTGGAGACCACATCCTGTTTAATTGCTGCCTTGCTCTGATGATTCACTGTGACAGGAAGATATCACTCATAGGCAGTTCTGAGCTTGCTCTGCCCCTTTAACGGTTAAGGTGTGGCTCAAGCAGTCTTTGCAGGTTAATTACCAAATAAGGTAAAGTCTCAGCACTATGTGAGCCAGCAGCATGCACAGGGTTTAACCCTTGGAGGTCTGGCAGCTCTTGTTCAAATTTGTCCGCAGTGCCAACATTCCCTGCTCCTGCCACCACCCCTGAGGGGCTGAGCCTCACTGGGTACACAGCCCAGCAAGATGAGTATTTCAGTGCTTTTCTGAGAAGGAGAACAGACAGGATTTTGAAGACAGACATATGCTATTTTAAAATTTGCTTCCTTGTTTTCAAATCACTCCAAGGTCTCACACAACTCCAGGTCTGTAATCCGCTCCAACCCCTACACCCCTCCCTGTCTCTGTAACCCCCTCCCTCCCTCCCCTGCACCCCTCCCTGTCTCTGTAACCCCCTCCCTCCCCTGCACCCCTCCCTGTCTGTGACCCCCCCTCCCTCCCCTGCACCCCTCCCTGTCTCTGTAACCCCCTCCCTCCCCTGCACCCCTCCCTGTCTCTGTAACCCCCTCCCTCCCCTGCACCCCTCCCTGTCTCTGTAACCCCCTCCAGTCCCTGCACCCCTCCCTGTCTCTGTAACCCCCTCCAGTCCCTGCACCCCTTCCAGTCTCTGTAACCCCCTCCCTCCCCTACACCTTCCCTGTCTCTGTAACCCCTTCCAGTCCCTGCACCCCTGTCTCTGTAACCCCTCGTCCCTACACCGCTCCGTCTCTGTAACCCCCTCCAGTCCCTACACCCCTCCCTCTCTGTAACTCATCTAGTCTCTACGCCCCTCCCCATCTCTGTAACCCCCTCCAGTCCCTACACCCCTTCCTCTAACCCCCTCCAGCCCTACACCCTTCCCTGTCTCTGTAAGCCCTCTGCCCCCTACATTCTTCCAAACTATCCAGCCCTTACACCCTCCCTATCTCTGTAAATCCCTCCAGCCCCTACACCTCACTTACTGTAACCCACTCCTGCCCCCATACCCCCCATCTCCATATCCTCCCTAACCCCTACACTCCTTCATCTCCAACCCCTCCAACTCCTACACCCCTCCCTGTGTAACCCCCTCCTGCCCCTATACCCTTTCCCATCTCTATATCCACCCTACCCCCTACACCCTCCCTCTGTAATCTCGAAACCCTAGAACCGTATCCGTCTCCAGACCCCACATCCCTCCCCATCACTGTGACCCACTACTCCTTATCTCTAACCTCCTCCAGCCCCTGTCTAATTGATTGGCTGCTGGTCTGACTGGAAGTTTGTGACTGTGAATGATTGGCTCGCCAAGTGGTAGGAGTCAGGCTCTGAGTCAGCAACAGGTAACCTGCATTCCATTCCTTATAGGGAAGAGCACTGGCCCAGGTGAAGCAGACAGTATGTTACCGAAGAATTGGTCTAGGGACATGACGTTTCTGCCTGTAAAGGGAAGCAATAGTCCTTTGTTCCCCCTCTGTAATAAGGGTGGCTGTAGATCCCATTACAATAGGTGGGGAATTAGAGTCATAGAGCACTACAGCATAGAAACAGGCCCTTTGGCTCATCTAGTCCATGCCGGCCTGGCTTTCTGCCTACTCTCATCTACCTGCACCGGGAAAATAGCCCTCCATACCTCTCTCATCCATGCACCTATCCAAACTTCTCCCAAATCTTACAATTGAACCTGCATCTACAACTTCTGCTGGCAGCTTATTCCACACTTGCACCACCATGAGTGAAGTAGTTCCGCCTCAGATTTCCCTTAAATATTTCACCTTTCACCCTAAACCTATGACCTCTAGTTCTAGTCTCACCCAACCTGAGGGGAAAAAGCCTGCATGCATTCACCCTATCTATACCCCTCATAATTTTGTATACCTCTATAAGATCTCCCCTCACTCTCCTATGCTCCAGGGAATATAGTCCTAACCTATTCAACCTTTCCTTATAACTCAAGATCTCAAGTCCCAGCAACATCTGTGTAAATTTTCTCTGCACGCTTTCAAGCTTATTGATATCTTTCCTGTAGGTAGGTGACCAGAACTGCACACAGAACTCTAATTTTGGCCTCAATGTCTTTTACAACTTCAGCATAACATTCCAAATTCTGTACTCAATGGCCTGATTTATGAAGGCCAAAGTGCCAAAAGCTCTCTTTATGACCCTAATTACCTGTGACGCCACTTTCAAGGAACTATGGATCTGTATTCCCGGGTCCCTTTCTTCTTCCTCCCAAAGTGCATCACCTCACACTAGTCTGCATTAAATTCCAACTGCCATTTTCCCAGCTGGTCCAGATCATTCTGTAACCTTTGATAGCCTTCCTCGCTGTCCACTACGCCCCCGATCTTGGTGTCATCTGCGAATTTGCTGAACCAGTTTACCACCTTATCATCTAAATCATTAATATAGATGATAAACAACAACTGGCCCAGCACAGCCCAACAATGAATTCAGTAAATTTGGAAATCAGATTCCCGGTTAAATCCTAGGGGTGCAAGAAAACTCGCCCTTCTGGGTCTACACCTGACTCCAGATCTTGTCTACCACTTCCCTTACAGCACAAAGTGTAGTCATTAGCCATCTTCCTTTTACACCCTCAGTCCTGATGCAGGGTCTTGATCTGAAATGTTAACTATCTCTCTACCTCCACAGATGCTGCCTGATTAGCTGAGTTCCTCCAGCAGGTTGTTTTGCTCCAGATTCCAGCCTTGTGAATGCAGTTACTGTAACCTTGCCTACATACCAAGGGAACTTTTCTCAGGCAGTCTCTTTATTTGGGAATCAGCTTCCCCGAAAGCCCAGCACTAGTTAAATGGAGAAGGATGGTGAGTCACTCAGGGCGTGTGGAATTAATCCAGGACTAATGAATAGCTTGGTTTACAGTGGGAAGAAAACAAGAACATCAAAGAATTTGCATTGCTGCAGCAACTTTTGTAATTTTTAGGCAGTGTCTCAGGATTGAGGATGACTTACTTCCACTCGAGTTCAGTGGGTCCTGAGGTGGTGAGGCCGAAGGGAAGTGCAGATGCTCCCACAGGTGGGGTTGGTTAGTATTTTGTGAGGTGGTGAGCTTCTTCCACTGTATGCTCCCAATGAAAGGCCTCGAGGCTCTCTGCACCATCGTGACTACTCCTCCACTTTGAGAGATCATGGTTCCCAGGAGTCAGTAAGGATATTGCATTTCTCCAAGGAGGCTTTCAGCACATCCTTGAATCTTTTTCTCTGTCCACCTCGTAATCCCTTTGCATGGCAGAGCTCAGAATGGCGTCTGTTTCTGGAGCCTGGTCTGATGCTAATGACAGAGCACGTCCAGTATATCCTGAATGAAGAACTTTGTTCTGACAAAAGGTCTTTGACCTGAAACATTAACTCTGTTTCCCTTTCCACAGATGCTGCCTGACCTGCTGAGTGTTTACAGCATTTTTTGTTTTTATTTCAGTTTCCCATCATCTGGAGGTGTTTTTGATATCCACAGAATGAAGATAGACAAAAGAACCAAAATTGATATGAGGAAAAATTTTCTAATGCAATGAGTTGATATGGTCTGGAATGCATTGCCATGTCGTGGAAGCTGATTCAAGTGTAGCATTCAAAGGGGAACTGGATAAGTATTTGAAAGGGAAGAGGTAGGAAGTAGAATTGGTAAGATTACTCTTATATAGAGCTAGTACAACCTTGATGGGACAAGTAGGCTCCTTCCACTGTAACTGTTCCATGATTCTGTGAAAACTGTTTACCTTGAATTGATGCTGGTTACCAGATAACTAGTGGGCAGAAAGAACAGGAAGCTACCACCCACTCTATTTCACATATGGTCATTTTTTTTACGTTTAGTTGAGAGAGCAGGTGGGGTGCCTCACTTTAACATCCTGTCTGATAGAAAATGGTGCAGATAAGAACATAAGGAAAAAGAGCAGGATTAGGCCATTTGGCCCATGGAGCCTGCTCCACCATTCAATAAGATTATAGCTGAGCTACTAATGTCATGGTTTATTTTAGTTTATTTTGTTGTGTAAGTAATGTGTAACTTACGTTAATTTAAGTTTATGTTATATTTGTCATGTACTCTGCTGCCGCTGCAAAAAGCTAATTTTCATGGTGTTTATACCCTGGGTATGTATGCCCATGACGATATTCTTGAACTTGAAACACCATTTTCTGGCACCATCTCCATATCCCTTAATTGCCCTAATGCCCAGAAGTCTTTCTCTCTTTTGAATGAAATCGGTGACTGAGCTTTCACAGCCCTCCAGATTTGAGAATTCAAAAGGTTCACCACACTCTGCCTGAAATAACTTTCTCATTTCAATCCTAAATGGCTTGCCCTTTCTGTTGAGTACCACTGGGTTGTACTCAGCCAAAAGACTGGGTTTAGCACTTACTCCTCAATCCTGCACTGAGGACATTTTGTTCTCAAGTCTGCAGAGTGACTGGCGTGAGAGTGCACTCCAGTAGGTCTTAAGCTTTTCATCTTCAGGAAGAATAATCCTGGTCCCTGCACACAACCAAAGTCCCCCACTCCTGGGCTCATTCTGGTAAAAATTTCCTCAGTACCATCTGCAAGGCCTGATACCCTTCCTGGAGCAGAGGACTGGAATTGAACCTTTATTGTTTCTTGCTTAATCATGGGGGTGAGCTGCCTTCTTGACCCATGCTCTGCTGGTGAAGGTGCTGCCTCAGTATTGCTGGGGAGGAAATTCCAGGATTTAGACCAGCAGTGATGAAGGAATGGGGATATATTTCCAAGTCAGGATGATGTGGTACTTGGAGGGGAATCTGCAGGTGGTGGTGTTCCTATGGATGGTAGAGGAGGTGGGTTTGGGGATGCTGTTGGATTAGTGTGAGCAAATAACTGAAGCCAATGCTCACTGCAGCCAAAGTGCACTGAGTGTTTGGGGTGGAACCTGTGGGATGTCCTAAAGGTCGAGCTGGGAGTCTCCCACTGCAGACCAGGAGCCAGGGTCGTGTCCGCAATTGTCCCGAATCCGACCGGTGGGTTCCTAAACGAAAAGAGGTTGTCAGAAATACTCGGTGGGTCAGGTAGCATGTGTGGAGAGGGAAACAGAGTTAACGTTTGTGGCCATGGAACCTTTTGCTTTGGTTAACACTCAATGCCCACCTTGAAGTCCTGCTGTTCTCTTACAAGATTTCCATGCAATTCCTTTACAGTGGCATGGTAGAGTAGCAGTTAGCATAATTCTATTACAGCGCCAGCGACCCGGGTTCAATCCTGCCGCTGTCTGTAAGGAGTTTGTACGTTCTCCCTGTGTCTGCGTGGGTTTCCTCCGGGTGCTCCGGTTTCCTCCCACATTCCAAAGACGTACAGGTTAGGAAGTTGTGGGCGTGCTATGTTGGTGCCGGAAGCGTGGCGACACTTGTGGGCTGCCCCCAGAACACTCCACGCAAAAGATGCATTTCACTGTGTGTTTCGATGTACATGTGACTAATAAATCAATATTAAATTATTACCATGTAGATGCTCCGTGGTTTATGCTTTTGAAAAGGTTTTCCTATTCCTTTCTATTCAGATGTTGACAGACCCGCTAATAGTTACTGCTCTTGTTTCGGATTTCCGTCATCTGCAGCTTTTTTACCTCAGGTCATCTCCTGGGATCTTGCTGTGCGCGGGTTGGCCGACTCTCCTCCCACAATGCAACGCTTCCGCGCTGAAGCGCACGCTGCAGAAGGCGGGATAACCAGTGGGTGGAGTCATGGATTGATTGACATCCGCATTCGGCGCGGCGGAGTCAGCGGCGCGGATCGGCTTGGGAGGCGGAGTTGGGCGGGCAAACGCCGGTCATTGTCCGAAAGGGGCGGTGTCGGCCTCGGTGATTGGAAGTAAGGGGCGGTATGGGCTCTGCTGATTGGTTTATCTGCGCTGATGATTTGGGGGTACGGGGTCCGCGTTTGTGATTGGTGTGGGGGCGGGGTCGGTGACTTTGATGGACGGGGGGCGGTGTCGACGCCGGAGATTGGTCTGGGGGCGGAGTCAGCGCCGGAGCTGGAGGGGGCGGAGTCAGCGCTGAGGGGTGGGCGGGGCTGGTTCAGTGACAGTGATTGGCGTGGGAGGTGACGGCTAGGCCTGGGGCCTGGGAATGTTTGTGTGAAGAGCAGCGGGGCACAGGGTTGACGACAGTAACATGGAGAACGGGACGACAGTGAGTGGAAGCCGGGGGGCGGGCCCGGACTCCCCGGGCTAGACCCGACTGGGCTGTTTACACCTTGCACCCTAATTGGGACCGTGGTGGGCCCTATCGGTCCGGCGAGAGGGGACTGAGGCGCTGGAGGGGGCGGGGCTGGTGATGGGTCGGGATAGGGCTGAGGGGAGAGGTGAGTTGGGCTGAGGGTGTGGGTAGGGATAGGGCTGAGGGGAGAGGTGAGTTGGGCTGAGGGTGTGGGTCGGGATAGGGCTGAGGGGAGAGGTGAGTTGGGCTGAGGGTGTGGGTAGGGATAGGGCTGAGGGGAGAGGTGAGTTGGGCTGAGGGGATGGGTCGGGATAGGGCTGAGGGGAGAGGTGAGTTGGGCTGAGGGGATGGGTAGGGATAGGGCTGAGGGGAGAGGTGAGTTGGGCTGAGGGTGTGGGTCGGGATAGGGCTGAGGGGAGAGGTGAGTTGGGCTGAGGGTGTGGGTAGGGATAGGGCTGAGGGGAGAGGTGAGTTGGGCTGAGGGTGTGGGTAGGGATAGGGCTGAGGGGAGAGGTGAGTTGGGCTGAGGGTGTGGGTCGGGATAGGGCTGAGGGGAGAGGTGAGTTGGGCTGAGGGTGTGGGTAGGGATAGGGCTGAGGGGAGAGGTGAGTTGGGCTGAGGGTGTGGGTCGGGATAGGGCTGAGGGGAGAGGTGAGTTGGGCTGAGGGTGTGGGTAGGGATAGGGCTGAGGGGAGAGGTGAGTTGGGCTGAGGGGATGGGTCGGGATAGGGCTGAGGGGAGAGGTGAGTTGGGCTGAGGGTGTGGGTCGGGATAGGGCTGAGGGGAGAGGTGAGTTGGGCTGAGGGTGTGGGTAGGGATAGGGCTGAGGGGAGAGGTGAGTTGGGCTGAGGGTGTGGGTCGGGATAGGGCTGAGGGGAGAGGTGAGTTGGGCTGAGGGTGTGGGTCGGGATAGGGCTGAGGGGAGAGGTGAGTTGGGCTGAGGGTGTGGGTAGGGATAGGGCTGAGGGGAGAGGTGAGTTGGGCTGAGGGTGTGGGTCGGGATAGGGCTGAGGGGAGAGGTGAGTTGGGCTGAGGGGATGGGTAGGGATAGGGCTGAGGGGAGAGGTGAGTTGGGCTGAGGGTGTGGGTCGGGATAGGGCTGAGGGGAGAGGTGAGTTGGGCTGAGGGTGTGGGTAGGGATAGGGCTGAGGGGAGAGGTGAGTTGGGCTGAGGGTGTGGGTAGGGATAGGGCTGAGGGGAGAGGTGAGTTGGGCTGAGGGTGTGGGTCGGGAAGGGGCTGAGGGGAGAGGTGAGTTGGGCTGAGGGTGTGGGTCGGGATAGGGCTGAGGGGAGAGGTGAGTTGGGCTGAGGGTGTGGGTCGGGATAGGGCTGAGGGGAGAGGTGAGTTGGGCTGAGGGTGTGGGTCGGGATAGGGCTGAGGGGAGAGGTGAGTTGGGCTGAGGGTGTGGGTAGGGATAGGGCTGAGGGGAGAGGTGAGTTGGGCTGAGGGTGTGGGTCGGGATAGGGCTGAGGGGAGAGGTGAGTTGGGCTGAGGGTGTGGGTAGGGATAGGGCTGAGGGGAGAGGTGAGTTAGGCTGAGGGTGTGGGTCGGGATAGGGCTGAGGGGAGAGGTGAGTTGGGCTGAGGGTGTGGGTCGGGATAGGGCTGAGGGGAGAGGTGAGTTGGGCTGAGGGTGTGGGTCGGGATAGGGCTGAGGGGAGAGGTGAGTTGGGCTGAGGGTGTGGGTAGGGATAGGGCTGAGGGGAGAGGTGAGTTGGGCTGAGGGTGTGGGTCGGGATAGGGCTGAGGGGAGAGGTGAGTTGGGCTGAGGGTGTGGGTAGGGATAGGGCTGAGGGGAGAGGTGAGTTGGGCTGAGGGTGTGGGTCGGGATAGGGCTGAGGGGAGAGGTGAGTTGGGCTGAGGGTGTGGGTAGGGATAGGGCTGAGGGGAGAGGTGAGTTAGGCTGAGGGTGTGGGTCGGGATAGGGCTGAGGGGAGAGGTGAGTTGGGCTGAGGGTGTGGGTCGGGATAGGGCTGAGGGGAGAGGTGAGTTGGGCTGAGGGTGTGGGTCGGGATAGGGCTGAGGGGAGAGGTGAGTTGGGCTGAGGGTGTGGGTAGGGATAGGGCTGAGGGGAGAGGTGAGTTGGGCTGAGGGTGTGGGTCGGGATAGGGCTGAGGGGAGAGGTGAGTTGGGCTGAGGGTGTGGGTAGGGATAGGGCTGAGGGGAGAGGTGAGTTGGGCTGAGGGTGTGGGTCGGGATAGGGCTGAGGGGAGAGGTGAGTTGGGCTGAGGGTGTGGGTAGGGATAGGGCTGAGGGGAGAGGTGAGTTGGGCTGAGGGTATGGGTAGTGGTTGGAGTGGGTGGAGGTGAGGGTGGTTACAGGTGAGGGTAGGGTTTGGGATGGATGAGGGTAGGGTTTGGGGTGGGTGGAGGTGAGGGTGGTTACAGGTGAGGGTAGGGTTTGGGATGGATGAGGGTAGGGTTTGGGGTGGGTGGAGGTGAGGGTGAAATTCGGGGTAGGGTGGGGGTGGGTGAGGGTGGAGGTTTAGGTGGGGGTGTGGGTGGGGGTTTGGGTGAGGGTGGGGTTTGTGGGGGTGTCAGGTAGGAATGGGTTGGGGTGGGGTTGGGTAGGGCTGGGGCAGGTTTGAGGTAATGGGTAGTAGTCGGGGTGAGGATAGGGTGGGTGGGTAGATAGGGGTGAGGTAATGGATTGGAGTGGGGGTGAAGGAGGTGTTGGAGTGGGGGTGATTGTGTTCGGATTGTGGAGGGGGCAGGGCTGGGGATGGGGCTAGGAGGGGGAGGGGTCAGGGTTCTGGGGGTGGGGGTCTGTGGGGATGGGCTGGTGGGGGGCTGTTGACTTTGTGGGTAATGAATGTGATGGTGATGCCAGTGGGATGGGAAGTTGTCAGGGTTTGGCTGTGAGTGGGTAGGAAGGGGTGGCATGGAAGGGAGGGAGAACTGGTGGTGGGGGGGGTGGAGAACTGGTGGTTGGGGTGGATGACTGGATGGGATGGAGGTGACGGGAGGAGAAATGAGATGGATAGTTCTTACCTGCCCTGTATGGTTTCTTTCTAAGCAGCTCCTTCCCATCACCCGTATCCTTTGTTGCCTGCTACTGCCTGTCTCCTTCTCTTTTCGCGCGATCCCCCCCTTCCCCCCCCCCCCCCAACCGTTCTTCCTCACAGCCAACGTCTCCACCTCCTTTGGCCAAAACTGTAATTCCTTCTCACCCCCACCCCCAGCTAGCTGGGATGCAAGGGACAGAGGGCAGTGAGGTATGCAAGGCCCTTTCGACAATGTGGGTTGTGTTTCAACAGACCATCAGCGACCTGTTCCTTGCTCTGTACGAGATGGGCTTTGAGGAGAGGCAGGTGCAGGCTGCTCTCCAGGCTGGAATCCTCAATGTTCAGGAAGCTGCTGAGTGGTGAGTGAGTCTGTTGTTCTGAGCCCCAGGGAAATGCATGCATTTATAAATTCTCTTCTATGAATTAAAATGACCCAAAATATTGCTCAGATTCTCTCAAAAATAAATGGAGAATGACAAAGAGAAGCGTACATCAGGAGAGGACGACCAGAAGAGTGCAGAAAATCTATATATAGCCTTTTAATTACCTTTTGCCTTCCAGGTGGACTTTCTCTTATCCTAGATTCTTCTCCCTCTCTGATCCCCACTCACTTATTCACATAAAGATGTTTACTGGCATTCTGCTGCCTGAGAATCCTGCTGCTGGAAGCAAGTGATCCATCCAAATGTTCAGGCTGTTGAGGACGTCCTGGCATTCTTCAAAGAAGTTGTTCTCTCAGTGCCAGTCAAACATTTCTTCCTCACTTGATAGCACAGCTGGCCCTAATCTATTGCTCTTTCTGGGTTCTGCACTTTAAAGTACTTAAGTTGCAGGGAGTACTTTGAGAAGGTTCCGAGATGAGAGAGAGAGAGCAATGTATACCTAAGTTATCCTGAATTTCCTCCCCTTCTTGCAACAGCATTATCCATCTGGCCAAAGTCCTGGGTCAAAAATAAACTTGTGGAGATGTGATATTTATATAATTCTCAAACAATATTCCAATGTTAGAAACACTCAGCACGTCAGCCAGCATTCGTGGAAAGAGAAACTCTACTTTTTTTGGCAACAGTTTTTGGAACTTCCTCAGGACCCCATGAGTGAGTAAAGCTCATCCAGGAAGTCACTGTAGTCCCAAATTTCCTACCACGCCAGTCTGTGGTATGAGGTGATATGAGCTCCTGCCAGAATCAGGTCCAACTCCTGGCCATGTTTTTGAGGGTATTAAATTCTCACAATGCTCAAAGCCACACGTAGAGCATTGCTGCGTTTGGAAATAAAATAAAAACCTGCATGTGCTGGAAATCTGAAATAAAAACAGAAAATGCTGGAGGCACTCGGCAGATCAGGCAGCATCTGTGGAATGAGAAACGGCTTTCAGCTCAAAGTAGGTTCTGACATACGGTCTTTGACCTGAAACATTAACTCTGTTTCTTTTTCCTCAGAATCTGCCTGTTCTGCTGATTTGTTTCCAGCATTTTCTGTTCTTGCAATGTTTGATTTACATTTGCATATTGGTTAATAATTTCTTGCATTAGGCCTTGCAATAATTGTTATTATTTTGTTTCACTAACCTGGTGATCTGTAGGTTGCTCCAAGGGGGAGACCGCACCAAGCGACTGCAGGAGTCAGGGGTCTCAGCAGCTGGGGCAATGTCGGCGTTTAATCCCCCACTCGTCCAGGGAGTGCACAGCAGTGCAGTCAGCCAGAGAGGCAACACATCCAGCAGTGGGAAACCCCAGCAAGGTAAAGGGGCATCAAGCTTATGAGCCAGCCAATGGAGGGTGGATGGGAGGTGGAGGTAACTGGGTGATCAGCAGTGGGTTATGCAGGGGAAGCTGACTAGGAGTTGGGGCAATTGGAGTTTAAGCAGATGGGGGTAAACTGATAGTTATGAAGGGATGTGAGGCACTCCAGTGTCAGTACTTGGGAATGGCTAGGGTTAGCTGGGGAGAGAAACTTGTGCAACAAAGAATCTGCTGGAGGAACTCAGCGGGTCGAGCAGCATCTGTGGGGGGAATGGAATTGAGTAACTGGTGGTCTGAACTGGGCGGGCAGCTGTTACCAGCACCAGGGTAGAAGTTTACTGATGTCAGTGGAGGGAAGTAAGCTCATGCATGCTGATCATCACCTGACCATTGTAAAACAGTTTTGTAATTTCAAAAGTGCGATAATCCCTGCTGAATCCTCAATGTCCTTGTAGCTGCTAATCTCTTATCTGATTGCAACGCAGCAATTAATCCATTGTTTGTAACAAATAATGCAACGTATACCCAGTGTTTGTGTAGTTATATCATACTGGGGGAGGAGGAATCCACTCCGGATCACCAGTCAAGTGGCCCCAGATCAAGGGCATTGCCATTCAGCTCCTTAGCTGCCCCGAAGTTATCCTGAACTGGAAATCTAAATCACAATTTAGTACTCTGCCAGTGAGAGTGAGGAATAGCAATATAAGCCAAAGGCTCCCAGCACAGAAACCTAAGCCTGTACATCCACAAATCTTTCTAGACAGCGGGACAAGTTGAAAAAGCAGCTAAAGGGATCCTGAGCTTCGTAATAAAGACACAGAGCACAAAAGCAGGGAAATTAAGGTGAACCTTTGAACATAGAACAATACAGTACAGGAACAGACCCTTTGACCCACAATGTCTATGTCAAACATGATACCAAATTAAACTAAATCTCTTCTGCCTGTATGTAATCCGTATCCCTCCATTCCCTGCACATTCATGAGTCTAACAGCCTCTTAAACACCACTATTGTATCTGCTTCTACCACTATACCTGGCAGCCTGTTCCAGGCACCCACCACTCTGTAAAAAAAAACTTGCCCCACACATGTCCTTTAAACTTTCTTCCTGTCACCATAAATGCATGTCCTCGAATACTTGCACCCTGGGAAAAAGAAACCTGCTGTCTATCTGTGCCTTTCATGATCTTATAAACTTCTATCAGGTCTCCCCTCAGCCTCTGACGCTCCAGAGAAAACAACCCAAGTTTGTCCAACTTCTCCTTATAGCTGATACCCTCTAATCCTGGTGAACCTCATCTGCACCCTCTCCAAAGCCTCCACATCCTTCCTGTAATGGGCTAGCCAGCACCTTTCGTTATCAAGAGGTGATGCCCAGAATGAACTGTGGTAGCTGGGAGTAATCCTTTCACAGTCTGACTCCCCAATTGAGGAGAGGAGCAGGTGAAGGATGGATACTTGAGAGGAAGAAATTGTGGTGCTGTGAGAGCTCAGAAATGAGTGTTAGTTGCTTGCTGGGAGCTAGTATCCTCTGGATGGGCTGAATAGCAGCCCTGTATGCTGTAACAATTCTAGGCTTATTCCAATCCTTCCTACCCATGATAGTTCCCTCTCTGTCTGATTCCGACTTGGATGTCAGTGCAATGAGTCCTGAGTTTGATTTACTACTGCCTGGTACAAACTGAGAACTGCCCAGCTGTTTGCTCCAGTTTGGCAGTGTCAATGCATCATCTTAGCTCATTGAGCTTTAGAACGTTTGTCTCTGACTCTGAGTGCAAATTGCATTTGGAGAATTGACAAATCACACAGCTCACCGCAGCCCTGACAGAGCGCCACACTGTCGGAGGGGACAGTACTGAGAGAACAACAGGCTGTTGGAGGGACAGTACTGAGGGAGCACTGCACTGTTGGAGGGGTGATATAGTTCTGAGGGAGAGCAGCGTTATTGGAGGGAGAGGACAGTACTGAGGGAGAGCTGAGATGTCAGAGCGCCATACTGTCTGAGGGGCAGTACAGAACTGAGGGAACACCGCTGTTGGTGGTGCACCACTGGGTGAGTGCTACACCGTTGGAGATGCTAACTTTCGGATGACATGTTAAACTGATGCCCTGTTTATTCTCCCTGAAAGATAAAAGATCCTATAGCCCAATGTTTACTTATTCAACCAGCATCGGTGAAACAGGTTGTGTGGCCAGTTGTTGGTGGGATGTTGGTGTTGTCCACTGATTTCCACGTTTCCTACATTACAATAGTGTCTCCACTGCAGCGGTATTTCATTGGCTTTAAAGCACTTTGAAGAATCTTGAGACTCTGAATGCTACTGTAGATGTTTAAAAGTTTTTCTGTAAGTGTCTGGTGTTGTAGCTTTACAGCTGGTTGGCTCCTATTGTCCTCTATCTGATGTGCAGCAGATTTAGTTCGAAGCTCCTTGCCTTAAGCAGTCAGTCACTTCTCTGAGTGATCTCTGGGGAGGCTCAGAATAGTGCAGCTTGTCAATTGCTTCACTACCCAAACAGGATCTGAGGAATGATGGCAACTGTTCATTCCTTTTTTACCACAGAAACAGGAGGAAGCCATTCAACTTCAAGACGCAAGAGACTGCAGATGCTGGAATCTGGAGCAACACACAAACTGCTGGAGGAACTCAGCGGGTCAGGCAGCATCTGTTGGGGGAAATGGACAGTCGGCGTTACAAGTCGAGACCCTCCACCTGGACTGAAAGATAAAGGGGAGATACTTTTTATACTGGCTATTTCCCCTCTATCTTTCAGTCCAGATGAAGGGTCTCGATCCAAAACGTTGCCTGTCCGTTCTCCTCCATAGATGCTGCCTGACCCGCTGAGTTCCTCCAGCAGTTTGTTGCTTCATTCAACTTTGAGCTTGTTTGCCTTATACAGCTTGATGGGGGTGATCTGTGTCTCAGCTTGAACTTCCCACCTTCATTCCACAAGCTTTATTAACCTCGCCCTCTGGAATCAAATCTCAGAGTTTAAATTTTCAAATGATTCGTGGTCTTAATTTTTTTTTGATGGGGAAGAGTTCCTGCCTGGAACTTTGTATGAAGAATCACTTATTGACATCACCTTTGAACAGCCTAACTCAAATTTAACTGCCCTGCCTGAGGAAATTAATTTTCAACTCTTTTAGCCATTTCAAATCATCATTCAATATTATAACCTGAGGGAATAAAAGCTTCTGAATCAAGAGTTGTGGATTCAAATCCCACTCTGGACAAACTCTAAGCTCCTAATTTAAACCCTCTATCTCCAATCTTTTTCCATGTCACGCACGACTTCTATTCAAGCAAATAATTTGAGTATTTACTCAGCAGGTGACATATCCATCCCTTCCTCCTCCCTCTCTCTCTCTCAGACCTAATCATGAATATTGATAATTTCCCGAGCACGAATTCTGTAGTGATCCAGTAGCCTTGCAATGCTGTGTGTGTGGCAAGGGTGCCCTTATTCCAAATCTCTCCCATTTAATGTTGCATCTATTTCTGTTCTTGCTATAACTTTGTGCCCTCTGGTCGCTGATCATATTGCCAGTGGAATTATCCCTTCCCATTTACTCAGTCAGAATTTTGAAACCGTACCTACCACATGGCCTTCTTTTCTGCCCTCCCTTCTCTGACAGTGCTCGATTATTTTGGTTTGTATCTTTGGTGTATCTGTCTCTTCCCCAGCGTTGTCCCTCTCCAGGAGAAACCACAACCTGAAGGAGTTCGAGGAGCAGCAGAGGGAGCGTGATGCTCAACAAATCAAAGCCGAGAGGCGAAAGAAACAGAAGGTAAATAGTAATGACGCGGGGCTCCCTCTGCCCTTCCTCTCTCCACGGTGGCTGCTAAGGTACAATTCTTTGATCCCTTTACCCTAGAAGCTCCATGTCACATGTAGGCTTGGTCATTGGGCAACCGGTACTGAGTCTGGCTTGTTCACATGTGCTCTACAACATCCTGGATATGTAGAGTCTGATCAATACCAACAGAACATCGCCACGAGGATGCAGACAAACACCTGGCTACTATCGAAGCTCCGTCTGGAAGGCCTTTGCCAAGACAAACTCCATTGCCTGGAAACTGCAACTTTGATTCCAAGTCTGTGTTACTTGCAGCGGGGACATCGTAATTGGGTTGGAGAAGCCCAAGATCTATATCCAACACCCTTGCTCCATCCAGATGTTCTGCCCTTGTAACAGAGCCAAGATGTTGCATGTGTGGGATTACCATGCAGGAACACAAATCACTTCTTTCTCACCACTTCCCCAACTCCCCTGCCCCACCCCTAACCTCTACCGTCAAGACATCCGGGAGTACGATGGGAACTTCAGACAAGGGATGCAAGTGTATTGGCTGCTCCTTCATCAGCACTGCCTCCAACTGCTTCAACTCTTCGTCCAATGCCAATACAGGAGTGTGTTCACTTCGGAGACTGCAGATTGAAGGGGTGATCCAAGGGCAGCACCTGAGGGATGGGCATTGAATGCCGAGCTTGCCAATGATGTGTAGTGGTTAGCGTAACGCTTTACAGCGCCAGCAACCTGGGTTCAAATCCGGCCACTGTCTGTAAGGAGTTTGTACGTTCTCCCCGTGTCTGCGTGGGTTTCCTCCGGGTGCTCTGGTTTCCTCCCACATTCCAAAGACATACGGGTTAGGAAGTTGTGGGCGTGCTATGTTGGCGCTGGAAGCATGGCGACACTTGCGGGCTGCCCCCAGAACACTCTACGCAAAGATGCATTTCACTGTGTGTTTCGATGTACATGTGACTAATAAAGGTATCTTATGCCCATATCCCAAAGTGTTTAAAGGACCAGTCACAACTCACCAGCCTCGACTGAGAGGCACACGTGAACAAATAAAGGGACAAACCAAGGCTGGGGCTTGGCTGTGAGCTTAGCCTGTGTCTGGGTTAACAAGGGGAATAGGTGTTTGAGCAAGATATTGACCTCAAAAGTATCCAGCAGGAGCCCCCACCTTCCAGAGAGGAGCAGGAGGAAATGTAAATCCATACGGACCAGAATAGAGCTGCTTTCTATGAAATATGGGGATCTTTCTGCAGCTGAAAATTAAGCCATTTCATCTGAGTTCACAGTATATTCATAATATGAAAACCTTGTGCTCAAATTATTATTAAATTGCTATTTACTTGATTAGAATGGGAGCTGCCCATGTTAAGAGGGTCACACTCCATTGCACTCCACAGCCAATAGAGGTGCTGCATTGCCATCACTGGTGGGAGGTTGTAATTACAACCTGCCCACTCTGGGTTTGCAGTCAGGAGACATTGAGTGGGATGGGGCTGTAAACTAGAGTTTAGATATCATTGAAATGTCCTGGTGGGACTGACAGGGTGAATGTTGCTTCCCCTATCTGCAGGGCCATGCTAGGGGCATGAGTAAGCTGTGGCTCTGTGGGCAACACCCTTGCCTTTGAATCAGAAAGTTGTGGCTTGTGAAGACTCAGACCGGCACTGTGAAGGGATTTTGGGATCCAGGAGGAAAACGTGCTTCAAAATCAGGACAGATTTCTGTTGTTTAAAAGTAGCACCTGATAACATTTCCCCAACACAGAAAAAATATCCCCCACCCTGTCATTTCCACTTCACCTGCAGGTAGCATTGGATGTAGGTCTGTGCTGTCACTCGGATCTCAGATTGATCAGGAAATGCCAGCAGCTTCTAAATATCTCTTGATTGTCTCATGATTTAATGATTAGGCCAGTGGCTGATGTATAGTCAGGAGCAGTGGGCGAAGGGCTTTGTCGGGGTTGGTGGTGGGGATATTTATTGGTTTCTGTGGATTTGCTTTGTCATTGTAGGACCACGAATTGGCATTGAAGAGAATAGCCGATGATCGTGAAAATCTGAAAGCAAAATCACTACCAACCTGCCAGCCTGATCCTCCTCAGCAGGGCCAGAGGTTAGGTGGCAAACTTCACACAGCAGTAGGAAAACATTGCATACTTATGGTGAGTTGTGCCAAGCCTGTGTTCTCCCAGGACCATGCATGTACTTTATCAGCTCATTACTCTGCTTGGGAATCTGAAGTCAGAAACTGCACGTGGTGCAAATCTGAAATAAAAGCAGTAGATGCTGGAAACGTTCAGCAAGTCAGGCAGCATCTGTGGAGAGAGAAATGGAGCTAATGTTTTAAGTTTGGGACCCTTCAGAACTGGGGAAAGAGCTCTTTCCCAGTTCGAACAAACAGTTCCAGACCTGACCTGCTGTGTTTCCAACATTTATTTCAGTTTTTATTCTAGTTTTTATTCCACCCTGCACCCATCTCCCTCCTTCTCTCCTATTTGTAACATAGAACATTATAGCACCGTACAGGCCCTTCAGCCCACAATGTTGTGCCGACATTTTTTCCTGCTCTAAGATCTATCTAACCCTTCCCTCCCACAAAGCCCTCCATTTTTCTATCATTCATCTGGCTATCTAAGAGCCCCTTCGATGTCCCTAATGTATCTGCCCCACAACCTCTGCAGGCTGTGCGTTCCACGCACCCACCGCTCTCTGTGTATAAAAAAAACTTAGCTCTGACAACACCCTTATTCCTCCAATCACCATAAAATTATGCCCCCTCATGTTAGTCATTAACTCCCTGGGAAAAAGTCTCTGACTGTCCACTTGATCTATGCCTCTTATCATTTTGTACACCTGTATCAAGTCACCTCTTATCCTCCTCCTCTCCAAAGGGAAAAGCCCTAGCTCACTCAACCTATCCTCATAAGACATGCTCTCCAATCCAGGCAGCATCCTGGTAAATCTCTGCACCCTCTCTAAAGCTTCCACATCCTTCCTATAATGAGGCGACTGGAACTGAACACAGTTCTGGCTTCTTGAATGCATCACTGCTGCTCCCCTCAATCACTCCTGTGGGAACATTCATGTTTTTTGCTGCTGTCAGGGTTGTGGATTCTTGGGTATCCTATACATGTGTCCATGCTCCTTCTACTGACTTTCTCCTTCCTTCAGATCAGGCTTCCATCGGGAGACTCCCTGCGGGAGAGATTCCAGGAGGAAGACACATTGCAGAGTGTGAAGGAGTACATAACACAGCGGTGCCCTGAGCTTCAGTCCATCTCCCTCCTCCAGGGCTTTCCCAAGAGACATTTCACAGGCTCCGAGCTGGGCAGCACATTGGCAGACTTGGGGCTGAGTCCCACTGCCACTCTGTGCGTGCGGAATGAGCAGTGCACGGCCACTGGTTCCCCAGACCTGCCGCCAGGCGCCTACACCCTGAGGACGACCAGTGATACCAGTGGGGATGTTGCTGTGCAGAGCGCCATACCAGAGCGGCAGGTGGGAGTGTCTGAATCCCAGCACCACTTGCAATCGTGGCCCTCCCCTCACCGTGCCTGGGGGCGAGGGGAGGCTCTGGGTCACCGGGTAATTGACAATTTACCTCCCTCTAACGCGGAGCAATCTCCAGCTGTCCCAGGATGCAGGACCCAGCCAGATGTGAGAGAGGCCAGGATGCCAGGACTAATGGAACCTCCTTCAAGATTGAGGTCAACACACAGTTGGGGTAAGAGTGGCATGAGGCTCAATGTGTAAGGGATGCTACACACTAGGGACACTGTCATCGAGCTGTCCGTTACCCCATGTGAATCAAACCATGGTGCATCTTGTACATTGAATGGAGTTACTGCGGGCGGGTAGAACCTGTTACCATTTACCATAATACTCTCTACACTGTCTCCTCAAACTCTCAGGGCAGGGACAGTACAGGTTAGACACAGAGGAAGGTACAAAGTACATTCCTGTCACATACTTCCAGGGAAGAGACAACACAGATTAGAAACCGAGTAAAGCTCTCTCCACTCTGTCCCATCAAACACTTCCTGGGCCGGGCCAGTATGGATTTGATACAGAGTAAAACTCCTGCATTGTCCTGTCACATACTCCCAGGTCAGGGAAGGCACAGTTAGGTGCAGAGGAAATCTTCCCCTCCACCATTCCATGAAATGCCTGACCTTGAGTAAATCACCTTGTCCTGGGTTTGCCCTGTCCCACAGCAGTTGCACACTGAGTGAGATTGGCAGCATTACAAATTGAGCCTCACTTTCAACATAGGCACCAGCTAGACGGACAGTTTGGATTGAGATTTTGATCCCATCGTGTGGGTTGGATTCCTGGCATGGCTAGAGTCAGACCTCGACATCCAGTCTGAAACGCTGAACTCTTCCCGTCTGCTAATTCCACACTGTTTATGTTTTTACACAGGGCGGGGACAGAGGTTGGCAGCAGCTGGGAACAGCAGCCGCCCCAATGAAGAGGAGCCCAATGGGGATATCGAGGAAGTGGAGGCAGAGAATCTCATCCCACAGCATCTGCTGATCCCTCCTGGTTAGTCAACCCAGATAAAATAAGTCTGTCTTGCTAAACATCCTAGAATGCTTTACAACCAGCAAAGTATACTTCCAAGGTGTTGCCACTGCCTTACTGTAGGAAATGCATTGGTTTATTTACAGAAGCTGTGTGATGATCACCAGATAGGTGCTGCAAATGTAAGCGGGGAATTTTTAAATCAACATTTTTTTGACACCAGGGAGCTCCCCTCCTCTTCAGAGTAGTGGCCCGGGATGAGGTCCTGCAAGGTAAATTCAAGGAATTAGGAGATAAGTTAAAGAGCAGGACCTCAATGATGGTAACCTCCGTGTTCCTACCAATGCCAGGTCCTGTTTCTGTACTAACTAGCACATGGATCTGATGAAGAGATTGTGCAGAAGGGAGGGATTTGGATTTCTGGGACAGTTTGTTGGGGAAGGTGCTACCTGTACAATTTAGATGGGTTAGTCCCAGGCAGGACTGGACTGATGACATGGGGTTATGTAGCATGGAAATGGGCCCTTCAGCCCAACTCGTCCATGCCAACCCAGATGCTTATCTAAGCTAATCCCTTTTGCCCCATATCCCTCTAAGCTTTTCCTATCCAGGTACCTGTCCAAATGACTTAACTGTTGTAACTGTGCCTGCCTCTGGCAGTAGGTCCACTACTAGGATTGGCAAACACCAACATACAAGTTCTGGTTGACTGGGTAGAAGACCATAACAAACTGCACAATGCTAAAGTACAGGTGTGACTGTACTGAAATTAAAACCTACATAACTTATTTTCTAGCCTTTGACCCAGAAATGATCTTTCGCCAAAACGGAAACAGAATCAGAAGTGGCTTTGAACCTCGGTATCAGTGGCCCAATCAGGGTAACCGTCTTAGGTGGGTGCATTTATTTATTTAGAACGGTTAATGATCCAAAGTATCTTAGTGTGACCAGACAAAGCTCAACACTGCACAGAAAAACACTTTGGAGCGAGTTTTACCCTGTCCCTGTGTGCACATTGAGGACTGCGAATGATAGAATGTTTGAGGACTGCTAATGATAGAATGTTGACTTGCATTTTTCTTCACATTATCACCTCTTTACCCAAGTCATCGTTTCATTCTGAATCCCCTGTCTGTGTTTGATACGAGAGAGCTTTAGTCTGTATATAAAGTATCTTACCCTTTTCTTGCCCCCCATTTTATGCATTTTTAAATTCTTAAATAATGCAACATCGTAAAAACAGTGGTGACTATCAACCCAGGAAGACCTCCAGTGAGCCAGCAGACATCACTTGCCCCCTCTCCAGGGCATCGGACATGAGCAAGACCTTAGAAGCAGGACAGGCAGTTGGCACAGACAGACCCCCTTACCCCTCCCCAATGGTTTTTACTTCTTGAACTTGTAAAGGACCATCACACCCAGGTCAGTGAGCAGACTGAGGAGGTCCCAAACCAAACTCGTCCATGCTGGGTGCCCGAAGATCAGTCGTGTGTTGTCCCTGTTACATAATTAGAGCATTTTCAAAACAAAACATTGTCCTCCTTGTCCTTTAGTGCACTCCAGTGTCTATCAGTCCCTGCAGGCCTCTGTGCTATTCCTGCCCCAGGAGTGTGTGATGGGACGGTGTAGAGGGAGCTTCACCCTGTGCCTGACCCCGGGAGTGTGTGATGGGACGGTGTAGAGGGAGCTTCACCCTGTGCCTGACCCCTGAATATGTGATAGGACAGTGTAAAGAAAGCTTTAATCGGTGTCTACCCGTGCCCCAGGAGAGTGTGACAGGACAATACAGAGGGAGCTTTACTCCATATCTAACCTGTGCCGTCCCTGCCCTGGGAGTGTGTTACAGGGCCACGTGGAGAGAGCTTTAACCCTCTATCTAACCCTTGCTGTCTGTGCCCTGGGACTGTCTGACAGGACAATTTAGAGTGAGTTTTACCCTGTCCCTGTGCACACATTCATGACTGCTAGTGATAGAATGTTGACTTGCAGTTTTCTTCACATGATCATCTCTCTATCTGGGTTGGAGTTTCATTCTGAATCCCCTTGCTTCGTGCTGCAGGGAGGAGCTGGCAGTTCAGGAGAGTCGGAAGCAGCAGGATCTGCCCAGTGTCTTGGCTCAGGCAGCCTTGGATCGCCTAAACAAAGCAGCAGAGAGCCAGCCTTGCCACTCGCCATTGTCCTCACAGAAGAAGCTGTGTCGAATCACGCCAGTGCCCTCGCTGTTCAATCTGGCGACTGGTAGTGCAGTAGTGCTGATGGCAGGTGTGTGCAGCCCCAGGTATAGTTTGTATTAACGGTATGGGAGTGGTGGGCACCAGGAGGCAAGTTGAGAAGGCTGCTGAAGGCATGACGTTTACCAAGGGGTATAGGGCAGGCAAGCAGGGCTATATGGTAAACCTGCAGACAATGTGGGTCGGAGGCCAGCTGAGAACAGTCTGCACGTGTCAGCCAGGTCATAGAGCACTACAGCACAGAAACAGGCCCTTCGGCCCATATAGTCCATGCCGACCTGATCTTCTGTCTAGTCCCATCTACCTGCATCCAAACCATATCCCTCCAAACCCCTCCCATCCATGTACCTCTCCAAACTTCTCTTAAATGTTACAATTGAACCCACATCCACCACTTCTGCTGGCAGCTCGTTCCACACTCGCACCACCCTCTGAGTGAAGAAGTTCCCCCTCAGATTCCCCTTAAATATTTCACCTTTCACCCTAAACCTATGTCCTCCAGTTCTAGTCTCACCCAACCTGAGGGGAAAAAGCCTACATGTATTCACCCTATCTATACCCCTCATCATTTTGTATATTTCTATAAGATCTCCCCTCATTCCCCTACACTCCAGGGAATAAAGTAGAAACCTATTCAACCTTTCCCTATAACTCTAGTCCTCAAGTCCTGGCAACATCCTTGTAAATTTTCTCTGCACTCTTTCAAGCTTATTGATATCTTTCCTGTAGGTAGGTGACCAGAACTGCACACAATACTCTAATTTTGTCCTCACCAATGTCTTGTACAACTTCAGCATAACATCCCAACTCCTGTACTCAATGCCCTGATTTATGAAGGCCAAAAGCTCTCTTTACCACCCTATCTACCTGTGACGCCACTTTCAAGAAACTATAGATCTGTATTCCCAGGTCCCTTTGTTGTACTACACACCTCAAAGCCCTACCATTCACTGTGTAAGTCTTACCCTGGTCTGTCCTCCCAAAGTGCATCACCTCACACTCGTCTGCATTAAGTTCCATCAGCCCATTTTCCTAGCCGGTCAAGATCACGCTGCAAGCTTTGATAGCCTTCCTCGCTGTCCACTACGTCCAAATCTTGGTGTCATCCATAAATTTGCTCATCCAGTTTACCACATTATCATCTAAATCATTAATATAGATGATAAGTAACAATGGACCCAGCACCAATCCCTGTGGCCTCCAGTCAGAGAGACAACCATCTACTACCACTCTTTGGCTTCTCCCACAAAGCCAATGTTGAATCCAATTGGCCACTTCATTCTGAATGCTAAGTGACTTAACCTTCTGGAGCAGCCTCTCATGCAGGACTTTGTCAAAGGCCTTGCTAAAATCTATGTAGACAATGTCCACTGCCTTTCCCTCATCAACTTTCTTGGCAACTTCCTCGAAGAACTCTATAAAATTGGTTAGACATGACCTACCCCGCACAAAGCCATGTTGACTATCCCTAATCAAGCCCTGTGTCACCAAATACTTGTATCCTGTCCCTTAGAATGCCTTCCAATAATTTACCCACAAGTGACACCAGCCTATAAGTTCCTGGCTTATTCTTAGAGCCTTTCTTGAACAAGGAGGCACAAAAGACTGCAGGTGCTGGAATTTGGAGCAACACACAATCTAATGGAAGAACCTAGCAGGTCGAGCAGCATCTGTGGGGGGAGGAATTGTCGATGTTTTTGGTTTCGACTTGAAACATTGACAGTTCCTCACCCCCCCCCAAACAGATGATGTTCAACCCACTGAGTTCCTCCAGCAGATTGTTTGTCCCTTTTGAGGTCAAGACCTTGATGTGGACACAGAGGAGATTTAGTGGATTGTTGTCAGGAATGAAAGAATTTAGTTCCATGGAGAAGCTGTGGTTTGACCTTTGGGAGTAATAAGCAGTGACGTCTAAGGGGAGATCATCAGAGGTGCTCAAAGTTGGGAGGAAGAGGAGCAGGAGGGTTGGTGACCAGTGGACACAGATTGGAGGTGATTGAGAAAAGACCCAGTGTAGAGATGGAATATGTTTAATTTAGCAGGTTGTTGTAATCCAGAATGTGCTGCCAGAGTAGATTCAGGAGGAACTTTCAGAAGGCAACTGTGAAAGCAGCCTCCCCTTAATGGACTCTTGTCTATACTTGCTGCCTCGGTAAAGCAGCCAGCATAATCAAAGACCCACCCACCCCGGACATTTTCTCTTCCCCTCCCAACGGGCAGAAGATACAAAAGCCTGAAAGCACGTACCACCAGGCTAAAGGACAGCTTCTATCCTGCTGTTATAATACTATAGAACGGTCCCCTAGTATAATAAGATGGAGTGTTGACCTCACAATCTACCTCATTATGACCTTGCACCTTATTGTCTGCCTGCACTGCACTTTCTCTGTAGCTGTAACACTTTATTCTGCATTCTGTTATTGTTTTCCCTTGTACGACCTCACTGCACTGATGTGATGAATTGATCTGTATGAACTATATGCAAGACAAGTTTTTCACTGTACCTTGGTACATGTAACAATAATAAACCAATTCCAAGTAACCAGAAGCTCTCTCCCTATTAAAACCATGCTGTGAGCTGCGGACAGAGGAACTAAAGACGAGCTTTGTGTGGAGCCTGAGCTTTCATCGAGAGAGAAACCTTTACCTCTGTCAACTGTAGAAGGTGGAATCTGAACCAGACTGGTTCTTTGGGTTAGGGCAAGTTTGGGGATGACCTCTTGTGGGTAGGGTGTGAACTTCTCTATACGATCTCTTCAAACACTCCCAGGGCAGGTTAGGTGCAGAATATAGCTCCCTCTGCTGGTCCTGTCATGCAATGTGAGTAAAGTCACAGTCGAGTTTATTGTCACCTGCACAAGTCCATGTGTGCACAGGTGCAATGAAAAACTTACTTGCAGCTGCATCTCAGGCACAGAGCATCAGATAAGCAGCATTCACAAGAAAAACATAAATTATACACAATTTTTACAAGAAAGGACACACTTAAGAAAAAAAATCAAAGTCCAATTTAGTGCAAAGTGGTCATGGTGTTGTAATACTGAGGTAGTGATTAGGATTGTGCTGGTTGGTTCAAGAACCGAATGGTTGAAGGGAAGTAGCTGTTCCTGAACCTGGTGGTGTGCGACTTCAGGCTTCTGTACCTCCTGCCCAATGGTAGTTGCGAGAAGATGGCACGGCCCGGATGGTGGGGATCTCTGATGATGGATGTTGCCTTCTTGAGGCAGCGCTTCCTGTAGATACTCCCGATGGTGGGGAGGGATGTGCCCGTGATGTATTGGGCAGAGTCCACTGCTCTCTGCAGCTTCTTATGTTCCTGTGCGTTTGAATTGCCGTGATGCAACCAGTCAGGATACTTTGGACAGTACATCTCCACACTGATGTACCACTCACTACCAGGGCGGGGATAGCATGGTTGTGTAGGAGGATGAAGCTCCTGCCCTGTGTCAGTGTGTGGGCCACCTGCCTTGTTTCAGATGTTTGTTACTGGGAGGACCCTGGTTTTTTTTTCACTGATGTTTTGTTCCTAGCGCCCAGTATGCAGTACAGTCGGAGCTTGGCTCGTCTCACCCCTGAGCTAGCAGAACATCTTCTCCTCTACATGATCAATGAGCGTCTCCTGCGGCCCAAGTCCTTTGAGATCTTCTTCGGCTGTCAGATTCAGAAGCTGGTGCTCGACTGCTACCCGTACGCCACCAATGAGCTCCTGAGGCAACTGCGAGCATTCCACTCCCTCAAGCACCTCAGCCTTGCGTCCTGCTCTCTAATCACAGGTACAGCTGTAAATTTCTGGCCCGCTTTACGTTCTTGCTGCTTCTGTACCTTCACCAACTTTTCATTGTAACATTGTCATCCTGGGTTGTGGGCATCAATGCAAAGACAGCATTTAACAACTATCGAAAGTTGCCCTCTGGAAGGTGGCAGAAAGTCACTGTGCTACTGCTCCTCTGATGTAATATTCTTGATGATTCATTCGTGATGAAGGGTCTCAACTTGGAAATGTCAACTGTCCATTTTCAGGCTCAAGGACAGCTTCTATCCTGCTGTTATAAGACTATTGAATGATCCCCTTGCACGATAAGATGGACTCTTGACCTCACAATCTACCTTGTTGTGACCCTGCTATTGCCTGCCTGAACTGCACTTTCTCTGTAACTGTAACACTTTATTCTGCATTCTGTTATTGTTTTCCCTTGTACTACCTCACTGCATTGATGTGATGAATTGATCTGTATGGACAGCATGCAAAACAAAGTTTTTCACTGCACCTCGGTACATGTGAGAATAAGAAACCAGTTTACCAATTTGTCTCACCCACCCACATGCCTACTTTGATTCTCTTGCTCTCTCATGTTCTAGATTCCAGTTTGGAGGTGTTGACTTGTTTGCAGAAGTTGCAGCACTTAAACCTGGCAGCGTGTGTGAAACTCACCGACAACTGTCTGTGCAGCATTAAAGGTTTGTGTTGTCTTTATCTAGACCCACCCACGCAGGTGGGACGAATCTTCAGGGGGCTGTGTCTAGTGTGTTGGACCCACACTGATTCTCAGACTTGGGGGTGACTTTCTAAATGTCAATGTCCTGTGCTGGCCAGAGTGAGGTTAGCTGGTGACTGACGGGCTGATTGGAGAGGTTATTCTGGGAATGGAGGTACTGAGGGCGGGAGGGAGGCTCGTGGGAGGAGTGAGGAGGTGATGTGTGCTGGAGGGGAGGAAGGGTGACAGGATGTGAGGGATTGAACAGTGGTGAAAGTGTTGCAAATGCTCAGCGGGACCAAAAGGGAACTGGGGGGAGAGAGAGAGGGGGGGAGCGTTCTGCAGAAAAGCCAGTACTGCAGATCTCCTGTGGTACTTTGCTTTTGGATTTCTGTGCCTGGACCCTGGTCGTGAGGCTGCGGTCCAGCGGGGTATCCGTGGTCTACCTCCCCATCGAGAGTGGAATGCAATCCCATCCAATGAAATACTGGCAGCAGTTAGTCGGAAATCAGAATTCCATCTGCTGGGGATTGCACCAGATCAGAGCAGGCTTATTGTTTCTCAAGCGTGGCTTGTACTGCACGTCTTAACCCCTGCCCTGTGCCCAGAGAATCCTGCTGTCACTCTTCACTAGCTGCCTTTCCTCCGTTACCCTGAACGAGACTGAGCTGTGTCAGATGTTCACCAGGAATTATACTCCAGGGATGGAGCAGAACCTAGACCAGTACAGCACAGGAACAGGCCCTTCAGCCCACAATGTCTGTGCTGATCATGATGCCAAATTAAACTAATCCCACCTGCCTGCACCTGATCATTCCCTCCATTCCCTGCCTGTTCGTGTGTTTGTCTAAATGCCTGTTAAACACCACTATCATGTCTGTTTCCACCCCCACCCCCAGCAGTGTGTTCCAGGCACCCACCACTCTGTGTTTTTTAAAAAAAAACTTACCCTGCGCATCTCCTTTAAACTTTCCCCCTCACAAAGCTATGCCCTCTAGTATTTGACATTACTACCTTAGGAAAAAGATTCTGACTGTCTACTCTATCTGTGCCTCTCATAATTTTATAAACCTCTATCAGGTCTCCCCTCAGCCTCCAGCATCCAAGAGAAAACAACACAAGTTTGTCCAACCTCTCCTTGTATCGAATACCCTCTAATCCAGGCAGCATCCTGGTGAACCTCTTCTGCTCCCTCTCCAAAGCCTCCACACCCTTCCTGTAATGGGGTGACCAGAACTGCACACAGTACTGCAAATGCGGCAAGGGGCAAAGGGCGTGAGGAAGTCTGGCGGCAGTGGTGTGGGGAAGGCTGTATCTCCAGAGTTGCTGTACTGCCTACAGTCCAGAGAAAACTCGAACCAGGAGAAGCAGTGAATGGGGTAATTGACTGGTGCAGTGAACAGGTCTGTGGTAACAGATTCCTTTGTGTACAGTGAGTGAGGAAGAATGAATCAGGTGACCCAGGATAGTGGAGGCGGATGAGAGGTGAGATCATCCCTCTGCTGACCATCCCAGGACAGCAGCACAGAATGGTGTGAGAACTCTGCTTTCTTCTCAAAGGTCTCAGTTGCCTTTCTCACCTGATCCTGGACCAAACCAAAGTAAGCGATGTGGGCATGATGGATTACTTGGCCTGTGCTCCTGCGTCACTCGTTCACCTCAGTCTGAATCAGACGGGCATCAGTGATGGGATGTTGGCGGTGTTACCTTCATCTGTTCCACAGCTTCGCCTCTTCAGCATCAAACACACCAAGGTCAGTCAGTGGGTGGGATCCATGCCCCCGTGCACTGCCAGAGGTGAAATCCTCCACCGCTTACAATCTGTGGCACCAGTCTCTGCAGTCCGTGCTGAGAGGCACGATGCAGGCAGGTACCCTGGGTGTGAACTCCTGCACTTATTGACATATTGATCCCACACACCGAGCCCCCCCTGCTGGGGGACGGGTCCCACGCACGCACACTGACCCTCACTGGGGGACGGGTCGGTCACGCACGCACACCGACCCCCACTGGGGGACGGGTCGGTCACGCACGCACACCGACCCCCACTGGGGGACGGGTCGGTCACGCACGCACACCGACCCCCACTGGGGGACGGGTCGGTCACGCACGCACACCGACCCCCACTGGGGGACGGGTCGGTCACGCACGCACACCGACCCCCACTGGGGGACGGGTCGGTCACGCACGCACACCGACCCCCACTGGGGGACGGGTCGGTCACGCACGCACACCGACCCCCACTGGAGTGTATTCTGATGGGGTTCCTCAGACTAACTGTTGCTGGAAACATGAAATTGTGTTTTTTGGTTTGCACGGGGATTATTTGTTTATCTGTAAGGTCTCGTGGTAAATGTGCCGGTTACAGTGAGAACGTCTGGGGAAATGATGGGCTTGTGGTGTAAGCGTCCATTCCCTGTCACTATTCTGTTTCGTTCTTGCTCTCTCCATCTCCAGGTGTGCGATGTTTCAGCCCTGAAGGATCTCCCATCTCTTCAGACCCTGCACCTGGACAACACGAGTATCACTGAGGGTTCGCTCCGGGCACTGGGTTCCCATTCCACACTGTCCTCACTCAGTGTGTCTGGCCTGCAGTCTCCCAGTGGAGATGTCACACTGCAGATGATATCTGGTAAGTCAACAGTGGCCAGACTGACCACTCACTATCAACCTCTCTCCTCTGGTCATCTTATCCCCACATTAGATCAGTCTAGTAGAATATCAAGTCATTGAGGCTGCACTGACCCTGCCATTGGACTGTGCCTCAGGCAGTGTAGAGGAAGCTAACTGTATCTATTCAGTGCTGACCTTATCCTGGGAATGTGTGACGGGACAGTGCAGAGAGAACTTTACTCAGTGTCTCCTTTATTCCTCAAGGATGTTCCCCCCCCCAGTGGGTCTATCTAGAACCTGGGTGTGCAGTTTCAGAATAAGGATCTGCCCATTTCAGACAAAGTTGAGGAAGAATCTCCTCATAGAGGCTCATGAATCTTTGAAATTCTGTACTGCAGTAAGCTGTGAGGGCAGTGCCATTGAATGTATTCACAAGGGAGATTGACAGGCATTTAATCTACAGGAGAGTTGAGGAGAATGGGGAGAGTGCAGGGAAGAGGTGCTGAGGCCAAGGTTGGATCAGCCATGGTCATTTTGGTGGAGCAGGCTTTAGGGACCAAGTGTCCTATTTCTACTTCTGTTTCTTATGTTCTTAAGGAGCTTTACTGTTAATCTAACCAGCGTTGTTCCTGCCCTGGGAGCGTTTGATGGGACGGTGTGGAGGGAGCAATGGATCTAACCTGCCCTGGGACTGTTTGATGGGACGGTGTGGAGGGAGGTTTACTCTGTTGTAATTTGTATTTGGAACCATTGTCCTCTGCTGTGTGTAGTTCCTCTGTCTGGAATGGGCTGAGGCAACTCCCCTCTCATTTTGTTCCCCCTCTTATGCCCAGGTCTTAAGTTGACTCACCTGAAGCTCCCAGACAGACACTCAGTCAGTGACTCTGGTCTCTGCTTCCTGTCTCTCTTGGAACGACTGCTGGAGCTTGACCTCACCGATTACACACACATCACGGATGAAGGTGTCCGCCACCTTGCCCGGCTGCTGAGGTGAGTAATGCCCAGTTCCCAGCCCTGCCCTCACAGGTTGCTTCACTAACGTGGCCACCGGACAGCCTTAGGGGTGGGTGCAGGACAAGGCACAGGATTTCGGTCGGGGATGAAGGGGGATTAACACTCTCTGCACCCACTGGTCCCTCTGAACACACAGGAAAAGAACCCAAGAAAATAGGAGTAGGCCATTCAGCCCCTCATTCAGTATGATCATGGCTGATCCTTGCTGGGCTCGGCTCGGCTTCCCTGCCATCATCCTCGCGTACGGCCTGGTGGTCCTGAGGCAAACAGCTCGTGAGTGAGGCAAGGAAAGGCCTGAAAGCATCTGATCACCGACCCTCGATACCAGGTGGACCAGCAGCTTGTGTTCACGTGTACCGCGTGTTTGTGGGCAGCATCTCTGCACACTCGCTGTTATTGTGGATCCTGTGCTGCAGTGTGCATTGCAGGATGACTGTGGGGTTACTTGCATGGGATTGTATGGCCCATTCATGCCCATTTAGTTGCAGTGTTTCGGACTGGCCTGTGGCAATGTGTATGCACAATCGATCTTTGTTTAACAGGGGTGTGGTCTGCAGAGTCTCACTGATGGCTTCTGTTTACTTGTGCAGGTTGACCAAGCTGTCCCTGAGTAACACCCTGCTGACGGACGCTGGGTTGGTTCACCTGCAGCCTCTGAAGTACCTGGAGGAGCTCTGCCTCGACCGCACCAGTGTCGGCAGCAGGGCGGTGGCCCAGTGCATCAGGACCCTGCCCCATTTACAGGTCTGCAGCAGGACTCGGTAACGGGTACTTCATGGGAAGGGCAGCAGGCTGAGTGACCCAGACAGCCCCTCCGCAGTTGCCCTCAGTTTGATACCTTGGCGATTTGGGGGGTATGTTGATATAGGGTGGGGGTTGTACTCTGGTCCAGGGCAGCTGGGGATGGCAGGTTTTCTTCCCTGAGAACCATTGGTGACCCAATTGGGTTTCTGCGGTAATCCAGTCCCCTCCCTGCTTCCAGCTTCTTACTCCTGTGCATGTTGGAGCAAACTTCACCTAGCTCGGAAACAGGCCCTTCGGCCCAACACGTCCATGCGGACCAAGATGCTTATCTAAAGTAGTCCCATTTGCCCGCATTTGACCCATATCCTTCTAAACCTTTCCTATCCATGTACCTGTCCAAGTGTCTTTTAAATGTACCTGCCTCAACCTCTTCCTCTGGCAGCTCGTTCCATATACGGACCACCCTCTGGATGGAAAAAGTTGTCCCTTGGGTTCCTATTAAATCTCTCCTCTCTCACCTTAAACCTGTGCCCTCTAGTTCTTGATTCCCCAACCTTGGGGGAAAAAGAACTGTGCACATTCACCCTGTCTATGCCCCAAAACTTCTTAAACTGGCCTCGGTGGGGTTTGAATTCCCGTTGTTTGGATTACTGGCCCAGGACCCTAACGGCATTGATGTACAGAGGGATCTTGTGGTCTGAGTCCACACCTCCCTGAAAGTGGCCACACAAGTAGGTAGAGTGGTAAAGAAAGCATATGACGTGCTTGCCTTCATCGGTTGGGGCATTGAATATAAGAGTCAGGAAGTCATGTTGCAACTCTATAAAACTGTGGTCTGGCCGCACTTGGAGCACCCTGTGCTGTTCTGGTCGCCCCATTACAGGAAGGATGTGGAGGCTTTGGAGAGGGTGCAGAAGAGGTTCACCAGGATGCTGCCTGGATTAGAGGGTGTGAGCTATAAGGAGAGGTTGGGTTGTTTTCTCTGGAGCATCGGAGGCTGAGGGGAGACCTGATGGAGGTTTGTAAAGTTATGAGAGGCACAGGGTAGACAGTTAGAATCTTTTTCCCAGAGTAGAATTGTTGAAATCTAGAGGGCATAGCTTAAGTTAAGAGAGGGAAAATTTAAAGAGGATGTGCGAGGGAAGTTTTTTTACACAGTGGCGTGGAACGGACTGCCGGGGGTGGATACGATACACCAGTATTGTATCTGCTTTGTATCGTGGAAGCAGATACGATAGGGGCATTCAAGAAGCTTTTAGACAGGCACATGAATATGCAGGGAATGGCGGATGTAGATCATGTGTAAACAGATGGGATTAGTTTAATTTGGCATCATGGTCGGCAGAGACATGGTGGGCCGAAGGGCCTGTTCCTGTGCAGCCACAGTACCACTGAACCTCCATGAGGGCCAGGGCAAGGGTGACGAACACTGGGGCCCTGGGAACACAGATTACCCAGACCGGGGTTGGGGGAGAGGGTGTGAGTCGGGGAATGTTTGAGGGGCGGGGTGTAGTGGGGGGAGTGTATAATATGTTGACCACCAGCACAACCAGTGAATCAGTGCCTGTTACACTCTGTCACGTTCAGGTGTGCATTTCCAGAGCTGTTACTGAGAGGCTGTAACCTCCAGGATGGATTGAATGGGATGAGGAAATGTCTTGAAAGGATTGGATTGGTTAGATATTGAGAAGTTAGGTCCAATGGTAGGATAACTGTGGTATTCAGCAGAATCTACTTCACCCAGAGAGTGGGGGAATGTGCGGCTTGCCTCCACTGGGAATGGGTGGGTGGGGTAAAGAGCAAAGATGGATTTAAGGGGGAGCTGGATGAAGAACTGGGAGCAAGGAATCCTAGGTGTGGTGATGGGGGGAGATGGGAGCAGGCTGGTGTGGAGCAGAAAGACCTCCAGGGTGAAAAGCATGTTTGTGTGCAGTGCCCATCTTGTGGAGTTCTGCACTTGCAGCAAAGGTGTCATCAACAGAGTTATCGAGTGACGCTTTCTCACTGCTAACCTGGTCACCGATACCCATTCTGAGTTTTGGCAGGGCTATTGCTCAACATTCTGGGGTCACATTGACCAGGAACTCAGTTGGACCAGTCGTAAGTGCTGTGGCTATGAGAGCAGGTCAGAGGCTGGGTATCTCCTGGTGGATGGCTCACCTCCTGATAACCCAGAGCATTTCCAGCATCTACAAGGCACAAGTCAGGATGTGAAGGGACACTCCGCTTGGCCTGGGTGAGGAGCTCAGCACCCTGAGCATTAATTCCCTCCACCACTGGCACACAGTATCTGTACCGTCGACAAATGTACTCATCCAGGCTACTCCCAAGCACCTCCCAAATCCAGGACCTGTACCCCTGCACCAGGGAGCACCACCACCTGCAGGTTCCCCTCTGGGTTGCATGCCGTCCTGACTTAGAAATATATCGCCAGTCTTTCATTGTCACTGGGTCCAAATCCTGGAACTCCCTCCCCAACAGCGCTGTGGGGGCACCTTCACCAGAAGGACTGCAGCGGTTCCAGAGGTCAGCTCACTCCCACCATTGTCAGGGGCAATAAATACTGGCCCTGCCAGCGGTGCCCAGGTCCCCAAAAAGTAAACAGTATCCTTGACCTTGTTTATCTCCTCTCAAACCTTTCTTTTAGTTTTGCTCTGTACCTGAGGCAGAGCTCGATTCATACGCAAGAAATTGGGTTTACTTAAGTTCGGTATTCCCTGGGGTTCTGTCTAATATCCATTATATTTAAAGCAAAGAGAAGGGGCGGGTCTGCAGAGGTCAGAGCAGGTGCAGTGAGGGGGAGGGACGCACTATACTGGGGCTGGGACCAGCTGAGTAACTGGACACTGTCGGTGTGTTTAACTGCAGGTGTTGAGCTTGGCATCGACCGGTGTCGGGGACACGGTGGTGACACAGGGGCTGCTGCACTGTGTGCAACTGCTGAAGGTGAACTTAAGCCGGACTCGCATCACAGACAGAGGTACTTGCCCCTCCTGAACCACTACTTCCTTATGGAACCACCTGTATCTCTGCCCCGGACCTAGATCATCCCACCTTCCAACTCACTGACCACATTCAGCACACTGCAAGCTGGTTCCCCCCGGAGCAGTTGGACCAGAGCCACAGTGCACCCTCAATGTGATGTACTCACCTTGCTCTGCATGAAGAAACTGCCCCTCAGGTCCCTTTTAAATCTTTCCCCTCTCACCATAAACCTACACACTCACTTTTAATTTCCTAACCCTGGGGGGATAAAAGGCTGCGCATTCACCCTATCTATGCCCCTCAAGGTTTTATACACCTCTATAAGGTCACCCCTCAGTCCCCTATGCTCCAGTGAATAAAGTCCTAACCTGTCCAGCCTCTCCCTGTAACTCAGGCCCTCGAGTCCTGGCAACATCCTCGTAAATCTCCCCTGCACTCTTTCCAGCTTAATGACGTCTTTCCTATAACAGGGTGACCAAAACTGTACACAGTGCTTGCCAATGCCTCGTACAACTGCCACATAACTTCCCAACTCCTATCATAGAACAATTACAGCACAATTCAGGCCCTTCGGCCCACAAAGCTGTGCCGAACATGTCCCTACCCTAGAAATTACTAGGCTTACCCACAGCCCTCTATTTTACTGAGCTCCATATACGTATCTAACAGTCTCTTAAAAGACCCTATCGTATCCGCCTCCACCACCAATGCCGGCAGCCCATTCCACACACTCACCACTCTCTGAGTAAAAAACTTACCCCTGACATCTCCTCTATATCTACTCCCCAGCACCTTAAACCTATGTCCTCTTGTGGCCACCAATTCAGCCCTGGGGAAAAGCCTCTGACTATCTACCCTATCGATACCTCTCATCATCTTATACACCTCTATCAGGTCCCCCCTCATCCTCCGTCTCTCCAAGGAGAAAAGGCCAAGTTCCCTCAATCTGCTTTCATAAGGCATGCTCCGTATTCCAGGCAGCATCCTTGTAAATCTCCTCTGCACCCTCTCCATGGCTTCCACATCCTTCCTGTAGTGAGGCGACCAGAACTGAGCACAGTACGCCAAGTGGGGTCTGACTAGGGACCTATATAGCTGCAACAATATCTCTCGGCTCCTAAATTCAATTCCCCGATTTAATGAAGGACAATACACCATATGCCTTCTTAACCACAGTGTCAACCTGTGCAGCCGCTTTGAGCGTCCCATGGACTCGGACCCCAAGATCCCTCTGATCCTCCACACTGCCAAGAGTCCTACCATTAATACTATATTCCGCCAATATATTTGACCTACCAAAATGAACCACTTCATTGGTTCAGGTTGAACTGCATCTGCCACTTCTCAGCCCACTCTGCATCCTATCTATGTCCCGCTGTAACCTCTGATAGGGTAACCTCAATGATGAAGGCTAGTGTGCCAGATGCCACCTTCACCACCCTGTCTACCTGTGATGCCATGGTGGATAAGGCGTTAATTTCTCTGTCAAGGCCTTCATCTGAGACTGATGTGACATGCACCCAGATGATGGACTATCTTGTGTGCTCTGGTTTCCAGGCCTGAAGTACCTGAGCCATACCAAGGTGGTCCAAGTGAACCTCGACGGAACAGGAGTGACGCTGCCTGGTATCAGCGCACTGATGGCAAACTGCCCCGGAATCACCAGCATCCGTGCCAACAACCTGCGCGCTCTCCCTCCGGACCAGGCCTCGGATGAGGAGATGGTGGCTGAGGACTGATGAGTAGCCTGCAGTGAAAGAAGGATGGTGTGTGTATCCAACTAGGGCCACACCTGACCTGGTAGTGAGTGTCGGGGCTGTGCAGAGGGAGCTCTACTCTTATCTAACCTATGCTGTCCTTGCCATGGCAGTGGCGAGGGAGCATTACCCTGCATTTTGTGTTCTTGGGAAATGCACAGGGAGCATTATGCTGTCCCCGCCCTGGGAGTGTGTGACGGGACGGTGCGGACGGAGCTTCACCCTGTGTCTGACCCCGGGAGTGTGTGACGGGACGGTGCGGACGGAGCTTCACCCTGTGTCTGACCCTGGGAGTGTGTGACGGGACGGTGCGGACGGAGCTTCACCCTGTGTCTGACCCCAGAGTGTGTGACCAGACAGAGTACAGGGAGCTTCACCCTGTGTCTGACCCCAGAGTGTGTGACCGGACAGAGTACAGGGAGCTTCACCCTGTGTCTGACCCTGGGAGTGTGTGATGGGACGGTGTGGAGGGAGCTTCACCCTGTGTCTGACCCTGGGAGTGTGTGATGGGACGGTGTGGAGGGAGCTTCACCTTGTGTCTGACCCTGGGAGTGTGTGACGGGACGGTGCGGACGGAGCTTCACCCTGTGTCTGACCCCAGAGTGTGTGACCAGACAGAGTACAGGGAGCTTCACCCTGTGTCTGACCCCAGAGTGTGTGACCGGACAGAGTACAGGGAGCTTCACCCTGTGTCTGACCCTGGGAGTGTGTGATGGGACGGTGTGGAGGGAGCTTCACCCTGTGTCTGACCCTGGGAGTGTGTGATGGGACGGTGTGGAGGGAGCTTCACCTTGTGTCTGACCCTGGGAGTGTGTGACGGGACAGTGTGGAGGGAGCTTCACCCTGTGTCTGACCCTGGGTGTGTGTGACGGGACGGTGTGGAGGGAGCTTCACCCTGTGTCTGACCCGGGAGTGTGTGACGGGATGGTGCGGAGGGAGCTTCACTCTGTGTCTGACCCTGGGTGTGTGTGACAGGACGGTGTGGAGGGAGCTTCATTGTGTCAAACTCTTACTGTCCCTCTTTCCCCAGTTGCAAATGTCCTGGTCGCTGGGTTTGAATTGTGGGGAAGGTTTTAGAGGAATAATTCCTGCAACATCCCCACAATGGGCAGCCCCTGCAAACCCACTCACACTGCGGGATGCAGTGGTTCACCGGTTACATCGATCGGTCTCAAACTTTGAACACGTTAGCTCGTACAGGGACAGTAACTGAAAGGTTCAGGCTGATGGGAGCTGCTGTGATCGATGGTATCTGATCCATGAGCAATGAGACTCTGGAACAGCCATGCATCGAGCATTGCTTTCCTTTCCTTTGGGTGGGGTTCAGCTATGGTATGCATCCTGCTGCACCCCTCTCTCACCACCCGTCCCGGTATCCTGCAACTCCCCCTATCGCCTCTCTCCTGGTGTCCTTGCAGCTGTGTTTGGACTGTACTAATCCACTGATGTTTCATGAGTGAACCACCCTCTTCACTGGCCCTTCACTACGTGTCTCCAGTTATTTTCTGCAAAGTGCTTTAAGGTAGAAATGACTGCTGTAATCAAGGAAATGGGTCAACTAATTATTGTCCAATGTGTAAATAAACACTGATGTTTGTGAGAGTTCGAAGGCTTAAATATCATCTAAATATTGTGCTGGTGGATCTGTGCCCGTCTGGTCGATGTCTCGCGTGAAATAAAACTCCTCTGACGGTGTGTCACTCCCTCGGCGCCGTCCCTCTGACGGTGTGGCCCTCCCTCGGCGCCGTCCCTCTGACGGTGTGGCCCTCCCTCGGCGCCGTCCCTCTGACGGTGTGGCCCTCCCTCGGCGCCGTCCCTCTGACGGTGTGGCCCTCCCTCGGCGCCGTCCCTCTGACGGTGTGGCCCTCCCTCGGCGCCGTCCCTCTGACGGTGTGGCCCTCCCTCGGCGCCGTCCCTCTGACGGTGTGGCCCTCCCTCGGCGCCGTCCCTCTGACGGTGTGGCCCTCCCTCCCTCGGCGCCGTCCCTCTGACGGTGTGGCCCTCCCTCCCGCGGCGCCGTCCCTCTGACGGTGTGGCCCTCCCTCCCTCGGCGCCGTCCCTCTGACGGTGTGGCCCTCCCTCCCTCGGCGCCGTCCCTCTGACGGTGTGGCCCTCCCTCCCTCGGCGCCGTCCCTCTGACGGTGTGGCCCGCCCTCCCTCGGCGCCGTCCCTCTGACGGTGTGGCCCTCCCTCCCTCGGCGCCGTCCCTCTGACGGTGTGGCCCTCCCTCCCTCGGCGCCGTCCCTCTGACGGTGTGGCCCTCCCTCGGCGCCGTCCCTCTGACGGTGTGGCCCTCCCTCGGCGCCGTCCCTCTGACGGTGTGGCCCTCCCTCCCTCGGCGCCGTCCCTCTGACGGTGTGGCCCTCCCTCCCTCGGCGCCGTCCCTCTGACGGTGTGGCCCTCCCTCCCTCGGCGCCGTCCCTCTGACGGTGTGGCCCTCCCTCCCTCGGCGCCGTCCCTCTGACGGTGTGGCCCTCCCTCCCTCGGCGCCGTCCCTCTGACGGTGTGGCCCTCCCTCCCTCGACGCCGTGGCCCTCCCTCGACGCCGTGGCCCTCCCTCGGCGCCGTCCCTCCCTCGACGCCGTGGCCCTCCCTCGGCGCCGTCCCTCCCTCGACGCCGTCCCTCCCTCTGATGATGCTATCCCTTCGGTGCCAGAGGTCCCAACAAGAGAGAGCGCGCTACTGGATCTCCTCTTGGGGAACGAGACAGGGCAGGTGACAGAAGTGAGTGTAGGGGAACACTTTGGATCTAGTGATCTTAATTCCATTAGTTTTGAGATAATTATGGAGGAGGAAAGGACTGGTCCTCGGGTGGAGATTCTAAATTAGAGCACGGCCAATTCTGATGGCATCAGACAGGATCTGGCAGGTGTGGATTGGGATCGGCTGTTTTCCGGCAAAGAGATGCTTGGTAAGTGGGAGGCTTTCAAAAATGAAATATTGAGAGCACAGAAACTGTATGTTCCTGTTAGAATAAAAGGCAAGGCCAACGGTTTAGGGAACCTTGGTTATCGAGGGATATTGAGGCCCTGGTAAAGAAAAAGGAGGTGCATATCAGGTATAGGCAGTTAGGGTCAAATGAGGCACTTGAGGAGTATAAGAAATGCAAGAGAACACGAGAGAAATCAGGAGGGCAAAAAGCGGACATGAGGTTGCTCTGGCAGACAGGGTGAAATAGAATCCCAAGGGTTTCTATAGCTATATTAAGAGCAAAAGGGTAGCAAGTGACAAAATCGGTCCTCTTGAAGATCAACATGGTCACCTATGTATGAAGCCAAAAGAGATGGGGGAGATTTTAAATGAATTTTTTGCATCTGTATTTACTCTGGAGACAGACACAGAGACTATAGAACTGAGGCAAAAGTGTAGTGAGGTCATGGACCATATCCGGATTATGGAAGAGGTGCTGAGCCTCTGACGATGATCTTTGCATCATCAATGGAGACAGGAGCAGTTCCGGAGGATTGGAGGGTTGCGGATGTTGTCCCCTTATTCAAGAAAGGGAGTAGAAATAGCCCAGGAAATTATAGACCAGTGAGTCTTACCTCAGTGGTTGGTAAGCTGATGGAGAAGATCCTGAGGCAGGATTTATGAACATTTGGAGAGGTATAATATGATTAGGAATAGTCAGCACGGCTTTGTCAAGGGCAGGTCCTGCCTTACGAGCCTGATTGAATTTTTTGAGGATGTGACTGAACACATTGAAGGAGGGAGAGCAGTAGATGTAGTGTATATGGATTTCAGCAAGGCATTTGATAAGGTACCCCATGCAAGGCTTATTGAGAAAGCAAGGAGGCATGGGATCCAAGGGGACATTGCTTTGTGGATCCAGAACTGGCTGGCCTGCAGAAGGGAAAGAGTGGTTGTTGATGGGTCATAGTCTACATGGAGGTTGGTTACCAGTGATGTACCTCAGGGATCTGTTCTGGGATCCTTGCTCTTTGTAATTTTTATAAACGACCTGGATGAGGAAGTGGAGGGGTGGGTTAGTAAGTTTGCAGATGACACAAAGGTTGGGGGTGTTGTGGATAGTATAGACGGCTGTCAGAGGTTACAGAAGGCATATGGTGTATTGTCCTTCATAAATCGTGGAATTGAATTTAGGAGCCGTGAGGTAATGTTGCAGCTATATAGGTCCCTGATCAGACCCCACTTGGAGTATTGTGCTCAGTTCTGGTCGCCTCACTACAAGAAGGATGTGGAAGCCATAGCAAGGGTGTAGAGGAGATTTACAAGGATGTTGCCTGGATTGGGGAGCGTGCCTTATGAAAACAGGTTGAGGGAACTTGGCCTTTTCTCTTTGGAGCGATGGAGGATGAGAAGGGACCTGACAGAGGTGTATAAGATGATGAGAGGCATTGATCGTGTAGATAGTCAGAGGCTTTTCCCCAGGGCTGAAATGGTGGCCACAGGAGAACATAGGTTTAAGGTGCTGGGGAGTAGGTACAGAGATGTCAGGGGTAAGTTTTTTACTCAGAGAGTGGTGAGTGTGTGGAATGGGCTGCCGGAAACGGTGGTGGAGGCGGAGACTGTTGGATAGGTACATGCAGCTGAGAAAAATAGAGGGCTGTGGGTAAGCCTAGTAATTTCTAGGGTAGGGACATGTTCGGCACAGCTTTGTGGGCTGAAGGGCTTGAATTGTGCTGTAGGTTTTCTATGTTTCTAGGACAAACCAGGGTAAGACTTGCACAGTAAATGGTAGGGCTCTGAGGTGTGCAGTAGAACAAAGGGAGCTGGAATACAGGTCCCTCATACCTTGAAAGTGGTGTCACAGGTACATAGGGTCATAAAGAGAGCTTTTGGCACTTTGGCCTTCATAAATCAGGGCATTGAGTACAGGAGTTGGGATGTTATGTTGAAGTTGTACAAGGTGTTGGTGTGGCCAAATTTAGAGTGTTGTGTGCAGTTCTGGTCACCTACCTACAGGAAAGATATCAATAAGCTTGAAAGAGTGTAGAGAAAATTTACACGGATGTTGCCAGGACTTGAGGACCTGAGTTACAGGGAAAGGTTGAATAGGTTAGGACTTTATTCCCCGGAGTGCAGGAGAATGAGGGGAGATCTTGTAGAGTTGTACAAAATGATGAGGGGTATAGATAGGGTGAATGCATGCAGGCTTTTTCCCCTCAGGTTGGGTGAGACTAGAACTAGAGGTCATAGGTTTAGAGTGAAAGGTGAAATATTTAAGGGGAATCTGAGGGGAAACTACTTCACTCAGAGGGTGGTGCGAGTGTGGAACGAGCTGCCAGCGGAAGTGGTGGATGTGGGTTCAATTGTATCACTTGAGAAGTTTGGACAGGTACATGGATGGGAGGGGTTTGAAGGGATATGGTCCAAATGCAGGTAGATGGGATTAGGCAGAAGATCGGGTCAGCATGGACTAGATGGGCCAAAGGGCCTGTTTTTGTGCTGTAGTACTCCATGACTCTGTCTCTCTCCCTGGATCTTCTATTTCCTGGTGTGCCCCTGCTCTCTGGATTTATCTCGTTTTGAGCTCTCCCTCATTCCCACACTCCTTATTGTCTCCTCCAGCCATACGGAGGTTGAAGGTTCCCACAGGATGTCCAGAAACCTGTGGGTATTTGAGCCTCATTCAGTTAGGAGTCTGGAGCTGTGTGAAGCCACCTTCAGCAATCACCAACAGTGGGTGGACAGCTCCAAAAAGGAATTAAAAAGGCTGACAGAATGTTTATTTCACAAGGACTGGGAGTTATGGCATCATAACTTCCAACAGAGAGCCGGATAAATAACTTCCACAGCTCTACACAAAGAGCAAGAGCCTGGGACGGATGGATGGAACCCTCAAGGAGATGGTGTAGGTACAATGGGCCAAGTGGCCTCTTATTTGCATGTCTATGAATTCAGTTCCGGCTACCCCACCAAGTTGGAGAGCTGACAACAGCGGTTGTATTCCTGGAGTGTGGAAGATGAAGGGGGATCGGATTTAGATATTGAAGACAATTGAGTTGATTGGGCAGAGAGAGAGAGGGAAACCATTGTCCACTAGAAGGGAAAGGAGTGGTCCAGGACATGAAGGTGACACATTTCAGGAAGACTAGGACATACTAGGTCCCTAGGCTGTGACACTACTGTTATTGTTTTTACCTGTACTACATCAGTGCACTCTGTACTGACTCAATGTAACTGCACTGTGTAATGAATTGACCTGTACGATCGGTTTGTAAGACAAGCTTTTCACTGTACCTCGGTACAAGTGACAATAATTGAGGAACAGGGTGACCTTGGTGTGCAGGTCCAAGGATCCATGAACGTGATAACGTAGGTAAGGTGGTGAAGAAGATATGAGATATTGGTTTTCATTGGTCAAGACAGTTGGGACATCATGTTACAGCTGTAAAAGATGTTGGTAAGGCCATGGAATACTGTGTACAGTTCTGGTCACCCTGACGTGGGAAGGAGGTCATTAAATTAGAAAGGGTGCAATACAGATTCACAAGGATGTTACCAGGACTAGAGACAGACACTGGATAGGCCGGGACTGTTTTCCTGGAGTGAAGGAGGCTGAGGGGTGTAGACGTTTATAAAGTCATGGGGGAAGTATATAAGGTGGATGGCCACAGTCTTTTTCCCAGAGGAGCCTAGGGGGCATAGGTTTAAAGTGAGAGGAGAAAGATTTAAAAGGGAGCTGAGGGGCAACTTTTTCTCAGAGGGTGGTGGGTGTGTGGAATGAGCTGCCCGATGAAGTGGCAAAAGTAGTTACAATTACAACATTCAAAAGATGTATTGGGTTATCACTTCCCCTAGTACTACCTCAATGCACGGTTGTTTGGATTGAACTGTATGGACGACCTGCAAACAAAAGTTTTTCACTATGTCTTGGTACATGTGACAATAATAAAGCAATTTACCAATTAGGGAGGAGAATGAGGGAGATGCGCTTGGAATGAGTGGGAATGTTGTTGGGAATACCGGACAGAGGATGTGTTGTAGGGAGAACATCACCAAACAAACCCACTCACCAATTAAAATGTACAATTTATTTCCTGTAATTAACTTTACATCATTAATACATTCACAATGTGCCAGAGTTTGGTGTTACTGGTATATTTATATATTTCTGTATAGTTTATGTATATATTTCAGGAAGGATGAGAGATGGTTGGAAACAACATTGAGGGGTCTGCATGCAGCCAGTGAAAACCACAAGGGGAGGGGGGAATCTACATAAAGACACGTTCACTTGGGCAGGTCGTCAGATGAGCTGGGGACGGGTATCTTTGGATGGGACAGGGTTTCCAGCAGTCACGGGATCAGTGCTAGTGGGGGGAGGGGGAGAGTCGTATTTTCCTTGGCAGAGAGGTCAATAATGAGAAGGGGGGGGGGGGGTTCTGAATAAAAGACGAGACATGAGAAACTGCAGATGCTACAATCTGGAGCAACAATCTGCTGGAGGAACTCAGCAGGTCAAGCAGCGTCTGTGGAGGGAAAGGAATTGTCGAAACCCTTCAACAGGTCAAAACTGAGTTCCTCCAGCATTTTGTTGTGGTGAGATCAGAATAAATGTTCCCAACCAGAAGGTAGTGGGTCTGAAGCCGACTGCTGGGCGAACTCACTGTGGAGGGGAGGAGAGAATTGTACCTGTGTGAACACATGATGTGGTGTAGCCACAGAGCGGGAGATGGACAGTAGGACCAGGCAGGTGGATCTTACAGCCAGCACTGTATGTCACTGATGCTGTGACTGTGGCAGTCAGACAGGATGGAGAGGTTCTGAGCACAGGGTGAAGTGATCTCACTGTGGGCTGCACCTGTCGGTGAACTTCACCCTAAAACCCCAGATAGGGGTGGCTCTGCTTAATGCAGTTTGACCTGAAGCCTTGGAGGTCACACGTTTCCCATTTATATATACATATATATATATACACACACACACCGGCTGCCTGTGCAACACACTATCTGGATGGTACATGCAGACTGTGTCCATGGTGTCTGGTAGACAACAGACCCCTATGTAAAACACTGTACTGAGGGAGGGGCGCACTGTGGGGGTGGGGGTGGGGGCACGGCACTGAGGGAGGGTTGCACTGCAGAAGGGGCAGTGAGGAGGTGGTGTGCAGTGGATGTACTGTCTTCTTGAGATATTAAACCATGGTCCTGCGTCAGTGTTGAGGCCAAGCCTGACACCACCAGTGGAGGGGCCCAGCATGGACAGGCACAGTAGTGTAGCAGTTAGTGTAACACTATTACAGCGCCAGCGACCCAGGTTCAATTCCCCCCGCTGTCTGTAAGGAGTTTGTACGTTCTCCTTGTGTCTGCGTGGGTTTCCTCCCACATTCCAAAGATGTACAGGTTAGGAAGTTGTGGGCGTGCTATGTTGGCACCAGAAGTGTGGTGACATTTGCGGGCTGCCCCAGAACACTTTACACAAGAGATGCGTTTCACTGTGTTTCGATGTACGTGCAACTAATGAAGATCTGATCAGAGGTCCACCTGGACAGGCACATTCAAGCAGCAGCTCCACCAATGGACCCCAGCTCTAACCCACACTTCCCCTTCCTAAGTCATCACCACTCAGTTAATACTCTGTTTTAAGAACCTCACATTTCTTCAAATCTGCCCACTCACCCAAACTCACTGGAACCTCTGCAACCTCCTCACATCTCCCTCCCACCCAACTTTGTGTCATTTGTAAACTTGAAGATTATTCCCAACACTGGTGCCCCACAAGGCTGCGTCCTCGGTGCCCTACTCTACCCCCTATACACTCACAACTGCGTGGCCAGATTCTGCTCTAACTCCATCTACAAGTTTGCAGATGACAGCACCGCAGTGGACTGAATCTCAAACAACAGTGAGATGGAGATAGCCCAGTGACATGGTGTCATGACAACCTGTCCCTCAATGTCATCAAAATGAAGGAGGTGATCACTGACTTACGGTGCAGAGGTGGAGAACCATAGAACCATACAGCACAAAACAGGCCCTTCGGCCCACCGTGTCGTGCCGTCCATCAGACCACCCTCACATTACCTAACCCCTTCCTCCCGCATATCCCTCTATCTCACGTTCCTCCATATGCCTATCCAACAAGCTCTTGAACCTGTTCAATGTATCTGCCTCCACCACCACCACCCCAGGCAGTGCATTCCATGCACCAACCACTCTTTGGGTGAAAAACCTCCCTCTGACATCTCCCCTGAACCTCCCACCCATAACCTTAAAGCCATGACCTCTCGTCTTGAGCATTGGTGCCCTGGGAAGGAAGCGCTGACTGTCTACTCTATCTATTCCTCTCAATATTTTATATACCTCTATCATGTCTCCCCTCATCCTCCTCCTTTCCAGTGAATAAAGCCCTAGCACCTTAAGCCTCTCCTCATATTCAATACTCTCCAATCCAGGCAGCATCCTGGTAAATCTCCTCTGCACCCTCTCCAACGCCTCCACATCCTTCCTATAATGAGGCGACCAGAACTGAACACAGTACTCTAAGTGTGGCCTAACTAGAGTTTTGTAAAGCTGCATCATAACCTCGCGGCTCTTAAACTCAATCGCGCGACTTATGAAAGCCAACATCCCATTGGCCTTCTTAACTGCTCTTTCCACCTGTGAGGCAACTTTCAATGAACTGTGAATATGAACCCCCAGATCCCTCTGCTCCTCCACACTGCCAAGTACCTTGCCATTCACCCAGTACTCTGCCCTGGAGTTTGTCCTTCCAAAGTGTACCACCTCACACTTCTCCGCATTGAACTCCATCTGCCACTTGTCAGCCCAGCTCTGCATCCTATCAATATCCCTCTGTAAGCTCCGACAGCCCTCCACACTGTTCACAACACCGCCTATCTTAGTGTCGTCCGCAAACTTACTAACCCAGCCCTCCACCCCCTCATCTAAGTCATCTATAAATATCACAAAAAGTAGAGGTCCCAGAACCGATCCCTGCGGGACACCACTAGTCACTGCCTTCCAATCCGAGGGCACTCCTTCCACCACAACCCTCTGCTTTCTACATGCAAGCCAATTCCTAATCCACACAGCCAAGCTTCCTTGGATCCCTCGGCCTCTGACCTTCTGAAGAAGCCTACCATGAGGAACCTTATCAAACGCCTTACTAAAATCCATGTAAACCACATCCACCACACTGCCCTCATCAATCTTCCTGGTCACCTCCTCAAAGAACTCTATCAGGCTTGTGAGGCAAGATCTTCCCTTCACAAAGCCATGCTGGCTGTCCCTAATCAGTCCATGATTCTCAAGGTGTTCATAAATCCTATCCCTTAGAATCCTTTCTAACAGCTTACCCACCACAGACGTGAGACTCACTGGTCTATAATTCCGTGGCCTATCCCTATTACCTTTTTTGAACAAGGGGACCACATTCGCAACCCTCCAATCCTCCGGCACCACCCCCGTAGACAACGAGGACTCAAAGATCCTTACCAGCGGTTCAGCAATCTCCTCCCTAGCCTCTCAAAGCAGCCTGGGGAAAATCCCGTCAGGCCCCAGAGATTTATCTGTCTTAATATTATTTAACAACTTCAACACATCCTCTCTCTTGATATCAACAACCTCGAGAACATTACCCCTACCAGCATTCCCTTCCGCATCATCAAGACCCCTCTCCCTGGTGAATACCGAAGAGAAGTACTCATTGAGAACTTCTCCCGCTTCCGCCGCCTCCAGGCAAATTCTCCCACCTTTGTCCTTAATCGGACCTACCTTTACCCTAGCCATCCTCCTACCCTTCACGTACTTGAAAAAGGCCTTGGGATTTTCCTTAACCCTACTAGCCAAAGCCTTTTCATGTCCCCTTCTAGCTCTCCTCAGCCCTTTCTTAAGTTCCTTCCTCGCTACCCTATATTCCTCACGGGCCCTGTCTGAACCTTGCTGCTTATACCTCACGTATGTTACCTTCTTCTCCCTAACAAGTCGTTCCACCTCTCTGGTCACCCACGGTTCCTTCACCCTGCCATTCCTTCTCTGCCTCACCGGGACATATTTATCCCTAACATCCTGCATAAGATCCCTGAACATCGACCACATCCCCATGGTACATTTTCCTTCAAAAAGGACATCCCAATTTACACTCCCAAGTTCTCTCCTTATAGCCTTGTAGTTCGCCCTTCCCCAATTGAAAAACCTCTTGTCCTCTCTGCACCTGTCCCTGTCCATGACAATTTTAAAGGTTATGGAGCAATGGTCACTGTCCCCCAAATGCTCACCCACCAATAGATCCTTCACCTGTCCCGGTTCATTTCCTAAAACTAGATCTAACACGGCATTCCCTCTAGTCGGCCTGTCAACATACTGCGTCAGGAATCCCTCCTGGACACACTTAACAAATTCTGTCCCATCTAAACCTTTGGCACTAAGCAGGTTCCAGTCTATATTTGGGAAGTTGAAGTCTCCCATTATAACAACCCTGTTATTTCTGCTTCTCTCCAAACACTGCCTGCCAATCTGCTCCTCTATATCTCTACCGCTACCGGGGGGCCTATAGAATACTCCTAGTAGAGTAACTGCTCCTTTCTTGTTCCTTAATTCCACCCATACGGACTCTAGAGATGATCCTTCTACAACATCCATCTTTTCCACAGCCGTAACAGTGTCCCTGACCACTATCGCCACCCCTCCCCCTCTTTTCCCCCCTTCCCTATCCCTCTTAAAACACCGAAAACCAGGAATATTCAATATCCACTCCTCTCCTGACGTCAGCCACGTCTCAGTAATAGCCACGCTATCATAGTCCCCCATACTTATCCAAGCCCTCAGTTCATCTCCCTTATTCCTGACACTTCTTGCATTTAAGTAAACACACTTCAGTCCATCTATCTAGGGACACAGCTCAGCACATCACGGAAACCAGCCTCCCCTCCATGGACTCTGTCAACACTTCCTGCTGTCTTGGTAAAGCAGCCAACATAATCAAAGACCCCACCCACCCCGGACATTCTCTCTTCTCCCCCCTCCCCTCAGGCAGAAGATACAAAAGCCTGAAAGCACATACCACCGGGCTCAAGGACAGCTTCCATCCTGATGTTATCAGACTCTTCAACAGCCTCTCATATGCTAAAGACAAACTCTGAATCCCCCAATCTAACTCATTGTGGCCCTTGCACACTGTCTGCCTGCACTGCACTTTCTCTGTAACTGTAACACTATATTCTGTTTTCTTTCTACAACCTCAATGTACTTATCTGCATGGATGGTATGCAAATCAGTGTTTTACACTGTATTGTGGTACACGTGACAATTAATTAATAAATAAACAAATAAATAGATAAATAAATAGACAGACAGATAAAATGGGCAGGTGTGGGTGTGGTGAGCTCGCTGCATGACCACGACTCACTCACTCACTCTTATAAACACACACACACACACACACACACACACACAAAACTCAGTCACACTGGGGTCCCTCCCTTCCCACTTCCCCGTTTTATCCTCTCAGGTGCAGCAGCCCCGGAGTCGAACTGGGAAAGTTCACCCTCCAAATGTCCCAATGGGCCTTGACCCACAGGCACTCTTGAGCCACCCAAGGCAGGTTCTGATCTCCGGAACCATTAAACGATGGGGTGATCTCATTCCCAGTCCGTGCATCGTGAATCTGTAAGTCCTGGGCTCCGTTCGCAGAGACCCCAGCCAGAGATAGTGGACAGAGCTGGCCTTTGATCCCGACCCTCAGGCGGAGGTCAGCCTTCACCCAGCTCCTCCCTGCCCCAGGCTGGGGCAGAGTGCAGCTGAGGGGAGGAGGCGTACAGCAGGGTGACCGACCAGGCCTGGGGTTGGATCGTTCTGTCCCAGCACCTCCTCGTCCTGGAATCGAACCCGTGCTGTCCTGTGCCGAGAGGCGAGGTAGCCGGAGGGAGCGAGGGAGGAGACCCGCAAGTGCCCGACCCCCAGAGAACAAGATGCCCATCTGCATCTGCGAGCCAGAGGCCTCGATCCGATGCCCACGCTCCGTCCTGCCCTCGAGAGGGGTGGGCCCAGTCTTCACAGCGATGACGGGTTCTCCTGAGAGGTGGAGCTGGTGGAACCAGGACTTTGGACAGTTTGGGTGGGGGGAATTGATAGGTGTGTCTTCTGTACAGTAATTACAGCAATATTTACCAGTGGCACTGCAAGAGTCTGAGGGGTGGAGACCAGAGGCGGTGGTTAGGTGGGCACATCCCACATGCTGTCCGGTGAGAGGGTCAGCAGTCAGTCCCTGGTCTCCGCCACGTCTCCTCGGTCCGGTTTATCTCTGGGCGGCGAGCTGCGGTGTTTCTCCTCTCTCTGCCGTGCCCCGTCCGCCTCTCCCACTGCTCCTGGCGCCGTCAGCAGGCAAACTCCTCGAAGTTACCCAGGGTGGAGTGACGGGGCAGCATGTTGGGGGTGAAGCCCAAACTGTCCGAGTGGCTCCGCAGCGTGTCACAGGTGCTCTGAAAGGGAGGGCCACACATTACAGGGGCTGGGGTGGCTGTCCAGACGCTGAGGCCAGATGCTGCAGCCAGACGCTGTGTCCAGACACTGCCCCAACCCAGTTTGTTCAGACAGTGCACAGACAGTGCCTGGTCCTGACACTGTTCATTCAGACACTGCCCAGAAACAGCCTATTTTGAAATAACCAGTGTCAACGTATCACAGCTGCCTCCTGTATACTTGTGAACACACGTGTACATATTCCCACAGCAGCACAGGTGTGTTTGTATGAGTGTGTATTTGACTGTATATCCATGTGTGTATAATTTAATTTAAAATGTAAGTGTTTACTTGCACGGGAATGCTTTATGTACAGATGTCGGGATTTGTATATGTGCGTGGATATGTATGTGAATGTATGTGTATGTGTATCTGTATTTGCTTATACATGTGCAGACGTGTGTCCATGCACGTATGTGGGTGATGATGTCAGTCACATGTACTTGTATGTGTGGAGGGGCACTGTGTCGTTACCAGGTTGTCCGAGTGGCTCCTCTTCGGCCTCTTCCTGCGCTTCATGTAACTCGATATTTTGTCTTTAAAAACCTGAAGGTCGGAAACAGAAGCTGGTCAGGATGGGGCTCGGGGGGAGTCAAACTGCTGGAGGGACTCAGAGGGTCAGGCAGTGTCCGTGAAGGCAGAGGTGGGGGGGGGGGGGGGGGGGGGGGGGGGGTGGTGAGGCAGGAGCTGGCGGGTAATAGGTGGATGCAGGTGAGGAGGGGGATGATAGGCAGATAGAGCTGGGTGGGGGCATGGAAGGGAGGGGTAAGGAAGGCGATGAGTAGAACTAGATAGGGGAGGGATGGTGAGTAGATGGAAGCAGCTGGGGCAGGGGGATGACACTAGTTACAGGGGTAGGGGAGGTGGACCCGGGGGAGGAAACGGAGCACGGGGAGTGTGGGTTACCTGGTCGGATAATTCAGTGTTCACACCAGGCAGAACACGAGACGTTGTTCCTCCAGTTTATGTTGGGTCCCACCCTGGCAGTGGAGGAGGCCGAGGACAGACACCTCGGTGTGGGGAAAGGGGAGTTGAAATGGCAGGTGACCGGGAGGCCAGGAAGGTCTATGCAGAGTGTAGGTGAGCTCAACATTTCACACAGTCTGTCACAGAAACACGGCTCCAGCCAGCTCTTACCTCGTATAAATAGTCAAAAATTTCCAGGATGGTTAAAATACTGGCTCCAATGAACAAGCCCATCTGACCCCCAATGTCACCTGGAAGAGAAACAGCCCAGGGTCAGTGATCAGCACACGGGGCAACCAGCCGACTCTGTGCTTGGAATCTGACAGTCGAGGAGGCCGAGGGAGGGAAGGTCACTGAGGGGGTGGAGCTGGGGGGAGTGGGATCAGAGGGTCAGGGCAGCAGCAACGCCGCAGGACGCTGTTTGTTGCTTGTTGTTGCATTTCCTGCATTGCAGGAGAAGCGTGGGCTGAGAGACACTGCGGGTTGTGGTGGGGGTGGGGGGGGGGAGCGGTCCATCTCTGCGTGAGGGTCAGGAACCTGTGACCTGCAGGGGTGACCCCTAACTGAAGGGGGGAGGAGGAATCTGCCAGTCATTTCATCACCAGACCGTGACCAAACCACGGCTTCTGGAGGCACCTTTAGGAACAGGTCAGGCTGCCAGCTACCTCGAGGGGCTGAATGGCCTCCTCCTCTTCTCATTGAAGTGGTTCTGGGGAAGGAGTTCCAGGATTTAGGCAGAGACACAAGAGATAGCAGATGCTGGAATCTAGAGCAACAGAAGAGGTGCTGGAGGAACTCAGCGGGTCAGGCAGCATCTGTGGAGGGAAATGGGCAGTCAGCGTTTCGGGTCGAGATGCAGGAAGAGTCCAGGTGAAGGGTCTTGTCCCAAAACGTTGACTGTCCATTTCCCTCCACAGATGTTGCTCGACCCGCTGAGTTCCTCCAGCACTTTGTGTGTTGCTCCAGGATTCAGACCCAGTGATGCTGAAGGAACAGTGATACATTTCCCAGTCAGGGTGACTGGGAGGGGAACCTGTGGGCGGTGGTGTTCCCCTGCTTTCCCAGGTTTGGGAGGTGCTGTCGGAGCAGCCTGGGTGAAACACTGCGTCGCGGTGTGCTGGTGGGAGAGGGGATAGGGAGCGTTCAGGGAGGGGGACAAGGAGCCAATCAATTGGGTTGCTTCGTCCTGGCTGGTGTGACGGACAAAACGGGAATGGGGGGCTTCAGTTGAGGGAGGGTCCGGGAAAGAAGCAGAGCCAGAAGCTGAAGGGTTCACTCATCCAGTTGACCGGAGGTCCCAGGGAGGGGATGGAAGAGGAAGAGGGAGGAAGAGGAAGAGAGAGGCTCACCCAGCAGCCCGGCCATTTCGTAGGCTTTCTTCTGCTCGATGGTCTCATAGTTGAGGGCCTCAAAGAAAATGTCCAGAACCAGAATGTTCTCCCTAGAGAGTGGATGTAGTGAGTGAGACTCCCCCTCCACCCCTTCCTCCTCCATCCCCATCTCACCTCCTTACCCCCTCCTCTTCCTCATCTCCTGCCCCACCTCCCTCCCTCCACCAATGTCCTCCTCCTCCCTCACACCCATCCTCCTACCTCCCTCCCTCTCCCCTCCCTCCACCAATGTCCTCCTCCTCCCTCACCCATCCTCCTACCTCCCTCCCTCTCCCCTCCCTCCACCAATGTCCTCCTCCTCCCTCACCCATCCTCCTACCTCCCTCCCTCTCCCCTCCCTCCACCAATGTCCTCCTCCTCCCTCACCCATCCTCCTACCTCCCTCCCTCTCCCCTCCCTCCACCAATGTCCTCCTCCTCCCTCACCCATCCTCCCACCTCCCTCCCTCTCCCCTCCCTCCACCAATGTCCTCCTCCGTTCTCATCATCTTGGCTTCATCCCCTCACCCTTTCCCTGTGGTTCCCCACCCCCCCAGCCCCTCCTCTCTCCCCTCCCTTTGGACATCACTCCATCCCAGCTCTCCTTGTTCATCCTTCTCCCCCTCACCTCCAGACATCCTCCTGCTCCCAGTAACGGGTGCCCCTGCCCTGTGCAGATACTCACGCTATGTATTGTTCTGTTTTATTAAATTTTTTGGCGAGGAATTTTGCCGAGGCTTTGCTGGGAATCTTCACCATGGAAATCTCCTTCCCAAATCGTGTCACGTTACACGGGGTCTCACACAGGCAGTACTTACTGTCCTGTTCCACCAGAAACTCTGGGAAAGGGTGAGGAGTACAGAGAGACAGGCAGTGACAGGCAGAAGCAGAGAGACAGAGAGAGCAAGACAGAGGAGATGGAGGAAATTGGTTTATTATTGTCACATGAACTGAGATACAGAAAAACTTTGTTTTGCTGCCATCCATACAGATAGCTTCAAAACATAAGTACTTCGAGGCAGTACAAGGGAAAAGCAATAACAGAATGCAGAATAAAGTGTTACAGTTGCAGAGAAAGTGCAGTGCAGGCAGACAATAAGGTGCAAGGTCATAAGGAGGTAGGTTGTGAGGTCAAGGGTTTATCATACAAGAGGTCTGTTTAAGAGTAGAGGGAGAGATGGAGGGGAGAGAAGGAGGGACAGACAGATGGAGATTAGAAGGGAAGGAGAGGATGACAGAGAGGGGTTACAGGGAAAGGAAGAAAGCAGAGTGGGAGAGACGGTAAAGAGAATGGAGTGAGGCAGGGAGGGGGACGGGGAGATGGAGGGACTGGGAGGGTGGAAATAAAGAGAGCAAAGGATTGAGAAACGGAGGGCGAGATGGATGGCGGAGAGAGAAAAGATAGACCAGGCACAGGGGGAAGTGAAAAAGAGACAGAAGGAGAAGTGTAGAGATGGAAAGAGTGTAATTGGGAATCGCAGGGAGGGCATGGAGAAAGGATGGGAACACGGGGGGATGGAAGAGGATGGACCAGGGAAATGGTGTCAGAGACAGTGGAATGAAACGCGAGGGAGGGAGAGGGATGAAGTTGGGGGGGGGGGGGGGGGAATCTGGGGGGTGTGAGTCAGGGTGGAGTGAGAGAGAGAGGGAGAGGCACACACAAAAAACAGACAGAAAGAAAAAGGATGGAATGAGGAGCTGGAGGAGAGGGTAGAAGAAATGGAGGGATTGTGAAGAAGGGGGAGAGGCAGACGCAGAAAACCAGGGAGCGAGTGGGAAGTGGGGTGAACATTGGGAACAGCAGGAGTGTTTCGGAAGGCGATGTACCTCCCCGCCCACAGTTCACATGGAGACCAAGAGCTTAGGTGTGGAGACAGAGGCTCAGACATTGTGGGAGGGGTGAATGTGATAAATCAGCACGTGGGCAGGTGGATCTTTGACGAACCCCTGACCAGGCAGCTCATGTCTCCGGGCGAAGGGACAGCGGTCCTGATCCGACTAACCCCTCAGACCCTTGCGGCCCAACCCCGAGAGGTGAGACGTTCTTTCGATGGCTGCATCATTGTTGGACTGCCCCAGCAAGGTATCGGGTGGGGTGATCACGTGCAGGGGGGGAAGGGGGCAGTGAGCTCCCAGCACGGGCCAGGGGGCTCACCCAGCGAGGACCCAAGGCTGCTCGTCAAGGGTGTGGATCAGGCACTGGGGTAGAAGGCTTGTTGTACGAGAGAGATTACGCAGACAGCGCCTGTACTCTCTGGAGTCTGGAGGAGTGAGAGGGGACCTCGTGGACACACACAACACTCCCTACAGGCATCAACAGGCTGGACGTGGAGAGGATGTTTCCCCCAGACAGAGGTGACCAGAACCAGGGGCAACAGTCTCAGAATGACCCTGCTACAGGAAAGATACCACTAAGCTGGAAAGAGTACAGAGGAGATTTACGAGGATGTTGCCAGGACTCAAGGGACTGACTTATGGAGAGAGGTTGAGCTGGTTGGGACTTTTCACATTGGAGCGTAGGAAACTGAGGGGTGATCTTATGGAGGTGTATAAAATCATGAGGGGCATAAATAAGGTGAATGCACACAATCTTTTTCCCAGGGTTGGGGAATCAAGAATTAGAGGGCATAGGTTTAAGGTGAGAGGGGAAATACTTAATAGGAGCCCGAGGGGCAACTTTTTCACCCAGAGGGTGGTCCGTATATGGAACGAGCTGCCAGAGGAAGTGATTGAGGCAGGTACATTAACAACATTTAAAAGGTACTTGGGCAGGTACGTGGGTAGGAAAGGTTTAGAGGGATATGGACAAACGCAGGCAACTGGGACTAGCTTAGGTGGGAATCTTGTTCAGCCTGGACCAGTTAGACCAAAGGGCCTGTTTCCGTGCTGTATAACTCTATGACTCCAGTGAGGAGTCACCATTCAGGTCAGGCGTTTGATAAGGTTCCTCATGGAAGGCTCATTCAGAAAGTCAGGAGGCATGGAATCCAGGGAAACTTGACTGTGTGGATTCAGAATTGGCTCACCCATAGAAGACAGAGGGTGGTTGTAGATGGAGTGTATTCTGCCTGGAGGTCAGTGACCAGTGGTGTTCCTCAGGGATCTGTTCTGGGACCCCCGCTCTTTGTGATTTTTATAAATGACTTGGATGAGGATGTGGAAGGGTGGGTTAGTAAGTTTGCTGATGGCACGAAGGTTGGTGGTGTTGTGGATTGTGTGGAAGGTTGCTGTATATCACAACAGGACATTGATAGGATGCAGAGCCGGGCTGAGAAGTGGCAGATGGAATTCAACCCGGAAAAGTGTGAAGTGATACACTTTGGAAGATCGAATTTGAAGGCAGAATACAAGGTTAACGGCAGGACTCTTAGCAATGTCGAGGAACAGAGGGATCTTGGGGTCCACGTCCATAGATCCCTCAAGGTTGCCGCACAGGTCAATAGGGTTGTTAAGAAGGCGGATGGTGTGTTGACCTTCATTAGTCGGGGTATTGAGTTCAAGAGCCGCGAGGTGATGTTACAGCTCAACAAATCTTTGGAATATTGTGTTCAGTTCTGGTCGCCTCATTATAGGAAGGATGTGGAAGCTTTAGAGAGGGTGCACAGGACATTTACCAGGATGCTGCCTGGATTGGAGAGCACATCTTACGAGGATAGGTTGAGTGAGCTAGGGCTTTTCTCTTTGGAGAGAAGGAGGATGAGAGATGACTTGATAGAGGTGTACAAGATGATAAGAGGCATAGATCGAGTGGACAGTCAGAGACATTTTCCTAGGGCGAAAATGGCTCACACGAGGGGACATAATTTTAAGGTGACTGGAGGAAGGTATAAGGGGGTTGTCAGAGGTACGTTTTTGTTTGTTACACAGAGTGGTGGGTGTGTGGAACGCACTGCTGGCAGAGGTGTTGGAGGCAGATACATTAGGGACATTTAAGAGACTTTCAGATAGACACATGAATGATAGAAAAATGGAGGGCTATGTGGGAGGGAAGGGTTAGATAGATCTTAGAGCAGGATAAAATGTGGGCACATCGTGGGCCATAGGGCCTGTACTGTGCTGTAATGTTCTATGTTCCAGAAAGGAGAAGTGTCTTCACCCTGAGGGTGGTGAATCTTCGGAACTCTCTCCCTCAAGGGCTGTGGAGACATTGAGATGGATAGAGCTGGTATATTCAAGGAATCGAGGGGTGTGAGGTGAGTGCAGGGGAGGTCGGCTGTGACATTATCGAATGGGGGGAGCAGCAGCAAGAGGCCGAATGGGCTACCCCTGACTCACCTAGAGCTGGGTCAGCACAGTTCTTGTACTGTTCGGGAGTGCAGACATCCGCGTTACCTGGCGGAGAGAGCAGGCTGCTTCAGAGGCTTTCCAGAGTCCCAGGACGCTCGAGGTCCTCAACAACAACAGTCTGCATTTATACAGCGCCAGATAACACACCCCAGAAACTCAGCCATTCTAGTCAGGGGGCTAGGGTTGGGAGGTCGGGAGGGAGGGTTGGGATCAAGGAGAGGGGGAATCCCAACTGGAGGGGGTCAGGGTTCCAGGAGCAGTGAGTAACGCAGACTGAGAGATCAGCAGGGTGGAGGGGTGAGCAGGGGTCAGAGTACCAGCAGGAGGTAGGGGCTTTGGGCCATTTTATAAGGAGGTCAAGGAGAGGCCAGGAGGTGATTCTGGTGGAGGTCAGAGGTTGGGATGTTGGAATATTCAGAGTTTGATGCGCAGGGAGGTCAGGTCTTGGACAGGAGTGGTTGAACACAAAAGACAACAGGAGCCTGGAGTCTGCCCCCTCACTGACCACAGCACCACTTCCCTGCTCTCTCCCCATTCCCCTCAACTCTCTCCTTGGATATATTCAGTGATTCCGCCTCCACAGCTCTCCAGGAGAGATGCCAAAGTCAGCACACCATCATCCTGAACAAGTGCCCCCTGTTCTAGATACTCCCAGTGGGGGGAACACACTCCCACCCTGACAATCCCCCCTCCTGTATGTCTCAACAAGATCCCCTCTCATTCTTCCCAATTCCACTGAGTATCAGCCCAACTCTCGACACCCACTGACCTCTCCACCCCGGGGATGGACTGGGGCCCTTCTCTGCACGGCCTCCAGTGCAAGCCCACAAACACAGAGAATACAGCAGTCCACAGAACCCCAGGGGCCGTCTCACCAACACCCGGTGAAGTTGTATCAAAACTTCCCTCCTTTTTTACCCCACATCCCTGAAATAAAAGCCAACATTCTACCAGCCTTCTTGATTACTCACTGTGGCTGCTCGCCAGCCTTTGTGTTTCATGCACCATGACCTCCTGATCGCTGTTACCACATTTTGTAGTCTCCATTTAAATAACTTCTTTTGTCGCTCTTCCTTCCGGAGTGGATAACCTCACATTTTCCCATTATACTCCACCTGCCAACTTCCACCCCACTCACTTAGTCCTCCTCTTGCTAACCCACCTATCATTGTATCATCAGCAAATTTAGCTCGATGCCCTCATCCAAGTCACTAAGAGTCGAGGCGCCAGCGCTGACCTCCATTACACCCCACTGGTCACTGATTGCCAATCCGAAAATAGCCCATTTATTCCATATGCTTTACTTACAAGGTCAGTCCAAGACGCTCTCTCCTTCCACTCTTGTGCAGTCAACATGTGGCACCTTATCCAATGCCTCTAGAAATCTAAGTATACTACATCCACCGGTCCCCCTCTATCTACCCTGGTTATTGGGGCTTGGGGAGGTCAGGAGATCATCAGGAAAGGGCTGGGTCTCAGGGAGGTCGGGAAGGGGTCACGAGGGTGTTGGGTCTCTAGGAGATCGGGACAAGTTCAGGGCTGACAGACGCTGGGGCAAGGTTGGTGGGAGTCAGGGATATCCCCCTCCCACTGTACCTGGCATATGCACCATGCGACAGTTACAGTTCTCCACCAGATAGCGCGTCTCACAGTCGATCCTGCAGGCCGTGATACTGTAGGTACTGAAGAAACCGGAGTTCAAGCTGGTCACCCTGCAGTCACCCCACGGAGGTGGAAGGTAGAGTATCTGGAGGGGTGGAGACAGAGAAAGATTGCCCCTACAGCCTTCTGCTGAACAACAACTGCACTCTTTGCAGAGGGCCAATGAGGGCAGGGCTCTCGAGGTGATCTACCCGAATTTCAGCCAGGCTTTTGACCAGGTCCAAGAAGGTAAAAGCCCATGGGGGAGAAGGGAGGGGCAAATCGGATCCAAAATAGACCCTGGGGCAGGAAGGGAAGGGGAATGGTTTCTGGGCGGAGGGCTGTTGCCTGTGGAATTCCACGGCTGAGGACTCAAGCCCTTGACATTTGCCGAATAAATTAGACATTAGCATAGGGGGCACGATGCAAAAGTTTGCAGATGATCTAAAAATAGGCCATGTGGGTGACAGTAAGGAGGAGACTTTCGACTAAAGGAGGATACAGACGATCTGGTCAGTAAGTTGATAAATGCAAGGTGATGCATCTGGGGAAGTGCAACAATGAATGGGGTAGGGGAGGAGCGACCTTGGAGTGGACACCCACAGATCCTTACAGGACAGGTGAATAATGAGGTTATAAAGGCCAACAGGCCTTCATTAGCTGACGTATGGAATGCAAGAGCAGGGAGGTTATGCTGGAACTGTGAACAACAGTGGGGCCACAGCTCAGCTACTACATACAGTTCTGGTCAGCACACTGCAGGAGAGGTGCAATCGTCTGGAGAGCGTGCAGAGGGGAACTTGCCTGTAGCAGGCAATTGTAGCCATGACGAAAGACTGGGTTGCTTTCCCTGGAACAGAGGAGACTGAGGGGAGACAAATGAGCGTAAAACAATGAGGGCCATGGGCAGAAAGGGCGGGAGAGACAGAAACCCCCGTCACATTGCACATACTGGGGTCTGAAGAGCCGTCACCTGCTACAGACCCAGTGCTGGAGGGTGGGGTCAGACTGCAGAACTCCAGTACAACTAGAATGGTTATGAAGGGCCAAAGGGCCTCCAGTGTTGTAAATTTCCAGGATTCTGCTGCCCCATTCCCTCCCACCGTGTGACCCTGAGCCATGAGGTGGTTCATTCTGTTGGGACAGAGAGGGGGCAGGTGTAGGGGATGGATCGGGGGCGGGTGTGTGCTGGGGGACAGAGAGGGGGCGGGTGTGTGCCGGAGGGATGGTCCAGGTGTGGGTGTGTGCTGGGGGACCGAGAGGGGGCGGGTGTGTGATGGGCATGGATCGGGAGGCAGACAGAGAGAGCAGACAGCATCGAGCAGCGCGCTGCAAACTGGACAAGACCTCTACCCGCTGCTCCTGGGTGGAGACGAAGGTCTGGAAGCCTGGTGCCACCCCAAAGCCCAGCTCGTGGATGTAGGGAGGCTCATCCTGTGTGTGGATCTGAATCTTCAGGCCAGCCTCGAAGGACGTCTCCTCTGGGAGTCCGATCAGCCAGTGGGGGGGGGGGGGGGGGGGGGGGGGGTGGGTGAGGGGAGAGGGAGGCATCGATCAGCAGTTGCCCCAGAGAGACTCACCCACCTGACCGTCCCAGCCCTTGACACCCTCTCGCCAGGGAGACCATATCCTCACTGCACCGTCCCACCACCACTGCCCCATGGCTGGGACATTGTGGGCAAGGCCAGCATTCATTACCCATCCCCAAGGCCAGCACTGATTGACCCACTGGCCACTCAAGGACAGTTAGGAGTCAGTCACCTGGATGTGTCAGGAGTTACACGTAGCCCACACTGGGCAAGGACGGCAGTGAACCCAACGGGTTTTCACCACGATCCGGGGGTCCGACGGCTGTCATCACCGAGACCAGAGTCAGCTGTGGTGGGACCTGAATGCCCAACCAGCAACATGTGGGAGCACCAGTACCGGAGGGACTGTGCTGTTGGAGGAGGCAGCGGCGGCTCACCCCTACCCTCTCAGGGGCAGTAGGGAATGAGCAGCAAATGCTGGGCTTACTGGTGATGCCAAGATCTCCCAATGATAAACAGCTTTCCAGGACTCGCCCACCAACCGGCATCCCTCCCCTCCCCTCCCCTCCCTCCATCCCCCACCTCTCCCTCCCTCCATCCCCAATCTCCATACCCCACCTCCCCCCTGCATCCCCCACTTCCCCTCCCTCCATCCCCCATCTCCCCCCTCTCCCTCCATCCCCCACCTCCCCCTCTCTCCCTCCCCCATCCCCCACCTCCCCTCCCCCCCTCGCCCGTGCAGCATTGGGCTGACGTGGACCTACCGGTCTTGTCCCACACGGGGAGGTACTCGTCCTGCTGGATGTCCAGCATCACCTCCAGGCCGTTCCCGGTGCCACCCTTCATCGTGGTGAGCAAGGGGTAACCCTCCTTCCCCGAGTTGAAGGTGTAGCATTTCCCGTACCGGGTGAAAATCTGCAGACACAGCAGGAGAGGGGTGTTAGCCAGCTCTCAGGAGCTTGCCCCCTCCCACAGGACGCTCCGCATCTCATCGACAGACCCAACACTGGCCCCTTCTCAAGATGTCCTCCCTGCCTCATTCCCACGGGATCTCCCCCCTTCCATGAGTGGGAGGGCAGCATCATGAACCCCCCACCCTGTCAGAGTCCAAACCCTAAAACTTAGACTGTAACAAACAATTCGTTGGAGGAACTCAGCGGGTCAAGCAGCGCCTGTGGGGGCAGAGGAACTATCGGCGTTTCGGGTCGAAACCCTGCAGCAGGACTGAGAGTGGGGAGGGGAGATGGCCGGTATAACAAGGGGAGGAGGCCCGAGATGATTGGTGGACTGAGGAGGGGTGAAAGATGACAGGTAGGCTGCCCCAGGTAGGAGATCCGCTCCCCTCCTTATTCTGGCTCTTTCCCCTCTCAGTCCGATTGCAAGTTTTGACCCAAAATTGACAATTCCATTTCCCCACAGATGCTGCTCGACCCACTGAGTTCCTCCAGTAGATTGTTCGTTGCTCCAGGCTCCAGCCTTTTGTGTCTCCATAAAACTTAGGTTGGTGTTTCCAGTTCAGTAGAGAGAGGGGCGGTGCTGAGGAAGTGTCACTGTGGGATGAATTGATTTCAGCTTCTCCATCAGTAAGCTCTTCAGCTGACCCTCCTGTGTACTATTTACCTTTTCAGCGAAAACATGATCTTTCACCAAACAGCTGAATTCAATTCTTTTTTTCTGCATCAAATTTCACTGAATGGGTTGTATAAATAGCAAGGACTTGCTTTTGTTAATGTTCTCTCCAGCACTTAACCTGGTGAGCAGCAAGCTGATCTGTTAATGGAATTGTTGCAGAGAGTGGTGGGGATGAGGTTACACTCAGTGCCTGCAGTTTCTTGAGTTAACCATTACATTACCGCTTACTGTATGCTGGGCCAGGTGGGGGGGGGGGGGTGCGCCGGGACAGAGGGGGGCGTACGCTGGGATAAGCGGGCATAGGCTGGGCCAGGGGGTGCGTGCACTGGGATAAGGGGGCATATGCTGGGCCCCGGGGGGGGTGCGCTAGGCTCTCTAATCGCCACTGCCCGCTCCTTTCCCATTCCGCTGTCCCCTGTGGATGGGATCAGATCACAGCCCCTCACCATGTGAAATCCTCTCCACTTCTGGTTGACAGCCACTCCCCCACAGCCCCCCACTCACTGACCCTCCAGACCCTGCACTGCTCCCCTCAACACTGACAGGTCATGATCCTGGAGTGTGAAGGACTCAGATTGTCCGGTCACTCCACTGAGGGCCATTCCCTTCAGCCGGGCCTGAGCTCTGGAATTCCCTGCCTGAACCTCTTGCCCCTCCCAGAAGCTCCATCTTTACCCCAATACCGGATCTCCTGAATTAAAGCAGCAGGTCAGGCAGCAGCTGACAGTCAACACTCCCAGGGAAAGCTCATCAACCTGAAGCAGAACCTCTGTTCCTCTCTCCACAGACACTGCCTGACCTGCTGAGTGTTCCCAGCCCTTCGTTCTGATTTCCAGCACCTGCTGTATTTGGCTTTCCGAACATTATTTTTCTATGGCTTTTGTTAGAGAAATTTTCAAGGGTCAAAATTAGAGACATACAGCATGGAAACAGGCTCTTCAGCCCATTGAGTCTGTGCTAACCATTAACCACACAATTGTTATTCTCCCCACATTCCCATCAACGCCGCCCAGATTCTACCCCTCACCCACTCACTGGGGACAATTTACAGCAGCCAATTAACCCACTGACCCACACACAGAACGTGGAACAGAACAGCACAGTATGACCCTTTGGGCCACGATGTTGTGCTGACCGATATAAACCTTATCCCCATTCAATCTATCCCACTCTCCATCTCGCATAACCCTCTATTTTTCTTTCGTCCATGTGCCTATCTAATAGTCTCTTAAATGACCCTATTGTATCACCTCTACCACCACCCCCAGCAGTGCGTTCCAGGCACCCACCACTCTCTGTGTAAAAAACCTACCTCTGACATCTCCCCTGAACTTTCCTCCACTCACCTTAAATGGGTGACCTCTAGTATTGGCAATTGCCATCCTGGGGAAAAGATGCTGACTGTCCACTCTGTCTGTGCCTCTTATAATCGTATACACCTCTATCAAGTATCCTCCTATCCTCTGTTGCTCCAAAGAGAAAAGCCTTAACTCACGCAACCTCTCCTCGTGAGACATGCTCTCCAATCCAGGCAGCATCCTTGTACATCTCCTCTGCACCCTCTCCAAAGCTTCCACATCCTTCCTATAATGTGGTGACCAGAACTGAACACAATATTCCAAGTGTGGTCTAACCAGAATCTTATAGAGGTGCAACGTTACCTCTCAGCTTTTGAACTCAATCCCCCAGCTAACGAAGGCCAGTGCATCATACGCCTTCTTAACTGCCCTATCCACTTGTGAGGCAACTTTGAGGGATCTTTGGTATTGGTTTATTATTGTCACTTGTACCAAGGTACAGTGAAAAGCTTGTCTTACAAACCGATCGTACAGGTCAATTCATTACACAGTGCAGTTACATTGCGTTAGTACAGAGTGCATTGATGTAGTACAGGTAAAAACAATAACAGTACAGAGTAAAGTGTCACAGCTACAGATAAAGTGCAGTGCAATAAGGTGCAAGGTCACAACAAGGTAGATTGTGAGGTCAGAGTCCATCTCATTGTATAAGGGAACCGTTCAATAGTCTTATCACAGTGAGGTAGAAACTGTCCTTAAGTCTGGTGGTACGTGCCCTCAGGCTCCTGTATCTTCTACCCGACGGAAGAGGAGAGAAGAGAGAAGGTCCCGGGTGGGTGGGATCTTTGATTATGCTGGCTGCATCACCAAGACAATGAGGGGTAAAGACAAGAGTCCAAGGAGGGGAGGCTGGTGTCCGTGATGCGCTGGGCTGTGTTCACAACTCTCTGCAGCTTCTTGCGGTCTTGGGCAGAGCAGTTGCCATACCAAGCTGTGACACATCCAGATAGGATGCTATCTATGGTGCATCGGTAAAAGTTGGTGAGAGTCAAAGGGGACAAACCAAATTTCTTTAGCCTCCTGAGGAAGTAGAGGTGCTGGTGAGCTTTCTTGGCCGTGGCATCTATGTGATTTGACCAGGGCAGGCTGTTGGTGATGTTCACTCCCAGGTACTTGAAGCTGTCAATCCTCTCGACCTCAGCACCATTGATGTAGACATGTGCATGTACACCGCCCCCTTTCCTGAAGTCAATGACCAGCTCTTTAGTTTTGTTGACATTGAGGGAAAGGTTGTTGTCATGACACCATTCCACTAAGCGCTCTATCTCCTTCCTGTACTCGGACATCGCTGTTTGAGATACGGCCTACAATGGTGGTATCATCTGCAAACTTATGGATCTATGGACGTGAACCCCAAGATCTCTCTAAGAATCCTGCCATTAACCATGTGCTCCGCCTTCAAGTTCGTTCTTCCAAAGTGTATCACTTCACACTTCTCCGGATTGAACTCCATTTGCTACTTCTCTGTTCAACTCTGCATCCTGTCTATATCCCGTTGCAACATACGACAACCTTCTTCACTATCTACCACACCACCAACCTTCGTGTCAGCTGCAAATTTACCAACCTACCCGTCCACTTCCTCATAAAAACATATAAGAATGTAAGAAATAGGAGCAGGAGTAGGTCATCTGGCCCGTCGAGTTTGCTCCTCCTTTCAGTAAAATCATGGCTGATCTGATCCATCCAAATCATTTATAAAAATCACAAAGAGCAGGGGTCGCAGAACAGATACCTGCAGAGCACCACTGGTCACCGACCTCCAGGTCGAATACTCCTCTTCTACAACCACCCTCGGCCTTCTGTGGGCAAGCCAATTTCGAATCCACACAGCCAATTTTCCATGGATCCCAATCATCATGACTTTCTGAATGAGCCTACCATGGAGAACCTTGTCAAATGCCTTGCTAAAATCCATATATACCACATCCACCGCACTACCTTCATCAATTTGTCTTGTCATTTCCTCAAAAAACTCTATTAAGCTCGTGAGGCATGACCTGCCTTTCACAAAGCCATGTTGACTATCCCCATTTTCTTGTGTTTTTGTGACCCAGACTATCAGTGAGGTGAAGTCCCCACCTCAGTGACAACACCCGAAGGACCGCGGCTCCCCATTAGCTCATCCACCATAGAAGCCCTCACCATGAGCTTCTCCGCTCCAGTCTCAACTCCCGTCCAACAGTCCTGGTCGGGCCCCCGTGTCCACCATCTGACCCTGACTGAATCCAGTAGCGCCCGTCCCACATCCAAACCCCTCCAGCCCTCACACCCCTCTGTGATCTCCAGACCCATCACAGGGGACTGTTGAACTCTGATCTTGGCACTATATTGTTGTTGTTATGGTGTGCTTGCCTGCAGGACTGGTACTAGGCCACTAGGAAGCGAGGCCAAGTGACACAGCTCTGTTGTCTCAAATCTGATTGGGTTTAAATTCACTGCCTTGCTGGGAGCAGGCCTTGAGCTAAGGGGGCAGAAAAATTCCACAGCACTGCTTCAAAGAAGAGACTGAGGGATGACCTGATAGAGGTATATAAGGTCATGAGGGGCAAAGACAGGGTGAAAGCACACAGTCTTTTCCCCAGGGAGGGGGTGCTAAAAACTTAGCTTTAAGATCAGAGGCGAGAAATTTAAAAGGGACATCAAGGGCAGCTTCTTCACACAAAGGGTTTGGAATGAGCTGCCAGAAATAGTGGTTGAGGCGGGCACATTAGCAACATTTAAAAGCCATCTGAATAAGTACGTGGATAGGGGAGGTTTAGAGAGCTATGGGCCAAACGTGGGCAGATGAGACCAGCTCGCTGGACAACACAGTCGACATGGAAGAATTGGGCTGTAGGGCCTGCTTCCATGCTGTAAGACTTTATGACTCCAAGAGTAAGTATTTCTCCCCACTAACCAACATCACTGAAGCAACTTAGCCTGACATCTTGCTGTGCACAAATTGGAGCTGCAGGGTTTCCTACAGTTGATTTGTGATTACAGGAACAGGCCCTTCAGCCCATGATGTCTATGCCAACCATGATGCCAAATGAAACTAATCCCTTCTGCTTGTACATGATCCATATCCCTCTATTTCCTGCACATTCATGTGCCTGTCTAAAAGCCCCTTAAACACCTCTACCGTATCTACCTCCACCACCACCCTGGCAGCCCGTTCCAGGCACCCACCACTCTCTGTGTCAAAAAAAACTTGCCCCACACATCTCCTTTAAACTTTCCTCCTCTCGCCTTAAATGCATGTCCTCTAGTATTTGACATTTCCACCCTGGGAAAAGGACTATGACTATCGACCCTGTCTATAATTTTACAAACTTCTTTCAGGTCTCCCCTCAGCCTCTGACATTCCAGAGAAAACAATCCAAGTTTGTCCAACCTCTCATTATAGCTAATACTCTCTAATCCAGGCACCCTGGTGAACCTCTTCTGCACCCTCTCCAAAGCCTCCACATCCTTCCTGTAATGGGGCGACCAGAACTGCACACAGTACTCCAAATGTGGCCTAACCAGAGTTTTACGCAGTTGCAACATGACGTCCTGACTCTTTTACTCAGTGCCCTGACCGATGAAGGCAAGTATGCTATATGCCTTCTCTACCATCCTATCTACTTGTGTTGCCACTTTCAGGGAGCTATGGACTTGGACCCCAAGATCCCTCTGTACATCAATGCTGTTAAGTGTCCTGCCGTTTACTGTGTCTGTTGCCCTTACACTTACAGCTGCTAGATGACACAACTCTTGCTTTAAACTGAGAACATAATGGCCACACACGCCACCCCGCCTGTTCACTCCAGCTGCCCTCACTCCCTGTCTTCCCCATCAAACTCCGTGCCATCCAGGGTGGAATCAGAGAGGCATATCTGGGTTTTCCCTGAGCCTTGCTCAGAGCCACTGAAGAATGGAAGTTATTGGCACCCCAGTTATCATGGGGATGGGTGGGGGATTTGCCTGATTTATCTGGGGCTGGTGGTGGGGGCTACCAACCACTAGTTCTCCTGCACCGCTCCCATCAGTCCCGTATCGCAAATCTAAGCTGAATTCTGTGTTGGTGATCTTGCTCCTGCAGAGAGTGACCCCTCCCACCAACCCCATCCCTTCCCCTCTCAGTTATTGATCAGCATGAATCACTCTCTGCATTTCCAATAAACAGAAGCCTCGGGGACTCTCAGGTTTCCAAACCTGATACGGCCCAAAGCTCTTGAGAGGGTGGAGACAGAAACCCAAGTCTGACCATCGACCCGGGTCAGGAATCAGAGAGGAAAAGGCAAAGCAAGGTCATCTGAGCTCGTGTGTGTGTGTGTGTGCCTGCGTGCCTGTGTGTGCCTTTGAATGTGTAGGTGGATGTGTGCATCTAGGTGAGAGAGAGAGAGAGAGAGAGAGAGAGAGAGAGAGAGTGAGAGTGTGTGTGTGTGTGTGCGTGTGTGCCTATGTGTGCCTTTGAATGTGTAGGTGGATGTGTGCATCTAGGTGAGAGAGAGAGAGTGTGTGTGTGTGTGTGTGTGTGTGTGTGTGTGTGTGTGTGTGTGTGTGTGTGTGTGTGTGTGTTACACCTGTGCCATGTGTGGTTGTATTTCTGTATGTACATATTTTTTCAGGGTCTGTGTCTCTTTCTGTACATTTGCATACCTGAGTCTCTATAAATGTGAGTGTGTGTGCCTCTGTGTGTAAGTGCGTGTGTATGCCTGCCTGTGTGTGCACACATGCACGCTCTGGCAATGCATGTATATGGGGGTATATCAGCTTGTTTGTTGAAAACTCAAGAGTCCAGGGAGACTCAGTGGATGGAGTCACACCTCACACAAAGGAAGATAGGTGTCGAGGTCAGTCACCCGGCCTGAGCATCACCTGGCAAATCCTTAGCTCAGCTCTGCTGGAGGGACAGTACCATGGGTACACCAACACAGGAGCTGGGAGCAGGAGTAGGGCATTCAGCCCCTCGACCATATTCCCCATTCAACGATCATGGCTGATCTGACTGTAACTTCAACTCACAATCCCACCTTTCACCCTCTTGCTTATCAAGTATCTCGCTCTGCCTTATAAACAAACACTCTGCCTCCACCTCCCTTTGAAGAGTTCCAGAGGTTCATCACACTCACAAAATATTCAATTCACCTCTGCCGTAAATTGACGGCCCCTTATCATTAAGCAATGACCCAGTTCTAGATTCCCCCACAATGTTCATCCTCTCCACACCCACCCTGTCAATCCCTCTCCGATGTCACCTTCTAAATTCCAAAACTTACAAGCACCCTGTCCAACCTTTCCTCATAAGAAAATGCCCCCAGTCTCAGAAACCTTCTCTGAACTGTTCCCAATGCATTTACATCCTAAGGAGGCCTATCCTGTACACAGAACACCCGCTGTGGTCTCACCAATGCCCTATGTGACTGAAGCCTAACATAGAAACATAGAAAACCTACAGCACAATTCAGGCCCTTCAGCCCACAAAGCTGTGCCGAACATGTCCCTACCCTAGAAATTACTAGGCTTACCCATAGCCCTCTATTTTTCTCAGCTCCATGTACCTATCCAACAGTCTCCGCCTCCACCACCGTTGCCAGCAGCCCATTCCACGCACTCACCACTCTGAGTAAAAAACTTACCCCTGACATCTCCTCTGTACCTACTCCCCAGCACCTTAAACCTGTGTCCTCTTGTGGCAACCATTTCAGCCCTGGGAAAAAGCCTCTGACTATCCACACGATCAATGCCTCTCATCATCTTATACACCTCTATCAGGGCCCCCTCATCCTCCATCGCTCCAAGGAGAAAAGGCCGAGTTCCCTCAACCTGCTTTCATAAGGCATGCTCCGCATCCCAGGCAGCATCCTTGTAAATCTCCTCTGCACCCTTTCTATGGCTTCCACATCCTTCCTGTAGTGAGGCGACCAGAACTGAGCACAGTACGCCAAGTGGGGTCTGACCAGGGTCCTATATAGCTGCAACAATACCTCTCGGCTCCTAAATTTAATTCCCCCAGCAATAAGCTTGGTACGACGACTGCTCTGCTCAGGGCCGCAAGAAATTGCAGGCAGTTGCAAACACAGCCCAGTCCATCACAAAAAACAACCTCCCCTCCATCGACTCCGTCTACACCTCGCTGCCTCAGGAAAGCAGCCAACATAATCAAGGACACCTCCCACCCCAGACATTCTCTCTTCTCCCCCCTTCCATAGGGAAGAAGATACAAAAGCTTGAAAACACGTACCACCAGGCTCAAGGACAGCTCCTATTCCGTTGTTATAATACTATTGAACAGACCTCTTGTACGATAAAGATGAACTCAAACTCTCACTCTACCTTGTTGTGACCCTTGCACTTTATTTGTCTGCCTGCACTGCACTTAACTGTAACACTATATTCTGCATTCTGTTTTTTTTCTTTTTAACTACCTCAATGTACTTGTGTCTGGAATGATCTGTGTGGATGGCACGCAATCGAAGTTTTTCACTGTATCTCAGTACATGTGACAATAATAAACCGATTCCAATTAAGCAACGACATCCTGTTAGTTTTCCCCAATTGCTCTCTGTACCTGCCTTTTGTGAACGATGCACTGGGAGACCAAGATCCCTGTGTGACACACCATTCATTACATCTTGCCAACCAGCAAACGGCTCACCGCATTTATACCCCCTTCCTGACTGTCAGGCAGTCAACCCTCCATCCACACATCACAGGACGTCTGATACCACCAGCTTTTATTGTCCAGAATAACCTCTCCTGTGGTAAATGCTCTCTGGGAACGGAAATAGAGTTCCCCCACCCATTCCCCTAAATCCATCAGCAAGTTCCAGTAATTCCCAATTCCCAATGGATCTCATCATCAGTGAACTCAGAGTCTAGTCTGCAAACTACTGGGACATGGACACGGACACACGCGAGGTGTACAGGGTCTGACACCGGGACACACAGACACGGGGTGTACAGGGTCTGACACTGGGACACACACACTGGGTGTACAGGGTCTGACACTGGTCACAAACAAACACACGCGCACACACAAGGGGTGTACAGGGTCTGACACTGGGACACACACACGGGGTGTACAGGGTCTGACACTGGGCACAAACACACACATGGGGTATACAGGATCTGACATTGGGACACACACACGGGGTGTACGAGGTCTGACACTGGGACACACCCACACACAAGGTGTACAGGGTCTGACACTGGGACACACACACAGAGTCTGACACTGGGACACACACACACACACACACAAGGTGTACAGGGTCTGACACTGGGACACACACACACGGTCTGACACTGGGACACACACACACACAAGGGGTGTACAGGGTCTGACACTGGGACACACACACGGGGTGTACAGGGTCTGACACTGGGACACACACACACACAAGGTGTATGGGGTCTGACACTGGGACACACACACACACAAGGTGTATGGGGTCTGACACTGGGACACACACAAGGTGTACAGGGTCTGACACTGGGCACAAACACACACACACACACGGGGTGTACGGGGTCTGACATTGGGACACACACACACGGGGTGTACAGGGTCTGACACTGGAACACACACACAGGGTGTACAGGGTTTGACACGGACACACACACGGGGTCTGACACTGGGAGACACACACTGGGTGTACAGGGTCTGACACTGGGACACACACACAAGGTGTACAGGGTCTGACACTGGGCACAAAAACACATACACACACACACAGGGTCTGACACTGGGCACAAACACACACACACAGGGTGTACGGGGTCTGACACTGGGCACAAACACACACACACACAGGGTGTACGGGGTCTGACACTGGGCACAAACACACACACACACACACACACACACAGGGTCTGACACTGGGCACAAACACACACACGCATACACACGGGGTGTATAGGGTCCAACAAACCTCAGACTCGAGGTCTGTGCCCCGGTACTGACAGCACCCCACACACCCTCAGAAGGAAGGGCAGGGCGGCTGTGGATGGGACCCGCCCTGTGAAGTGCCCGGACGTGTGGGTGGGTCATCACCTCCACCACCCCCCACCCCCCCCCCCATTAACTCACAGTGGTGAAATCCTCAGCTGTGCACTCGTCACTGCGGTACTTGCAGTCGAGCAGCATGTCGGAGATGTCGTGACCCGCCCGGTCGAAGAGCTCAGTCATGTCGTAGGTCTTGGTGGGGAAGAAGCTGGAAAAGTCGGGGTCCTGCCCGATGGACTGCAGGAAGGCAGGGTAATCGGGCTGCCGGACCCCCAGCAGGGAGCCCAGCCAGTACACGTCGTTCTTGTCTATGCGGGACTTGCGGAAGCTGTTCTGGTTACAGAGGGTGATGGCGGGGAAGACCAAGCTGGAGCTATCCATCTCGTCCAGCGTGGTGACATGGTGGTACTGGGTGTAGTAGTCCACTCGGTCAGCCACCTGGTACAGGAAGGTAGTCAGGGACAGCAGGAAGGCAAGCAGCCACAGCAGTCGGCGCAGGGTGACACCGCCTGGCAGGAAGATGTGGTTCAGGCCGTGCAGACTGCTGCCTTCGGCAAAGACAGTCAGGTCCGAGGGCTTCCTCCCTACCTCCGGCAGCTCCATCTCCAGTCTGCACCCACTCACCTCTGTCCCCGATTACAGCAGAGCAGCAGGGATGTGTCTTATCCCAGGATCACTGACAGCAGCGGGGGGAGGCGGGGGCAGAGCACAGCCCACTGGGAGAGGGAGGGCGCACCGTCTGGGCTCGGGTTACAGAGAGCTGACGGCTTTCACTGAGGGAGGGAGAGAGGAGGGGGCAGAGGGAATGGGGAGGTCGGGGGGGGTCAGAGAGTCAGAGGGGCTCAGAGAGGGGGGTGTCAGGGGGGTGTGGGGGGGGGGGTCAGAGGGGGAGGGGTCCGAGAAGGGGAGGGGTATTGGTATATTATTGTCACTTGTACCAAGGTACAGTGAAAAACTTGTCACAAACCCATCATACAGGTCAATTCATTACACAGAGCAGTTACATTGGGTCAGTACAGAGTGCATTGATGTAGTACGGGTAAAAACAGTAACAGTACAGAGTAAAGTGTCACAGCTACAGAGAAAGTGCAGCGCAATAAGGTGCAAGGTCACAACAAGGTAGATCGTGAAGTCAGAGTCCATCTCATTGTATAAGGGAACTGTTCAATAGTCTTATCACAGTGGGGTAGAAGCTGTCCTTAAGTTGAGGGGGGTCCAGTGGGGGGCGGGGGGGGTGTCCGAGAGGGGTGTGTTCCGAGTTGGGGGGGGGGGGGTTCTGCGGGGAGGTAGCGGCGGTCGGAGAGGGGGTGGGGGGGGGCAGAGAGGGACGGGGGGTAACCAGAGCAAGGTGGTAACCAGAGAAAGAGGAGCCCATTTGGGACCAAAGGGACAAGCTGTGTGTGAAGCCAGAGGATGTGGGGAAAGTCTGAAATAAATACTTCTCATCTGTATTCACCAAGGAGAAAAACACCGAAGTTGCAAATTTCAGGGATATTCTAGAGATGTTAGCATTAAAAAGGAAGTATTAAATGTCTTAGCAGACGTCACAGTGGATAAATCCCCAGGGTCTGACGACATGTATCACAGGCTGCAGTGGGAGGCAAGGGAGGAGGTTGCTGGGGCCCTGACAATTCTTTAAACCTTCAGTCTGTCACTGTATAACAATCTGCTGGAGGAACTCAGCGGGTCGAGCAGCATCTGCTGGGGGCAAGGAACTGTCGACGTTTCACGTCGAAACCCTGCATCAGGACCTGAATGTCGGCAGTATTCTTCCCCACCACAGATGCTGCTCAACCCGCTGAGTTCCTCCAGCAGATGGTTTGTTGCTCTAGATTCCAGCATCTGCAGTGTCTCAAGGTTCCATCTTTAAATCCCCACTGGCCACAGAAAGGTGCCAGATGATTGAAGGACAGAAAATGTGGCACTTTTATTCAAGAAGGGCAGCAGGGATAAGCCAGGTAATTACAGGGCAGCGAGTCTCATATCATTGGTAGGGAAGTTATTGGAAACGTTTCTGAGGGGCAGTCAGAAAGGCAGGGGTTGGTCAGGGGTAGTCAGCATGGGTTCACTGGTGGGAAACCCTGTCTGCACGATTTGATTTGAGTTTTTTTTCTGAAGAGGTAACAAAATATATTTGATGAGGGTGGTGTGGTTGATGCAGACTACATGGACCTCAGTAAGGCCTTTGACAAGATCTCATAAGGGAGACTGGTCCAAAAGGTCAGAGCCACGGATCCAAGGCAAGTTAGCAAATCTGATCCAAAGTTGGTGTGGTAATAAGAGACAGAGGGTAATGGTAGAGGGTTGCTTTTGTGATTGTATGTATGTAACCAGTGGTGTACCACAGGGATCGGTGCTGGAACCTTTACTGATTGTTCCATACATTAATGATGTCGATAAGAATGCAGGAGGCACGATTAGTAAGTTTGAGGATGACATGAATATTGGTGGTGGTGTTCATAGTGAGGATGGTAGTCTTAGGCTACAGAATGATTTTCATCAGCTGGTAATCTGGGCAGAGCAAACGCAGATGGAATTTAATCCTGTTTAGTGTGAGGTGATGCATTTTTGGGGATTCTTTTAAGGAAAGGACATACACCATGAATGGTAGGGCCCTAGAGAGTATCAAAGAACAGAGGGACCGTGGTGTACAAGTCCACAGATCCCTAAAAATGGCAGCACAGGTTGGTAAGGTGGTGAAGGCGGCGTACAGGATACTTGCCTTCATTAACCAGGGAGGTCACGATACAACTTTATGAAACAGATGAAGTATTGTGTGCAGTTCTGGTCACCACACTATGGGAAGGATGTGATTGCACTGGAGACGGTGCAGAGGAGAATCACCAGGACATTGCCTGGGATGAAGCATTTCAGTTTTGAGAAGAGACCGGAGAGGCTGGGGCTGTTCTCCCTGGAGCAGAGGATGCTGAGGTGGGACCTGACAGAGGTCTACAAAATTATGAGGGGCATAGATAGAGAAGATAGTGAGACAATTTCCCCCCATGGCAGAGGTGCTCAAAACCAGAAGGCACAGGTTAAGGGCAAGGGGCTGGAGAGGGGATCTTAGGAAGATCAGGCGGGAGGGTGGGGGGTGGTGGGGTTGGAATCCGGAACGCACTGCGGGAGAGGAGTAGTGGAGGCAGAGACTCTCACAGCACAAGTATCTGGACAAGCACTTGAATCACCAAGACATGGAAGGCTGCAGACCAGATGCTGGTACATGGGAATAGTATGGATGAGTACCTGACGGTTAGCATCAACATGCTGTTTCTGAGCTGTATGACTCAATGACATCAACTGGCCGGTTCTGACCCAAGGTAATGAATCTGTAACATTAACTCAGTCTTCCCCTCCCCACAGCTGCTGCCTGACCTCCTGGGGATTTCCAGCTTCTAACACAGGTTTCCAGCAGCTGCTATACCCTTGCAGACCTGCACTTCTTCACTCTGCCCCTCCCTACTGCATCCATTGCTCTTCACACTCCTCCAGTTACATCAGACCGCGCTCTCAGATCATACCAGCTGCACTGTGTCACCCGGACAACTGTGGTCTCCAGCCTATCACAGACGCCGCCTTTGTCTGCTACTCCCGCTCTCTCACTTCAACATAAAACACAATTTTCACTTGTAAATGTCAATCAAAGCCCTGCGGCCGCTGGGAATCTGAATTACTACAGAAGGTGCTGGAAACACACAGCAGCTCAGGAAGCATCAGTGGAGAGAGAATCTATTAACCTATCACCCGATGAAGGGTCTCACATCTAAAGTCCAAACTGTCAACATTTCGGGTTGAAACCCTGACCTGTTGAAGGGTCTGACCCATAATATCGACAATTCCTTTCCCTCCACAGATGCTGCCTGACCCGCTGAGTTCCTCCAGTGGATTGATTGTTGACCCAGGTTCCAGCACCTACAGTCTTTTATGTCTTATGCCTGACTTGCTGACTGTTCCCAGCAGTGTCTGTTTCTATTACTGATTTCAATTTCCATTTCTCACTGCAGATTATCAGATGGGGACCCAATGGGGGTCATTCTCTGCAGGGAACAAAGATCCTTCATCCACCAGGAGAATGAGCTAGCTGAAAACTGCAGTCCCCAAGTCAAAAGTACTGGTGGGTACTGGTCTGTCACTGTATAACACCGAGGTACATTACCAGTGGGGTCAGGTCTGTTACTGTATAACACCAGGGTACATTACCAGTGGGGATGGGTTTGTCACTGTATAACACCGGGGTACAGTACTGGTGGGGACGGGTCTGTTGCTGTATAACACCGGTGTACAGTAGCAGTGGGGATGGGTCTGTCGCTATATAATACCAGGGTACAGTACCAGTGGGGATGGGTCTGTCACTGTATAACACCGGGGTATAGTAACGGTGGAGACTGGTCTGTCGCAGTATAACACGAGGGTACAGTACTGGTGGGGACGGGTCTGTCAATGTGTAACACTGAGGTACAGTACTGGTGGGGATGGGTCTGTCACTGTATAACACTGGGGTACAGTACTGGTGGGGATGGGTCTGTCACTGTATAATACCACGGTACAGTACTGGTGGAGATAGGTCTGTCGCTGAATAACACTGGGGTACAATACCGTTTCCTGACACATTAAATAACATACGGTGTGTGAGTTCTGTGCATTGCTGCAGATTCTCTGCTTGCTCCGTTCTTCCTGCCAAGGGTTTAGTTGCAGTGAGTATGTAGAGGTATTTGATGGGACGGACTGTCAGTCTCCCATGATGTCCAGTCTCACTCTTGACTTACTGGAGATGCAGTGGCAGGGTGAACCACGAGAGAGAGAGAGAGAGCGAGAGCATGTGCATGCGTGTGGAGGGGGGGAAAGGAATCAGTCCTGTCTAGGACGCAGGGTTTTGACCTGAAAAATCAACAATTCCTTCGCCCGCCTCACAGTTGCTGCTCGACCTGCTGAGTTCCTCCAGCAGATCGTTTGTTGCTCACTCTTGGTTCACCCTGTCACTGTGTCCTATTGGCCTCAGTATCACTGCCTTCCCTGCACTGTCGGCAGGGCTTCCTGTACCTGAGATGCCCAGCATTGTCATACTCAGGTGATGGAGGAATCGTTGACCTTTCTGGGGCACCAGTGTTTAATCACACGGGCTGCAGTCTCCCTTGGCTTGAGTGTGTGACACCTGCTGGTCCTCACTCCCCACTCGGCATTTGTGAGCTGAACATTTTATTCACCACAATCCCTCAGTTTCTGATTACTGCTTCTTTTATTCCAGGCTATTTAATTAATTTAATTAAATTAACTCCACAGTGTCACAGTGGGATTTGAACTTGCATCTCGAGGCTCTTGGATTATTAGCTGACTGACATTTCCAAGAAGATCCCACTGTATTCTCAAGTGCAAGAGTGCTTGTGTGTGTGGAATTACTAACACCTGCTCCAGCATCAGATTGTTATACACACACCATTTGTAAAACAGTCCAGAAGAAAGCACCCTTCAGCACGTGCAGCGCAGAACGCAGTGGTCCCTGTGCGGCTGATGCACGGTCCACATGTGGTACAATGGTGAGGTGCGTGGGTGTGGTGCAGCATTGAGATGCAATGGTGCGGGGAGATGCAGAGGTGTGACCTGGGGATGTAGGTTTGCAGGTGGGTACTGAGGTACACAGGTGTGCAGATTGCCATGAGGGAGTGTGGCAGCATGCAGTGGTGAGATGCAGGGCTCCAGTGCACAGACACCAGGTGCGGGGAGATGCCCAAGGGAGAAACCTGGGTTCAGGAAGTTCAGGTGTAGGTTTTGGGGGTTTACAGGGAGATGCAATGGTGAGATACAGCAGGTACAGACATAAGGTTTGGGGAAATGCAGCACCAAGCTGTAGGGCTGCAGGGGTGAGATGTGGCACAAGGTGCAGGGAGATGCAGTGGCAAGTTGTGGGGCTGCAGAAGCAATATGTGAACAGGCAGCAGGTGCAGGCGTGAGCTGTGGGATACGGCGAGATGCAAGAATACAGGAGGCTCAGGTGTGAACTGCGAGGGTGCAGGATTGGGGTGCAACGATGCAGGAGACACTGGTGCAGGGAGGGATGCGGCGTGCAGGGGATGAAGGATGCAGGGGAGGGAGGTGCAGGGAGATGCAGGGGGACGGGGTGGTGCAGGGGATGAAGGATGCAGGCGGAAGGGGAGGTGCGGGGGGGAAGGATGCAGGGGTCGGGGATGCAGGCGGGATGCAGGGGTGAAGGATGCAGAGGACAGGGATGCAGGATGCAGGGGGAAGGGGGTGCAGGGGGGGAAGGATGCAGGGGTCGGGGATGCAGGGGATGGGGATGCAGGATGCCAGGGGTGGTGAAGGATGCCAGGGGTGGTGAAGGATGCAGGATGCAGGAGGGTGCAGGGGGTGGGGAAGGATGCAGGAGTCAGGGATGTAGATGGGATGCAGGGGGTGAAGGATGCAGGGGATGGGGATGCAGGATGCAGGGGGTCGGGGTGCAGGGGAGGTGAAGGATGCAGGGGTCGGGGTGCGGGGGGGTGAAGGATGCAGGGGTTGGGGTGCAGGCGGGATGCAGGGGCTGAAGGATGCAGGGATCGGGAGTGCAGGGGGGGGTGAAGGATGCAGGAGTCGGGGATGCAGAATGCAGGGGGAAGGGGGTGCAGGGGGAAGAATGCAGGGGATGGGGTGCAGAGGGGGGTGAAGGATGCAGGAGTCGGGGTGCAGGATGCAGGGGGAAAGGGGGAAGGATGCAGGGGATGGGGTGCAAGGGGTGAAGGATGCGGGGGTCAAGGGTGCAGGGGGGTGAAGGATGCGGGGGTCGGGGTTGCAGTGGGGGGTGAAGGATGCGGGGGTCGGGGGTGCGGGGGGTGAAGGATGCGGGGTCGGGGGTGCAGGGGATGTGAAGGATGGGGGTCGGGGTGCAGGGGATGTGAAGGATGGGGGTCGGGGTGCAGGGGATGTGATGGGGTCGGGGTGCAGGATGCAGGGGACGGGGGTGCGGGGGGTGAAGGATGAGGGTCGGGGGTGCGGGGGGTGAAGGATGGGGGTCGGGGGTGCGGGGGGTGAAGGATGGGGGTCGGGGGTGCAGGATGCAGGGGACGGGGGTCGGGGGTGCAGGATGCAGGGGACGGGGGTGCGGGGGGTGAAGGATGGGAGTCGGGGTTGCAGCGGGGGTGAAGGATGGGGGTCGGGGGTGCAGCGGGGGTGAAGGATGGGGGTCGGGGTGCGGGATGCAGGGGATGGGGGTGCGGGGGGTGAAGGATGGGGGTCGGGGGTGCAGCGGGGGTGAAGGATGGGGGTCGGGGTGCGGGATGCAGGGGATGGGGGTGCGGGGGGTGAAGGATGGGAGTCGGGGTTGCAGCGGGGGTGAAGGATGGGGGTCGGGGTTGCAGGGGATGCGAAGGATGGGGGTCGGGGGTGCGGGGGGGTGAAGGATGGGGGTCGGGGTGCGGGGGGGGTGAAGGATGGGGGTCGGGGTGCGGGATGCAGGGGATGGGGGTGCGGGGGGTGAAGGATGGGGGTCGGGGGTGCGGGGGGTGAAGGATGGGAGTCGGGGTTGCAGCGGGGGTGAAGGATGGGGGTCGGGGTTGCAGGGGATGTGAAGGATGGGGGTCGGGGTGCGGGGGGGGTGAAGGATGGGGGTCGGGGTGCGGGATGCAGGGGATGGGGGTGCGGGGGGTGAAGGATGGGGGTCGGGGGTGCGGGGGGTGAAGGATGGGGGTCGGGGTGCGGGGCCCGGTACTCACGGTGCTGAAGTTGCGGTGGGTGCAGTTGCTGCCCCGGTAGGTGCACATCAGCAGCATGTCCCGCAGTGCGTGGCCCGTGCGGTTGTAGAAGTCGGCCATGCTGAAGGGCTCGGGCCTGAAGTGTCGGAAGTTGGCGAGCCTCCGGAGCACGGCCAGGGCCTGGGCCTCGGCCAGCGCCGGCCGGGTGATCTCATGCCGCTTGTTGAGCAGCGCCAGCAGCTCGCCGGCGTGGAACAGGTCGTTCTGGGTGATCTGCGAGAAGCGGAACTCGTTGAGGTTGCAGATGGTGACGGCGGGGAAGGTGAGGTTGGCGGCCGACACCTCGTCCAGCTTGGTGACATGGGGGTACTCCAGGTAGTAGGCCACCCGCTCCAGGCACACCAGCGCCAGCAGGCTGAAGGAGGTGAGGAAGGAGGCGGCCCACAGCAGGCGGCGGAGGCCGGCGGGCCCGTCCCCGAAGATGTGGCTGATGCCGTGCAGCGTGGAGCGGCTGGCGAACGACTCCAGGGTGGCGGGGTGAGTGGTGCCGCCGCCGCCCTCCGAGCCCCTCCTGCCGTCCATGGCCCCGGCCCCGGGCTCTCCTCCCGCCGTCCGACTCACCGGCTCTCCCGCCTCAAGCTTGGCCGACGGACGCTCCGGTTTCCCGCCTCCTGACCCACCGACGAACCGGTTCCCGCCGCCTGACCAACCGACGAGCGGGTCTCCTCACACCTGCTGTCCGACGGACGAACCGGTTCCCGCCGCCTGTTGTCCGACGGACGCTCCGTTCCCGCCGCCTGTTGTCCGACGGACGCTCCGGTTCCCGCCGCCTGTTGTCCGACGGACGCTCCGGTTCCCGCCGCCTGTTGTCCGACGGACGAACCGGTTTCCCGCCGCCTGTTGTCCGACGGACGAACCGGTTTCCCGCCGCCTGTTGTCCGACGGACGCTCCGGTTCCCGCCGCCTGTTGTCCGACGGACGAACCGGTTTCCCGCCGCCTGTTGTCCGACGGACGCTCCGGTTCCCGCCGCCTGACGAACCGGTTTCCCGCCGCCTGTTGTCCGACGGACGAACCGGTTTCCCGCCGCCTGTTGTCCGACGGACGCTCCGGTTTCCCGCCGCCTACTGCCCGCTCTCTTCCCGCCGACCGGGTCTCCCCGCCCGCCAGCGGTTCACGGACGCCCCGGTCCCCCGCCGCCTCACGGCGCTCCCTCGGGCCGCGGGAAGGATCCGTCAGTCGGGGTGTGCAGGGCACATTGACGGAGCCCGGCCCGGCCCCGCACCGCACCGGCTCCCCCCGCCCCCTCCTCGTTAGTAACCGGCTGTGTGCGCCGTGCCGACGTGATCCTGTCGCCGCTCCCCGTGGCGGGGCGGCCCCGGGCAGCCGCTAACCGGGAGGGCGAGGGGCGAGGGGCGAGGGGCAGGGAGGGAGAAGCCCCCACCCACACGCTGATATCTGCATCATCTTTAGCCAAGGGTGAGGTACCAGGAGACTGGAGGAGAGCTAATGACTACCGTTGTACTATTATTTAAGAAGGGCTGCAAGGACAATCCAGGGAACTACCCACCAGTGAGCCTGACATCAGTGGTGGGAAAGTTACTGGTGGGGATTCTGAGGGACAGGATCTACTTGCATTTGGGAACCACACGGACTGTTTAGGGATGATCGGTGTGGCTTTGTGTGTGGGAAAAACTCTTGTCTCATGAATTTGAGTTTTCTGAAGAGGGGACCAAGAGTATTGACAAAACAATGTCTACATTAGACTTTGGCAGGGCTGGCAACAAGATCCCACATGGTAGGCTGGTCTGGAAGGTTAGATTACATGGGATCCAGGGTGAGCTTGCCAACTGAATACAGAATTGGTTTGGTGGAAGGAGGCAGAGGGTGGTAGTGGAGGGTGTACTGTAGAGATCAGTGCTGGGTCGACTGTTGTTTGTCATCTATTAACAACAATTTGGATGACATTGTTGTTAACAAGTTTGTTGACAACACCAAAATTGGTGGTGTAGTGGACAGCAAATAGGGTTATCTAAGTTTACAGGGGGATCTAGATCAATTTGGGAAGTGGGCCAGAGAATGGCAAAATTAACAACTCAGACCAGTGTGAGGTGTTGCCCTTTGGCAAGTTCAACCAGGCAGGACTTGCATGGTAAATGACAAGACCCTGAGAAGTTGTACCCCTAGGTTCCTCTGTTCTACAAGTATGTAGTTCCCTGAAACTGGAGACAAGTGAAGGCAGCATTTGGCATGCTTGCCTTCTTTGGTCAAGGCATTGAGTACAAGAGTTGGAACATCATGTTACAGCTGTACAAGACATTGGTGAGACCACCTTGGAGCACTGTGTCCCGTTTGAGGATGTCATTAAGCTGGAAATAGTGCAGAAAAGATTAACAGGGATGTTACTGGGACTGGAGGGTTTGAGTTTTAAGGAGACTGGATAGGCTAAGATGTTTTTCCCTGGAGAATAGGAGGATGAGGGGGCAACCTTTTAGAGGTTTATAATATCATGAGGGGCATAGACAAGTCTTTTTCCCAGGGTAGGGGAATCCAAAACTAGAGGGTACAGGTTTAAGGAGAGAGGGGGAAGACTAAAAAAAGGGACCTGAGGGGAATTTTTTTTCCCCCCACTGAGGGTGGTGGGTGTGTGGAATGAGCTGCCAGAGGAAGTGGTAGAGGTGGGTACAATTACAAGGTTTAAAGATTTGGACAGGTACATGGATAGGAAGTGCTTAGAGGGATATGGGCCAAGCACGGGGGAAGTAGGACTAGCTCAAGTAGACAACTTGGTCAGCATGGACAAGTTGGGCCAAAGGGCCTGTTTCCATGCTGTATACCTCTATGATGCACACAAACACTGTCACCCATTCTCTCACACACTCAACCCCCACACTGACATTAAGACAACACAAACTGCAACACAAACACAACATGCACACAATTTAATGGACAACATGCATTTATAGAGAAGAGACTGCAGCTACTGGAATGTGGAGTAACAAAGCAAGATGCTAGAGGAACTCAGCAAGTCATCTCTCCACAGATGCTGCCTGACCCAGAGTTCCTGCAGCATCTTTTTCTGCAATACATTTGTACATTGTTGCTCCAGATTCCAGCATCTGCAGTCTCATGGCTCACATTTATACATTCAGTTTCTAACAGACAACAGACACAGGGCAGCACAGTAGTGTAGCAGTTAGCACAACACTATTACAGCACCAGCGACCTGGGTTCAATTCCAGCCACTGTCTGTAAAGAGTTTGTACGTTCTCCCCATGACTGTATGGGTTTCCTCCAGGTGCTCCAGTTTCCTCCCATGTTCCAAGATGTACAGGTTAGGAAGTTGTAAGCATGCCATGTTGGCACCGGAAGCATGGCAACACTTGTGGGCTGCCCCCAGAACACTATGCAAAAGCTGCATTTCACTGTTTCGATATACATATGACTAATAAAGCTATCTTATACACAGATACAGACACCTGCAGACACACATACACTTGTGTACACCTACAAACACACATCCTCAAACAGTACTCAGTCACACACATTCAGACACTGACATGCACAGAAAGCCTCCTGCACTCAGACAGAGCCCACCAACAGACCGACATTCAAAAGCACACTCCCACCTCTCAAACACAGAAAATCACAAACGTTAAAAATACACTCAGACATTTGTAACATTGTGTTGCGGTAAACATGCTGGGCTAACCCTGCAATCTGCAGTTTATTGGCATTCAGAACTCGTATTGATTTGTTTAAGATCCTGCCCCAAACCATCTGCTGCTCTCATCAGTTACAGAGAAGGAAGGGCCGATGGGAACAAAAGAGAATCTGTGTGACTGAGTCTGCATGCATATATGTGTGTAAATGTGTGAATGAGTGTATGTGTGAGCAAATCTTTCTCCAGCTGCCTTTAATGTATGAACACAGAACATACAACAGCACAGCACAGGAACAGTCCCTTTGACCCACGATGTCTGTGCTGACCACGATGCCGATATAAACCACATCTGCCTGCACACAATCTATATCCCTCCATTCCCTGCACGTTCATGAGTCTGTCTAATTGTCCCTTGAACATTGCTATCTTGTCTGCTTCCACCACCTCCCCTGGCAGCACGTATAGGGGAAGCTCAGTGTAGGGGCAGTTTGGAAGTGGGAGATGGGGCTGATCCAAGGTGAGAGTATGTGGTGCGAGGGGCATCCTGGGCTCTTCAATAAATGAAGGGGGAAGGGTTCAGTTACCAGGTCTGGTGGGGATCATGGATTACGGACCACATTGGGCCATCCCCCAGGATGACTGGTTCAGCTACACCTTGGGTTTGAGTCAATGCTGCTGTCAGGCAGAAGGAACAGGAGCTGAAGACCCACACCAAGACTCAACAACAGCTTCTCCCCCATTGCCATCAGGTCTTGAACCGACCTGAAAAACCTTAACACCACCTTGGACTTTTTCTTTCTCTCTCAATCTTATGCCAGTGTCGTTCTGTTTATTTTGCACTCATGCAAGTCTAATTTATGTTAAGTTTGTTAACTTATCTTTGTCTTCATCTTGTAATTACTGTGCTGCTGCAAAAGAAGACATTTTCATGGTATACTGTGTGTATGCCTATGACAATAAACTTGAACAACAGCTGGTTGCTTTACTCTGGTACGCTGGCAACCCTCTGCACCCATTTATGGACCAAAATAATCCTCTACACATTGCAGAAAGGCATGTGTATTTCTATTAAGCTTCACGCTGTGCCTGCTCACACCAGTACCCCTGCAGGACTAGAGGAGTCTTACCTTTATAGTGTGGTGTTTAGAACATCTTCCTGATTACCCAAACACCCACCTTCCCACATCAAACTTGTCCATGGGGGCTTGGATGAGCTTAGCATCAGTCTGGTGCAGGAATCACTTGTGCCTATGGATGGCGAGTTATTGTGGGCTCAGCTCACCATTCCACTTACACAGGAGACAAATCCAATTGTGCAAATAGTTCCACTCTAGCAGGGCTTGTCACCTACTGCCCGATGAGAACACAGAACAGTATAGAACAAGCCCTTCAGCCCACAATGTCTGCACCAAACAATGCCAAATCAAACTAAATCCCTTCTGCTTGCACAGTCCATTCCCTCCACATTCATGTGTCTGTCTAACAGCCTCTTAAACACCTCTATTGTATCTGCTTCCTCCACCAGCCCTGGCAGCACATTCCAGGCACCCAACCGCTAAAAAAATACTTGCCCCACACATTAAACTTTATCCCTTTCACCTTAAAAACATGTCCTCTAGTATTTGACATTTCTGCCCTAGGAAAAGATTGACTGTCTATCTATGCCTCAATTTTATAAACCTCTCAGGTCTCCCTTCAGCCTCTGCCACTCCAGAGTAACCAACCCAGGTTTGTCCAACCTCTCCTTATAGCTCATACCCTCTACTCCAGGCAGCATCCTGGTGAACCTCTTCTGCACCCTTTCCAAAGCCTCCACATCCTTCCTGTAATGAGGCAACCAGAACTGCACACAGTACTCCAAGTGCAGCCTGACCAGGGTGGTCACTGCAGCTATCAACTCTTTCATCTGGTGGAACCATCACAATTGGCACAGCTCATTCAATGCATCCTTCCCCCAAACACCAGGCTCCACTGGCTTACCCCACCTCTGGTAACCCTGGACTTACAGGTGACACCTGGTTGGATCGCAGGTAATCCTGGGCTGGAGGGGCTGACATCTGGAGAGGGTGAGCAGGTTGGGACAATGCTTGTTGTTTAGAAACACTGGAGAGTCAGATGAACAGGCAGGGAATAGAGTACACGTGTGTGTGTCAGACCCTACACACAGACACCAGTGTCAGACCCTGTACACTGTGAGGGAGACCCTACACAGACCAGTGTCAGACCCTGTACACCCCACGTATCCTGGTATCCGCTCCTGCACTCATCCAGCATGTGCTGGGTCAGTTTCAGCTCCCAGCCACTGGATTGGGGAACAGTTTCTAACCCTCAACCTCTCCACCTCTGCCCCATTGTTGGTGCCTCCTGCCCAGGAGGGGGGGCAACCAGTCATTCCAAGCCCCATCCAGTGGGATGGAGGTGCTGTGTCCCCGGTGCCAGATCATCACTCCAGTGGGGAGTGGGAAGGAAGCAGGAAGGCCCCTGGTTCCTGAACCCTCACCTCCCCCCATGGGTCAGCACCTTCCTTCCTCCCCCCCACCCCCCCAGTCACTGGTGTTTGACCACATTTAGTTCTGCCGCGGCTGAAGGCAGATAGACCCCAAGCTGTGGGAGACAGGGGTAGGGGCAGTGGGTGAAGGCTGTGCCCAAGGGTCTGCATGCCAGCTAATGTACAGAAACAGCTCCCCATCGCTGACCCCTGTCCTTCAGTACAGTTAAACAGAGAATACAGGAACAACAGAAACTCAGCAGGTCAGGCAACATCTGTGGAGGGAAGTGGACAGTCGATGTTTTGGGGTGAGACCCTTCATCTGGACTGAAGAGTCACTGAGATTAGCATTAGAGAGACAGTTAGGAAGGCCATGACCGGTGTAATGGCGACCTTCACCTCCTCCCTCACATCTGATGAGAGCAGCAATGTCTTCACCCAAGGTACAAGGAGAGGCTGTGTAGACTAGGACTTATCCCTGGAACATAGGAGATTGAGGGGTGACCCAATAGAGGTACAAGATCAGGAGGGGCATAGACAGGGTGAAAGCACAGTCTTTTTCCCCAGGGAGGGGTGCTAAAAACAAGAGGGCATAAGATCAGAGGTGAGAGATTCAAAAGGGACATCGGAGCAGCTTCTTCACACGAAGGCTGGTGTGCATTTGTATTTCTGGCAGCTCATTACTGGTTGAGGCAGGCACATCAGCAACATTTAAAAGCCATCTAGATAAGTCCATGGATAGGAGAGGTTTGGAGGGCTATGGGCCAAACATGGGCAGGTGGGACTAGCTCACTGGGCAACACAGTCAGCATGTATGAGTTGGGCCAAAGTTGGGATGAGTTTCCATGACTCCATGACTATGACCAGGAGAGCTTCACTGGACTTGGGATGGCAAATCCAAATAATGTTAGTCAGGTAGGTTCAGTGAAGGAAACAGTGGGAGAAACTCATGCGACCCTAAAGTCTTCCTACAGTAGAGCCTTGGTGAGACTGCACTTGGAGTACTAATCAGTACTACAGCACAGAAACAGGCCCCTTGGCCCAACTGGTCCATGGTGACCACAACATCCTCTCTACTAGTCCCAGTTGCCCACATTCAGCCCATAACTCTAAGCCCCTCCCCTCCATGTACCTATCCAAATGCTTCTTAAATGTTGCAATTGTACCTGCCTCAACCACTTCCTTTGGCAGCTCATTCCAGGCACTCACCACCCTCTGTGGACAGTTTGGTCTCCTGACCCAAATAAGGATGTACTTTCACAAGAGGAAATGCATTGAAAATTCACTAACTAGCTGGCCAAGTAGACTCAACCTGTAGACAAGTGAAGAACCAGCAATCTCATTGAAACTCAAATCTTACAGGCTGGATGCAGGGCAGGGCATGTCCACTGGGGTATCTGGAACCACAGGTAAGTCTCAGAATTTGGGACCAAGAGAAGTTTCTTCCTGGAAGGTGGTGAATCTGTAGAATGCTCTGTCCCAGAGGACTGCATTTATTTAGTTCACTCAGTCTATTGACCATTTAATGAATGGAAGGGATTTGAGGATAATGCAGGAACATTGCATCAGGGTATAGGATCAGCCAGTTTTGGTGGTGGATTCATGGCCAACTCCTGGTCTTGGTCAATGCTGACATGGTGGGCTGAAGGACCTGTTCCATGTTCTAAAACCAAACCCCCACACTGCCTTAATTTGGAAAAGTTATTGGCAAAATATTCTAGTCAACATGGACCAGATGTTGTCCACCACTGTGTACAGATGTTTTCATTACCATTGCCAGAGGGAAATTTCCAGATGTGGCAAATTCAGAATGTGACATTCAGCTCAGTGATTGGGCCCCAGGGTGGAAGCAAACAGTCCACAACTGCTCAAGGAAAAGGAGTGGCCACCATTTAGGTTACCAACCCAATGTCACCAAGTGTCAATCTCAAGCATAATCTGAAACTGAAGGTCTAGAAAGCTGTGCCACAGCACTGACCATTTACAGCCACCTGACAAAACTCAGTAGCAAGTCCACCCCAACCTTCAGAACACTCCAACAGCTTAGTACTGAAGCTGACATGTGATGCCTCCAGAGCTGATAAGCCACATTATGGAATTCAGCATGCTTGCCTCCATCAGCCAAGGCAATGAGTACAAGAGTTGGGTGTCATGTTGTTGTACAAAAGATAAAATTTCTTTATTAGTCCATGTACACCAAAACAGTGAAATGCATCTCTTGAAGTGTTCTGGGGGCAGCCCACAAGCGTCACCACACTTCTGGTGCCAACATAGCTCGCCCACAACTTCCTAACCTGTACATCTTTGGAATGTGGGAGGAAACTGGAGCACCTGGAAGGAAACCCACACAGACAAGGAGAATGTACAAACTCCTTACAGTGGCCGGAATTGAACCTGGGTCACTGGTGCTGTAATAGCATTACACTAACTGCTACACTACTGTGCCTGCCCCTGGTCAGGACACACTTGGAGTACATGTGCAGTTCTGGTTGCCACATTACAGGGACAGGTTTGCCAGGACATTGCCTGGAATGGAGGGCTGTAGTTACAGGAAGACATTGGATAGGCTGAGTTTATTCTCATGTAGGAGGCTGAAGTTTATAGGTCCAAGAACGTTTATAAAATTTATGAGGTGCATAATAGGGTAGACTGTCAATCTTTTTATACAGGTGGCAAGTCCAAACCTAGAGGGCACAGGTTTAAGGTGAGGGGTGAAATGTAATGGAGACCCAGGGGGCAAGTTCTTCCCTCCCAGAGGATGGTGATATATGGAATGAGGTGGTAGAGGCAGGTACAATTACATCATTAAAAAGGAGTTTGGACAGGTACAAGGAAAGGAATGGAGTAGATGGATATGGGCAAATGGGATTAGTGTAGGTAGGCATCAGTCAGCATGATGAGCTGGGCTGAAGGGTCCATTTCTTTGTTGTACAATTTATGATCCTACAACAGGCCAATGAGAGTACAGAGGACCAGTTCCTAAACTACCATTTCACCTCCATCCCAGTAAATCAGTCAAAGCAGTACAACACAGATGTAGGCCCTTTGGCCCAACCAGTCCATGCCAACCATGGCACCCACCCAGCTAGTCCCAATATCCCTCCAGGCCCCACCCCTCCATGTACCTATCCAAGTGCTTCTTAAATAATACCATTGTACCTGCCTCACCCACCCTCCAGCAGTTCATTCCATCTACTCACCACACTGTGTGGAAAAAGTTGCCCCTCAGGTCCCTTTTAAATCTTTCCCCTCTCACCCCAAACCTATGCCCCCTAGTTTGACTCCCCTACCCTGGGAAAACAACTGCTACTGTCCACCTTATCTATACCTCTCAATGTTAAACATTTCTACAAGATAACCCCTCATGCTCCTACATTCCAAGGAATAAAGACCTAGCCTGGCCAACCTCTCCTTATAACTCCAGCCCTCGAGTCCTGGCAACAGCCTTATCACCATCACTCTGCATTTGCTGTTCAATGCTGAACATTACTTGTTGAACCCATGTTTCCAATGCCAGGGTCAGTGACCTGAACCACACTGACCTCTGGTGGAGGTTTCTTCACAAGCTCAACCTGGACTGAGCATCCACTCACTGATCCAGCTGCAGGAACATCTGCCCCAGGACAGAATCAGGTGGGTTAGCTCAGGAGCAAGCAACAGCCAACCCCAGGTTCATGTGGTTTGTTAGAAGGTAACTCAGCCCATTATATCTGTGACTTGTTCTGGATTTGAGGGAGTGGGGGAAGCAAGGATGGAGTCCAGAACAAAAGGCACAAACTTTAGAAGCAAGGGGGAATATCAGGAACTTGTTCCACATGGGGAACCTGGATATTTTACCCAAAAGCTGGCTGAGCTGGGATCAATAGGTATTCCAGGACCAAGCAGAGGTGATGGAGGAAAGGGTCAGAGACTGCAGCCAATCACATGGAGCAGTGAGATAGACAAGAGGCTGACAGCTGCTGCAACCTCAGTCTATCCCAGAGACAGCAGCAGGCAATGGCCAACCAGTCTCTGTTGGTTCCAGCTGAGCCACTCCTGACCCATTCCTCACCCAGCACAGCTGCAGTCAACTCAAAGCTACACCAGTGTTGGGGGCAAGGTCCTTCATGTTCTCCAGGATTTCAGTGGACATCACAGGGTTAACACCCACTTCAGGTCTCAGTCTAGTTGGAGCTCACTTCAGGTGTCACCTCGATCCCCAATCAGCAAGGCCCAGCAGGCCATTCAGCCCCAGCTCAAGGACCAGATCTCAAGATCTTTTGGCATCATTCACCTTCTGTAGCCAATTACTGCAAGCGTCACCATTTTAACAGATTAAGACAGAGCAAGATCCCAGTAAGAGCCCATGGCCAATTACACTAGAGTTGCAATGGCACAGCTAGTAGAGTAGCTGTCTCACAGCTCCAGAGACCCAGGTTCCATCCTGACCTCTGGTGCTGTGTGGAGTTTGCACATTCTCCCTGTGACCACATGGGTTTTCCCCAGGTGCTCCAGTTTCCTCACACATCCCAAAGACACAAGGTTGGTGGGTTAATTGGCCCCTGTAAATTGCCCTGTGTGTGGGCAAGTGGTAGAATCTGGGATAATTGATAGGATTGTGGGGGAAATAATAGGTTAGGGTGGGATTAGTGTGGTGAGCACAGACAATGGGCCAAAGGGCCTGTTTCCACACTGTACAACTATCTAGAGTCTGAAAGGCACCTCATTCAGTCACAGGACAAAGCCACTGCTGGGGCCAATATTGTCTCACTGGGTACTCTGGGGCCATCTAGACAACCACATCCATGGAGTCATGTACCAAGGACAGATGTTCTTCCTGACAGGAGTGACAGTGGTGGTTTATAGCTGGTCAGTTGTGGACCCCAACTTTAATCTCCAGACTGAACTAATGAGCAAACTCCCTGGTTTCCTGCACAGCCCTGATCCTCCCCCCAGCAACACTGCACTCGGGGACATGAAACTTTACTGCACTCCCTCAGCACTACCTGTACAAAGCCTCAGGGGAACTGATCAAAGGGATCAAGATGGTCAATGAACCCCAACCCACCAGGAGACTTGAGGTTTGGAGGTAGCCAATCAACACATCCCACCTCCACACAAAGCAGCCTATCCAGATGCATCACAGCTTGGTTTGGCAACTGCTCCTCCCAAGACCACAAGAAATTGCAGAGAGCTGTGAACACAGCCCAGTCCATCACGCAAATCAGCCTCCCCTCCACTGACCATCCAGACTTTCCTCTGCCTCAGGAAAGCAGCTAACAATCAAGGACACCTCTCACCCTGTTCATTCTCTTCCATTTGGCAGAAGCTTGAGAACATGCACCAGGCTCAAGGACAGCTTCTACCCTGCTGTTAACAGACTCTTGAACAGACCTCTTAAAGATGAGCTCTTGATCTCCCAATCTACCACCCCATGGCCCTTGAAGTTTGTCTGCCTGCACTGAAGTTTCTCCAAATGTAACACCATGTTCTGTTTTTCTTTTGTACCACCTCAATGGACTTACTATGGAAATGATCTGTCTGTCTGGCACACAAACAAAAGCCTTCACTGCACATGTGACAATAATATGCCAATTACACAGCATTCTGCAGCAGTGTCCAACTTTTATTGAGGTCCACAGCCCCTCTACTTGGCACTAGTGTATTTGGTGACTGCCTTTGTGCCCTCCGACACTGCGTGCTTCGCCAGTTCACCAGGGAGCAGGAGCCGGACAGCAGTCTGCACCTCCCGGCTGGTGATGGTGCTCCGCCGGTTGTACTGAGTCAGCCGCGAAGCTTCTGTGGCAATCCGTTCAAACACGTCATTCACAAAGGAGTTCATGATGCTCATGGCCTTGCTGGAGATCCCAGTGTCAGGATGGACCTGCAGGTGGGGGGCACAGAATCAGCCCAGGGACACTTCCCTAGATAAACCCAGAACCCTCCATTAAACATTGTAGCCCAGGGTAACTCCCCCAGCTACCCACCATCCCAACCTCAGCCTCCCCATCTGCAGTTCATGGGGCAGGGTCTCCACTTGAACTCTAACTGTCACTCTGCCTCCACAGATGCTGCTCGGCCCACTGATCGCAGTTTATTGCTGGAGATTCCAGCATCTGCAGTCTCTGGTGTCCCCATGACCAATGCTTGACTGCTGCCTCCCCTCAGGCTCAGCTTCCCATCCATCATCCCTAAAGTACCTAGGGTGCTATACAAATGCAGGTTGAAGGATCACAAATATTCCAGCATCAACTCCACATCCCATCCCTCAGAAGTCCAATCACAAACAAAACTTATCCATTCTGGGAGGGTGGGGACACACCAGATGATTCTACACCAGCTGCTAGCCAGACACAGGTAGTAGATGGGGACCTGTCAACAATACCCACTTCTAATAACCTCAAGGTGCTGGTGAGCTGCTGTATGCCTCCTGGTGAAGGTACACACAAGATCTGACCCAACATCACTGTCCAAATCAGGATAGCAAGGGACTTGGAGGGGGACATCAAGGGGTGTTGGTCCCTTTTTCCTAGGTGGTAGAAGTGATGGGTTTAGGAGGTGTTGTCAGTAGCTCAGGCAAGTAACTACAGCACCTACTGTGGGAGTGGGGCAGAGAGCTGTAACTCACTGGAGAAACCCAGAGGGAAATCCAAACCCTCCCACTGTGCAGATCCTGTCACGCACACCCCACCACATTACAGAGTGCAGGGCTGGGCTACAGGGATACAAGGAGCAGCTCCCTGTGTCTATTCCACCAGTCAGTATCAGACTGATCTCTAAACCTCAGCAGCAACACCAAAAGCCTCTGAAATACACAGTGAAGGTCAAAGTGATGCCAGTCAAGGCTCCCAGCCCATAGTTGGGGGCAGAGGACCGACTCCACTCAGTTACCTGTTTGAGCACCTTGTAGATGTAGACAGAGTAACTTTCCTTCCTCCGGGGCTTGCGTTTTGACACCTTCTTGTCTCCATTGGGACCTGCTGCTTTCTTCTTCTTCACTGGCTCATTAACCATGGTAAGCAAACAAGGACCAATAACCCACCCAAAACCACAGGGCAAAGGACCTCTCTCTCCAACCTAAGTGAGAGGAGGTACTTCTGATTCAGACTATTAAATACAACTTCTCCCCTTCCTCCTCCCCCCGCATCTTGTTAAGCAATTGACCAACTCCCTCATTCCCCAAACAATCACACATCTCACAGGCTTCCACTGAAGGTTAATCCTCTGATTATAATTGACCAATCCCCAACGTGGCTCCATTGAGCTCGTCAGGAGAGGGTTGGTCAGGACTGGAGCCTAGTGGAAGGCTGCAGCACAGACAATCAAACTGGGGACAACTCAAGGGACAATTCTCCAATTAGCTCACCACAAATTAATTCTAATTAGCAGGTTACCCCAAAGTGCCTGCCTCACTGGGGCTTAACTTCTATCAACGGCAACATTGTTCCACCCATCTCCCCCCCACCTCCTCTGCCCTCTCACCCACTGCCCTCTCTGCCCCCTCACCCATCACCTCCCCACCTCTGCCCCCTCACCCACTGCCCTCCCCACCTCTGCCCCCCCACCCACTGCCCTCTCCCACCTCTGCCCCCTCACCCATCACCTCCCCACCTCTGCCCTCTCACCCATCACCTCCCCACCTCTGCCCCCTCACCCACTGCCCTCCCCACCTCTGCCCCCTCACCCACTGCCCTCTCCCACCTCTGCCCCCTCACCGATCACCTCCCCACCTCTGCCCTCTCACCCATCACCTCCCCACCTCTGCCCCCTCACCCATCACCTCCCCACCTCTGCCCCCCACCCACTGCCCTCCCCACCTCTGCCCCCTCACCCACTGCCCTCCCCACCTCTGCCCCCTCACCCATCACCTCCCCACCTCTGCCCCCTCACCCACTGCCCTCTCCCACCTCTGCCCCCTCACCCATCACCTCCCCACCTCTGCCCCCTCACCCACTGCCCTCCCCACCTCTGCCCCCTCACCCATCACCTCCCCACCTCTGCCCCCTCACCCACTGCCCTCCCCACCTCTGCCCCCTCACCCACTGCCCTCTCCCACCTCTGCCCCCTCACCCACTGCCCTCCCCACCTCTGCCCCCTCACCCACTGCCCTCTCCCACCTCCTCTGCCCCTCACCCACTGCCCTCCCCACCTCTGCCCCCCACCCACTGCCCTCCCCACCTCCTCTGCCCTCTCACCCATCACCTCCCCACCTCTGCCCCCTCACCCATCACCTCCCAACCTCTGCCCCCTCACCCACTGCCCTCTCCCACCTCTGCCCCCTCACCCACTGCCCTCTCCCACCTCTGCCCCCTCACCGATCACCTCCCCCCCCTCTGCCCCCTCACCCATCACCTCCCCACCTCTGCCCCCTCCCTCACCCACTGCCCTCCCCACCTCTGCCCCTCACCACTGCCCTCTCCCACCCTCTGCCCCCTCACCCACTGCCCTCTCCCACCTCTGCTCCCTCACCCACTGCCCTCTCCCACCTCTGCTCCCTCACCCACTGCCCTCTCCCACCTCTGCCCCCCACCCACTGCCCTCCCCACCTCCTCTGCCCCCTCACCCACTGCCCTCCCCACCTCTGCCCCTCACCCACTGCCCTCTCCCACCTCTGCCCCCCACCCACTGCCCTCCCCACCTCTTCTGCCCCCTCACCCACTGCCCTCTCCCACCTCCTCTGCCCCCTCACCCACTGCCCTCCCCCACCTCTGCCCCCTCACCCACTGCCCTCTCCCACCTCTGCCCCCTCACCCACTGCCCTCCCCACCTCCTCTGCCCCCTCACCCACTGCCCTCCCCACCTCTGCCCCCTCACCCACTGCCCTCCCCACATCCTCTGCCACCCAGACTCGTTTTCTCACTTCCTCAGTTCTGACTAAGGGCCTTCAACCCGAAACGTTAACATTTCTCTCTCCACAGACACTGCCTGACCTGCTGAGTGTTTCCAGTATTTTCTGTATTTACCGTGGTTTCGTAAATTCATTCACACCCCAGGCAACAACCATTGCCCATCCCTTGACCTGAGGAGACAGGTAGGAGTCAATGCAAGTCTGTGGGTCTGGAAAGGCAGCCAGATCCCCCCCAGGGCCCTGACACTGGGTCCTGACCTCTGCCACCACAGATGCTGCTCGACCCACTGAGTTCCTCCAGCAGTTTGTTTTCTCTCACCGCACCACCCCCCCCACCCCCCACACCCACCCTCCCCCCGTTCCCACTGTCTATCCTCAAGGAGGAGGTTACCGAATACCTAGAGGCGCAAGGCAAGATAGGACCTAGTCAACATGGTTTTGTGAAGGGGAGGTCCTGTCTGACCAACCTATTGGAGTTTTTTGAAGAAATCACAGGTAGGGTGGATAAGGGAGAGGCGGTAGATGTTGTGTATTTAGACTTTCAAAAGGCCTTCGATAAGGTGCCTCACAAGAGACTGATTAATAAGATGAGAGGTCATGGAATTATGGGCAGGGTAGCAAAATGGGTGGAGAATTGGCTGGTTGGCAGGAAGCAAAGGGTGGAAATAAAAGGATCTCGTTCTGGTTGGTTACCAGTTACTAGTGGTGTGCCGCAGGGGTCGGTGTTGGGGCCTCTCCTTTTTACCTTGTACATCAATGATTTGGATGATGGAATAAATGGTTGTGTGGCTAAGTTTGCGGATGACACCAAGATAAGTGGAGGAGTAGGGAGCATAGAGGAAATAGAAAGAATGCAGAGGGACCTAGACAGTTTAGGAGAATGGGCAAGGAAATGGCGGATGAGATTCAATGTTGAGAAATGTGCAGTTGTACACTTTGGAAGTAGAAATAAGCGGGTAGGTTATTATCTAGAAGGAGAGAAGATTGATAGTGCGGTAGTACAAAGGGACTTGGGGGTACTCATACAAGATACCTTAAAAGTTAACCACCAGGTTGGATCGGTGGTTAAGAAAGCGAATGCTATGTTGGCATTCATCTCGAGAGGTATAGTGTATAAAAGTAAGGAAGTGTTGATGAGGCTCTACGGGGCGCTAGTGAGGCCTCATTTGGAATACTGTGCGCAGTTTTGGGCCCCGCATCTTAGGAAGGATGTGCTGACGTTGGAGAGGGTTCAGAGGAGATTTACGAGAATGATTCCAGGAATGAAAGGGCTTAAGTATGATGAGCGTTTGTCGGCTCTTGGACTGTACTCGCTGGAGTACAGAAGGATGAGAGGGGACCTCGTAGCGACATTTAAAATGTTGACAGGTAAGGATAGAGTAGATGTGGCTAGGCTGTTTCCCTTGGTGGGCGTGTCCAGGACCAGAGGGCACAATCTTAGAATTAGAGGGTACAGTTTCAAGACAGAGATGAGGAGAAGTTTCTTTACCCAGAGGGTGGTGAAATTGTGGAACTCCTTGCCACGCGCAGCAGTGGAGGCCAGATCAGTGGGGGTATTCAAGGAGGAGATAGACAGATATCTAAATAGTCAGGGTATCAAGGGATATGGGGATAAGGCTGGCAAATGGGATTAGAATAGTTTTTTTTTCTCTCTCTTTTTTTCCCACCCCATTTCTTTTTCCCTTTCCTTGGAGCAGACTCGATGGCCGAATGGCCTGCTTCTGCTCCCTTATCTTGTGATCTTGTGATCTTGTGACTGGCCACACTATCCTGGCCCAGGAGCAGACACATGAGGAAGTTTGCAACCGACCTCTTCCCCCACCACCCCACTCCACACTGTGTGGCCAAAGATCAGGAGCATGGGGCTGAGGTGTAACCAGAACCAGAGGAGCAGCCTCTTCAAACACTCAGATGGGGGCTGCATCTTCAGGTGTTGGACATACACAGAACAACTGGACGTTGTGTCAGGAGAACATGGGGCAACACCACCGTTTTTATCCATTTAAGGATTCCTCGTTGACCTCACCTCCATAAGGAATTGTTGTCACCACTGCTCCTTTGTACAACACCTGCTGGTTCAGGGAAGATTCTGTTTACCAATTCAGGAGAATAAATGTGAAGTTTTCCCATGTGGTTAATGTTTTGCTCCTACCCTGTCAGCCGTTTTATGGATGGGACTGTTTTTCAGTTGGTCAGTTGGGCTGACTTGTATTCCTGTCAAATTAATTTGGACAATCAACTTTCAAGAGCTGCCAGTAGTTTCACTTTTGTTGATCAGTTTTGATCACAATTTCCATCCGGGGGTGAGAACGGAGGAATAGGAGGAGGTCACTTAATGCCTTCAGCATGTTACTTGTGTCAGTGAGATCAGGAGTCATCTGTGTCTGATTCCCATCCAGGGATATTGTGGTGTAGCGGTTAAGTTATTGGACTAGCAACCAGAGGTCATTGATCCAGGAACCTGGCTTCAAATCCCACCCAGGGCAGCTGAGAATTTAATCAAGGAATTAAGTCTGGAATGTTTTTAAAACTGGACTGATGCATGTCACAGAAAGGAGCAGTGGTCTGGGAGTCTGTGAACCTGCTTAATAACCTGTTGCACAAGACTGGTTATAGAGAGATACAGCACAGAAACAGGCCCTTCAGCCCACCAAGTCCATGCCAACCAACCACCCATTTACACTGATCCTACACTAGCCCCATTTTATTCTCCCCACATTCCCATCAACTCCCCCCAGATTCTACCCCTGACGTACACACTGGGGGCAACTTACAGCCTCCAATTAACCCACCAACCTGCATGTCTTTGGGATGTGGGAGGAAACCCACGCAGTCACAGGGAGAATGTGCAAACTCCACACAGACAGCACCCAAGATCAGGACAAAACCTGGGTAACTACAGCCTGCGCCACTGTGTGACACTGTGCCGCACTCTCCACCCCTGGACCCACGTAGAGCGACTGCGACTGGGGAGCCCCCTCCCTCGCTGCCAGGCAGCAGATGGAGCACCACAGCAGAGAATGGTGAGAGAGTGGAGAATGATGAAACAGCTCACACAGGGAGCATCTCTGTGAGTGTGGGACAATACAGAGAGCATTTATTTCTAAGAGACTGCTCAAGTTGTGCAGGACCAGCTCCTGAAGGAGGTTTTAGGACCTCCGTCTGATGAGCAACTGTGGCCGTGGGCGTTTGCCCACTCAGGATCGTTCCATCTCCATCAGTGCCCATGGCAATGGTGCTCCCGGAGACTTCCACCATGACTCTCGTGTTGTGTGGAGTCACAGAGTCGTTCTGCATGGAAGCAGGCCCTTCGTCCTGACTCGTCCATGCCGACCAAGGTGTCTACCTAAGCTAGTCCCATGTTCCTCCATTTGGCCTAAATCCCTCTAAACCTTTCGTGTCTGTGCACCTGTCCAAATGCCTTTTTAAACACTGTAATGTACCCGCCTCTACCACTTCCTCTGGCAGCTAGTTCCATACACCACCAAAGTTTTAATTTTAGATTCCCCTACTCTTAGAAAAAGATTGTGACTATCTATGCCCCTCATAATTTTGTAAACCTATAATAAAGTCACCCCTCAGCCTCCTGTGCTCCAGTGAGAACAATCCCAGCCTATCCAATCTCGCCTTGTAATACAGCCCTCCATTCGGGCAACATCCTGGTGAATCACTTCTGCACCTTCTCCAGCACTACCCTATTCTTCCTATAGTGTGGTGACCCAGAACTGAACACCATATTCCATGTGTGGCCTAACCAACGTCTTGTACAGCTGCAACATGATATCCCAACTCTTGTATTCAGTGCCCCAGCCAATGAGGCCAAAAATACTATATGGCCTCTTCACTATCCTACACACCTGTGTCACCACTTTTAAGAAGCTATGAACTAGCAGCCCAAGGTCACTCTGTACATCAGCACTTAAAAGGTTCCTGCCGTTTACTGTACATGTCTGACCAGTATTAGACAACCCGAAATGCATTACCTCACACTTGTCTGGGATTAAATTCCATCTGCCACTGCTTTGCACCAACTGTCCAACTGATCTATGCCCCGCTGTACCTTTAGACAACCTTCTTTGCTATCTACAACTGCACCAATTTTTGTGTCGTCAACAAACTTACTAATCAGTCCATCTACATTCTCATCCAAGTCATTAAATATATTACAACAACAAAGGTCCCAGTACCAATCCCTGTGGAACACCACTGTTACAGACTTCCAGTTAGAAAAGTGCCCCTTGACCAGTAGCCTCTGCCTCTTATCACCAAGCCAAATGTGGATTTAGTTGACTCCTCCTAATCCATCTCCATCTTTCTAAGTGAACATAAACCCTGTCCCTTGTAATTCTTTCCGCTGTTTTCCCTACTATTAATATCAAGCTCATCAAGCCTGTAGTTTCCTGGCTTATCCCTACCACCCTTTTTGAATAAGGGAACAACACTAGCCACCTCACAGTTTTCTGGTACCCCACCCGTAGCTGATGAAGGTGCAAAGATCTCTCTTGGAGCCCCAGAAATCTGTTCCCTTGCTTCCCTTAGTATCCTGGGATAGGTCCCACCAGACCCTGGTGATTTATGCACCTTAGTGTGTACCAATATCTCTGACACTTCCTCCTCCCTGACACAGATGTGTTCCAGAACATCAGCGTCCCCCCCTCCCGACCTCTCCATCCTCCACATCCTTCTCCCTGGAGACAATACTGATGAGGTATTCATTTAGGATCTCACTTATATCCCTGCTCCAAGCATAGATTATTCCTCTGGCACCTGAGGAGAGCTATTCCTTCTTTCCTTGACAAGGTCATGGACCCCTTTTTGCTCTCCTAATCTCTCTCTCATTCTCTCCTACAACCCCCTATAAACCTCAAAGGACTCAAGTCAAAACCGAAAGCTTATACCTGACATTTGTGTTTTCTTATTTCTGATCAAGCCTTCAATATCCTTCATTAACCAAGGTTTTCTAACCTTACCACCTTTTCTCCTCCTTACAGGGTGAGGTCCAGGTGGCTGTGGAAATAAACAGATTATTTTTGCATTGGAAGGCTGTGATAATTGGGTGCAGCAGGGTTGGGTGCTGGGGACCCAGCTGTTCACCGGTGACTGGACAAGGACACGGCCGATAGAATTTAATGTGAAGAGATGTGAGGTCAGTCACTCAGGTAGAGAAAAATAGAACATTTTTTAAGAGGTGAGAGGTTGAAAGGTCTTTGTGTTCAGAGGGACCTGGGTGTCCTTGGAAGTTAACAATTGGGAAGGCAAAAAACTATGTTGGTCTCTTTTGCAAGGGGATTTGACTGAAGATGTAAAGATTCTTACTCCACTTATATAGGGCCTTGGTGAGTCAGCATCTGGAACGTTACATATAGGTCTGGTCTCCCTACCCGTGGATGTAGAGTCATACAGCACGGAAACAGGCCCTTCAGCCCAACTAGTCCATGCTGACCAAGGTGCCCATCTAAGTGAGTCCCATTGTGTTTGGCCCATATGGCTAAACCTTTCCTACCCATATACTTAACTGAGTGTCTTTTAGGTGTTGTTATTGTACCTGCCTCAGCCACTTCCTCTGGCATTCCATATACCCACCACCCTCTGCATGAAGAAGTTGCCCATCAGGTCCCTTTGAAACCTCTCCTGTCTCACCTTAAACCTATGCCCTCTAGTTTTTAATTCCCTTGCCCTGCGCAAAAGGCTGTGACCATTCACCCTGTCTGTCATGATCAGAAGCAGGGTCATTATCACTGACGCATGTCGTGAAATGTGTTGTTGTGTGGCGTCAGTACAGTGCAAGACATAAAGACATCAAAATTACTGCAAGTTACAAAAATAAATAAATGATTTTATACACTTCTATGAGGTCCTACACTCCAAGGAATAAAGTCCTAGCCTGTCCAACCTCTCCCTATAACTCAGGCCCTCAAGTCCTGGCAACGTTCTCGTAAATCTTCTTTGCACTCTCTCCAGCTTAATGGTGTCTTTCAGGGGTTACGTACATGCAACAGAGGGGGTGCATCAATTGATTCCTGGGTTGATGGGTTTGTTGTATGAGGGGAAAATAAGCAAAAATCCCCTCCCCTCCATGGACTCTGTCTACACTTCTCACTGCCTTGGTAAAGCAGCCAAACCACAGAACAATACAGCACAATACAGGCCCTTCGGCCCACCATGATATGCCGCCCTTCAAACCACACCTAAGACTATCTAACCCCTTCCTCCCACATATCCCTCTATCTTAAATTCCTCCATATGCTTATCTAATAATCTCTTGAACTTGACCAATGTATCAGCCTCCACCACCACCCCAGGCAGCGCATTCCATGCACCAACCACTCTCTGGGTGAAAAAACCTCCCACTGACATCTCCCTTGAACTTCCCCACCCATTACCTTAAAGCCATGTCCTCTTGTTTTAAGCATTGGTTGCCCTGGGAAAGAGGCGCTGGCTGTCCACTCTATCTATTCCTCTTAATATCTCGTACACCTCTATCATGTCTCCCCTTCATCCTCCTTCTCTCCCATGAGTAAAGCCCTAGCTCCTTTAGTCTCTCCTCATAATCCATACTCTCTAATCCAGGCAGCATCCTGGTAAATCTCCTTCTGCACCCCTTTCAACACCTCCACATCCTTCCTATAATGAAGCAAACCAGAACTGGACACAGTACTCTAAGTGTGGTCTAAACAGAGTTTGTAAACCTGCATCATTACCTCGCGGCTGTTAAACTCGATCCCACGACTTATGAAAGCTAACATCCCATAAACTTTCACTACTACCCTATCTACCTGTGAGGCGACTTTCAGTGATCTGTGGATATGAATCCCCAGATCCCTCTGCTCCTCTACACTGCCCAGAATCGTGCCATTTACCTTGTACTCCGCCTTGGAGTTTGTCCTTCCAAAGTGTACCACTTCACACTTCTCTGGATTGAACTCCATCTGCCACTTGTCAGCCCAGCTCTGCATCCTATCAATATCCCTCTGTAAGCTTCGACAGCCCTCCACACTATGCACAACACCACCAATCTCTGTGTCATCTGCAAACTTGCTAACCCACCCTTCCATCCCTCATCCAAGTCATTAATAATATCACAAAAAGTAGAGGTCCCAGAACCGATCCCTGTGGGACACCACTAGTCACAGCCCTCCAATCCGAGTGCAGTCCCTCCACCACAGCCCTCTGCCTTTCTACAGGCAAGCCAATTCTGAATCCACCACTGCCAAGCCTCCCTGGATCCCTTGGCCTCTGACCTTCTGAAGAAGCCTACCATGCGGAACCTTATCAAACGCCCTACTAAAATCCATGTAGACAACATCCACTGCCACTACCCTCATCAATCTTCCTGGTCACTTCCTCAAAGAACCCTATCAGGCTTGTGAGGCAAGATATTCCCTTCACAAAGCCATGCTGGCTGTCCTTAATCAGTTCATGATTCTCTAAATGCTCAAGATCCTGTCTCTTAGAATCCTTTCTAACAGCTTACCCACCATAGGCATAAGGCTCACTGGTCTGTAATTCCCTGGACTATCCCTACTACCTTTTTTGAATAAGGGGTCAACATTCGCCACCCTCCGATCCTCCAGTTGGGATCTTTGAGTCCTCAAAGATCCCAACCAACGGTTCAGCAATCTCCTCCCTTGCCTCACAAAGCAGCCTGGGGAATATCCCGTCAGGCCCCGGGGACTTATCTGTCCTAATATTTTCTAACGATTCCAACACATCCTCTCTCTTGATATCTACATACTCTAGAACATTACCCTTACCAACCCTGTTCTCAGCATCATCAAGACCCCTCTCCTTGGTGAATACTGAAGAGAAGTATTCATTAAGAACCTCACCCACTTCCACAGCTTCCAGGCACATCCTCCCACCTTGTCTTTAATCAGACCTACCTTTACTCTAGCCATCCGTCCTGCTCTTCATGTACGAGAAAAAAAGCCTTGGGATTCTCCGTAACCCTACTCACCAAAGCCTTTTCATGTCCCCTCACGCTCTCCTCAGCCCTTTCTTAAGTTCCTTCCTTGCTACTATATTCCTCACGAGCCCTGTCTGATCCCTTGCTGTTTACACCTATGTATGCTGCCTTCTTCTTCCTAACTAGTTGTTCCACCTCTCTCATCACCCACGGTTCCTTCATCCTGCCATTCCTTCTCTGCCTCACCGGGACAAATTTATCCCTAACACCCTGCAAAAGATCCCTGAACATCGACACATCTCCATAGTACATTTCCCTTCAAAAATGTCATCCAATTTACACTCCCAAGTTCTCGCCTATAGCCTCATAATTCGCCTTTCCCCAATTAAATATCTTCCGTCCTCTTTGCTCCTATCCCTGTCCATAACAATTCTAAAGGTTATGGAGCAATGGTCACTGTCCCCCAAATGCTCACCCACGATAGATCTGTCACCTGTCCCGGATCATTACCTAAAACTAGATCTAATATGGCATTCCCTCTAGTCGGCCTGTCAACATACTGTATCAGGAACCCGTCCTGGACACACTTAACAAACTGTGCCCGTCTAAACCTTTGGCACTAAGTAGGTGCCAATCAATATTGGATAGTTGAAGTCTCCCCATTATAATAACCCTGTTATTTTCGCATCTCTCAAAAAACTGCCTCCCAATCTGCTCTACAGTATCCCTACTGCTACCGGGGGGCCTATAGAATACTCCCAGGAGGGTAACTGCTCCTTTCTTGTTCCTAACTTCCACCCATATTGACTCTAGAGAGGATCCTTCTACATTATCTACCCTTTCTGTAGCTGTAACAGTGTCCCTGAACAGTATCGCCACCCCTCCTCCTCTTCTCCCCCCCTCCCTATCCCTTTTAAAACACTGAAAACCAGGAATATTCAATATCCATTCCTGCCCCGATGTCAGCCATGTCTCTGTAATAGCCACCAATATCGTAGTCCCATGTACTTATCCAAGCTCTCAGTTCATCTCCCTTATTCCTGATGCTTCTCGCATTCAAGTAAATGCACTTTAGCCCATCCACCTCACTACTTTTGTAGCCTGTGCTCTGCTCCTCCTTCCTCAAAGCCTCTCTACCTGTCAGATCTGACTTTTCCCCATCCCCTTCTTCCTCTGACCTACTCCTCCGGTTCCCCTCCCCCTCGCAATCTAGTTTAAACCCTCCTGAACCGCCCTAGCAAATCTGGCCACAAGGATATTGGCCCCCCACCCCCCCCCAGGTTCGGGTGTAACCTGTTCTCTCTGTACAGGTCCCACCTTCCCCAGAAGAGATCCCAATGATCCAAAAATTTAAAACCTTCCCTCCTGCACCAACTTCTCAGCCACCACATTTATTGCCATCTCCTCCTATTCCTACCTTCACTATTGCATGGCACTGGCAGCAATCCCGAGATCGCTACCCTTGAGGTCTTGTCCTTCAGGCCTTCTGCCTAGCTTGCTAAACTCACTTTCAGGACCTCATCCTCTTCCTACCTATATCATTGGTACCAACATGAACCATGACAATCTCAAACTATATCATGTTAATACTTGGAAAAAATTAGGAGTTGCACTGTCGATCTTCGCTTTAAAATTGAAGATATTTGGAGTCCATTTATTCAATATTTTCACATGATGTAGATCCCCTTTCAATAACTTTCCAACTTGGAGGAACAGAGTTGACGACATAATATTGCTCTGTTTCTACTGAGAAATTTTAGCCCAGCTTTTTTTCTTTTTTTTGTTGTTTTTTTTTTGAAAATTTTTTTTCTGTTTAGTTTAGTTTATATTGTTTACAATTTTTCTTATTGATTTGGGTTTTTTTTTAATTTATATAATAATTTTTTTTCTTTCCTTTCTTTTATATTATATTCATTTACTAAGAGATTGTTGGATCTACAGATTTTTTTTATATTTTATTGTTCTTTATCATTATCTATGCCATGATTGTTCTCCTGATCTCTGGGTATTACATGTACAAACATTGATGCTATACATCAATCTGTATTAATTTGAAAACTAATAAAAAGATTGAAAAAGAAAGAAAGAAAGAACCACGGCGTAATCAAAGACCCCACCCACCCCGGACACTCTCCCTTCCCCCTGCTCCCATCGGGCAGAAGATACAAAAGCCTGAGGGCACGTACCACCAGGCTCAAGGACAGCTTCTATCCCACTGTCATCAGACTATTGAACGGTCCCCTAGGACTCTTACCCTCACAATCTACCTCATTATGACCTTGCACCTTATTGTCTGCCTGCACTGCACTTTCTCTGTAACTGTAACACTATATTCTGCATTCTGTTATTGTTTTCCCTTGTACTACCTCAATGCACTGATGTAATGAAATGATCTGTATGGATGGCATGCAAAACAAAGTTTTTCACTGTACCTTGGTACCTGTGACAATAATAAACCAATTCCAATTCCAAACTGGGTTGGTTCTCTCTAGAGTTTAAAAGAATACAGGTAATGTTTGTGAAATGTACAAAATCCATACGGATACATTTGGAGCTAATGTTCTCCTGGCTGGGGGTGTCTAGAACCAGGGGTCATGGTCTCAGAGTAAGTGGTCAGCTGTTCAGGACAGAGACGGGAGAAATGTCTTCACCCGAGGCTGGTGAATCTTTGGAATTCTCTCCCCAATGGGAAGCTCATTTGCTGAGGGATTTGGGGTTAGTGAAGGGAAGTGGTGCTAAGGCAGATCAGTTTTTGAAAAGCAGACCAAGCACAGTGGACCAAATGGCCTCCTCATGCTTCTAAAAATAATCATTTGGGTAAATCTTTCTGCTCCATCACCAAAACTTCCACGCCTTCCCTAACATGGGGCACCCAGAATATTCCATATGGCCAGACAAGAATTCGATAGAGTTCATCATGACTTTCTTGACTTTTTTCTCACCTACACTCCCACTTTAACCGAACGATGAACCTATAGTCCTACATCTCTGTTCTTCACTCCTTGTAGAATTGTGCCCTCTAGTTTATTTTGCTTCTTCCCAAATGTAACCCATTTTCAGCATTTAAACTTCATCCTGCCACTTTTGTTGTCCCATCCCAGCAGCCTGTTTCTGTGCCTTTGGTCTTTCCCCGTGCACCTCACACCTCACTGCACCTCCAAGTTTTGTATCATTTAAGGGATCCCAGATCTGAAATGTTGACTGTTTCTCTCTCCACAGATGCTGCCTGTCCTGCTGAGTGTTTCCAGTGTTTTCTGGTCTTATCTCAAATACATCCCGCCTTGGTGAAGACTGGTGCACAGAACTCATTGAACACCTCAGCAGTGCCCTGTACCTCCAGATCAGTTCTGGTCTCTGATCAGTTCTACCTCTCCTCTCACACATGCCTATGGAATATTTTTGGATTTCTTTTTATATTGTGGGCTATATCTCAAATAACGATGAGTCAGAGTACAGGAAGGAGATAGAGAGCTTAGTAACATGATATCATGACAACAACCTTTCCCTCAATGTCAGCAAAACAAAAGAGCTGGTCATTGACTTCGGGGGGAGGGGGGTGTGGTGGTGCACATCAACAGTGCTGAGGTCGAGAGGGTTGAGATCTTCAAGTTCCTGGGAGTGAACATCACCAATAGTCTATCCTGGTCCAACCACATAAGACACCGCAGTCAAGAAAGCTCAACAGTGCCTCTACTTCCTCAAGAGGCTAAAGAAATTTGGCATGTCCCCTTTGACACTCACCAATATTTATTGATGCACCATAGAAAGCATCCTATCTGGATGCATCATGGCTTTGTGTGGCAACTGCTCTGCCCAGGACCGCAAGAGACTGCAGAGAATTGTGGACACAGCTCAGCACATCATGGAAACCAGCCTCCCCTCCATGGACTCTGTCTACTCTTCTCACTGCCTCGGTAAACCAGCCAGCATAATCAAAGACCCCACCCACCCTGGATACTCTCTCTTCTCCTCCCCTCCCATTGGGCAAAAGATACAAGAGCCTGAAAGCACATACCACCAGGCTCAAGGACAGCTTCTATCCCACTGTTGTAAGACTATTGAACGGTCCCCTAGGACTCTTACCCTCACAATCTACCTCATTATGGCTTTGCACCTTACTGTCTGCCTGCACTGCACTTTCTCTGTAGCTGTGACACATTATTCTGCATTCTGTTATTGTTTTCCCTTGTACTACCTCAATGCACTGTGTAATGAATTGATCGGTACAATCGGTATGCAAGGCAAGTTTTTCACTGTACCTCGGTACACGTGACAATAATAAACCAATTCCAATATTTACTGTCAGTCTTTCCTCATGTTTTCTCTTTGCTTCTCTTTTTTCTCTTGGAAAGATGACAGCTCTTAGAGAGAATTCAGAAGAGATTTATTTGGGGAGTCAGTGGCACAGCGGGTAGAGCTGCTGCCTCACAGTGCCAGAGACCCGGGTTCGATCCTGACCTCCGGCGCTGTCTGTGTGGAGTTTACACGTTCTCCCTGTGACCGCGTGGGTTCCCCCCGCATGCTGCGGTTTCGTCCCACATCCCAAAGACGTGAGGGCTGATAGATTAACCGGCCACTGTAAATTGCCCCTAGTGCGTGAGTGGGTGGTAAAATTTGGGGGGCAGAGGATAAGTGACAGGGAAAAATTAGTGGGTGGTTGGGATTGATCTGAGAACCACCATAGGGTTGATGGGCCAAATGGCCTTCCACATCATATGGAAACCAGTTACGGTTACAGAGGAAGTTCCTATATGGAAATATAGGAACAAAGGAGGCCATTCAGCCCATCAGTTCTGTGGATAGGAACAGCAGAGGCCATTCAGCCCACTGGTTTTGTGGCTAGGAGCAGGGGAGGCCATTTAGCCCGCCTTGCCTATAGACAGCATGAGAACGAAGCTGTTTGGCTCCTTGGGTCCTGCAGATAGGAACAGGAAGCCATTCAGTCTCTCTGGCTTGATGTTGGGAACAGGAGGAGCCCAATAAGTCCCTCTGGCCTGTTTCACAGAACAGTAGGAGTCCACTCTGCCACTTGAGCCTGTTACTCAGGAACCAGAGGAGGCCATTCCTATCGGTTCTGGACTGTGGCCTGACTGTGATTGATCTGCTTGTTACATGGCAGCTGAAATATCTATTAACCTACCTATTAATTCCAGAGTTAAATCTTTATGCTGAAGGAACATTTTGTAAGATAGTCCCTAACAGGGAAACATACAGACTTTGCTTTTGAATGATGTGAGATTTTTAAACTGTCCCAACAACTCCCCTTCCCATTCCCACACGGATCTGTCCATCCTGGACCTTCTCCACTGTCAGGGGGAGGCCCAACACAGACTAGAGGAACAGCACCTCGTATTCCCCCGGGTAGGCTACACCCCGATGGTGTGAACGTTGAGTTTTCCAATTTCAGGTAACCCTCACCTCCAGCTCCCCCCTCCCCCACCTTCCGATCCTCCTCTGCTCGCCCCATTTTTGTCCCCTTTCTCACCCCCCTCCAGCCCCGTAACCCATTTTCACCCCCTCCCGTTCCATCCACCCACCGGATCTCCTCCCCCATCTGGTTCCACCCTGTCCTACACCTCTCCCTAATGGTTCCCATTCCCACCTTCCTCACTGATCGGAGACCTTTGTGTTCCTGCTCATCTCCCTCCAGCAGCCGTCTCCAACCTTCACCCTCTCCCCTCCTGGCTCCATCGTTTTGCCTGCCTCCTCCTCTCACCCACCTGCCCCCGTCTCCCAATTCCACCCCTAGACCACCCCTACCTGCCCAACATCCTTCACCCCTCGGTCCACCCATCACCCACTGCCCCAGCCTCGCCCCTCCCGCTCTCTACACTGCCTTTCTTTATTCTCCAACCCTTAGTCCTGATGCAGGGTTTGAACCCGAAACGTCGACAATTCCTTCCCACCCCCCAGATCCCCAGATGCTGCTCGACCTGCTGAGTTCCTCCAGCAGATTGTGTGTTGCAAAATGGAGACGAAAGAAACTGCAGATACTGCGATCTGGAGCAACACGCAAATACTCCTTAATATTGCGGAGCCTATTCTCCTTTTTTAATGCAGCTTGTGATTAGCAGACGGCCCCCTTTATGCAGCAGCTGTGTGTTCTTCGCTTGGTGCAGGACCTGATTTTGCAGACGCCCCCTTACGTTCCAGCGACCGACCGATGATTCACTGGACGGCCCGGGTGATTCTGCGCTTGGCGGGGAGGCTGTGATTTGAAGACGGACCCTTTGCCGCAATGCGCAAACGCCCTTCCCTGGAGCCCTGGGATTCTGCGTTTTCTGGCTTGAGCGACGGTTCCCTGGGCGATTGGACCATTCCCCCCCCCCCCCCCACCACCACACACCTCTCCCCCCGCTCCCTCCTGCACCTGCGCAGTGGGTTTAGGGGCTGCAGCCCCCTCTCCCTCACCGAGAGCCAACCCCCTCCCTTTAAACTGCCTGTCCACCCGCAGCAGCACAGACAGAGGCACAATGGAGAGGAAGGTAAGGCAGACCCCAGCTGCTACAGCCCCCCACCACAATCCCCCCTACACCCCCCCCCCCACCCCGCACACACACGGCAGGAGCGCATCTCCAGCTGGGCAGCAGGTCCAGTGCACTGGCTCCGTTTCTGCAGAGCCCCGTCCCCCCTCCCTCCCCCTCCCCCTCCATCCCCTCCCCCTCCCTCTCCATCCCCCTCCCCCTCCATCCCTCTCCCCCTCCCTCCATCCCCCTTCCCTCTCCTCTCCATCCCCTCCCTCTCCCCTCCATCCCCCTCCCTCTCTCCCCTCCATCCCTCTCCCCCTCCCTCTCTCCATCCCCCTCCCCCTCCATCTCTCTCCTATTCCTTCCCCCTCCCCCTCCATCCTCTCCCCCTCTATCCGTCCCTCTCTCTCCCTCCCTCCCTCTCCCCTTCTCCATCCTTCCCTTCCCCCTCCTCCTCCATCCCTCTGCCCCTCGGTATTACTGGAGAGGCCAGCGCAGGGGAGCTGCTCGTCGCTCTGACTGTGTGTGTGTGTGTGTGTGTGTGTGTGTGTGTGTGTGTGTGTGTGTGTGTCTGTGAGTGTGTCTGTGTGTGTGTGTGTGTCTGTGTGAGTGTGTCTGTGAGTGTGTCTGTGTGAGTGTCTGTGTGTGTCTGTGTGAGTGTGTGTGTGTGTGTGTCTGTGTGAGTGTGTCTGTGAGTGTGTGTGTGAGTGTGTCTGTGTGTGTCTATGTGTGTGTGTGTCTGTGTGAGTGTGTGTGTGTGTGAGTGTGTGTGTGTGTCTGTGTGAGTGTGTGTGTGTGTTTGTCTGTGTCTGTGTGAGTGTGTCTGTCTGTGTGAGTGTGTGTGTGTGTCTGTGTGTGAGTGTATGTGTGTGAGTGTGTGTGTGTATTTTGTTCTCAGGGTGAATTTTCTCTCCCATCCTCGGGGATCCGGGAGGCTGCTGGCGTGAACAGTCCTCTGCCTGCCGGGCTCCGGCTGCGAGGCGCAGGGCTGTGATGTGTCGGCAGTGTTGCCGCTGCTTTTGTTCAGGCTCCCAAGCTCTCGATGAGCGCAGGGAGGGAGCAGGAGGGTTCCATCTTTGTCAAGCTCAGCCCCGGCAACTGGAGCCCAGTCCCCGCCCCAGGGACCGGAGCAGAATCTCTCCGCAGGGCTCGGAGCTCTCCCCGCAGTCTGGGGGAAGGGGGTGAGGAGCGATCAGGGTCCTCCCCAGGTTCTGGTGGGTGGGGGTCATCCCCAGCGGGGGAGGGGCAGGGGTAAAGGTGGGCAACACTGTCGAGGGGCCAGGTAGTCGAGGGAAAGCCCAACCCTCTTGCCCCTGATGCGGTGCTCCTGCTGGAGTGACAAGAGGTGACCGATGATCCACAGCCCCTGGTCAGGTCTTCCAAGTGTGGCCGAATAACCTGTTAATGTTTCTGACCGAGTGCCGCTGCAGTCGAGCTGTGATTAACTCTGGCAGTGACAGCGGCAGTCAGACTCCCAGGCTGAAGTTCCTCAGGAACGAAAGTTGACATGTGGAATTTGGTAATGGTGAGTTCGGCGGTTCACACTGCCTGATGTGCTTTGAGCTGCAGGCATTGTTGTAGCAGAAGATGTCCATGGTGAAACAGCAAGATCCCACGTTCAGAAACGTGACGAGTGACCAGATAACCGGGAAGACCCCAGAGATACCTGAAAGAAAGGAGATGTAAATTGGTTTATTATTGTCACATGTACCGAGGTCCAGTGAAAAACTTGTCCTGCATATCGGTACAGTTCAATTCATTACACGGTGCATTGAGGTAGTACAAGGGAAAACAACACAGAATGTAGAATAAAGTGTTACAGTTACAGAGAAAGTGCAGTGCAGGCAGACAATAAGGTGCGAGGTCATAATGAGGTAGATTGTGAGGTCAAGAGTCCGTCTTATCGTACTAGGGGACTGTTCAGTATAACAGTGGGATAGAAGCTGTCCTTGAGCCTGGTGGTACATGCTTTCAGGCTTTTGTATCTTCCGCCTGACGGGAGGGAGAGAGAGTGAATGTGGGTGGGGTCTTTGATTATGTTGGCTGCTTTACCGAGGCAGTGAGAAGTGAAGACAGAGTCCACGCTGGTTTCTATGATGTGCTGAGCTGTGTCCACAACTTTCTGTGATGAACTCTGTGATAGATCCCTCCAGGTTGCTGCGCAGGTCGATAGGGTTGTTAAGAAGGCGTATGGTGTGTTGGCCTTCATTAGTCGGGGTATTGAGTTCAAGAGCCACAAAGTAATGTTGCAGCTGTATAGAAATCTGGTTAGACCACACTTCTGTTCAGTTCTGGTTGCCTCATTATAGGAAGGATGTGGAAGCTTTCGACAGGGTGCAGAGGAGATTTACCAGGATGTTGCCTGGATGGAGAGCATGTCTTATGAGGATAGGTTGAGCGAGCTAGGGCTCTTCTCTTTGGAGAGAAGAAGGGTGAGAGGTGACTTGATAAAGGTGTACAAGATGACAAGAGGCATAGATCGAGTGGACAGTCAGAGACTTTTTCCCAGGGTGAAAATGGCTAACATGAGGGGGCATAATTTTAAGGTGATTGGAGGAAGGTATAAGGGGGATGTCAGGGGTAAGTTTTTTACACAGAGAGTGGTGGGTGTGTGGAACACACTGCCGGCAGAGGTTGTGGGGGCAGATACATTAGGGACATTTAAGAGACTCTTCGGTAGGCACATGGAAGATAGAGAAATGGACGGCTATGTGGGAGGGAATGGTTAGATGGATTTTAGAGCAAGATAAAGTGTCGGCACAACGTCGTGGTCCAAAGGGCCTGTACTGTGCTGTAGTGTTCTATGTTGTATGAACTCAACTGTGGTAAAAAGTTGAGGGGTTACAGGAACAGGAGGCAGTATTAGTCAGAGAGAAAAATACTTTAACTTGCCTCTGTTTGCAATGGTCCACAATTAGTTTCCATTCTACCCAGAAGCCAGTGACCTGTGATTGTTCCTCAATGTTACTCAGTGACAGATGTGTTAAACAACATTTGATTAGGAAGGAAAAACCTGTCCCACTGCAATTGTGGTGGGACTGATCCTGGGGACTTGTGCATCGTTTGGTCTCCTGACCAAAGAAGGGGTGTAGTTACCCTTGAGGGGGTAGCCCAGGTTCACCCCAGGGTCCAGGGTCCGCAGTAAGTGGGGATGTTAAGTAGATGGCGCATCCATTCTCCAGCACAACCTCACTGAAACTTACAAAGTGCGTAAAGGGCTCGACAGGCTGGATGCAGAGAGGATGTTCGCCCGGACTGAGCAGTCTAGAACTAGCGTCACACTCAAAGTAAGGGGGAGGTCAACCAGGATGGGAATGAAGAGAGATTTCTTCACTCAGAGAAACAAAGGACTGCAGATGCTGGAATCTAGATGAAAAACACAATGATGCTGGAGGAACTCAGCAGGCCAGGCAGCATCCGTGGAGAAAAGCAGGCGGTCAACGTTTGGGGTCAGGACCCTTCTCAGGACTGAAGATAGGAAAAGGGGAAGCCCGATATATAGGAGGGAAAAGCAGAGCAGTGATAGGGGACAAAAGAGGGGAGGTGAGGCGGGCACAGGGTGGTGATAGGTAGATGCAGGTAAGAGATAGTGATGGGCAGGTGTGGGGGAGGAGGGGAGAGCAAATCCACCGGGGGACGGGTCACAGGTGGGGAGGAAAAAAGGGGGGTAGAAAAAAGAGGGAGGCTGGGAAAGGGAAGAAAAGAAGAGGCACGTTTGGGGGGGGGGGTGTGGGTGGGGGGGGGGATCGCTTAAAGTGGGAGAATTCAATGTTCATGCTGTTAGGCTGCAAGGTTCCAAGATGGAAAATGAGGTGCTGTTTGTGCTTGGAATTCTCCCGGCAGTGGAGGAGGCCGAGGACTGACGTATCAGTGACAGTGTGGGAGGGGGAGGTGAAGTGACCGGCGACGGGGAGATGCAGGTCGCGGTTACGGACGGAGTGCAGGGGTTCTGTGAAACGGTCGCCTAGTCTGCGTTTGGTCTCACCGATGTAGAGGAGGCCACACTCGGAGCATCGAATGCAGTGGATGATGTTAAGGGAGGTGCAGGTGACTCTCTGCCTCACCTGAAAGGACTGTCTGGGTCCCTGGATGGAGGTGATGGGGGTGGTGTAGGGGCAGGTGTTGCACCTGTCACTTGTTGCCGGTCACTTCATCTCCCCCTCCCACACTGTCACTGATACGTCAGTCCTTGGCCGCCTCCACTGCCGGGAGAATTCCAAGCGCAGACTGGAGGAACAGCAGCTCATTTTCCGTCTTGGAACCTTGCAGCCTGACGGCACGAACATTGAATCCCCCCACTGTAGGTATCCCCCCCTCCCCAGCTATGCCTCTTTCCCTTTCCCAGCCTCTCTCTTTTTTCTACCCCCTTTTTCCCTCCTGACCTTTAGAAAAACATAGAAAACCTACAGCACAATTCAGGACCTTCGGCCCACAAAGCTGTGCCAAACATGTCCCTACCTTAGAAATTACCCATAGCCCTCTATTTTACTCAGCTCCATGTACCTGTCCAACAGTCTCTTGAAAGACCCTATCATATCCGCCTCCACCACCGTTGCCGGCAGCCCATTCCACACACTCACCACTCCCTGAGTGAAAAACTTACCCCCGACATCTCCTCTGTACCTACTCCCCAGCACCTTAAACCTATGTCCTCTTGTGACCACCATTTCAGCCCTGGGGAAAAGCCTCTGACTACCCACACGATCAATGCCTCTCATCGTCTTATACACCTCTGTCAGGTCCCCCCTCATCCTCCGTCGCTCCAAGGAGAAAAGGCCGAGTTCCCTCAACCTGCTTTCATAAGGCATGCTCCGCATCCCAGGCAGCATCCTTGTAAATCTCCTCTGCACCCTCTCTATGGCTTCCACATCCTTCCTGTAGCGAGGTGACCAGAACTGAGCACACTACTCCAAGTGGGGTCTGACCAGGGACCTATATAGCTGCAACAATACCTCACGGCTCCCAAATTCAATTCCCTGATTGATGAAGGACAATACACCATATGCCTTCTCAACCACAGAGTCAACCTGCGCAGCCGCTTTGAGCGTCCTATGGACTCGGACCCCAAGATCCCTCTGATCCTCCACACTGCCAAGAGTCCTACCATTAATACTATATTCTGCCATCATATTTGACCTACCAAAAATGAATCACTTCACACTTATCTGGGTTGAACTGCATCTGCCACTTCTCAGCCCAACTTTGCATCCTTTTTTTTGTACAAAACGTTTATTTGTTAAAAACACTACAAAAAACGACCAACAGCAAACACGCTACACCTAGGACAGAAAGAAACAACCCGGCCAAAACCAATACCCACGCAACACTACGCCCGCAACCGCAACGCACAATACTTCATACCAAAATCACATCCGTCTCGTCCACGACACACGCGATCCCCTGAGGGGCCCACCGAGCGCAGAACTCGGCCAGGGCAACTTTGCATCCTATGTCCCTCTGTAACCTCTGACAGCCCTCCACACTATCCACAACACATCCAACATTTGTGTCATCCCCAAACTAACTAACCCACCCCTCCACTTCCTCATCCAGGTCATTTATAAAATCACAAAGAGTAAGGGTCCCAGAACAGATCCCTGAGGTACACCACTGGTCACCGACCTCCACTCAGAATACGACCCTTCAACAACCACCCTTCTGGAACCACACTGCAATGTCCCCTTGGATCCCATGCCTCCTTACTTTCTCAAATAAGCCTTGCATGGGGTACCTTATCAAAGGCTTTGCTGAAATCCATATACACTACATCCACCGCTCTCCCTTCATTGATGTGTTTAGTCACATCCTCAAAAAATTCAATCAGGCTCGTAAGGCAGGACCTGCCCTTGACAAAGCCATGCTGACTATTCCTAATCATATTATACCTCTCCAAATGTTCATAAATCCTGCTTCTCAGGATCTTCTCCATCAGCTTACCAACCACTGAGGTAAGACTCACCGGTCTATAATGACCTGGGCTATCCCTACTCCCCTTCTTGAATAAGGGAACAACATCCGCAACCCTCCAATCTTCCGGAACCTCTCCCGTCTCCATTGATGATGCAAAGATCATTGTCAGAGGCTCCGCAATCTCCTCCCTCACCTCCCACAGCAGCCTGGGGTACATCTCATCTGGTTCCGGCGACTTACCAACTTGATGCTTTCCAGAAGTTTCAGCACCACCTCTTTCCCAATATCTACATGCTCAAGCTTTTCAGCCTGCTGCAAGTCCCCACTACAATCCCCCAGATCTTTTTCCATAGTGAATACTGATGTAAAGTATTCATTAAGTACCTCTGCTATTTCTTCCGGATCCATACACACTTTCCCACTGCTGCACTTGATAGGCCCTATTCTTTCACATCTTATCCTCTTGCTCTTCACATACCTGTAGAATGCTTTGGGGTTTTCCTTAATCCTGCCCGCCTCATGTCCCCTTCTGGCTCTCCTAATTTCCTTCTTAAGCTCCTTCCTGTTAGCCTTATACTCTTCCAGATCTCTAACATTACCTAGCTCTCTGTACCTTTTGTAAGCTTTTCTTTTCCTTTTGACTAGATTTATTATAGCCTTTGTACACCACAGTTCCTGTATCCTCTCGTGACTCCCCTGTGTCATTGGAACATGCCTATGCAGAACTCCACACAAATATCCCCTGAATATTTGCCACATTTCTTCTGTACTTTTCCCTGAGAATATTTGCTCCCAATTTAAGCTTCCAATTTCCTGCCTGAGAGCCTCATAATTCCCTTTACTCCAAGTAAACGCCTTTTTAGTCTGTCTGTTCCTATCTCTCTCCAATGCTATTGTGAAGGAGATAGAATTATGATCACTATCTCCAAAATGTTCTCCTACTAAGAGATCTGACACCTGACAAGGTTCATTTCCCAATACCAAATCAAGCACAGCCTCTCCTCTTGTAGGCTTATCTACATATTGTGTCAAGAATCCTTCCTGAACACACTTAACAAACTCCACCCCATCTAAACCCCTCGCTGTATGGAGATGCCAATCGATGTTTGGGAAATTAAAATCCCCCATCACAACAACTCTGTTATTCTCACACCTTTCTAGGATCTGCTTCCCTATCTGCTCCTCAATATCCCTGTTACAATCGGGCGGCCTATAAAAAACACCCACTAAAGTTATTGACCCCTTCCTGTTCCTAACCTCCACCCACAGAGACTCCGTAGACAGTCCCTCCACGACGTCCACCTTTTCCGCAGCCGTGACACTATCTCTGATCAACAGTGCCACTCCCCCACCTCTTTTGCCTCCCTCCTTGTCCTTACCGAAACATCTAAAACCCAGCACTTGAACCAGTCCCTGAGCCATCCAAGTCTCTGTCATGGCCACCACATCATAGCTCCAAGTATTGATCCAAGCTCTAAGCTCATCCGCCTTGTTCACAATACTCCTTACGTCAAACACCTGTGACCCATCCCCCGGTGGATCTGCTCTCCCCTCCTCCCTCGCACCTGCCCATCACTGTCTCTTACCTGCATCTACCTATCACCACCCACCTCCCCTCTTTTGTCCACCTATCACTGCCCCGCTGTTCCTCCAGTTTGGGCTTCCCCTTTTCCTATCTTCAGTCCTGAAGAAGGGTCCTGACCCGAAACATTGACCACCTGCTTTTCTCCACGGATGCTGCCTGGCCTGCTGAGTTCCTCCAGCATCATTGTGTTTCTTCACTCAGAGGCTGGGGAATGTTTGGACATCCATACCCCAGAGGGGCTGTGGAGTCTCGGTCACTGAGCTCATTCCAAACAGAGATCCATAGACTTCTGGACATGAAGAAAATCAAGAGAGGTGCAGATCAGGGCAGGAAATTGGTTCTGAGTGAAGGGATCAGCCAAAGTCCCAAGGGATGGGAAAGCACACATCAACGGCTGAATGCCCAACTCCCAGTTCCAATTCTCCTCACGACCAGACCCCACCGGTACTGTACCCCAGTGTTATACAGTGACAGACCCATCCCCACCGGTACTGTACCCCGGTGTTATACAGTGACAGACCCATCCCCACCGGTACTGTACCCCGCTGTTATACAGTGACAGACCCGTCCCCACCGGTACCGTACCCCGGTGTTATACAGTGACAGACCCATCCCCACCGGTACTGTACCCCGGTGTTATACAGTGACAGACCCATCCCCACCGGTACTGTACCCCGCTGTTATACAGTGACAGACCCGTCCCCACCGGTACCGTACCCCGGTGTTATACAGTGACAGACCCGTCCCCACCGGTACTGTACCCCGGTGTTATACAGCGACAGACCCGTCCCCACCGGTACCGTACCCCGGTGTTATACAGTGACAGACCCGTCCCCACCGGTACTGTACCCCGCTGTTATACAGTGACAGACCCATCCCCACCGGTACTGTACCCCGGTGTTATACAGTGACAGACCCATCCCCATCGGTACCGTACCCCGCTGTTATACAGTGACAGACCCGTCCCCACCGGTACCGTACCCCGGTGTTATACAGAGACAGACCCGTCCCCACCGGTACCGTACCCCGGTGTTATACAGCGACAGACCCGTTCCAACCGGTACCGTACCCCGGTGTTATACAGTGACAGACCTGTCCCCACCGGTACTCTACCCTGGTGTTATACAGTGACAGACCCATCCCCATGGGTAGCGTAGCCCAGAGTTATACAGTGACAGACATATCCTCACTTGTACTGTCCCCTGGTGTTATACAGCAACAGACCTGCCGTCCAGACCACTGCTGTACCCCAGTGTTATACAGTGACAGGCCCATCCCCACTATTACCGTACCCCGGTGTTATACAGTGACAGACCCGTCCCCACCGGTACCGTACCCCGGTGTTATACAGTGACAGACCCATCCCCACCAGTACTTTACCCCATTGTTATACAGTGACAGACACGTCCCCACCGGTCCCGTACCCCGGTGTTATACAGCGACAGACCTGTCCCCACAGGTAGTACCCCAGTGTTATACAGCAACAGACCCAACCCCACTGGTCCCGTACCCCGGTGTTATGCAGTGACAGACCTGTCCCCATCGGTACTGTACCCCAATGTTGTACACCGACAGACCCGTCCCCATGGGTACCGTACCCCAGTGTTATGCAGTGACAGACCTGTCCCCACCGGTCCCGTACCCCAGTGTTATACAGTGACAGACCTGTCCCCACTGGTACTGTACCCCATTGTTAAACAGTGACAGACACGTCCCCACCGGTCCCGTACCCCAGTGTTATACAGCGACAGACCTGCCCCCACCAGTCCCGTACCCCAGTGTTATACAGCGACAGACCCATCCCCATGGGTACTGTACCCCGTTATACAGTGACAGATCTTTACCCATGGGTACCATAGCTCATTGTTATACAGTGACAGACCTGTCCCCACCGGTACCGTACCCCGGTGTTATACAGTGACAGACCTGTCCCCACTGGTACCGTACCCCGGTGTTATACAGCGACAGACCCGTCCCCACCGGTACCGTACCCCAGTGTTATACAGGGACAGACCCGTCCCCACCGGTACCATACCCCGGTGTTATACAGCGACCGACCTGTCCCCACCGGTACCGTACCCCGGTGTTATACAGCGACAGACCTGTCCCAACCGGTATTGTACCCCGGTGTTATACAGTGACAGACCCGTCCCCACCGGTACTGTACCCCAGCGTTATACAGTGACAGACCTGTCCCCACCGGTACTGTACCCTGGTGTTATACACCGACAGACCTGTCCCCACCGGTCCCGTACCCCGTTATACAGTGACAGACCTGTCCCCACCGGTCCCGTACCCCGGTGTTATGCAGTGACAGACCCGTCCCCACCGGTCCCGTACCCCGGTGTTATACAGCGACAGACCCGTCCCCACCGGTCCCGTACCCCGGTGTTATACAGCGACAGACCCGTCCCCACCGGTCCCGTACCCCGGTGTTATACAGCGACAGACCCGTCCCCACCGGTCCCGTACCCTGTTATGCAGCAATAGATCCGTCCCTAGTACTCATTCCTTTTACTCCGCAGTGTCTGCCACTCTGTCACCTTGCCTCCCACAACTCAGCAGCTCTGCCTCGATGTTGGATCTGACTCTCCTCTCCCTGTTTCTCCAACTTCTGCTCCTTTTCTGACCGGATATCCCAAACATCCTCTCCTGCCCACTGGCCCTGTCGCTGGGCAGATCCCCTGCCCTATCCCCTGCTGGGACAATACTTCCTGCTCTGAACCCCCCAACTGCCTCCTCACCCACTGCCCCTGTGTTCGGTGGTCTGCTGCCAGACATCACTCTTCTGCCCATTGTCCCATCACCTGTTCAGGTTCTACGTGGGGCAGCTCAAATCTGCTCCTTTTTCCACGTCCCTCTGTGGCCTTGTCCGTCCATATCTGGACCCCTTCCAGCTCCCTGAGCCTCCAGGGTTCCTCCTTGTCTTCCTGCCCTGGTCGCTCATTCATCCCCCCCTTCCAAGGCCCTTTCACTGTGTTGTCTGCACTGGGACCTGTGAATTTCCCTCCCCCAGTCCCTCTGCACCTCATTGAGGTGTACAGCACAGAAACAGGCCTTTCGGCCCAACTGGTCCATGCTGACCAATTGCTTACCTGAGCAAGTCCCATTTGACGATGTTTGGCCCATATCCTTCTAAACCTTTCCTATCCATGTACCTGTCCAAATGTCTTTTAAATGTTAACGTACCTGCCTCTACACTTCCTCTGGCGGCTTGTTCCACACACGGATCACCCTCTGAGTGAAAATCTTGCCCCTCAGGTCTTTCTTAAATATATCCCCTCTCACTTTAAATCTATGCCCTCTAGTTATAGACTCCCCTGCCCTGGAGACAATTCACCTTATCTATGCTCCTTGTGATTTTATGAACTGCTATCAGGTCACCCCTGAGACTCCAACGCTCCAGGCAAAACAGTCCCGGCCTATCCAGTCTCTCCTTATAACTCCAGCCCTCCACTTTTGTGACGTCCTTCCCATAGCTGGGCGACCACTGCTCCTGTAACATGGCTCCTTTACCCCCTCAGAGGCAGTGTATAGTCCACCTGCCGGAGTGTACCAGGCAGACCTCCTGCACCCGTCCGCCTGTTCACTGCTGTGTCGACAGCCTGCCTCTGTGTAGCCGGGGAGAGGACTCCTCCCCCTGCCCCTCCCACAGCTTGCCCGGTTATCAGTGCCAGTGCTGGTACAGTGCGTTCTCGGGCAGTGAAGGACACTTGCTGCTTCGTTGGCCTTCAGTGAGTTTGGAATGTGCAGAGGCCACGCCAGTTGGCAGAGTTGAGGAATACTTCAGCAGCTGTTCCACTGTGGCTGGGCTCAGGGAGCTGGGAGCCTGACTCCTTGCAAACAGGGGACCCTGAAGGGGCTGTTCGCTAACTTCCTGCACCATGGGGGACAAATTCCACCCACACTGCTCCCACAAATAGACATTTTGTACAGTAATGCACAGAACACTGGAGGATCTCAGTGAGTCAGGCAGCATCTGTATGGAACAGCTGCCAGAGAGAGCAGATGAGGCAGGTACAGTAACAACATTTAAAAGGTACTTGGACAGGTACATGGATAGGAAAGGTTTAGAGGGATATGCAGACAAGTGGAACTGGCTTAGATGGGAATCTAAGTTGGGCTGAAGGGCCTGTTTCCGTGCTCTGTGGAGGGGAACGGACGGTTGGCATTTTGGGTCAAGACCTTTCATCTGGACTGAAAGTTGAGTCCAGGTGAAGGGTCTCGACTCAAAACACCAACCGTCCGTTTCCTCCACAGATGCTGCCTGACGCGCTGAGTTCCTCCAGTGCCTTGTGTGTTGCTCCAGATTCCAGCAGCTGCCCTCTCCTGTGCATCAACAACTGGTCGCCGTGCTGTAGGCAGAAGGCACTAGTGAGGGTGGGGGGGAGATTCACTGGGGATGGAGTTATGAGGGGAGATGGGACAGGCTGGGTTTGTTTCCCTGGAGCAGAGGAGGCTGAGGGGGGAGCTGATGGAGGTGTCCAAAGTGATGAGGGACATCGATAGGATAGTTAGTGGTAAATGTTTACCCATGGCAGGAGTCTTTAACCAGAGGGTGTAGGTTCAGGGTGACAGGTTGAGAGGGGATCTGAGGAAGAACTTTGCCCCCAGGGAATCTGGAACGCCTTAGCTGAGGGGGTGCTGGAGGCAGAGACTCTCACAGTGAATCGCCAAGGTATCAAAGGCTGCAGACCAAGTGGGATTGGTGTAGGGCGGCAGGAGATGGTCGGCATGGACATGATGGGCTGAAGGGCCTGCTTCTCTGCTGTAAGATCAGAGCCTGTTCATTTCAGGGCATCTTGGGCAGCCTTCCGTACAGCCGGAATATGAAGCCTGATCTCCCAGAAAGCCACAGGGTCAGGGCAAAAATTCCAAACAATTTGGAAAATTCCATAGTGAGGTTGCAGGAGGTCAGGTGTGAGCAGAGTCAAACGGAGCAAAGATCGGATTGGATCAGGATTGGATCAGATCACGGAACAGCTTCAGGGGCCGAATTGTCTCCTTTTCCTATCGGAGACCGGAAGCAGGAACACAGGAACTTGGGAATCCCCATCCTCGGCCTCCCAATAAACAGACGGTTGATCAACCTGTGTAGTTAGATGTCTTGAGAGGGTTGGGGGGCACCCAGGGAGCCTGTGGCTCTCATCGAGCCCCCCCCCCCACCCATGGCTGTGTCCTGTGGCTATCAGCAACCCTCCCCACCCAAGACTGGCCTGGGCCCCTGCCCCAGAATTACAGATTAATTTCAAGGGCTGAAAGGTTTGGTGGGCAGGGGGAGGTGAGGGAGGAGTGCAGGGGAGTGGGGGGTTTCTCTGGAGGAGTGTATTTTGCCAAAAGTTGCCCCCAACTCAGTATGTTCCAGAGCTTTTCATGGACAATTAAATATTTCCTCAGGATAGTCACTGGAGTACTGTAGGAATTGCACAGCAAGATTCCACAAACAGCCTCATGTTAGTCCCTTTTCAGTGAAGTTGTGTGGGTTAACAACACAGGGGAGAGCTCCCTCCTCCTTGTCATAATGTGGGGTGTCTCGAGAGGAATCGAGAGACAGAGCAGGGAAATGGTGTTTGCGGTAGAGGATCGCAGTGAGGGAAATAGGGGCGGTGCCAGGCCATTCGTTCCTTCGAGTGCCTCCTCTGTTCCGTCTAGTCACAGCTGGTCCTCTATCTCAGTCACATATCACTGTCCTGTCCCGTACCCCGTGATGCCTACTGTGTCAGTAATCTATCTGCCTCCTATATATATTCAACTACTCTGCCTCCACAACCTCTGTGCTGGAAATTTCATAGGTTCATCACCCTCTGGGTGAATTGCAACTGTACAAGACGTTAGTGAGATCACACGGAGTATTGTGCGCAGTTCTGGTCGCCCAGCTACAGGAAGGACGTCATTAAGCTGGAAAGGGTGCAGGAAAGATTCACAAGGAAATCGACCGAGACTGGAGGGCTTGAGGTATAAGGAGAGGCTGGGTAGGTTGGGGCTGTTTTCCCTGGAGCGAAGGAGGCTGAGGGGTGAACTTACGGAGGTTTATAGAATCATGAAGGGTAGAGATGGTGTGGATGGTCAGTCCTTTGCCTAGGGTGGGGGAGTCTGAAACTAGAGGGCAGAAGTTTAAGGTGAAAAGGGAAGGATTTAAAGGGGATGTGAAGGGAAACTTTTTCACTCAGAAGGTGGCGGTTATGTGAAACAAGCTGCCAGAGGAAGTGGCAGAGGCGGGTACAATTACAACGTTTAAAAGACATCTGGACAGGTCCATGGATAGGAAGAGTTTAGAGGGATACGGGCCAAAAGCTGGCAAATGGGACTAGCGCAGATGCGCATCTTGGTCAGCGTGGATGACTTGGGCCAAAGGGCCTGGTTCCGTGCATTATAACTCTATGACTTCAAGACATCTCTCCTCAGCTCTGACCTAAATGCCTTACCCCACATACTGAGATGGGAACACCTGGTTCTGGATCCCACAGCCAGGAAAAACATCTTCCCCACATCCAGTCTATTTCAGCCTGTCAGGATGAGATCCCCTCTCATCAAAATTCAAGTGAATCGAAGTATTGCATTAGATTCTGGTTGCCCCGTTATAGCAAGGACGTGGAGGCTTTGGAGAGGGTGCAGAAGAGGTTCACCAGGATGTTGCCTGGATTAGAGGGCATGTTCTATAAGGAGAGGTTGGACCAATTTAGGTTGTTTTCTCTGGAGCAGTGGAGGCTGAGGGGAGATCTGATAGAAGTTTATAAAATTATGAGGGGCATAGACAGAGTAGACAGCTGGTATCTTTTTCCCAGGGTCAAAATGTCTAATACCAGAAGGCATGCATTTAAGGTGAGGGGGGGGGACGTTCAAAGGAGATGTGCGGGGCAAGTTTTTTTACACAGAGAGTGGTGGGTGCCTGGAATGTGCTGCCAGGGGCGGTGGTGGAGGCAGATACGATAGAGGCATTTAAGAGGCTCTTAGATAGGCACATGGATGTGCTGAGAATGGAGGGATGTGGACACTGTGTGGGCAGAAGGGATTAGTTTAGTTATTGGTATCGTCACTTGTACCGAGGTACAGTGGAAAATCTTGTCTTGTACACCGATCGTACAGGTCAATTCATTACACAGGAATGATCATAGTAAGGGTAATGAGTAGATCTGTTAGGTGTTTAATTAGTAGTTTAATTAGTTCTGCAGAATATTGTGGGCCGAAGGGCCTGTTCCTGTACTGTTCTGTGTTCTGTGTTCTACAAAGCTAGTTGACCCAATCTCACCTCGTACAATCCCAGGGAACTGCACACAATCCTCCCTGTGTGGCCTCACCAGGGCCCTGTACAATGGCAGCCTGACATCCTTGCTGCTGCATACAGATCCCTGTGTAATAACCAACATAACTCTTTCCTCGAAACCACCTGCTGCTTGCTTTCAGTGAGCGGTGTACAAGCACACCTTGGTCCCTTTGTACATCAACATTACCCAGAATGTCACCAATTAAATAGTACTCTGTCTTTCTATTTTCCCTACTGGTGAATAAGCTCACATTTATCTATGATACACTCTAGCTGCCATGTATTTTTACCACCCACTCAACTTGTCTAAATCTCCTTTTTGCATCCTCCTCACAATTCAATTTTTGTCACTGGCAAACTGATATTACATATGATTTTCTCATTGAACTATATTGTGACTAGCTGGGACCAAGTACTAATCCCTAAGGCACCTCACTAGTCAGTCCCCACCCTGAGAAAGTCCCAATCATTCCACTCTCTGTGTCCTGTGTGTGAACTGACCTTCAGCCAATGAATGGTGGAGAGGGCCGGAGGGGCAAGTGACCTCCTCCTGCCCCTATTTCTGATGTTCCCATTGCTCCCCGCTGGGCAGTGTAGGTTTACTCCAGTGGGAAGGAAAGGTCCTGTGAGATGATGCACCCTGTCATATCTAACCAAGGAACTTGTGAACTGAAAGGAAAGGCATCCAGTGTTGTGAAGATTAGTAGTGGGCAAGAACATCAAACAGTACAGCACAGGAACAGGCCCTTCGGCCCACAATGTCTGTGCCGACCATGATACCGAATGGAACTAATCCCACCTGTCTGCACCTGATCCACATCCCCCCACTCCCTGCATCCTCATGTGTCTGTCTAACAGCCTCTCAAACACCACTATCGTACCTGCCTCCACCCCCACCCCTGCAGCCCGTTCCAGGCACCCACCACCCTCTGTGCAATAAAAAAAAATTGCCCCACACATCTCCTTTAAACTTTCCCCCTCTCACCTTAAATACTTGCCTGACACAAAAGCCTGAAAGCACGTACCACCAGGCTCAAGGACAGCTTCTATCCCACTGTTATAAGACGAATGAACCTCTCATATGCTAAAAAATGAACTCTTGATCTCTCAATCTACCTCATCATACCTGCTATACTGAGGTGGTGGTTGGGGTCGTGGAGGTTGGTTCAAGACCCAAATGGTTGAAGGGAAGTAGCTGTTCCTGAACCTGGTGGTGTGGGGACTTCAGGCTTCTGTACCTCCTGCCCGATGGGAGCTGCGAGAAGATGGCACGGCCCGGATGGTGGGGATCTTTGATGATGGATGTTGCCTTCTTGAGGCAGCGCCTCCTGTAGATACTCCTGATGGTGGGGAGGGATGTGCCCGTTATGTATTGGGCAGAGTGCACTACTTTCTGTGGCTTCTTACGTTCCTGTGCATTCGAATTGCCGCACCAGACCATGATGCAAGCAGTCAGGATACTTTCAACAGCACATCTGTAGAAGTTTGTTAGAGTGTTCAGTGACATACTGAACCTCCTTAACCTCCTAAGAAAGCATCTCACTGTATTACCCCCCATCTCAGTGTGCTCGAACCTTGTTGGCCAACCTGTGTGGGACCTTGTGAACAGCCTTCAGGAAATCCAATCCACCAGATTCACTGATTCCCCTGACCTATTCTAGTCTCACCCCCACTGAACAGTGGTACCTAGCTTCAAAGTCAGGGTCACCTGTTTTAGACAGGGATGAGAAGGAAATTCTTCTTTCAAAGAGTCATGGATCTTTGGAATATTCTCCCCCAGAGAGCTGTGGAGGTGAGTCATTGAATAGATACAGGGAGTTGAGGGGTGTGAGGTGAGAGAGAGAGACAGAGACAGAGAGATACTAAAGCCAGGATTGGATCAACAATGATCTCACTGAATGGTGGGAACAGGGTTAAAGGGCCGAGTGGCCTACTCTTGCTTTTGTTTTCTGTATCATAGCAGATTTGCAGATATACTTTTGTAGTTTACAGGTGGTTCTACATGTCCTGTGCACAAAACTCATTCCTTGTTCTCGGTGCCCATGGATTGTAATGTCAGCTTCCCCTATAGGGTTTTACTATGTAATCAGTCATGTTGTAATTGGAAGCTCTGGTCAGTAGGTGGCACAATGAGGACAGTTTCTAATGTTGTCAGTGGGAACTGATCAACTTCACAGGGTATTAACAGTTTATGTAAAAAAAATAGATTAATTCTTTTTTCTTTAATTCCTGGCTTTAATTTATATCCTAACCAGCATTCACTCTCGTTTTCTCACCTGACGTTATCTTTAATTACTTGTTGGCCTTTCATGCTCATTAATTTAATTCTCAACAGCGTGGAGCAAATGCAGAGTAATCAGGATCAGGTTTATTATCACCGACTTATATGACGTGAAATGTGATGTTTTGCGGCAGCAGTACAGAGCAAAGACAGAAAATTACTATAGATTACAAAATTAAATAAATAGTGGAAAAAAAAGGTATAATGAGGCAGTGTTCATGGGTTCATGGACCGTTCAGAAATCTGATGGCGGAGCGGAAGAAGCTGTTCCTGAATCATTGAGTGTGGGTCTTCAGGCTCCTGTACCTCCTCCCAGATGGTAGTAATGAGAAGAGGGCATGTCCCGGGTGGTGAGGGTCCTCAGTGATGGATGCCGCCTTCTTGAGGCACCGCCTCTTGAAGATGTCCTCGATGGCGGGGAGGGTTGTGCCCGTGATGGAGCTGGCTGAGTCTACAACCCTCTGCAGCCTCTTGCGATCCTGTGCATTGGAGCCTCCATACCAGGCGGTGATGCAACCAGTCAGAATGCTCTCCACCGTACACCTGTAGAAATTTTCAAGAGTCTTTGGTGACATACCGAATCTCCTCAAACTCCTAACAAAGTAGAGCCGCTGGCAAGCCTTCTTCATGATTGCATCAATGTGTTGGGCCCAGGATAGATACATCTGCACTTTCTGTCTCGGCAGATTAATATAAATTGCTGCAGTGGTTTCCTGAGATGTAGGATACAGTCCCCTAGTGTCTCCTCACTCTGAGGTTTGCTTTCAGATGGAAAACATGTAAATGCCATCTTGATGCCAACCTGTCTCTTTGCCTCTTTCCACACTGGTATCCATCTGGTGTGACCTTTGTGATGATCTGCCTGACGGTGAGAACAGGGAACAGTTTTGTGCACAGGAATTGTCCCTTCACCTGTACAAGCAGCTGTCCAGCTCTGTCTGGGGGGGAACCTGTTGTGACGTTGGACACAGGGGGTTCAGGTCGGGTTCATCAGCTGAAGGAGGGTGGGGGAGGGGAGCCAGCAATTTCTCATGGGGAGGGGGCTGCTCACAACCAGGTGTGACCCGAACCCCCGGCCCCCCCCTCACCGTCCTTCCCACTCCCTCATTCTCCATCAATGTTCCTCCTTTCTGCTCTTCCCCCCCACCCCTCCCTCCCCACCCTCTCTCCCCCCCACCCCTCCCTCCCCACTCCCACCCTCTCTCCCTCCCCACCCCACCCCTCCCTCCCCACTCCCACCCTCTCTCCCTCCCCACCCCTCCCTCCCCACTCCCACCCTCTCTCCCTCCCCACCCAACCCCTCCCTCCCCACCCTCTCCCTCCGCACCCTCCCTCCCCACCCCACCCCTCTCTCCCTCCCCACCCCACCCCTCCCTCCCCACTCCCACCCTCTCTCCCTCCCCACCCAACCCCTCCCTCCCCACCCTCTCCCTCCGCACCCTCCCTCCCCACCCCACCCCTCTCTCCCTCCCCACCCCACCCCTCCCTCCCCACCCTCTCCCTCCCCACCCCACCCCTCTCTCCCTCCCCACCCCACCCCTCCCTCCCCACCCTCTCCCTCCCCACCCCACCCTCTCCCTCCCCACCCCTCCCCCTCCCTCTGACCTGTCCTCTTTTTTTCTCTCGCCTTCTCTCTCTTCCCCCTCTCTACATATTCCCCCCACAACCCCCTCTACATTCTCTCCTCCCCCCCCCTCTCCCCCGCTCTCCCCCCCCCCCTCCCTCCCTCTGTCCGTCCGTTCCGCCGTTGACCTTCACACCGAGCGGACACCACGCATGCTCCGGCCACTGGGACTCTCCGGACCCCGCGGTCTGGGCAGCGGGAGCGGCGCCCTGAGGGGGGAGCGAGGGCGCAGCGGCTCCGGGCACCTGCCCCGGGAGAGGGGAGGGGGGAGTGAGGCCCTGGAGGGGACACCGTTCACCGTCTGCCGGTGCGGGGGCTCGTTTTCCCACCAGAGGCGTTCACTTCGCCCTCCCCAATCCTCCCCTCACCCCTCGCCTCACCCACATCAACCCCTCCCTCCCTCCCCTCTCTCCCCCTCCCTCCCCCTCCCCTCTCCCCCTCCCTCCCCCTCCCCTCCCTCCCCCTCCCCTCTCCCCCCTCCCCCTCCCTCCCCCTCCCCTCCCCTCTCCCTCCCCTCTCCCTCTCCCCTCCCCCTCCCTCTCTCCCTCCCCTCTCCCTCCCCTCTCCCTCCCCTCTCCCTCCCCTCTCCCCCCATCTCCTTCCCCTCCCCTCTCCCCCTCCCCTCTCCTTCCCCTCCCCTCTCCCTCCCTCTCCCCCTCCCCTCTCCCTCCCTCTCCCCCTCCCCTCTCCTTCCCCTCCCCTCTCCTTCCCCTCCCCTCTCCCTCCCCTCCCCTCTCCCTCCCTCTCCCCCTCCCCTCTTCTTCCCCTCCCTCTCTGAGGGATGGATCACATTCCCCCCGGTCCCGGACGGTGCGCTCCGTCACTGCGCCGCTGACGGGATCTGACAGCTGCCTCATTGCCCGCGTTGGCCGTCAGGAACCCCCCTCGTCCCCCAGTCACCCCCCCCCACCCCCCGCCCCCCCCCCCCCCCCGCCCGCTCCGCATTGAAAGGGAGCACTATTAAAGTGTGAGTGGGGAGGAGGGAGCGCAGGAGTCGGCAGAGAGCGGAGGAAATGTCGGCGGACGAGCCGAGCGGCGGCGCTCGGAGAGCCACCAAGAGCAAACTATTTGAGTTCCTGGTCCACGGGGTGGTGAGTCGGGCGGTGAACCGTCCCGGGACCTCATCCCAGCGGGAACAACGGAGTCCCGGGCGGGAGTTCAACACACTGTGTGTGTGGGAGAGGAGGGGGATGTGGCGGGGAGAGAGAGAGAGAATGTGGCAGGGGAGAGGGAGAGAGAGAATGTGGCAGGGGAGAGGGAGAGAGAGAGAATGTGGCAGGGGAGAGAGAGAGAGAGAATGTGGCAGGGGAGAGGGAGAGAGAGAATGTGGCAGGGGAGAGGGAGAGAGAGAATGTGGCAGGGGAGAGAGAGAGAGAGAATGTGGCAGGGGAGAGAGAGAGAATGTGGCAGGGGAGAGAGAGAGAGAATGTGGCAGGGGAGAGAGAGAGAATGTGGCAGGGGAGAGGGAGAGAGAGAGAATGTGGCAGGGGAGAGGGAGAGAGAGAGAATGTGGCAGGGGAGAGAGAGAGAATGTGGCAGGGGAGAGAGAGAATGTGGCAGGGGAGAGGGAGAGAGAGAGAATGTGGCAGGGGAGAGAGAGAGAGAATGTGGCAGGGGAGAGAGAGAGAGAATGTGGCAGGGGAGAGAGAGAGAGAATGTGGCAGGGGAGAGAGAGAGAGAATGTGGCAGGGGAGAGAGAGAGAGAGAATGTGGCAGGGGAGAGAGAGAGAGAGAATGTGGCAGAGGAGAGAGAGAGAGAGAATGTGGCAGAGGAGAGAGAGAGAGAGAATGTGGCAGGGGAGAGAGAGAGAATGTGGCAGGGGAGGGAGAGAATAGAACTTAGAACAGCACGTAGAATGTTACAGCACAGTACAGGCCCTTCAGCCCACAATGCTGTGCTGACATTTTATCCTGCTCTGAGATCTATCTAACCCTTCCCTCCCACATAGCCCCCCATTTCTCTATCATTCATGTGTCTAAGAGTCTCTTAAATGTCCCTAATGTATCTGCCCCCACAACCTCTGCCGGCAGTACGTTCCACACACCCACCACTCTCTGTGTAAAAAAAAAACTTACCCCTGACATCCCCCTTATACCTTCCTCCAATCACCTTAAAATTATGTCCCCTTGTGTTAGCCATTGTCACCCTGGGAAAAAGTCTCTGACTGTCCACTCTATCTATGCCTCATCGTCTTGTACACCTCTATCAAGTCACCTCTCATCCTCCTCTCCGAAGAGAAAAGCCCTAGCTCGCTCAACCTATCCTCATAAGACATGCTCTCCAATCCAGGCAGCATCCTGGTAAATCTCCTCTGCACCCTCTCTAAAGTTTCCACATCCTTCCTGTAATGAGGCGACCAGAACTGAACACAATGCTCCAAGTGTGGTCTGACCAGAGTTTTACAGAGCTGCAACATCACCTCGCGGCTCTTGAACTCAATACCCTGACTAATGAAGGCCAACACACCATCCGCCTTCTTAACAACCCTATTGACCTGCGTGGTAACCTTGAGGGATCTATGGACGTGGACCTCAAGATCCCTCTGTTCCTCCACACTGCTAAGGGGAGAGAGAGAATGTGGAAGGGAAGAGAGAGAGTGTGTGGGCAGGGGAGGGAGAGAGAGAGTGTGGCAGAGGAGAGAGAGAGAGAGTGTGGCAGAGGAGAGGGAGAGAGAGAGAGTGTGGCAGAGGAGAGGGAGAGAGAGAGAGTGTGGCAGAGGAGAGGGAGAGAGAGAGAGTGTGGCAGAGGAGAGGGAGGGAGAGAGAGTGTGGCAGAGGAGAGGGAGGGAGAGAGAGAGTGTGGCAGAGGAGAGGGAGAGAGAGAGTGTGGCAGAGGAGAGGGAGAGAGAGTGTGGCAGAGGAGAGGGGGAGAGAGAGAGAGAGTGTGGCAGAGGAGAGGGAGAGAGAGAGAGAGTGGGTAGATGGAGTTTAATTGGGCAAGTGTTGTACTTTGGCAGGTCAAGTATGCAGTAAATGGCAGGACCCTTGGGAGCACTGATGTACAAAGGGATCTGTGGGTCCAAGTCCATAGCTCCCTGAAAGTGACAACACAAGTAGGTAGGGTGGTAAAGAAGGCGTATGGCACGCTGCCTTCATCAGTCAGGGCATTGAGTATAAGAGTCAGGAAATCACGTTGCAGCCATGTAAAACTTTGGTCAGGCTGCACTTGGAGCACTGTGTGTGGTTCTGGTCGCCCCATTACAGGAAGGATGTGGAGGTTTTGGAGAGGCTGCAGAAGAGGTTCTGGAACGTGCTGCCAGGGGTGGTGGTGGAAGCAGATATACGATAGCAATGTTTAAGAGGCATTTAGACAGACACCTGATTGTGCAGGGAGTGGAGGGATATGGACCACGTTCAGGCAGATGGAATTTAGGTTAAATTGGCATCATGGTCGGCACAGACATGGTGGGCCGAAGGGCCTGTTCCTGTGCTGCGCTGTGAATCTACAAACGTTTGGAAAGTTAGAATCGGAATCAGGTTTATTATCACTGATGAATGTCGTGAAATGTGTTGTTTTGCAGCAGCAGTACAGTGCAAGACATAAAATTACTACAAATTACAAAATAGATAAATAGTACAAAAAAAGGAATAACGAGGTGGTGTTCATGGGTTCATGGACCGTTCAGAAATCTGATGGCGGAGGGGAAGGAGCTGTTCCTGAATTGTTGAGTGTGGATCTTCAGGCTCCTGCACCTCCTCCCTGATGGTAGTAACAAGAAGAGGGCATGTCCCAGGTGGTGAGGGTCCTCAGTGATGGATGCCACCTTCTTGAGGCACTGCCTCGATGATGGAGAGGGTTGTGCCCGTGATGGAGCTGGCTAAGTCTACAACCCTCTGCAGCCTCTTGTGATCCTGTGCATTGGAGCCTCCATACCAGGAGGTGATGCAACCAGTCAGAATGCTCTCCACTGTACGTCTGTAGAAATTTGCAGGAGTCTTTGGTGACATACCAATCTCCTCAAACTCCTAACAAAATAGAGCTACTGGCGTGCCTCCTTTGCAATTGCATCAATGTGTTGGGCTCAGGGTAGATGCTCTGAGATGTTGACACCCAGGAACTTGAAGCTGCTCACCCTTTGCACCGCTGACCCCTCAATGAGGGCTGGCGTGTGTTCTCCTGACTTCCCCTTCCTGATATCCACAATCAATTCCTTGGTCTTGCTGACATTGTGAGGTTGTTGTTGCGACACCACTCAACCAGCTGATCTATCTCATTCCTGTACGTCTCCTTGTTGCCATCTGAGATTCTGCCAACAACAGTGGTGTCATCGGCGAATTTATAGATGGTGTTTGAGATGTGCTTGGCCACGCAATCATGAGAGTAGAGCAGTGGGCTAAGCACACATCCTTGCCTGTGTTGACTGTCAACGAGGAAGAGATGTTTCTACAATCCACGCTGACTGTGGTCTCCCGATAAGGAAGTCAAGGTTCCAGTTGCAGAGGGAGGTACAGAGGCCCAGGTTTTGAAGCTTGGTGATTAGTACTGAGGGGATGGTGGTGTTGAATGCCGAGTTGTAATCGATAAACAGCAGCCTGATGTACATTCTGCTGTTGCATAGGTGCTCCAAAGCTGAGTGGAGAGCCAGTGAGATTGCGTCCGCTGTAGACCTGTTGTGGTGGTGGGCAAATTGCAGCGGGTCCAGGTCCTTGCCCAGGCAGGAGTTAATTCTAGCTGTAACCATCCTCACAAAACACTTCATCACCATAGATGTGAGTGCTACCAGGTGATAGTCATTGAGGCAGCTCACCCTGCTCTACTTGGGCACCAATATGATTGCTGCCCTTTTGAAGCAGGTGGGAACCTCTGACCACAGCAGTGAGAGGTTGAAGATAGGGTGTGAAATGTGTTGTTTTGCGGCAGCAGTACAGTGCAAAGGTGTTAAAGTCAATAAATTACAAATATAAATAAATAGTGAAAAAAAAAGGAATAACGAGGTAGTGGGTTCATGGTCCATTCAGAAATCTGATGGCGGAGGGGCAGAAGCTGCTCCTGAATTGTTGAATTTGGGTCTTCAGGCTCCTGTACCTCCTCCCCCGTTGGTTGTAATGAGAAGAGGGCATGTCCCGGGTGGTGAGGGTCCTCAGTGATGGATGCCGCCTTCTTGAGGCACCGCCTCTTGAAGATGTCCTCAATGGTGGGGAGGGTTGTGCCTGTGATGGAGCTGGCTGAGTCTACAACCCTCTGCAGCCTCTTGCGATCCTGTGCATTGGAGCCTCCATACCAGGTGGTGATGCAACCAGTCAGAATGCTCTCCACCGTACACCTGTAGAAATTTGTAAAAGTCTTTGGTTGTAACCAGATTATAACAGACCCTCTGCAATTTCCTTCCTTAATTCCCTCAGCAACCGAGGATGTTTCCCATCCAGATCAGGAATTTCCACTTCATTACACCTTCCCTTTCTGAGCCTCCAGCAGCATCCTCCTGCAGGTGAAGACTGATGTAAAGAACACATTGAATTCCTCAGCCGTGCCCACTGTCTCCCTGAGCAGATTCCTGCCTGTGCTCTCCTCCTACAGTGTATTCCCTGGTCTCATTCCCGTATGATGTCTGTGAACAACCCTTCACGTCTCTACCAGTTTTCTTTACGATCTTTCTTTACCTCTCTTATTTTTTTCTTTAACTTCCTCTCTGAAATATCTTACACAGATAGAACAGTTCAGCCCAGGAACAGGCCCTTCAGCCCACCATATCTGTGCTGACCATGATGCCAATCCAAACTAATTCCTTCTGCCTGCACATGGTCCGTATCCCTCCATTCCCTGCCTGTTCATGTGTCTGTCTAAATGCCTCTTAACCATTGCTATTGTATCTGGTTCCACCATCTCCCCTGGCAGCATGTTCCAGGCACCCACCATTCTCTGTGTGTAAACAAAAACTTGCCTTGTACACCTCTAAACTTTCCCCTCTCACCTTAAAGCTATGCCTTTAATTTGACATTTCTACCCTGGGAAAAAGATGTTGACCATCTTCTCTATCGGTGCCCCTCATAATTTTATAAACTTCTGTCAGGTCTCCCCTCAGCCTCTGCCGCTCCAGAGAAAACAACCCAAGTTTGTCCAACCTCTCCTTGTGGCTAATACTCTCCAATCCAGGCAGCATCCTGGTGAACCTCTTCTGCACCCTCTCCAAAGCCTCCACATCCTTCCTATAGTGGGGTGACCAGAACTGCACACAGTACTCTTAATGTGGCCTAACCAAAGTTTTATACAGCTGCAACATGACTTCCTGACTTTCGTACTTGGTGCCCAACTGATGAAAGCAAGCACGCTGTACACCTTCTTCACCACCCTATCCACTTGTGCCTTCAGGGAGCAATGGACTTGGACCCAAAGATCCCTCAATGATCCCAAGGGTCCTAATATTTACTGCATACTTACCTCTTGCATTTGACCTCCCAATGTGCAATACCTCACACAGTCTCATAGAGTCATACGGCATGGAAACAGGCCCTTTGGCCAACTAGTCCATGCTGACCAAAATTTTCATCTAAGCTAGCCTGATTTGCCCACGTTTGGCCCATATCCCTCTAAACCTTTCCTATCCATGTACCTGTTCAAGTTCCTTTTAAAGGTTGTTAATGTACCTGCCTCAACTACTACCTCTGGCAGCTCATTCCATGTACTTACTAACCTCAGGGTGAAAAAATTGTCCCTCAGGTTTCCCTCTCTCCCTGAACCCATGTTCCCTTGTTCTTGATTCCCCAACCCTGGGAAAAACACTGTGCGCATTCACCCTATCTATGGCCCTCATGGTTTCATACACCTCTCATATATCACCCCTTAGTCTCCTATGCTCCATTGAATAAAGTCCCAGCCTGCTTAACCTCTCTCCATAACTCAGTCCCTTAAGTCCCAGCAACATCCTTGTAAATCTCCTCTGCACTCTTTCCAGCTTAATGGCATCTTTCCTATTGTAGGGCGACGAAAACCAAACACAGATTTCCAAATGTGACCTCACCAATGTCTTGTACGACACCTAAACTCCATCTGCCATTTCTCCGCTCAAATTTCCACCTGATCTATACCCTGCTGTATCCTTTGATCATCTTCCCATTATCCACAACTCCACCAAGTTTTGTGTTGTCTGCAAACATATTAATCAGACCACCTACATTTTCATCTCTACATATCTCAAACAATCCAGATCATTGATATACATCAGAAACAACAGAGGTCCCGGCACTGATCCCTGTGGAACACCACTGGTCACAAACCTCCAGTCAGAATAACATCCCTCTACCACTACCCTCTGCTTTCTATGACCAAGCCATATTTGTATCTAATCTACCAACTCAATGTGGATCCCAAGTAACTGCATCTTCTGGACGAGCCTACCATGAGGGACCTTGTCAAATGCCGTACATGTAGACAACATCACTGCCCTACCCTCATCAGGCATCTTTATCACTTCCTCAAAATCTCAGTCAAATTTGTGAGACGGGACCTGCCCTGCACAAAGCCATACTGACATTTCCTGATTAGTCCATGCTTTTCCAAGTGCCCTAGAATATTAACACAGTCCGCCCTGATCTCACCATCATCCATGTCCTCCTGCTTGGTGAATACCGACACAAAGTACTCATTTAGTACCTCACCCACTTCCTCTGGCTCCAGGTATAACTTCCCTCCATTGTCCTTGGCTGAACCTACCCTTTCCCTATCTATCCTCTTGCTCCTAACATACATATAAAATGCCTCGCAATCCTCCTTCATCCTTCTCGCCAAGAACACTTCATGGTCCCTTTATAGCTCTCCAGATTCCCTGTTCTTTCCTGCTTCCCTTACATTCCTCAAGGGCATTGCCTGATTTCAGCTTCCCAAACCTTACATATGTTTTCTTTCTCTTTTTGACTAAACTTACAATATCTCTTGTCATCCAAGGTTCCCAACCCTTATCTTTCATTCTCACAGAAACATGCTGGTCCTGATCTCTAATTAACTGGCCTTTAAAAGACTCCCACATATGCGACATGGATTTACTCTCAAACAGCTGCTCCCAGTCTATTCTCCCCAGTTCCCACCTAGTCTTGTTGTAATTAACCCTCCCCCAATTTAGCCCTTTCACCCAATGACCAGTCTTATCCATGACATGCGGAATTATGACCACTGTTCCCGAAATGTTCTCCCACTGAAACTTGGATCACCCGGTCAGGCTCATTCCCCAGTATAAAGTCTAGTATGGCCCCATCCCTAGTTGGACAATCTAAATTGGTTTATTATTGTCACATGTACCGAGGTACAGTGAAAAACTTTGTTTTGCATGCCATCCATACAAATCATTTCATTACACAGTGCATTGAGGTAGTACAAGGGAAGACAACACAGAATACAGAATAAAGTGTTACAGTTACAGAGAAAGTGCAGTGCAGGCAGACAATAAGGTGCAAGGCCATAACGAGGTAGGTTGTGAGGTTAAGAGTCCACCTTATCGTACCAGGGGACCGACCGTTCAAGAGTCTTGTAGCAGCGGGATAGAAGCTGTCCTTGAGCCTGGTGGTACGTGCTTTCAGGCTTTTGTATCTTCTACCCGATGGGAGGGGGGAGAAGAGAGAATGTCTGGGGTTGGAGGGATCCTTCCTGGATGCACCTAACAAATTCCACCCCATCTAAACCGTTCGCACTAAGGGAGTCCCAGTCAATATTGGGGAAGTTAAAATCTCCCACTACAACCCTCTTGTCCTTGCATCTTTCCATGATCTGCCTGCATATTTGTTCGCCTATCTCCTGCTGGCTGTTGGAAGGCTTATAGTATAACACATTATAATGATGGCACCTTTCTTATTCCTGAGTTCTACCCATATGACCTCGCAGGATGAGCCCTCCAGGATGTCCTCTCTAAGTGCCACTGTGACCTTCTCCCTGATCAGTAGTGCAACTCCCTCTCCTCTTTTACATCCCTCTCTATGACATCTGAAACATGTAAACCCTGGAACTTTGAGCAGCCAGTCTTGTCTCTCTCTCAATCAAGTTTCTGTAATGGCCACAACATCACGTTCCATGTATTAATCTAGGCTCTAAGTTCATCTGCCTTCCCATTCATCCCTTCAGGTCCCCCCAGGTCCCAGGGAACAATCCCACCCCCCTCCTTATTTCCCTGAACCCCAACAACTTATCCTCAATCACACATGCCCATAACTCCCCTTTTAAGTTTTCTGTCATTAACCTAACGAGGACCAATTTACAGCAGCCAATTGAGCAACCCAGGAGGAAACCGGAGCACCCGGGGAAAACCCATGGGGTCACAGGGAGAACATGCAAACTCCACACAAACCGTGCCCGAGGTCACAATCAAACCCTTGGAGCTGGTGTCGGCCATCTGCCAGATTCTCTTTCCTTCTGCTCTGTTCAACCGTCCATCTTTTGGTTGTCCAGCTTTATGTCCCTACCCTACTCCCTCACGTGGCTGTACAGGGACTGCAGCTGAAACATCTCCGCTTGAAAGGCCTTCCACTGTTCCATACAGTCCTGCCTGCCAAGCTTTGGTTCCCCTTAACCTCAGCCAGACCTCATGGGGTCATAGAGTCATGCAGCACAGAAACAGGCCATTAGGCCCATCCCGTCCATGCTGACCAGTGCGCACCCATCCACATTAATCCAGCAGTTGGATTGTAGGAACCTGTTCTCATTCCATTTAGATTGGCCTTTGCAATTGACTATCTTTGCCTTGGGTGATCTAGGCCCTTTTCCATGGTTATTCTAAACCTTATGATTTGATTGCTATTTCCTAAATGCTCCCCACCGATGCATGTTCCGCTGACCTGACTCATTTTCCAGGACCAAATCCATCAATGTCACCTTCCTTGTTAGGCCGGAAACACAGTTCGGAAATTCCTCTCCCTGTCACTATGCCATCCTGTATGTGGGTAGTTATCACTGCTGTGCCTCATCACTAATCCTACTTCAACAGCCCCACTTCTAACCATATGAAGGAAGGTCAGTGATGTCTTTATCAGTCACACGTACATCGAAACACACAGTGAAATGCATCTTTTGCGTAGGGTGTTCTGGGGGCAGCCCGCAAGTGTCGCCACGCTTCCGGCGCCAACATAGCATGCCCACAACTTCCTAACCCGTACGTCTTTGGAATGTGGGAGGAAACCCACGCAGACACGGGAGAATGTACAAACTCCTTACAGACAGTGGCGGGAATTGAACCCGGGTGCTGGCACTGTAACAGCGTTACACTAACCGCTACACTACCGTACCTGCCCATATTGAAGCAGCCCATTGATGAAGCAGCTGAAGGCAGTTGGGCCCAGGACACTCCCTGAGAAACTCCTGCACTGATGACCTGGGACTGGGTGATTGACCTCCAACACCCACCTGCATCTTCCTGTGTGTGAAGTCTGACTCTAACTCGGGGGTGTTTCCCCTCGGTGCCCATGGACTTCACTTTTACCAGGGCTCCTTGATGTCACCCTCGGTCAAACACTGCCCTGATGTCGAGGGCAGTCACTCTCACCTCACCTCTGGAGTTCAGCTCCCTGGTCCACATTGGACCCAGGCTGTGGTGGGGTCTGGAGCTCAGTGGTCCTGTTGAAACCCAAACTGGGCATTGGAGAGCAGGTTATTGGTCAGTCGGTGCCTCTTGAGTCAGAATCAGGTTTATTATCACTGTCTTACATCAGGTGAAATTTGCTGTTTTGCGGCAGCAGTACAGTGCAAGACATAAAATTACTAAAAATAAATAGTGCAAAAGAGGAATAATGAGGTAGTGTTCATGGTTTCAGGCTCCTGTACCTCCTCCCCGATGGTAGTAACGAGAAGAGGTGAGGGTCCTTAGTGATGGATGTCGCCTTCTTGAGCCACCACCTCTTGAAGATGTCCTTGATGGTGGGGAGGTTTATGCCCGTGATGGAGCTGGCTGAGTCTACAACCCTCTGCAGCCTCTTGTGATCCTGTGCATTGGAGCCTCCATACCAGGCGGTGATGCAACCAGTCAGAATGCTCTCCACCGTACATCTGTAGAAATTTGCAAGGGTCTTTGGTGACATACCGAATCTCCTCAAACTCCTAACGAAGTAGAGCCACTGGTGTGCCTTCTTCATGATTGCATCAGTGTGTTGGGCGCAGGATAGATCCGCTGAGATGTTGACGCCCAGGAACTTGAAGCTGCTCAACCCTTTCACCGCTGACCCCTCAATGAGGACTGGTGTGTGTTCCACCAACTTCCCCTTCCTGAAGTCCACAATCAATTCCTTGGTCTTGCTGACGTTGAGTGCGAGGTTGTTGTTGCGACACCACTCAACCAGCCGATCTATCTCACTCCTGTACACCTCCTCTGAGATTCTGCCGACAACAGTGGTGTCATCGGCTAATTTATAGATGGTGTTTGAGCTGTGCTTAGCCACACAGTCATGAGTGTAGAGAGAGTAGAGCAGTGGGCTAAGCACACATCCTTGAGGTGTGCCTGTGTTGATCCTCAGAGAGGAGGAGATGTTACTACTGATCCACACTGACTGGTCTCTCCATAAGGAAGTCGAGAATCCAGTTGCAGAGGGAGGTGCAGAGGCCCAGGTTTAGAAGTTTGGTGTTTAGTACTGAGGGGATGATGGTGTTGAACACCGAGCTGTAATCTTTATTATTCCAAAATAAACTTTATTCATAATAAAAGACAAACTATATGCAATTATAAAACACTGCAAGGCTTTACATTCTTGTACAGATCATTCATTAGTGTTACCTTTTTATATAAAAAACACAGCACCGATGCCACACGTGTGGCTCCCTGGGGGCTACCCAGTCCCATATTTACAATATTTAATGGGCTGTCTCACCTGACCCCGCCCCTCCCACTCCAGTGGCAGAAGAACCCTAAACTGTAGTCCTTCCCCACCGAGCCCTTCCGTTGGCTGCACCTAGCTTCAGTGCGTCCCTCAGCACGTACTCCTGCAGCCTGGAATGTGCCAGCCGGCAGCATTCCCCTACGGACATCTCACAGTGCTGGGAGACCAACAAGTTTCGGGCAGACCAAAGGGCGTCTTTCACCGAGTTGATGACCTTCCAGCAGCAGTTGATGTCTGTCTCTGTAGTGTCTCTGGGAACAGCCCATAGATCAGAGAATCCTCTGTTATGCCGCTGCTGGGGATGAACCGTGACAAGGATCCCTGCATCTTTTGCCACACCCTCCTCACAAACCCACAGCCCGCAAAGAGGTGGGTGACCGTCTTGGCCCCAGCGCAGTCCTTCCGGGTGCAGTGCGCGCTGGGAGTGAGGTTCCAAGATGTAGTCGATAAACAGCAGCCTGATGTATTCTTTGCTTTTGTCTAGGTGCTCCAAAGCCGAGTGGAGAGCCAGTGAGATTGCATCTGCTGTAGACCTGTTGTGGCAGTAGGCAAATTGTAGCAGGTCTAGGTCCTTGCTCAGGCAGGAGTTAATTTCCTCACAATGGACGTCATCACAGTAGATGTGAGTGCTATCGGGCGATAGTCATTGAGGCAGCTCACCCTGCTCTTCTTGGGCACCGGTATGATTGATGCCATTTTGAAGCAGGTGGGAACCTCCGACTGCAGCAGTGAGAGGTTGAAGATGTCCTTGAACACTCCAGCCAGTTGGTCAGCACATATTTTCAGTATCTGGCCAGGTACACCGTCGGGGCCTGATGCCTTGCGAGGGTTCACCCTCTTGAAGGATGTTCTGACGTCGGCCTCTGAGACAGAGATCACAGGGTCGCCAGATGCTGTGGGGATTCACACAGGTGTAGTGTTATTCTCCATCTCAAACTGTGCATAAAAGGCGTTGAGCTCATCGGAGAGTGAAGCATCACTACCATTTATGCTGTTAGGTTTTGCCTTGTAGGAAGTCATGGCATGCAGACCCTGCCACAACTGTCATGCATCCGATTGTGTCTCTAACTTCACACGGAATTGCCTTTTTGCTCTCACGATGGCCTTCCATAGGTCATATCTGAACTTCTTGTAGGGTTCTTGATATCACGATGTGCTAATGACTGAGAGTGGATTAATGGGGCAGTAATTCACCAGATTAGATTGGTCCTATGTTCTGGGAACCTATTGAGTCAAGTGAAGAATTAGCTGAAGTCTGACCCCGGGTGCTCTGGTTTCCTCCCACATTCCAAAGGCGTACGGGTTAGGAAGTTGTGGGCGTGCTATGTTGGCACCGGAAGCGTGGCAACACTTGCGGGCTGCCCCCAGAACACTCTACACAAAAAGATGCATTTCACTGTGTGTTTCGATGTACACGAAATAAATATTTTGTCTTTAGCATATGAGAGGTCCGTTCAAGAGTCTGATAACAGTGGGATAGAAGCTGTCCTTGAGCCTGGTGATATGTGTTCTCAGGCTTTTATATCTTCTGCCAAATAGAAGCAGGAGAAGAGAGAATGTCCAGGGTGGGTGGGGTCTTTGATTATGCTGGCTGCTTTACCAAGGCAGCGAGAAGTGTAGACAGAGTCCACGGAGGGGAGGCTGGTTTCTGTGATTTTCTGGGCTGTGTCCACAGCTCTCTGTAGTTTCTTGTAGTCTCGGGCAGAGCAGTTGCCATACCAAGCCGTGATGTATCCTTTCTATGGCGCATCGATAAAAATTGGTGAGGGTCGACGGGAACATGCTGAATTTCCTTAGCCTTCTGAGGAAGTAGAGGCACTGGTGAGCTTTCTTGTTCGTGGCATCTACGTGATTTGACCAGAACAGGCTGTTAGCGATATTTACATCTAGGAACTTGAAGCTCTCAACCCTCTCGACCTCAGCACTGTTGATACAGACGGGATGTGTGCTCCGCTCCGCTCCACTTCCTGAAGTCCACCACCACTCAGGAGTAGTTGGACCAGGACTGGGGAGCTTTGATCTGATTGGCTGGTTGTGGGATCTGTAGTGTGCTGCTGTTCGGAAAGTCCGGTGCTCTGGGAACGGTGGGGGATTCCCGGGAGCGGGGCTCCAGCTGTTGCCTGCTGAATGGTTCACTGACCAACCAATGTCCTCTCTTTCTCTCCCAGCGCCCTGGGATGCCCTCGGCTGCCCGGATGGCTCCCCAGGGGTCTGCGATGGGCCCCCCGGGAGCCCCATACGGGGCCAGTCCCACCGTCCGGCCCGGCATCCCGCAGCCTGTCCTGGAGCAGTCCCGCAAACGTGCAGCCCCGCAGCAGGTACAGCAGCAGCAGGCAGCTGTGCAGAGCCGTGCCCGCAGGTAGGAGGTGCTGTGGGGGGGGCCGGGGGAGGTGGTGGAGGGAGGGAGAGGGGAGAGGGATGAGGGAGGTTGGTGTTCCTGGTGGGGGGGGGCAGGAGTGGGGGGTCGGGAGGGCCATGGGGAGGGAGAGGGATGAGGGAGGTGTTCCTGGGGAGTGGGGGCAGTGGTGGGCCAGAGGAGGAACGTTAGGATCTAATCACACCCCCCCCCCCACAACACCAGCTGACCTACTGACACCCTCCCAACACAAGGAGGTGGCCACTCGGCCCCTCAAGCCTGCCACCCCCCCACCCTGTTCAGTCAGATCACATCTGACTCAGTCTTGGCCTCAGTACGGCCCCCCCTCTTGCCCCCCCCCCAACCCAGGAGTTGCTTCCAGTTCAGACATCTGTCCGTCACCAAGTGGACATCCTCAGTGAGCCCGGCTGCACCGCGCTCTGGGAGTGTCACCACCTCAGACAGAGGGAACTCCTCCTCGCCGCCTCCTGAACCTCCCCCCGCCCCCGCTCTAGATACCCCCAGTGGGGGGAGCACCCTCCCACCCTGTCAACCCCCCTCGTTCTTCCCAACTCCACTGAGTATTGGCCCAACCTCTCGTCATCCACCGACCCTTCACCCCATGGATGGACCCAGTGACCCTTCACCTCGGGGATGGACCCAGTGACCCTCCACCCCAGGGATGGACCCAGTGACCCTTCACCCTGGGGATGAACCGGGGCCCTTCCCTGCACGGCCTCCTGTACTACCCATAGACACGGAGAATATCACAGTCCACGGAACCCCAGGGGCCGTCTCACCAACGCCTGGTGAAGTCGTATCAAAACTTCCCTCCATTTGTTCTCCCTTCCAACGTTCCATTAACCTTCCCTATTTATTCACTCACGCCGTCCTCTTGTTCCATGCTCTGGAAGCCCCCGTTCCCTGTTACCGCAACACTTGGTAGCCTCACTCCACTTAAATAATTTGTCTTGTCACTTCCTTCCGGAGTGGATGACCTCACACTTCCCCGTGTTATACTCCACCTGCCACGTTCCTCTGCAGGGCTCCGTCCGCAGTTCCCTCTGTCCCATCACATGTCACCAGGGAACAGTTGTGGTCCCAGCACTGATCCCTGCGGTACCCACGGACTCCCATCACCAGTGTCTTCACAGCCCCCTCCCGCTCCCCTCTCTCCCTCTCCCCTCCCCTCTCCCCCCTCCCCCTCTTCCCCTTCCCGCTCTCCCTCCCCCCCCCTCCCCTCTCGTCCAGCAGCCTGACTTTGACCTGGGTTGGTTCTATGTCCAGGTGTGAGCGGGTGTGAGTGAGTGTGACAGTTTTACTGTTGCCACGGTGATACTTTTCTGTTAACTATCCACAGTACCAAGCGGCGGAGGATGGTGGACAAGATCCTGCCCCAGAGGGTGAGTGGGGGTGGGTGGGGTGGGGCTGTTTGGTGTAAGGGGTGGGATGGCCCCAGGGATCCAGCACAGGAACGGCACGTGATGATTGGTGGAAATCTGCGCCTGATGTTACTTTTTTACACATAAGGAATTTCTTAATCATCCAACAGCCAAAACTTCAGATTACAATATTCCCTTCCTGATCTTGGACGTATTCAATCCCCGGTGTCCCCAACAGTCCCAGGACACCTCCAAGGTGCCAGAGGACACTGTGGGTTCTTCTTCAAGGGACGCCTGATGTTAACTGGCGACCTTCTCGGGACAAGGATGAACACACCGAGCCTGCTCCGCACTCCCAGAGTGAACCTGTCCTGTGCTGGAGGTCACTCACAGCCCAGGCGTCAATGTTTACCAGCAATGGCTCAGGGTGTTTCCTCGTCCCTGTCCCTCCCACTGCAGCCTATCCCTTACCACCTGACACTCTCCTCACTCACTCTGGGGGCGGGTGTGGGAGAGGTGACCCAGCCCCTGGGTAAGAAGGGAGAGGGTGGGGGTGACCTGCCATCAGGTGACCTGACCTGAGTTGGGGTGATGTCCTTGGGGGGTGGTGAAGGGTGCAGGGTCCAAGGTGGGACAGGGGAGCAGGACCTGAGGCCTCTCGGCCAACATTTGGGTTTGCTCCAGGGGCGAGAAGCAGGAGGAGGACATTTGGCTCATTGAGCTTGTCCTATCTCCAGTGGGAACAGGGCTGGTGGGTCCCATCTGATCCCCACGCCACGTGCAAGCACCCGTCCACCGGAGAGGTGAGGGGCAGGCCGGCCCAGCATCACTGCCCGGGGAGGGAGGGGTGGGGGCAGCGAGTGTGTTCCGGAACATTCTCCTTGTTCATCAGATCCGGGAGCTGGTCCCTGAATCCCAGGCATACATGGACCTGCTGGCCTTCGAGAGGAAGTTGGACCAGACCATCATGAGGAAGAGAGTGGACATTCAGGAGGCTCTGAAGAGGCCGATGAAGGTAAGACATGGGGGAGGGGAGATGGGACGTCCAGGGGTAGGGAGGAGGTGGGTGGGTGGGATGTCCAGGGGTGGGGAAGAGATTGTGGCGTAGGTTGGCACCAATGGAAGTCAGGGTGGGGAGAGGGGTCTGTGGGGGATGGGTGCTCAGGGGGTCCCGGGGGAGGGGACTTGGGATGAGGGTGGGTTGGAGGGTGGGTGCTGGTGGGCGGCTCTGGGGGTCCAGGCATTGACCTCTGACCTGTGTTTGTGTTGACCTCTGACCTGTGACCTGCAGCAAAAGCGGAAGCTCCGGCTGTACATCTCGAACACCTTTAACCCCGCACGTTCCGATGCCGAGGATTCTGACGGCTGCATCGCCTCCTGGGAGCTCCGGGTGGAGGGGAAGCTGCTGGAGGATGTGAGTGTCGAAGGAGTGAGAGGAGGCCACTCTGCCCCTCCAGACTGTCCCACCATTCATCAAGCTCATGGCTGATCTTCTACCTCAGCCCCACCTTCCTGCAGTATTCCTATTAATGCCCAGAAATCTATTGTTGAATAATCGCAACGACAGAGCCCCCACTGCCCTCTGGGCAGAGAATTCCAAAGATCCACCACCCTCCGTGCAAAGGAATTTCTCCCCATCCCTGTCCTCGATGCCCTGCCCCTTACCCTGAGACGTGACCCTGGTCCGAGACCCCTCAGCCGGGGAATCCCCCTCCCTGTCGAGCCCTGCAAGGATTTTGTAAGTTTCAGTGAGATCTCCTCATGTTCTAAACTCTGTAGAGTACAGGTTCGATCACACCCCGTCCAGGAAACCAACCATCCCCGAAACCTGTCCCGCGAGTCTTCACTGCAGTCTCTCCACCCTAAGTGTTCCCTTCCTTGGATAAGAAAGACACAACTGCACACAAGGTGTGGTCTTACCAAGGCACTGCATAATCCCTGTGGGGCATTTTACTCCTGAGTTCAAACCTCTCGTAATAAGGGCCAACATACCATTCACCTTTCCGTTGCTTTCTGCACCTGCGTGTTGCCTTTCAGTGACCTGTGTACAAGGACACCAGTGGGAGAGTCCAGGATCCGAGGGCACAGCCTCAGAATAAAGGGACGTCCCTTCAGAACGGAGATGAGGAGGAATTTCTTCAGCCAGAGGGTGGTGAATCTGTGGAATTCGTTGCCACAGAGGGCTGTGGAGGCCAAGTCACTGGGTGTACTTTAGGGAAGATATTGATAGGTTCTTGATTGGTAAGGGGGTTAAGGGTTACGGGGAGAAGGCAGGAGAATGGGGTGGGGGAGAAGAAAATCAGCCATGATCGAATGGCGGAGCAGACTCGATGGGCCGAATGGCCTGATTATGCTCCTATGTCTTATGGTTTCTTTGAACATCAACGTTTCCCAATCTCAAAACTGTCCAGTTTCTCCCAGAAATTCTTCTCCAAGTCTCTATTTATAAAACCCAGAATTTACAAAGCTGCTTTTGAAATTCCCTCAACTTTATGGTTTTGTGGAGGAATTTTCCAGATTTATATTCAAAGAAATTTCCTCAGTACCGCCCCTCCCACAGTGTGACACTGAGATTCCTTCGCTCTTTGGAACATGTGTCTGACCCTCTGACTGAACGGCTGTGTCTGCTCACTGACAGACCCCCTTCCTGTGGGTAACGCTGGGTTTGTTCTGTGTTGCAGACTGGGAAGCAGAAGAGAAAATTCTCGTCGTTCTTTAAGAGCCTGGTGATCGAGCTGGACAAGGAGCTGTACGGGCCTGACAATCATCTGGTAGAGGTGACGATCGCTCCTTCCTCACCCCTTCCCGTCCTGTCTCCGTAACCCCCTCCGGCCCCCACATCCTCCCCGTCTCTGTAACCCCCTCCGGCCCCCACACCCTCCCCGTCTCCGTAACCCCCTCCCGCCCCCACACCCTCCCCGTCTCCGTAACCCCCTCCGGCCCCCACACCCTCCCCGTCTCCGTAACCCCTCCGGCCCCCACACCCTCCCCGTCTCCGTAACCCCCTCTGGCCCCCACACCCTCCCCGTCTCTGTAACCCCTCCGGCCCCCACACCCTCCCCGTCTCCGTGACCCCTCCCGCCCCCACACCCTCCCCGTCTCCGTGACCCCTCCCGCCCCCACACCCTCCCCGTCTCCGTGACCCCTCCCGCCCCCCACACCCTCCCCATCTCCGTGACCCCTCCCGCCCCTACACCCTCCCTGTCTCCGTAACCCCCTCTGGCCCCCACACCCTCCCCGTCTCCGTAACCCCTGCTGCCCCCACACCCCGTCTCTGTAACCCCCTCCCGCCCCCACACCCTCCCCGTCTCCGTAACCCATCCGGCCCCCACACCCTCCCCGTCTCTGTAACCCCTCCCGCCCCCACACCCTCCCCGTCTCCGTAACCCCCTCCCGCCCCCACACCCTCCCCCTCTCCGTAACCCCTGCTGCCCCCACACCCCGTCTCCGTAACCCCCTCCCGCCCCCACACCCTCCCCCTCTCCGTAACCCCTCCGGCCCCCACACCCTCCCCGTCTCCGTAACCCCTCTCGCCCCCACACCCCGTCTCTGTAACCCCCTCCCGCCCCCACACCCTCCCCGTCTCCGTAACCCCCTCCCGCCCCCACACCCTCCCCGTCTCCGTAACCCCCTCCCGCCCCCACACCCTCCCCGTCTCTGTAACCCCCTCCTGTTCCAATCCCTGACCTCCACCCTCAGCCTCGATTGCTGGCATCGTTCATCCAGAGCTCAGTAATCCCTCCCCACCTGCCTCTTCTCCACTCTGCTCTAGTGACCTCCCTCAGCGCCCAGGCTCACCGAGAGCTGCCCCCGCCGCCCCCTTTCTCCCCACTGCCTCAGGGTCAGCTCCTCTGGGAAGCTCCTAGAACGTCTGGCATTGTTCCTGGTGCAATACAAATATTGTGGTGTGTCTGATGTCTGAAGGTAGGTTCCCGGGGCAGGGAGTTGCTGGACGTTGGGGTGAGGTGGGGTGTCCAGAGCCTCCATCCCTGCCGGGTGTAACCCCAGTGCCGGCTCCCTCACTGGTCCCTGTCAGTTGTGACTGTCCCGGGATGGAGATGGAACATAGAACACAGAACATACAACATAGAACACAGAACAGTACAGCAGTACATGGTACAGTACATAGAACAACAGGACACAACAGTAGTACACAATACTACATATAGTACAGAACAGTACATGGAACATACAACATGGAACATACAACATAGACCAGTACAGCACAGGAACAGGCCCTTCGGCCCACAATGTCTGTGCTGAACACGATGCAAAATTAAACTAAATCCCTTCTGTCTGCACGTGATCCACATCCCTCCACTCCCTGCACATTCATGTGTCTGTCTAACAGCCTCTTAAACCCCACTGTTGTATCTGCCTCCACCACCACCCCTGGCAGCCTGTTCCAGGCACCCACCACTCTCTGTGTAAAAAAACTTGCCCCACACATCTCCTTTAAACTTTCCCCCTCTCACCTCAAACCTCTGCCCTCTGGTATTGGACATTTCCACCCTGGGAAAAAGATTCTATCTACCCTATCTCTGCTTCTTATAATTTTATAACCATCCCTCAGCCTCCACCGCTCCAGAGAAAACAACCCAAGTTTGTCCAACCTCCCCTTGTAGCTCACACCCTCTGATCCAGGCAGCATCCTGGTGAACCTCTCCTTCACCCTCTCCAGAGCCCCCACACCCTTCCTGCAACAGGGTGACCAGAACTGTGCACAATGGGGTCAACGGGACCAGTCAGCATCCGGTAGAAGCCACCCCCCCCCCCCCCCCGGCGGAGTAGGGGGTTCAGGGTGCGGTGTGAAGCCCCCTGTTGTTGAATGTCTCCTCCTCCTGACACTGGTGCCCTGCGGCCTGGACCCAAGCTGTCGGGTGTGGGTGGGGGTTTTTGGTGGGGGGGGGTGTTGGTTGATGGGGGGGTTGGCTCATTCTGTCGTCCTCTCTGTGAAGTGGCACCGGACGCCCAGCACCCAGGAGACGGACGGCTTCCAGGTGAAGAGGCCGGGGGACGTCAGTGTCCGCTGCACCCTGCTGCTCATGCTGGATTACCAGGTGGTGAAGGGGCGGGGCCTGTGGGGAGGGGTGGGGCCTGTGGGGAGGGGGTGGGGCCTGTGGGGAGGGGCCTGTGGGGAAGGGGTGGGGCCTGAGGGAAATGAGAGTGGGAGGGGCACCACAGTCCAATCAGGAAATACCAATGGAATGATGGTGACAGATTTGTGTGTGACGGGGGTGGGTGTTGGGTGATGGGTGACAGTGTTCATGGGTGCCAGGGTCGGGTGTCAGGTTTGGGTGATGGAGGGTGGGTGTGTGACGGGGGGGTGTGTGTGACGGGGGCTCTGGGGTGTGTGTGATGGGGGGGTGGGCTGACGGGGGGGGGTGTGCTGGGGTGGGCTGACACAGCTCACTAACACCTTGCTCTGTTGCAGCCCACCCAGTTTAAGTTGGACCCGCGCCTGGCCCGCCTCCTGGGGATTCACACCCAGACCCGATCGGCCATCGTACAGGCACTCTGGCAGTACATCAAAACCAACAAGCTGCAGGACTCCCACGACAAGGAGTACATCAGCTGCGACAAGTACTTCCAGCAGGTACCCCCAGCCCCGGGTCCGTGGGGGAGAGGGGGGCGGACAGGTAACCCCAGCCCCGGGTCCGTGGGGGAGAGGGGGGCGGTGACCCTGAGGCTCAGGGAAATGATTTGGGACAGGAAGCTCTGGACCAAGAGCTGGAAAATGAGATTAATATGGATAGGTGATGGCTGGCACAGACCTGGTGGGCCAAAGGGCCTGTTTCTGTTCTGTGTGACCCCCTGACTTTATCAGTCTCTGCTGCCCCTTCACATTCTCGCAGATCAGGGTTAAAAGCCTCTCCTACACCTTCCCATGAAGTTGTAGCCCAGTGTCAGGGGACTGAACTTCCTCTGACAGCTTGTTCCATATCCCCACCACCCTCTGGGGAAACGTTGCCCCTCAGGTCCCCAGTAAATCTTTCCCCTCTCACCTTAAACCTCTGCCCTCTGGTTTTTGACTCCCCAACCCTGGGGAAAAGACTGTGACCCTCCAACTTATCTGTGTCCCTCATGATTTTATAAACCTCTATCAGGTCACCCCTCAGCTTCCTTCGCTCAGGGGGAAACAGTCCCGGCCTGTCCAGTCTCTCCTGATAACTCAAGCCCTCCAATCCCAGCAACATCCTCTTCAATGCTCCTCCTTCTCGATGGTAACTTGTTCTGGAATTTCACTGCTCCCTCCCTGAATTCTCCACGTGAAAGTCCTCCTGAGGGAACAGAGATGAGAAGAATTCATTTAAGACCACACCCACGTTCTGTGGCTCCACACACACACACACACGCACGCACGCACACGCGCGCACGCATGCGCATTGCCCCTCTGGCTCCACACACACACATTGCCCCTGTGGTCCCTGATTGGCCCCACACTTCCCCTGGTTATCCTCTTGCCCTTAATATCATTGTAAAATGTTTTGGGGTTTCCATTAAACTTGTCTGCCAGTGATATTTTGTGCCGCTCTTTGCCTTCCTAATTTCTTTCTGAAGTATCCCTACGCTTTCTGTCCCGTTTCATTGCTTCCTTTCTTTTGTTTATCTTCCCTTGACGTCCAGGGTTCCTTGGACTTGCTGTCCATACCTTTCACCCTCACAAGAACATGTTGTCCCTGAACTCTCTCTATTTTGCTGTTAAATGACTCCCACTTGTTGGATGTAGAACTCTCTGAATTATCCTTTCTCACAGCTCCCTGCCTGTTACCAATCCACTCTTCATATTAATATCATCCAACACCATGAGCTCTTCACTTAGCCTTTTGTTGGACACTTTCTGGAAGTCCAAATACCAAACATCTGCTGGTTCCTTTCTCCAATCAGATGGAGACTTCTTCAAACAACTCTTGTAAATCTGTCGGATATGATTTCTCCTTCCTGAAGCCTGACTGACTGAAATTGGAATTGGTTTATTATTGTCACATGTACCGAGTACAGTGAAAAACTTTGTTTTGCATGCCATCCATACAGATCATTTCATCACATCAGTGCATTGAGATAGTACAAGGGAAAACAATAACAGAATGCAGAATAAAGTGTTACAGTTACAGAGAAAGTGCAGTGCAGGCAGACAATAAGGTGCAAGATCATAACGAGGTAGATTGTGAGGTCAAGAGTCCATCTTATCGTACCAGGGAACCGTTCAATAGTCTTATAACAGTGGGATAGAAGCTGACCTTGAGCCTGGTGGTACGTGCTTTCAGGCTTTTGTATCTTCTGCCCAATGGGAGGGAGAGAAGAGAGAATGTCCTGGGTGGGTGGGGTCTTTGATTATACTGAGGCAGCGAGAAGTGTAGACAGAGTCCGTGGAGGGGAGGCTGGTTTCCGTGATGCGCTGGGCTGTGTCCACAAATTTCTGCAGTTTCTTGCGGTCCTGGGCAGAGCAGTTGCTGTACCAAGCCGTGATGTATCTGGATAGGATGCTTTCTATGGTGCATCAATAAAAGTTGGTGATGGCATTTCAGGGGGCAGTTGGGTGTGAACTGGACCTTTGTGAATCTGGAGTCAGGCATAGTCCGTGCTGGGAGAGGGGCAGGGGCTTTCCTTCCTGAAGGACAGGCAGAGATTCTTGTAGAACCTACTGGGGTCCAAGCCACCATGAAGCTGCTTCCATTATCTCTGAAAAAAATTATTCTAATATCTACATTTGACTTCTCCATGTGGTGGGATTGGGACACATCTGTGGATTGGGCTTCTGGATCGCCAACCAGATGAAGTTAGAGAGGGTAAGAGAAGATTCACCAGGATGTTGCCAGGATCCAAAGCCTATATGCACTCTTTGAAAGGGAGAATAACACTACACCTGTGCAAATCCCCACAACGTCTGGCGACCCTGTGATCTCTGTCTCAGAGGCTGAAGTCAGAACATCCTTCAGGAGGGTGAACCCTCGCAAGGCATCAGGCCCCGACGGTGTACCTGGCAGGGTACTGAAAACCTGTGCCAACCAACTGGCTGGTGTTCAAGGATATCTTCAACCTCTCACTGCTACAGTCAGAGGTTCCCACCTGCTTCAAAAGGGCATCAATCATACCGGTGCCCAAGAAGAGCAGGGTGAGCTGCCTCAATGACTATCGCCCAGTAGCACTCACATCTACTGTGATGAAGTGCTTTGAGAGATTGGTCACTGCAATTTGCAAACAGCCACAACAGGTCTACAGCAGATGCAGTCTCACTGGCTCTGCACTTGGCTTTGGAGCACCTAGACAACAGCAAAACATACGTCAGGCTGCTGTTTGTCAATTACAGCTCAGTGTTCAACACCATCATCCCCTCAGTACTAATCACCAAACTTCTGAACCTGGGCCTCTGCACCTCCCTCTGCAACTGGATCCTCGACTTCCTTATCGAGAGACCAGTCAGTGTGGATCGGTAGTAACATCTCCTCCTCGCTGACAATCAACACAGGCGCACCTCAAGGATGTGTGCTTAACCCACTGCTCTACTCTCTCTACACTCATGACTGTGTGGCTAGGCACAGCTTAAACGCCATCTATGAATTCACTGATGACACCACTGTTGTTGGTAAAATCTCAGATGGCGACGAGGCGGCATACAGAAGTGAGATAGATCAGCTGGTTGAGTGGTGTCACAACACCAACCTCGCACCCAATGTCAGCAAGACCAAGGAATTGATTGTGGACTTCAGGAAGGGGAAGTCAGGAGAACACACACCAGTCCTCATTGAGGGGTCAGCGGTGGAAAGGGTTGAGCAGCTTCAAGTTTCTGGGCATCAACATCTCAGAGGATCTACCCTGGGCCCAACACATTGATGCAATCATGAAGAAGGCACGCCAGTGGCTCTACTTCATTGGGAGTTTGGTGTCACAGATGTACGGTGGAGAGCATTCTGACTGGTTGCATCACCGCCTGGTATGGAGGCTCCAATGCACAGGATCACAAGAGGCTGCAGAGGGTTGTAGACTCAGCCAGCTCCATCATGGGCACAACCCTCCCCACCACTGAGGACATCTTCAAGAGGTGGTGCCTCAAGAAGGTGGCATCCATCACTGAGGACCCTCACCACCCAGGACATGCCCTCTTCTCGTTACTACCATCAGGGAGGAGGTACAGGAGCCTGAAGACCCACACTCAACGATTCAGGAACAGCTTCTTCTCCTCCGCCATCAGATTTCTGAACGGTCCATGAACCCATGAACACTACCTCGTTATTCCTCTCTTGCACTATTTATTTATTTTTGTAACTTGTAGTAATTTTTATGTCTTGCACTGTACTGCTGCCGCAAAACAACACATTTCATGACGTGTCAGTGATAATAAACCTGATTCTGATTCTGAGTTATCAGGAGAGACTGGACGGGCCAGGACTGTTTTCCCTGGAGCGAAGGAGGCTGAGGGGTGACCCTATGGAGGTTTGTAAAAGTATGAGGGGCATTGATAAGGTGGATGGTCGGAGTCTGTTTCCCGTGGCTGAAGCAGGTACAACAACAACGTTCAAAATACATTTGGCTCAGAGGGGCTTTGAGGCCCAACACGGGAAAATGGAACTAGCTTGGCGTGCACCATGGTTGGCATGGATCAGTTGGGTCGAAGGGCCTCTTTCCATGCTGTACAGCTTTATGACTCTGGTAGGGGTGCCTAAAACAAGGGGTCAGAGGTTTAAGGTGAGAGGGAGGAGGTTTGAAGGGGATCTGAGGGGTAAATTTTTCACTGTGGTTGTTATCTGGAACGAGCTGCCAGAGGAGGAGGTGGAGGCAGGAACAGGAACAACGTTCTAGAGGCAGCTGGACGGGTACCTGAGGGATATGGAATTAATGCAGGAGAGTGGATAGGCATGATGGCGGGCAGAGACACAATGGGCCGAAGGGCCTGTCTCTGTGCCGTACAACTCGCTGACTCTCACCGCTCCCTCGCCGACCTCAGCACAAAGCCGACGGGTCATCCCTCAGCCTGCCTTTGGGAAAGAGCCCCAGCCTTTCTAGAATATTCTCTGGCGTGGATCCGTGCCATCCTGTAACCCGTCCTCTTTGTAGTTCCCTGCGCCGTCCCCTGGGCTGTGATTTGTTTCTCCATCCTTCCCGCAGATATTCGACTGCCCGAGGCTAAAGTTCTCCGAGATTCCCCAGCGACTGACCAACCTGCTGCTGCCGCCAGACCCCATCATCATCAACCACCTCATCAGGTAGGAGATCTCCGCCACTGGGGGTCACTTCCCTCCCCCGACCAACCCCCCTCATCCACAGAAACATCTCACCCCCTCTGTCCATGGATACATCTCCCCTCCCCCCCCCAAAAAACATACCCCCTCCCCTCACCCACGGAAATATCTCCCCTCCCCCACTGACCACCCCCACCTCTGTGCCCACGTGTGTGTGACCTCAGGCTCCTGGGGTCAGCAGCGTTACCCCGACCGGGTCACGGACTCCAGGGACTGGCCATCAGTTCCACCCCGAGACCCTGAACCGTCAGCACTTGTACCCCCTGCACACACACCCCCGTTCCCTGCTACCCCATACCCCCCCTGCACGCACCCCGTCCCCTGCTACCCTGTACCCCCCTGCACACACACCCCGTCCCCTGCTACCCCGTCCCCTGCACACACCCCGTCCCCTGCTACCCTGTACCCCCCTGCACACACACCCCGTCCCCTGCTACCCCGTCCCCCTGCACACACCCCGTCCCCTGCTACCCTGTACCCCCCTGCACACACACCCCGTCCCCTGCTACCCCGTCCCCTGCACACACCCCGTCCCCTGCTACCCTGTACCCCCCTGCACACACACCCCGTCCCCCTGCACACACCCCGTCCCCTGCTACCCTGTACCCCCCTGCACACACACCCCGTCCCCTGCTACCCCGTCCCCCTGCACACACCCCGTCCCCTGCTACCCCGTCCCCCTGCACACACCCCGTCCCCTGCTACCCTGTACCCCCCTGCACACACACCCATCCCCTGCTACCCCGTACCCCCCCTGCACACACCCCCATCCGCTGCTACCCTGTACCCCCCCTACCCCTGCACACACCCCCGTCCCCTGCTACACCATACCCCCCCTGCACGCACTTCCCCACCCGGGTACCCACCAACACATCACCACCCTGGGTACTGGTGAAACCTTCATGGGAGCAGGGGGGAGGGACTGAGGACTGGAGCCTGTTTCACATCCTCACAGCTTTTCACCAGGTTGAGTTTATTGCCGTACGGGGAGGGACAGGTGCAGTGGAAAACTTGCAGCAACATCACTGGCAATGGAGGTACAGACAACACTCAGAATGTAAATTATACCAGACAGTGAAGAAAAAAACTGTACAAAACAAGACCTTAGTGCAAAGTAAACACAATCGGAGACAAGTCCATGGTGGTGCAAGAGGTGGGCCATAGTGTTCCTTTGCTGAGGGAGGGTTAGGGTGTGCAGGTCGGTTCAAGAACCTGATGGTTGTAGGAAAGTAGCTGTTGCTGAACCCGGTGGTGTGGGACTTCAGGCTAACGGATGCCTGTCGAGGGTTGTCAGTGAAAGCTTGTGTAGACTGTTGGGACGGTTCACCCTGGGTCATGAACAAGTGGTCTGGTGGGACGTGGTTCTGACCCAGTCCAGAATCGGGTGGCTGGAGACACCGGAGACTGCAGACGCTGGAATCTGGAGCAACAAACAATCTGCTGGAGGGACTCAGCGGGTCGAGCAGCATCTGGTGGGGGGGGGGGGGGGGGGGAGTGTCGACAACTTCTCTCCCCTCACAGACACTGCCCGACCCGCTGAGTTCCTCCCGCAGGTTGTTGCTCTAGAAGCAGGTGGCTCCCTTGTGAAGGCAGAGAGATCTGGTCGTGTCCCCACTCAGTCCTGCAGACACACTGTCCTCACCTCCCTGCAGCTGACGGGACCCCAGCTCCTGAGATCCACCAGCAGGAACATCAGGCTCAATGTTAACATCCCATGATATTTAATTGACCTGTTGATGTTCCTGTGGGCGGATTGGCCGCCGTACTCAGCTGGCTTAAACCCAGATGTGGCCCTGTCTGAATCCAGATGTGCTCTGCCCAGGGTTGGGGGCAGTTTCAGCCAATCAGCAACTGCTGCAGCCCCAGAGCCCACCACCAGGGGCGCACCAGCATCCAGGGTCAGACAGCTCGCCAGCGCCACCACATGTTTCCCCAGGGGATGGCAGCGCAGTGTGTGTCAGTCGGTGGGGGGTGGAGAGATGGGGGGGGAGAGAGGGGAGGAGAGGGAGGTTATCACAGGGGAGAGAGAAGGTACACACAAAAAGAGAAAAGCATACACGGGTGAGGGAGACAGGGAAGTGCACAATGAAGTGCACACACGGGCACAGACACACACGGACACTGTCGCACATGGATACAGCCACACACGGATACTGTCGCACACAGACACAGATGCACACAGACACAGCCGCACACGGACACAGCCGCACACGGACACAGCCGCACACAGGCACTGTCGCACACAGACACTGTCGCACACAGGCACAGCCACACATGGCACTGTCACACACGGGCACTGTCGCGCACAGACACAGACGCGCACAGACACAGTCACACACAGACACAGCCGCACACAGGCACTGCCGCACACAGGCACTTTCGCACACGGACACAGCCGCACACAGGCACTGCCGCACACGGATACAGCCGCACACAGGCACAGCCGCACACAGACACAGCCGCACACAGACACAGCCGCACACAGACACTATGGCACACAGGCACAGTTGCACACACACAGGTGGAGGTGGTGTGAGAGCGGGTGAAATGGAGAGGAGCAGATAGAGTTGAGTGGCTCTCTCTGGTTGCACGTTGTGCCTCTCCCCCAGCGTGGACCTCAATGACCAGAAGAAGACGGCTTGTTATGATATTGACGTCGAGGTTGACGACCCCCTGAAGTGTCAGATGAGCAGCTTCCTGCTGTCGACAGCCAATCAGCAGGAGATCGCAGGGCTGGACAACAAGGTAATGGAGTTGGTGGCGGATGGGGTGGTGGACGGGGTGGTGGGGGTGTCTGTCACTCACTAGCTGAGGCCCTGACTCACTGCTCCCCACCCTGACCCGTTCAGTCGTTGCTCGAATGTCGACATTGGGTGGAGCGGAGCCACTGGTCACAGGTGTGTCCAGTCTTGTTCCTGGACACAGCCACACCTGTGTTGTCACACACACGGAACACGCGGTCTGACACACACCAGTTACACAGCCAGGCTCCTCCAACAACACCTCCCGATCTCCCACCACGGGCAGCAGGTGCAGGGCAACACCACCACCTGCAGGTTCCCCTCCACCAACCCGACTCCTTCACCGTCACTGGGTCTGGACCCTGGGACTCCCTCCCGCCAGCACCATGGGAGCACCTTCACCAGGAGGTCTGCAGCGGTTAATCGCCACCTTCTCAGGGGCAGTCAGGGACGTATAATGAACACTGCCTTGCCGGCGATGCACGGATCCGATCAACATCGTGCAGTCCTGGAGCTGTAGAACTCGGACAGGTTGACGACGGAACAGAGCGGGGATCTGCCCGCTCTGTGTAAACCCACCATCCTCTCCGTCCCACAGATTCATGAGACCATCGAATCCATCAACCAGCTGAAGATTCAGAGGGATTTCATGTTGAGCTTTTCCAAGGACCCAAAGGGCTACATCCAGGAATGGCTGCGGTCCCAGAGCCGGGATCTGAAGGTAGGAATCCCTTTACACATTTCCATCGGACCAGGATCCCAGGACAGAGACCGGGGGGAAGGACGAGTGCTTGGGGCATTCCTGAGGATGTGGACACTGATTGTGTGGGGTTTGCCCCACGCCAGTGGCCGGTGGAACCGCTGCCTCACAGCTCCAGAGACCCGGGTTCAATCCTGACCTCCAGCGCTGTCTGTGTGGAGTTTGCACATTCCCCCTGTGACCACGTGGGTTTCCCCCGGGTGCTCCAGTTCCCTCCCACATCCCAATGACATGCGGGGTCGGTGAGTTAATCAGACGCTGTAAATTGCCCCCCTGGTGTGTGGGTGAGGGGTAGGATCTGGGGGGAGTTAATGGGAATGTGGGGGGATCGGTGTAAGTGGGTGGTCGGTGGTCGGCACGGACTCGGTGGGCCGAAGGACCTTTGCTGATGGCTGGGTCCGTGGTTTCTGATCGATGCAGCTGCTGACAGTCGCATCAAACCATCCTGTCGGAACCCGTGCTCACTGGCGGCACAGGGCAGCATGGAGAGGCAGCAAATCCCACCGCTCTGGAATCCACAGCCCGCGGGGCTGGTCAAGGGGTGGAATCGAAGGAGCTGATGGTCTCTGTCGCTCCCCCCCCCCCCCCCCCGTTCCTCTGGGTGGGTGGGGGCTGTATTGGTAACTGGTTTATTATTGTCACATGTACTGAGATACAGTGAAAAGCCTTTGTCTGCGAGCCATCCATACCGATCTCTACATCAGCACGTCGAGGTGGTACAAGGGAAAAGCAGAGTGCAGAGTGTTACAGCTACAGAGAACGTACAGCGCAGGTGGACAATAAGGTGTTAAGGGCCACGACGAGGTGGACTGTGAGGTCAAGGGTCCACCTTTTATTGTACGAGGTGTCAGTTCAGGAGTCGGATAACAGCGGGGTCAAACCTGGTCCACAGTCTGTGTGAAACCTGGTGCCTCCTTTCTGCAGATAATGACGGATGTGGTGGGGAACCCAGAGGAGGAACGACGTGCTGATTTCTACCAGCAGCCCTGGTCGCAGGAGGCAGTCAGCCGCTACTTCTACTGCAAGGTGAGGACGGCGCTGGGTGCCAGATCCCCCCCCCCCACCCCACCGGACCCGGAGCCAGGCTGGTGTGTGTGACAGCTGCCTGTGTTCAATCCTCAGACTGGGCCTGTGGGACACACCAGCCCATTCACAAGGTGGTGAGCTGGCTGGTCGTCGAGAGTTCGAACCCCACCCCAGCGGGTTTGAACTTGGTCAGAAGAGAGTGAGAGTGGGGTCTCTGTGGGTCTGGTGGTAAAGGCACGACTGGTTCATCCCCACCCTCTCGTCCTCGGGGAGATCTAGCACAGCACGATCCCACAGACAGCGGCAGGGAGATGGTGGCCGAGGCAGTGTCCCGGTTAAATTCAGCTCTGGGAGACGGCACCTCAGACACGGCAGTGCTCCCTGACCTCAGTGCTACGCTGGGAGGTGGGCGAGGGGTGTGGTTTGTGACCCTAATGATGTGGGGGGGCAGAGGATCCCTCTCCCCCCATGATCCCCGTCCCTCCCCCCCCATGTCCCCTGTCCCTCCCCCCAACATCTCTATCCCCCCCCACAATCCCCGTCCCTCCGCCCCACATCCCCTACGCCCCACGATCCTCCCCACGTCCCCCTACCCCCCATGATCCTCTCCATCCCCCCCACATCCCCTGTCCCTCCCCCCCACGTCCCCTGTCCCTCCCCCCACGTCTCCATCCCCCCCCCCACATCCCCCGTTCCTCCCCCCCCCCAACGTCAAGGATCCAGTTACAGAGGGAGGTGTTGAGTCCTGGCAGCCTGTTCCAGGCACCCATCACTCTGTGTGTAAAAAAAACTTGCATCGCACATCTCCTTTAAACTTTCCCTTCCCACCCCAAACCTCTGCCCTCTCGTATTTTACATTTCCTGCTGGGAAGCTGACAGAGCAGATAGTTGGAGTCTATGCCTCTCATAATTTGGAATTAATTTACTATTGTCACGTACCGAGGTCCAGTGAAAAACTTGTCTCTCATACTGTTCATACGGATCAATTCATCACATCAATGCATCGAGGTAGTACAGGGGAAAACAATAACAGAATGCAGAATAAAGTGCTACAGTCACAGAGAAAGTGCAGTGCAGGCAGGCAATAAGGTGCAAGGTCATAACGAGGTAGATTATGAGGTCAAGAGTCCATTTTATCGTACTAGGGGACTGTTCAATAGTCTTATAGCAGCAGGATAGAAGCTGTCCTTGAGCCTGGTGGTACGTGCTTTCAGGCTTTTGTATCTTCTGCCCGATGGGAGGGGGAGAAGATTTTGCTGTGTACAATTTGGACATGAACCACCACAGCAGCTGTGTCGTACCGAGGGACCCTCCTCCTCCTCCTCAGCTACAAACCATCTGCTGAAGGAACTCAGTGGGCCGAGCAGCATCTGTGGGGAGAGAGGACTCGCCGAGACCCCGCATCATGACCGTTGGTTTACTTGCTGCAGCCCTGCGTGTCTCCGCCTCCTCGTCCTGACCAGCTTCTTGTTCCTGTTTCAGATACAACAACGAAGGCAGGAGCTGGAGCAGGCCATGGGTGTGCGCAACACCTAGATCCTTCCCTCGGACAACCACCACCACTGCAACACACACTACACTGCCATCCCTCTGACTGTCCCCAGCATCCAGCAGCCCCTGTTTCAGGGGGCCTGGAACCCGTCGTTGTTCCTTCTCCCATCGTCTACCTGCCTCTGTGGCACCAGCCCGCCCCCGCCCCCACCCAATGTCAGCCCAGGCTGAACCCCCCTCCCCCACTGCTGAATGTCCAGTTCTGCTGGGGCTTTCGTGCCCGGCTTGGCCTGGGATTGGCCGAGGGATTGTCGCTGTGTGGGCAGGCTGGGTCCATGGTGTCGCTCAGTGCCCACCAGGTAATCATGGGGCGTGGGGAGAGGGGGTGTTGTGATGGGTCGGGGGGGTGAGGGAAAGAACGCTGGACATTACCGCAGCGCTGGGATCCCTCTGCTGAGGAGCTGGACCTTCCTGGGGGGTTGTCCACTGCCTGGTGTGATCATTCCTCTGTCCTTTAGCTTATTGGCTGTCGCTGAGGAGATCAGTTTACTGTATCCTGTCAAACGAGCCAATTGCAGAGCACCACCAATGGACCCAACATCTCATCCAACTCACCGGGACTGTTGCTCCTTTTCCCTCTTTCCCAAACCTCACCAGGACCTCCCACCAACGGTCCCTGCGAGGCTGGGGATGCATGGGTGGGGGGGGGGGGGGTGGGGGAGGCGGTGTCCATGGTTGGGGAGGTCCATGGGTGGAGGTCCCCCTCCCGGAGCTGAGCCGGAGGTGGGGGTGTGAGTTGGGTTGAGTTTGTCTGGTTCACCCAGTGATGGTGGGATAATGCCTGCCTCTGGGGAGCTTGCAGGACATGGCGACTGAGGGAAGGGTCAGTGTGGTGCTGCTGTCCTGCACTGTCTGGTGACTGGGTCCCTTGTAGACAGGCTGGCGTTATCATGGTGATCAGACGCAGTCCCCCGTATCGAACCATCGATGACAGCTCATGGATTACTTGGTTGGTTTCTCATGCTGCAGAGTTGGGGGTTTGGGGGCCAGAGGGGGGGTAGGTGGAAGTTGGTGCTCAGAGCTAAATTATTCAAAACTGTGCTGTCTCTGCCCTGGGAGTGTGTGACGGGACGGTGTAGAGGGAGCTTCACTCTGTGTCTGCCCTGGGAGTGTGTGACGGGACGGTGTAGAGGGAGCTTCACTCTGTGTCTGACCCTGGGAGTGTGTGACGGGACGGTGCGGAGGGAGCTTCACTCTGTGTCTGACCCTGGGATTGTGTGATGGGACGGTGTAGAGGGAGCTTCACTCTGTGTCTGACCCTGGGAGTGTGTGACGGGACGGTGCGGAGGGAGCTTCACTCTGTATCTGACCTGTGACCTGGGAGTGTGTGATGGGACATCATAGTGTGTTTTACTCTGTACAGTAAAACTCTGATAATCCAGCACCCTCATGCCAGACCAGTATATTTTACGGACCGTTGGATGTTACTCCACTAAATACCCAAACTCACTCTAAGTTTCTCTTTTACATGTTACCCAGTGGAATAATACATTTCCCAGTGAACCTGGTGAGTTTAAATGATGTGGGAAATATACAGCACTCAGGACCCCAGATCCAACCACAAACCCACCCGGTTCCTGAGCCTGGTGTCCTGGACCCTGACTCCAGCCCCCACACACAGCCCATAGTCCGGAGCCCGTCCCCAGCCGTACTCTGGACACCGGCTCGCACTCCGGACCAATGAGTGAGCCAGGTGTCAGGAATTTCAAACAATCAGATGCCGGATTATCAGAGTTTTATTGTATTTCAAGCAACAAACGAGAAGCTGGGGGACCTCAGTCCAAATGAAGGGTCTCGACCCGAAACGTCGACTGTCCATCTCCCTCCACAGACGCTGCCCGACCCGCTGAGTTCCTCCAGATTCCAGCGTCTGCAGTCTCCTGTGTCTCCATTTTACTGTATTAAATGTGTTTTGGGAGCTTTATACTGAATCTAACTTTTTTATTATCTAAATAGCTTTTTCTAATTGACTATTATTGTGTGTGTGTGTGTGTGTGTTTGTTTGTTCTAAAATAGCTTTATTAAAAGTAACAACAAGAAATTAACTTAAAATGTGGGAGGAACTCAGCCAGTCCGTCAGGCAGCATCTGTGGACAGAGGAACCAGTCAATGTATAGAGGCAGCAGATCTCCCTGACCCGGAACATTGACCGGGTTCCCTTTCTACAGATGCTGCCTGACTGGCTGAGATCCTCCAGCATTTCGTTCAGATTCCAGCATCAGTGGTTTTGTTCGTTTTCAGTATTGAGGATGCACTGCAGCCCCTACATTCAGGAGTAAGGGGCTGGAGGGAAGCTAGAACCGGCAGGAATATCCCCTTTAAATGTTGAAACAACGTCCACGTCCCACTTATTTACCGGTTATGGAATGATACAGGCGGACTGGGAGCCCGTGGACCTTTTTAAAACTCTATTGGACAGACTTTTCTGTGCCACGTTCTGCATCCAATATAAGGAAGGAGGACTTCAACATCGACAGACCTTCACTCTGGACTCCCGTTGCCATCGGGTGCAGGAAGGAACACCAATGTGCACGGCCTGTAGTGGAAGTCCCTCTGTGCAGCGTGGAATCACATGGGGACCACCGCTGATCATTGGCTCGGGTTGTGTGGGACCGGCTCCTGAGAAGGGTTTGGAGCCCCGGTTCGGTAATTCCCGCTGGGCTGGGGTCACAGCTGGTAAAATGCACAGAGAGGCACAGAAACACTTGCCAATGGTGCACCGTCTTTAGGGCTGTGCCCCTCGCAAAGGTAAAAGGTCCCCAGCGCACACCAACTGAAAGGAGGCTCCACGTACGGGCCTCTGCGGGGTCTGAAGGTGGAGGGTGGCAGCCAGGGTGTGGACACTGAGACCTCCCTCTCTCCCCCTGCGCCAGCTCGATGAAGACCTGGTGGTGGAAGGGGTAACATGGTGTCCCAAAGGTCGAGCAGGAGAAGGGTGATCCTGGACCCCTCTCCGAGATGGTGAAGGTAGGGGTGGAGGAGCTCATCGGGAATGAAAGGCAGGACACCAGGGGGTCCACCTCCAGAAGACCCTGGCCACGGTCAGCCCCTGTCTCAGGCTGAGCCACCACCCATAGAATCATAGGAAACAGGCCCTTCGGTCCAACTCATCCCTGCTGACCGAGATCCCTTTCTGAAATAGTCCCATTTGCCTGCGTTTGGCCCATATCCCGCTAAACCTTTCCTATCCATCAACCTGTCTAAATGTAATTGTCTCCCCACTCTGTGTCTAGGACAGAGGCAGCTGGAAGGTTTGTCACTGCCAATTGTAGCTTTGTTGGTACCAAGTTTCCTAATTTAATCCAACTCAAAGCACTGGCTCCTGACGGCAACAAACCTCTGTAGATGCAGTTTATCGGTTATAAGTAATTTACTTCCAGTACCAAGAATTCATACTCAGCAAGTAGGACAGTCTCGGTCCGTCTCTCGGAGACGCCTCTCCAAATGACTGCACGCACTCTCGCTTGCTGCTGCTGCCTGCAGATTCCCTTCCTTCTAGGTCTGCTCTTTCTTGGAATCGTTACATGTTGTTTTCCCTTGATCTTCTCTCAGTCTCCTGCGCTCTGGAACGGGACACTTAGACTAATGTCTAGAATTCTATAACAAATGTCATCAGGTGCCTTTCTTTTTGCTGTTTCAGGTTCTCCTTTATTTCTTCATCAGTGTTCAGGCCCTAACTAACTTGTTTAAAGTTCCTGGTAGATGTAATGTTCTGTTCCAGGCTGCCTGCCTGCTTCTAACGCAATCTCACCGTCTAAACCAGTGCCCTGACCTTCACAGTCTGGAAGTTTTAAACATAGTTCTGTTTCAGTACATTCTTTACAATTGGCATCACTTTTGACTTAACTGATCACCTTTCACAAAATGCTGGAGGAACTCAGCAGGTCAGGCGGCATCTACGGAGGGAAATTAGACAGTCAATGTTTCGGATCGAGACCCTTCATCGGGCCTGACCTGCTGAGCTCCTCCAGCATTGTGTGTGTGTGTGTTGCTCCAGATTCCAGCGTCTGCAGGATCTCTGTCTTTGTTCGTCAGCCTTCTGCCATGTGGTATAACAACGGTTACAACTCTGTTCTGTTACACATTGCGGTAAAGCACCAGCACACACTACAGATACTTTAAGTAGGTGCATACATTCAAAACATTTCATTATTTATTTAAGCTGCCTCTTGCACAGCATTCCCATCCACTTTGGAGGCTACAACCCCAGCCATTGCCTCAGCACACACCTCTGTAGACTCGTGAGGGTGAATGTGACACACAGTCATGTTTGGTTGTCGTCAATGCAAACGTTGATATGAACACAGGAGCCGTTGCAGCTCAGCGGTATGAGAGGCCCCCACACTGGAGACGATGCACTGGCCCTGCAGTGGTGTGAGAGCCCCCCCCCCCCCACACACTGGAGACAGTGCACTGGCCCTGCAGTGGTGTGAGAGGTCCCCACACTGGACAGAGCACTAGCCCTGGTGTGAGAGGCCCCATACTGGAGACGATGCACTGGCCCTGGTGTGAGAGGCCCCACACTGGACAGTGCACTGGCCCTGCAGTGGTGTGAGAGGCCCCACACTGGAGACGATGCACTGGCCCTGGTGTGAGAGGCCCCACACTGGAGACAGTGCACTGGCCCTGGTGTGAGAGGCCCCACACTGGAGACGATGCACTAGCCCTGGTGTGAGGGGCCCCCACACTGGACAGAGCACTGGCCCTGGTGTGAGAGGCCCCACACTGGACAGTGCACTGGCCCTGCAGTGGTGTGAGAGGCCCCACACTGGAGACGATGCACTGGCCCTGGTGTGAGAGGCCCCACACTGGAGACAGTGCACTGGCCCTGGTGTGAGAGGCCCCACACTGGAGTCTCAGATCCACAATCACCTGCCGTTGAAATGACAATGTCAGAGAGGACGGATGTCTGGGCAAGAGGATAGAGGAATGCAGAGGACGACAGCTCCAGCACTGACATTAGGGCGGATATTCAGCTGGGGGAGGCATCGTCACCTGGGTCAGCTGAAAACTTCCCAAAAGTTCAAGATACAAAATTCTCTTCAGCCAGTCGGCTCCAGCTGACCTGCACTCGGTGATGAGGTGGGGACGGCTTTGCTGGTGAAAGGCTGGACAACCACAATATACCCCAGTTCATGCAGTGCAAGGGACCGGCGAGGGTGGGTTCAGCAGCAGCCGTGTTACAGCGGGACTCCCCCCGCCCCCAGTCCTTGTTCTTCACCTTTCCTGCCCCAGAAATAACTTTGAGCGTGCGCTGTGCAGGAGGGAGCCGCCAGCTGCCACCTCGCCCTGAGGTGCAGCCGATGCCCTTCCAGTTGAACCACTGCACCCCTTGAGCTGACATCGTCCGCACAGGGACCCCTGGCAGCTGAGCTCCGGCTCAGCGCAGGAGGATGAATGGTTTCCATAAAGTTAACTGAAAAGCAAAACAAAAATCACTGATGCTGGAAATGTGAAATAAAAGCGGAAAAATGCTGGAGACGGTCGGGCAGCGTCTGGAGAGAGAGGAACGGAGTCAACGTCTCAGGTCAGTGACCTTCGTCGGAACTGGGAAAAGTAGAAACCAGTCAGGTGTGAAGTTACGGAGGAGGGTGAGGGTGATGGGGAGGGGTGGGGAGGGGAGGGGGAGGGTGATGGGGAGGGGTGGGGAGGGGAGGGGGAGGGTGATGGGGAGGGGAGTTGGGGAGGGGAGAGGGTGAGGGTGATGGGGGTGGGGAGGGGAGAGGGGGAGGGGTGATGGGGAGGGGAGGGGGAGGGTGATGGGGAGGGGAGAGGGTGATGGAGAGGGGGAGGGTGATGGGGGGTGGGGTGGGGAGAGGGGGAGGGTGATGGGGAGGGGAGAGGGTGAGGGTGATGGGGGGTGGGGAGGGGAGAGGGGGAGGGGTGATGGGGTGGGGAGGGGAGGGGGGAGGGTGATGGGGAGGGGAGAGGGTGATGGAGAGGGGGAGGGTGATGGGGTGGGGAGAGGGGGAGGGTGATGGGGAGGGGAGAGGGTGAGGGTGATGGGGTGGGGAGGGGAGAGGGGGAGGGTGATGGGGAGGGGAGAGGGTGAGGGTGATGGGGAGGGGAGAGGGTGAGGGTGATGGGGAGGGGAGAGGGTGAGGGTGGTGGGGAGGGGTGAGGGGGAGGGTGATGGGGAGGGGAGAGGGGGAGGGTGATGGGGAGGGGTGGGGAGGGGAGAGGGTGAGGGTGATGGGGAGGGGTGGGGAGGGGTGAGGGGGAGGGTGATGGGGAGGGGAGAGGGTGATGGAGAGGGGGAGGGTGATGGGGTGGGGAGAGGGGGAGGGTGATGGGGAGGGGAGAGGGTGAGGGTGATGGGGTGGGGAGGGGAGAGGGGGAGGGTGATGGGGAGGGGAGAGGGTGAGGGTGATGGGGAGGGGTGGGGAGGGGAGAGGGTGAGGGTGGTGGGGAGGGGTGAGGGGGAGGGTGATGGGGAGGGGAGAGGGGGAGGGTGATGGGGAGGGGTGGGGAGGGGAGAGGGTGAGGGTGATGGGGAGGGGTGGGGAGGGGTGGGGAGGGGTGAGGGGGAGGGTGATGGGGAGGGGAGAGGGGGAGGGTGATGGGGAGGGGTGGGGAGGGGAGAGGGTGAGGGTGATGGGGAGGGGTGGGGAGGGGTGAGGGTGATGGGGAGGGGAAGGGGAGAGGGGGAGGGGAGATAGGGAGGGAAGATGGGGAGGGGGAGGGGAGGGGTGGGGGAGAGAGATGGGGGAGTGGGGGGAGGATTGCAGAGAACGGAGGGGTGTTGGTTCTGGGTTGGGGGGGGGGGACTGTGACACATGAAGTTGATGTGGCGGCGATAACTGTTCTGTTATCTCACAGTTCCAGTGTTCTTTCCCTCTCTCTGTTCCCATTACCTCCCTCCACCTCCACACATTTCAGCCGAGGAACAAGCCCTCACCCCTACCCTCCTCCACCCCCCCCCCCCCTCACCCTTTCAGCCGACCCCCAGCGTTGTTCCATCTCTCCTGGTCCTTTTGTCCACCCTCCCCTTTTGCAACTTAAAACGTGACTCTGTCCCAACTTTTCTCACTTTTGATGACGTGTCATTGACCTGAAATGTTGACGGTTCCTCCCTGCAGACGCTGCCTGCCCTGCTGAGCAGTTGCAGCATTCTCAGTCTTTACTGCACACGTTGGTTTGGGTTTCATCACATCCACCCCAGGGCTCTGCACCAAGTTGCTGACTTCCTATCAGTCTGCGGCCACCGACGTAGCGAGTGCGAAACTGCCCGACGGCTGATGTCTGAGTTTGTGACTAAGTGGGAAGTGTTTGCGAGCGGATGGGGGTGGAGAGATGTGTTGTTGATCAGGTTGTGTGGGGACAGGCACCTGAGACTCACAGATATCCTGGATCCTGCCACTTCACCCAGCCCAACCCTGCCCTGGTTCTGTTCTCTCGCCGTGAGCCTCCAGTTTAGACGTTGCTGTCAAAGGAGTATCTTGCTAAACTGCGGGGCCTGGAGGCTGGCGCCCTCGCTGTTGACACCAGCCGCGTACTGTATAAACCCAGTGATGCTCCTTAACCGGGGGCATTGTGAGGGAGCTGCTGTTGACGTGAGGATCTGCAGTGCACGATGTTCGGAAATGTAACTGTGAAGTTGCTTGATGGGACATTGTATTTTATTTTGGATGGGGTTGGTGGGTGGGGGAGAGGGGATTCTTTAGCAGTGGAACCCACGTTCTGTAAACAAACTGCTAACTTTATTAAAGTATCTTTGACGGTGCTTGGAGTCTGTGCAAACCACGTGACACCTTTCAACCATTTGTAGTTGTGCACGGCTAACTCTGGAACGATTCATTTACAAATGAAAGTGAGACAACAGGTCTAACTTCTCCCTGTTCACTGCTGCTTTCTCATCCTGAATCTTCCCAAGTATAAGTTCCAGTGGATCAGCTGGTTTTCTGCTCACTTGCATTGCCATAGTGCTGTCACTTTGCCGCCGCAGAGTGCACCCTCAATTCCTCAACCTTCCAAAAATGTATCTACCTCTTTAAGTACTCCGGCCCCTTACAGCACAGAACAGGCCCTTCGGCCCACAATGTTGTGCCGACATTTTATCCTGCTCTAAGATCTATCTAACCCCTCCCTCCCACATAGCCCTCCATTTCTCTATCATTCATGTGTCTAAGAGTCTCTTAAATGGCCCTAATGTATCTGCCTCCAACACCTCTGCAGGCAGTGCGTTCCACACACCCACCACTCTCTGTGTAAAAAAAAACTTACCCCTGACATCCCCCTTATACCTTCCTCTAATCACTTTAAAATTATGTCCCCTCGTGTTAGCCATTGTCGCCCTGGGAAAAAGTCTCTGACTGTCCACTCGATCTATGCCTCTTATCATCTTGTGCACCTCTATCGTCCCCTCTCATCCTCCTTCTCTCCAAAGAGAAAAGCCCCAGCTCACTCAACCTATCCTCAATAAGACATGGTCTCCAATCCAGGCAGCATCTTGGTACATCTCCTCTGCACCCTCTCTAAAGCTTCCACATCCTTCCTATAATGGGGCAACCAGAACTGAACACGATACTCTAAGTGTGGTCTTACCAGAGTTCTATAGAGCTGCAACACTACCTGGCAGCTCTTGAACTCAATATCCCAACTAATGAAGGCCAACACTCCATATGCCTTCTTAACAAACTTATCAACCTGCGCAGCAACCTTGAGGGATCTATGGACGTGGACCCCATTGAAGTGGATCTGTTCTCCCCTCCTTCCCCACACCTGCCCATCACTATCTCTTACCTGTATCTACCTATCACCACCTTGTGCCCACCCTGCCTCCCCTCTTTTGCCCACCTATCACTGCTCTGCTTTTCCCTCCTATATATTGGGCTTCCCCTTTTCCTATCTTCAGTCTTGAAGAAGGGTCCTGACCCGAAATGTTGGCCACCTGCTTTTCTCCATAGATGCTGCTTGGCCTGCTGAGTTCCTCCAGCATCATCGTGTTTTGAATAGTTTCCCATATCATCTGCTCCTATCCCTCTCCAAGGCTATGTTAAAGGTCAATGATTCTCATCCAGATCAGTGACGTAGATGACAAACAACAAGAGGACCTAACGCCGATCCCTGCGGCACACCACTCCCCTTGGAGAAATAGACCCTGGAGCCACTATCTGGTCTGGCCGATCCGGGAGTGCGGTCTAATCTATCCTTGGCTATGAATGCCCTCAGAAGTGGTTGAGCGTCTGTGCTCAAATATGGTTACAATAAACTATCCTTAAAGATTGATCTCCTGCTTCATGCTGAGCAGCTCCCTGAGTCCACTCAGCTTTGCCCTTCCCACGGTGAGCTTTGACTTAAAGCAACAGTTAAATTCTCCTCCAGCAACACACAAGATGCTGGAGGAACTCAGCGGGTCAGGCAGCATGTGCGGAGGGAAGTGGCAGTCGACATTTCGGGTTGAGACCCTTCACCTGGACTGAAAGATGGAGGGGAGAGAGCCAGTATAAAGAGGTGGAGGGGAGGGGAGGGGAGGGGCAAGAGCTGGCAGGTGATGGGTGGATCCAGGTGGGGAGGGGTGATGGGCAGATGGGGGAGGGGGGAGGGGGAGCAGCGACAGAGGCTGGGAGGTGAGAGGTGGGGGTGACAGAGGGCTGCAGATGGTGGGATCTGATAGGAGAGGAAGGTGGAGCCTGGAACCAGATGAGGGGGGTGGGGAGGGCAGGTGGGAACAGTGGGGGGGGGGGGGAGCCAGTGGGAGGGGTGTGTGGGTGATGGACAGATGGAGTGGGTGGGAGAGGGGGAGGAAACAGGGGATGGGGGTGGGGGTGGGAGTGGGTGTGGGAGGAACTGGGGAGAAGAGGGGGAGAGAGAAAAGGGGACGGAGGGGGAGCATTTTCTCAGAAGCTGGAGAATTCAGATGCCGTCGGCGTGTAGACTGCCCAGGGGGAATGTGAGGGGCTGTTCCTCTAGTTTGTGTTTTGCCTCACCCTGGCAGTGGAGGAGGCCGAGGACAGATTCTCCTGTGCGGTCTGCTGCTGACAGGGCCACACAACTAACACAAAGGGCGGTATCTACGTGGAACGAGCTGCCGGAGGAAGTGGTTGAGACAGGTACAATAAAAGACAGTTGGACAGGTAGATGAATTGGAAGGGTTTCGAGGGATATGGGCCAAACACAGGCAAATGGGACTGGCTTAGATGGAAATCTTGGTCAGCATGGACCAGTTGGGCCGAAGGGCCTGTTTCCATGCTGTATGATTCTATGGCCTCATCAAACATTTGTTGTGGCCTAATTTGCTCCTTCATCCTCTCAGCATCACCCACCTCCAGCCCCAAAGTGTGTCCATCCTCCCAGAGTGTGTGCTGGGCATCAGAGAGCTAACACATACAGACCTGGCACTATGGGTGGATCCTGTTCATGTCTGCACCTGATGGGTTCTCATTATGGTGAGCATCCTATTGGTACATTCTCGGATGGTTGTCTTACCGAGCTGCATCCCAGAGAGTTTGTGCCCATGATCTTGTCTGTAAACTTTGAACCAGGCAGGCAGTGAAAGGGGCAGTGTAACTGACTGCAATGCTCCTGCCTGGGAGAGAGAATCAGTATGACTCCTAGACCCTACACGTCCATGTACATGAACAGGTAGGTGTGTGCTTCTTCTCATTCACGGGGTATGGGCTTCCTTGCAAGGCTGACATTTATTGCCTCAGAGAAGATACCTACTGAAGGGAGTCCCACGGTGCTGTCGCAGAATCCCAGGAGCTTAACCCAATGATGATGAAGAAATGTTGATGATAGCAGGGCATTAGAACAGGCTGTCATGCCTGTACAAGTGGCTCAACAGAACTGGGGCAAAGACATTGCAGAAGGTTATCTTCTGCCTTGGGGAGATTTTAAATCAACTTGTCAGGGAACTGGATACCAACATGTGACATTAGGAAGGAAGGTAGTGCTCATCAATAGATTGGAAGAGTCATATTGTAATAGGGTAAGGAACTTACATACATTTGCACAATTGCACTTGAAGTACAAGAGAAGAACGGTGAGGTTTTAAATAGCTTGAGAGTGAGAGGGCTGTGGGGGAAATGAAGTGCAGAATAATTTCAGTGAGCTGCGGGCACAGATGGCCAGTTGGGAAAATGGGGATCAAGCTGAGAAAAGTACCACCCGTTGTTCCCGGGTACAAGATGTTCAGAAAAAGATAAGGAATGAATCAGGGGTTGATGGCACTGCTTGTTACGGAGGATATTATAGTGTCAGAATCCATATGATTAGAGTTAAGAACCAATGGAAGTGTCAAGGCACAGGCAGTGTTGCATGTGTCATAGGCCCTCAGCTAGTTCAAAAGAAGTGAGAAATCTGCAGGGAGATGCAGTTAGTCTAGAGCAGTGATAAACTAAACTGCATCAAGGACAAGGGGGAAGAATATCTGTACGTTAGGAACTTTCCAATCACTAACATTGCTGCTTCTGGTTGCGTGGAGTTAGATGGGAAGGGAAGGTAGTGGTACATTACCGGACAAACAGCCAGAGCTCTGGACCATTCATCCACTGAAGGAGATTGAATCTTGATATGGCAGCTGGGGAATTTAGCTTATATTAATTCGATCAATCTAGGATTTAAAAAAATAGCATGAGAAATAGTGACAATAAACAACTGGGTTGTTGTAAAAACTCAGCTGACTCATCAGTGAAGACAATCCATCACCCTTGTTCAGTCTGGCCTGCTTGGAACTCCAGCCCCAACAATGTAGTTAACTCTTCATCATCTCCCAGTTCAAGAGCAACCAGGGATGGATATAAAAGTAGAATCTCCTGAAACAATTACTTTATTTCTCTCCTCACAAATGCTGATGGGCATGCTGGGTGCTTCCACCATTTTGTGTTTTCATTTATAATAAAATGCAGGCACTGTCAGTCCCTGAACAAATAAATACACAGTTGGGGCAGCATCAACAAGGGAACTTTTAAGGAGCAGTGATCATTACATCGTAAGGCTTGGTTCAGGGTTGGAAAAGGACAAGCCAAATCAGGAGTAGAACAACTGGGGACCCATTTCTGTGCATTGAAATCAACCCTGCCCCGGGTAACCTAAGATCAAAAATTGCATGGAACATAATGATTGAACAGAAGGCAGCAGCCTTTAAATGGGCAATAATATAGGTGCAGTTTAAGTACTTTCTCAGGCAGGGGAATGATAGGACAAGTGAAGAAGAAAGCCAAAATGAAAAAGTATTATAGGTGTATGAAAAACGTATGTAATGTACAAAGAGTGTCTGATGGCTGTCAGGTTGATAATAGAAATGAGAACCTGGGTGAATGCAGAGAGGTCGATGGCGGAGTAACTAAAAGCTGACACAATGATAATCTTAAGCTCTTCTACTAGCATTTAATTAGGAACGGGGTAATAAGAAGCAGGGAGAGGGCACTTAGGAAGCAAAACTATCAACACACGGAGGCAGACAATGGCGGGGATAACATTTATAGCCTCTGTGGCACAGCAGGTAGTGCTGCTGCCTCACTGCTCCAGCAGCCTGGATTCCATCCTGACCTCGGATACTGTCTGTACAGAGTCTGCCCGTTCTCCCTGTGACCATGTGCGTTTCTTCCCACATCCCAAAAATGTGCTGCTGGGTTAATTGGCTGCTGTAAATTACCACTTAGTGTATAGAACATAGAACACTACAGCACAGTACAGGCCCTTCGGCCCACAATGTTGTGCTGACATTTTATCCTGCTCTAAGATCTAACCCTTCCCTCTCACATAGCCCTCCATTTCTCTATCATTCATGTGTCTAAGAGTCTCTTAAATGTCCCTAATGTATCTGCCCCCACAACCTCTGCCGGCAGTGCGTTCCACACACCCACCACTCTCTGTGTAAAAAACTTACCCCTGACATCCCCCTTATACCTTCCTCCAATCACCTTAAAATTATGCCCCCTCGTGTTAGCCATTGTCGCCCTGGGAAAAAGTCTCTGACTGTCCACTCGATCTATGCCTCTTATCATCTTGTACACCTCTGTCAAGTCACCTCTCATCCTCCTTTGCTCCAAAAAGTAAAGGGGGAAAAAAAAATCAAAAGGGAGTTGACGGCAATGGGAAAGAAAATAAGATACTGGGTAAAAGGGAACAGGACTGATGGGATTGCCCTGCTGGGAGCTGGCGTGCACCCAATGGATTGAATGGCCTTCTCCTGTGTTCAAGTAAATAATGCTTCCTGTACCTACCAAGAACAAAGATGCAGCTGATATCACAGTAAAGTTGCAGCTGAGATACTGAGATGCAGTTCTTCAAGAGGATACTGGTTCCAGAACAGATGACTTCTAAGTTGCTGGGGGATATAAAGGTGTAACTTTGAAAGCTGCACATGAGATAACTTTAATCAAAAGGACAATGTAAATCCAGCAACTGCAGACAAGCCAGTTTAACTTTAGTGGTGGGGAATCTGCCATAAACGATAATCAGGGACAAAATTAATGGTCACTTGGACAAGTGTGGATGAATAAAACAGAGCCAGCAGAGATTTATTAAAAGCAAATGGTGCTTAATTAATATGATTGAAGTTTTTTGACGAGCTAACAGAGGGTGCTGATGAGGTCAATGGCTGAAGTAGTGCATGTGGACTTTCAGAAAATGTTTGACAAAGAGCCACATAATGGAAGCCAGAAAAATTAATGACCACAGAATAAAAGGTGCAGTGGCAGCTGCATGCAGAACTGGCTGAGGAACAGGAAAGAGCACCCTGGTGTTTCCAGGGCTGGTACTGGAGAATCTCTGAATGATACAATGATACGTAGTAATGACTTGTGTATTCAAAGGGTAACTTCAAAATCTGCAGATGACACTTAAGTTGCTAGTGTAGTGAACATCGGGGCTGGTAGTGGTACGTGGTGAACAGGTGCATAGTGGCAGATGAAATTAATTCTGAATTTAATGGGGCAGTACTGTTGTGCAGCTGGTGGAGCTCACAGCTCTAGTGAGCCCGGTTCAATCCTCCAGCACTATTTCTGTGCAGTTTGCTTGTATTCTCTGTAACGGTGGAGGTTTTCCCCAGTGTTTCTGATTCTTCCACATTCCAAAAGTATGCAGGTTGGTAGACTAATTGCACCAAGTGTGTAGTTGAATAGTGAATCGGGGGGGGGGAGGGGGGCGCATGGGGGAGTTGGCAGGAATGTGAGAATAAAATGGGGTCAGTCTAAGTGGGTGGTTGATGGTCAGTGCAGAATCAATGGGCCGAGGGGCCTGTTTCCATGTTGGATGGCTAAGTGTAAAATGGTACTTTACAATAGAATGAGGAGAGGCAATAAAATATTCCAAAGACGTACGGGTTAGGAAGATGTGGGCATGCTGTGTTGGTGCTGGAAGCGTGGTGACACTTGCGGGCTGCCCCCAGAACACTCTACGCAAAAGATGCATTTCACTGTGTGTTTTGATGTACATGTGACTGATAAAGAAATCTTATCTTACATAAAGTACAAATCTAAAGAAGGTACACGAAAGGCCCAAAGGTACATATGCTGATGGCCAGAAGTCACGTAACTGATGGAGATTGTCAAAATGACTAGAGAAGACATGAAGAAAAAGGAGCGCTGGGGAGGGGTGGGGGGTGGTGGCAGGTGCAATAGCAGCTTTCAGGAAAGAATTCCTCACTTCAAGGAAACATTTTTGTGAAGTTGTGGGTAAGTAATCAGGAGACAGGAATACGGCTTCAATATATGCTTTAACTGCCAGAATAGCCTGTTTCTGTGCTGCAAGGATTCAATGTTTCCCAAGCTGGATGGTGAGTAGCTCAGAGTGGAGATTGCAGTGCCTGTTACTTTGCCCTTGTAGGTGCTACAGGTTATAGGTTTGGGAGTGTGAGTGCCTGATTAGGTCTGAATGGTATTGGTATTGGTTTATTATTGTCACATGTACTGATGTACAGTGAAAAACTTAACTTGTATACCGTTCGTACAGATCAATCCATTACACAGTGCAGATACACTGAGTTAGTACAGAGTGCATTGAGGTAGTACAGGGTGAAAACAATAACAGAGTACAGAGTAAAGTGTCACAGCTACAGGGAAGTGCATTGCAGGTAGACAATAAGGTACAAGGTCAACAAGGTAGGTTGTGAGGTCAAGAGTTCATCTCATAGTATAAGGGAACCGTTCAATGGTCTTATCACAGTGGGATAGAAGCCGTCCTTGAGCCTGGTGGTACGTGCCCTCAGGCTCTTGTATCTTCTGCCTGATGGGAGAGAAGAGATAATGACCCAGGTGGGTGGGGTCTTTGATTATCTTGGCTGCTTCACCAAGGCAACAAGAGGTAAAGACAGAGTCCATGGAGGGGAGGCTGGTTTCCGTGATGCGCTGGGCTGTGTCCACAATTCTCTGCAGTTTCTTGCGGTCCTGGGCAAAGCAGTTGCCATACCAAGCTGTGATGCATCCAGATAGGATGCTTTCTATGGTGCATCAATAAAAGTTGGTGAGTGTCAGAGGCGACATGCCAAATTCCTTTAGCCTCCTGAGGAAGTAGAGGCGCTGGTGAGCTTTACTGGCCATGGCGTCCACGTGGTAGGACCAGGACAGGCTATTGGTGATGTTCACTCCTAGGAACTTGAAGCTCTCAACCCTCTCAACCTCAGCACTATTGATGTAGACAGGTGCATGTCAATGACTAGCTCTTTTGATTAGCTGACATTAAGGGATGTACATCTGTGTATGTACAAATGTGTGTGTGTGTGTGTGTGTGTGTATAATGCCCTCACATATGTGTATTTGGATCTTGTGTCCATGGGTAAGCTTGTGTGGGTGTGAACATGTGTGACGTATATATAGCTCTGTATAGGTGCATGTTTGTCTGTACTCCTGTGGTTGTGCATGGATGTGGGTCTGTAGGCATGTCTAAAGCATCTGATGAGGACAATATTTAGGTTGTGGGTTGACACTCGCATCTGGTGAACGTGTTTGGAGAAGAAGGGGCAGGAAACTAGAAATGAAGAACAAACATCACGGAAACCAGCCTCCCCTCCATGGACTCTGTCTATTCCTCTCACTGCCTTGGTGTAGCAGCCAGCATAATCAAAGACCCCACCCACCCAGGTCATTCTCTCTGCTCCCCTCTCCCATCAGGCAGAAGATACAGGAGCCTGAGGGCACGTATCACCAGGCTCAAGGACAACTTCTATCCCACTGTGATAAGACTATTGAATGGTTCCCTTATATGATGAGATGGACTCTTGACCTCACAATCTATCTTGTTGACCTTGTACCTTATTGTCTACCTGCACTGCACTTCCTCTGTAGCTGTGCACTTTACTCTGAATTCTGTTATTGTTTTTACCCTGTACTACCTCAATGCACTGTGTAATGAATTGATCTGTATGATCGGTATGCAAGGCAAGTTTTTCCACTGTAGCTTGGTACAAGTGACAATAATAAACCAATACATGGGGAGACCTCTACAGATGAAAATATTAAAATCAAAATCCACATCTGGCAGATCCACTGAGGGACCACAATGGTCTGCAGGATATCCCAAAATTCATCACTTCCTTGCGGGTTCCCATGAGCATCAAAACAGTGAATACTTTACTTTTGACTGCAGTGGCTGTGCAGATAGTTGGCCAAGGCTGGTTCTTGAGCATAAAATGAAGGAGGCAAAGAGGAAGATCTTTCAAGATTGCTTGTGCTCTGAACATGGGGCAGAAATTTCAGACAACCACAGTCAGCTCTTCAGAGGCATTTGAAAATAAAAAAGCTGATTTGCAGAAGAGGCCCTGTGAAATATATCTGCCCCTGGATCCCACTGAGAAATCAGACAGTAACAGATTATAATGCAATGTCATTGTTTGAGCTGGCAGCACAGTGTTCAGTACACACGTTACAACATAAAATTATAGCTTTTAAGACAAAGCCTTTAGACGGCCCAAACTGTTTCCTCTGCTCAAGGAGACCAGCTGTTCCGACACAAGTGCAATACTTTTGTTTGTTTACAGGAAGTACTCGGACAGCACTAAGAGCTTCCCAAAGCATTTGACGTACATTACTTCTAAAAGCAGCAACCGATGTGAGTCTACATAGCAGACAGGTTGTGAGCATGTACACACACACACACACACACACACACACACACACACACACACACACACACACACACACACTCTCCCTCAATACTCACTGAGATGATTGACTAACAAACTGAAATGGTTAAGGAATAAAAATGGTTCTTTTTTCTTTTAACAAGTAGAGGCAAGTAGAGGCTGTGAGACTTAGTTTGACATGTTATCTGAAGAACATGTACATACACACACACACACACACACACACACACACACACACACACACTGCAGGGGACCACTAGATGTCAATCAGGAACTGAAAGACCATCCAAACCTAACTTGTGATGCCAGGGCCACTGTAGTGACTCGGCTGAGACCCTGACAGAGGTTGGCTGGGATTCAGCACATTGCTGAGTTCCCCAGAGCCCTCCAGGAAGCAGAGGTCTCCTCACCCGCAGCTCTCCATCGTCCCACTACTTCTCTGCCCTCTGCCTCCACACTTTGGGAAAGTTGTGAAAGCTTTAGAGAAGGTACTGATGGGATGTAGGGAAACTATTATCGGAATGAGGGACTGGAGTTATAATGGATAGACTGGAGGAGTTGGGGTTGATTTGCTTGGGACAGAGGAGATTGGGTGGGGTCTGATAAAGGAACAATATTCATGAAGGCTACAGGCAGAACAGATCGACAGAAATGGTTCATGGTGATGGAAGGGTCAAGAACCACAGGATATAGAATGGAGGGTGGTTGACAAAAGAACCAAAAAAGTGACATGAAGAAAAACTTGTTCTTAATATAAATGGTGAGGGTTCAGGGGAACAGTGCAGGGAAATTCAGTTGTAGTGTTCAAAAGGGAACTGGATTATGATCCAAAAGGAAAAGAGGGCCAGGAATGTGACTGGCTGGATTCTCTTCCAAGGAGTCAGGAGGTGCTCAGCAGGCTGAATGACATTTCTGTGACACCATTCATCAGGCAGCCATCAAATGTACACTTCAGTCACATTCTTAAATCGGAAATGTTAAAACACACTTGGAACAGAGTCACTGTGGGTTAATACCAGTGGGCTGATTAATCAAATACAAGAGGGTCGGGTGTGTGCAGCAAACAAATCTCAGCCCTCAACACCAGAGAACTGGGTTCAAATCCAGCCCAGATACTTGTGGTCAGTCTCAATCTCGCAAGCCAATCTGAGAACCAAGAGTGCGTGGTGGACACGTGAGACTGGGCAACATAGGAGCTTCACTTCACTGGCCCATTGCTGTGATGTATGTCGTCCACCTCCTGATCAACATGGGAAGCTGGAACCAGACCAGGCCAGAGTAGCCGTTCCACTTCCTGCCCACAACTGCGACCAGACCAGAGTGGACAAACACAGCGAGAGTGGTCAGTGAGGTCACATGAACAGGTTAGGGGATGGCTTTGTTCCAGAGGGTTCTGGCACCACGTCTCCGAGGTGAAGGTGTGAAGTCTAAACGTGCCTGACTCTTGACAAATATGTTGCTCTCCACTTCTTTAATGTCAGAATTCTACAGCACAGAAACGGGCCACTTTCAGGGAATTACGAATCCCAAGGTCCCTCTATTCATCAGCATTCCTTACTGCCCTACCATCTCCTGTATGTGTACTACTCCTAGTTGACTTCACAAAATGCATCACCTCACACTTGTCAGGATTAAATTCCATCTGCAAACACTCCGCCTAACTGATCTATATTCTGCTGTAGCCTTACATAACCTTCCTTGCTATCCACACCACCACCAACTTTCGTGTCAACTACCTCCTACATTAATATTTAGGCCCAACTGAGTAGAATTAGATCAACATTTAAAGGGAAAATAACAGCGGGGAAGCAGCAACAAGTGGGGTTAACTGGAGAGCTCTAATAAAGAGCTGCCACAAGCATGGTGGGCAGAATAGCCTCTTTCTGTACTATTTCATTGTATGATCAGGATTCCAGCACTTACAGCTGTCTTGTCTTCACCTAAGGGACCAGTGGCCAATTACAGCAACTGCCTCAGCTGCCCGAAATGGGTTCTGTATACCAATGATCTATTAATCCATGTAGTTCAGTTATGTGCCTCTCTGATCAAATAAACAAGAGAGTTATTAACACACAGCGTCACTCTATGGATTAAATCCACAGACTTGTTTCAGAATTTAACTGAAGATGAATACAGCAGGTGAGGGCTGAGGAGACGAGGGCTTGACTGGAAATCTGAAAGCCTTGCTTCACTTTAACATTGGGGAATATTTATACAGAACTTTGCCCAAAGATATCATATTCCATAATCACATTTCTCCAGGAGGTGACTGAGAGGGTGGGGAAAAGGGTCGGGTGTGGTTTTTTAAATTCATTATTTGGGATCTGGGTGTACTCCCCATTCTTATATATCCTTAAACATATGAGGAACTTTTGACGGCTCTTGGGCTATACTTGGAGTTCAGAAGAATTAGAGGGGACCTCATAGAAACATTTTGAATGTTAAAAGGCCTGGGCAGAGTAGATGTGGTGAAGTTGTTTCCCATGGTAGGGGAGTCTAGTACAAGAGGGCATGACTTCAAGACTGAAGGGCGCCCATTCAGAACAGAGATGCGGAGAAATTTCTTTAGCCAGAGAGTGGTGAATCTGTGGAATTTGTTGCCACAGGCAGCTGTGGAGGCAAAGTCATTGGGTGTATTTAAGGCAGAGATTGATAGGTATCTGAGTAGCCAGAGCATCAAAGGTTATGGTGTGAAGGTGGGTGAGTGGGGTTAAATGGGAGAACGGATCAGCTCATTATAGAATGGCAGAGCAGACTTGATGGGCTGAATGGCCGACTTCTGCTCCTTTGTCTTATGGTCTCATTAGACCATCTCAAAAGGTATTTAAGAGTCAACCACATGGTGTGGGTCTGCCGTCACATATGGCTGACGGGTAAGGACAGGACATTTCTTCCCTCAAAGGACATTAGTGAACTAGATAGGATTTTCTCATAAGCAGTAGTTTCTTCAGTCATCGTTGCTAAGACCTGTTGTTTTTAATTATCAACTGAATTTAAATTGCAAAGGTCATAAAGTGAGATATGAACGCCAGCCTCTGAATTATTAGACCAGGCTTCTGGTTCCTAGCCTTGTAAGTTAACCACTGGACAACCACCCTGAAAGGGGATTAAATGAATGGGTTGAGTAGATGAGAGAGTGAAGGGTTCAGGTCTGTGAAAGATTACATGAGTGGGAAGAGTATGATGATAGGGAGAATGCACAGGATTTGAGAGAGAAGTGGCCTCAATGCAACCAAAAGCTTTCTCTCATTAGGCACTTTTCTTAGAGTTCTTATTAGTTGCAAAATCTTTGCTGGATATTTTGTTTCCCAGATTTTTGTTTCCAAGCTGAGAATGTGAGTGAGATGTGGAAGCTTGCCAAGTTAGTCTCCAGTGCCATCTCTGAGATTTGTTGAAGTTCACTGACGTGACAGCCGCTCGTGCTGGGAAATGGGCTGCTTCCTGCTCAAATCAGCACCATTCATCTGCCAAGCAGAGATCCTATCGCTAAAGCCCCAGGGCACCCTGTCACCAGCTAAAGACACAAGTAGAGGAAATCCATTCATCAATGACTGGGTGATGCTAAGTTTGTGTTTTCCAAATCAATAGACTGGGAAAGGAAACTGAGAAACTAGGGATCCATGATGGATTGTGCCTGTTTCAAATTTCTCAATCTGGGATTAGATTAGATTTACAATAACCCCAGTCTCCACAGCTTCTTTTTGAAGGACAGGCTTCCAAACCTACACTGCCTTTGTCTAAACAGGTAGGATTTGAACCAAGATCCCAGTGGCTAAAAGCCAAACTACAGTCCCCAGTGTAACAGGTTTTTCTAACAAAATACTGCACAGTTAAGCCTTATGTTAGTCCTTATCACAGAGCCAGATCTAAGTGCTATTGGCCTGCTCTTGTTCGAACATAGCCAAGGCCAGCTGGGAGCGCGATGCCAGCCCTTCCAGATTGCTAAGCATGCAGCGGTGATAGAGCTCTTCACTGAGCCTCGGGTTGCACGTTCGGTAGCTGTACTTCTGCACCAAGGCGGGCTCCACCGGCCGGAACACGTGCAGGCTGGAGTACTTGATGAAGACGTCATACACCTCCATGCTCTCCAGCATCTCGTCGTTGTCCAGGATGTCAGCAGCCATCTTGGTGCGGGCCGCCATGTAATCAGAGTTGAAGAAGCAGGCCTCACTGAATACGCGCCGGTCAAAGTGGCCGTCCTTCACAAACTCGGCGGAAGAGGGGGTCTGCTGCTCCCGGTAGATGATGGCAGGGTTGTACTCCTGAAAGTGGATGGGGAAGAAGACCTGCCAATTGTTTATGGTATTCATCCGGCAACGGTTGAGAAACTCACCATTGATCTCAGTCCAGACGCTGGCAATAAAGAACAAGGTGTCTACCGGATGCTTTTTGGAGATGATATCCATGATCTTAACCTGGGAAGGAACATCTGTTTTGACGCTTATCCATGGGATCTTCACGTCAGTGTACCGTTTCTCAATCTCGGCTATGGAGGACTTGACCCCCGCGAACACATCGTTCTGGCTCACACGCTGCGCGTCAAAGGGGTCGTAGATGAAGAGGAACGTCAGCAGCATGTTATCGTGCAGATCCAGGGCATTCATGGAGTAGGCTTCCAGGAAGTTCCCCACGTAGTCCTGCTCGTGCACCGTCAGGGGCAAGATCACCTGAACTCGGGTGGCCTCGGTCACATATGGCATGGGGATGATCTCCACGTTGCTGAGTGGCCGCAGTAGGCTGACCCGCTTTGCAATGGCCCGGCTGTAGCCCTTCTGGGTGTGTGCTTCAAGCACCAGATCCAGCGTGTACTCCATGCCACGCGTCGGGTCAAAGCGCCGATAGCCGTTGAGCAGCTGCTGCTTGCGGAAGTGCAGCAGGGGTTGGTACTTCTTGTTCAGCTGCTGCACAGCCGTCTCGATGATGTCACTGATGTCCGCCTTGTTGATGCCGCGGAGTTCACACTTTGGAGCCCCCTCGACACACGAGTAAATCTGCTCTTCTGTGAAATAGTCCCAGCTTATCACCTCGAAGCGGGTTTTGGGTTTGAATGGCGGATTGATGCCAATCGGCCAGGACGCTCCCATCTCCCCCTCCGGTGTCAGCTTACTCAGGTTCTTTATTTCCATCTGCAACACCAAGGTTAGAGTGCTCGTGAGGAATGATGTAAAAATTATACAAAGCAGAAAGATGGAACCATAATCTCAGGAAGCGGTGGTTTGCTGCACAATTTGGGGTGTTGATTTTGCGTCTGTTGCCTCTTCCTAACATCAGTCTTACATCATGGAAACAGGCCCTTCGGCTCGCCAAGCCCGTGCTGTTCATCAACCACCCACTTATACATCCTATACTAAACCCTTTTTATTCTCCCTACATTTCTTTCAACTCTCTCTTCCCCTCCCCTTCCAACCTATTCTACCACCCACACACACACTAGGGGCAATTTACAGTGGCCAATTTACCTAACAACCCATGTCTTTGGGATGCGAGAGGAAACCAGAGCACCAAGAGGAAACCTGTGTGGTCATAGCGAGAACATGCAAACTCCAGACAGACAGCATGAGAGGTCGGGACTGCACCCAGATTATCGGAGCTGTGAAGCAGCAGCTTTAGTAGCTGCGCCACTGTGCTGTCCTTTCCTGTTAGACAGCAGTGGTGTTGTGCATGGAACTGAAGAAGAGAAAGTCTCCAGTGACAGGAGGTGACTAACCCTGGATTTAAGATGACTTCAAGGGACTTCGCAGGCTGAGCCGGCACTTAGTTGCCCATCCCTAAATACTCTTGAGAAGGTGGTGGTGAGCTGCCTTCTTGAACCGCCGCAGTCCTTGAGGTGTGGGTACACCCACAATGCTGTCAGGAAGGGAGTTCCAGGGTTTTGACGCAGCGACGGTGAAGGAACGGCAATATATTTCTAAGTCAGGACGGTGTGTGGTGTGGAGGGCAACTTTCAGGTGCTGGTGTTCCCCATGCTTTTGCTGTCCTTGTCGTTCTAGCTGGTAGGGGTTGTGGGTTTGCTATTTCAGGAGTGTTGGTGAGTTGCTGCAGTGCATCCTGTAGATGGTACGAACTGCTGCTACTGTGCATTGGATGGTTGTGGATGGGATGCTTATCAAGGCGGCTGCTGTGTCCTGTATGGTGTTGAGCTTGTTGAGTATTGTTGAAACTGCACTAATCTCAGCAAGTGGGGAGTAATCCATTACACTCCTGATGAGCCTTGTAGACATGGTGGACAGGCTTTGGAGAGTGGCAATTGAACAAGAATTTAGGCAGTGTGTGGGTGGGGGGAGGGGGAGGAGTTATGAGGAATGACTTTTTAAAGTGCAAGCTACAGTGATCAGGAACGTTCTGACCACAAGCTGGCGGAAGCAGACTCAATAGGAACTTGCAAGAAAATTGAATGAATACCTAGAAGGGGCAAAATACTGGCAGGGCTACAGGGAAAGAGCTGGAAAGTGGGAGTAATTGGAGAGCTCTTTCAAACAGCTGGCACAGGAATACTGAAGTGTAAGGCCTTCTGCTCTGCTGAATGATCCTGTGATTGATCCAAATACATGCAGAATGATGACAGGAATGAAGGTACAGAAGCCAGAAGTCCTACACCACCAGTAACATTTAAGAGAAGTTTGGATAGGTGCATGGATGGGAGGGATTTGGAGGGATATGGTCCAGTGCAGGTAGATGGGACTAGGCAGAAAACCAGGTCGGCATGTACTAGATGGGCTGAAGGGCCTGTTTCTGTGCTGTAGTGCTCCATGACTCTATAGAAAAAGTGGGCTTTGAGTAAGGAGGTCGGTGTAGACTTGGAGGAGCGAAGGGCCTGTTTCCATGATATATGACTATGCCTCACTGGTCCCCATCTCTGCAATGGCCTCCAGTCCTACAACTTTCCCAAATGTCTGCGCTACTCCATACCTGGCTTTTGTATTCCCAAGTTCAATGGCTCCAGCACAGGCAGCTATGCCTTCATCTGCTGAGTGCCGAAGCTTTGGAAATCCTTCCCTCATTCTTTCCACTTTCCGTCTTTCTTTATGAAGCTCCTTAAAAACCTCTGGTCACCTGCCCTAACATCTCCTATGTGTCTAGGTGTTAAATTGTGTCTCTTAATGCTCCTTGGGATATTTCGCCATGCTATTTGTATACAAAAACGAACTGCTGCTGTTGTGGGTAAACAATAGTTGTAATTTTCATGTTCAAGTGTATAAACTCTAATGATTCAAATCCTTAAAACACCAGGAGGAATCCTAGAATCCTGTGCATTGAGGTAGCTCCTAAGTTTATTCATAGACTATAGACGCTAATGGCCCTCACGTAGAGCTGTGTGAACGCCAGCCCAACATTACCTGTAGCTCTCCGATTTCCTGGTATGTTTTTTCCAGTTCAATTTCACTGAATCGGCGATGAAGGCGATACATCAGCGTAGGATCTGGCACCAGGTGAACAGTGTAGGCCTTTGTGAATTCTGCACTGTCCTCTTTATCAGGGTCTGTATTCTTGCCCAGTTGGAAGGAGCGGTAACGCACATCCTGAAACAGCAAGCACTTTATGAGATATTAATGCATGGGAACAGCAGACGGTCTACTTCAAGCCTGGAGTCAGCAGCAAGCCCTTTGACTCAGAGTAAGGCATCCTCTATTCCAGTAATCTCCACTGCAAATCCTGCCAGCCAGTGATGGCTTGTGTCAACCCCAAGTGTGGTGCTCATGAGAATCAGAGTGTGGTGGGGATTAAATTCCTTTCACTAGTCCTTTTTTTTTTAAAATCTATTTTAAAAGCCTATTGCAGCTTCAAATACTCCAACAGATTTGTCAAATGCAACTTCCCTTTCTTAAACCCACTTTGGTTATTCCCAACCACATTTTGATTTCCGAGTGTCCTGGTACCACATTCATAATAACAGCTTCCAGCATTTTTCCCTCACAATGATGCCAGGTAACTGCACAATTTTCTATTCCTCTCTCCATAAATAACAGCGATGAATTTACCACGCTTCCATCCAAAGAGATTATTTAAAAAATGAAACCACTGTCTGTTTTAAGAGCTCTTTGAATTCTTAGCATATAGGCTGCCAAGTCCAGTAGACAAAGTTTTAATCCCATTTGTTATTGTCTTACTTTATGAACCCTTAGTTCTTAAAGATTCTCAATCCAAGAACGTACTTGGTCATCAGTCTTTCCAAAATATTTCTGTGTCTCCTATTGTGACAACAGACACAAAGCACATATTTTCCTTTAATTTTGGTCTTCCTCATAATTTTCCTGCCTTTGCCAGTAAGAATCCCATATTTAGTCAGAGTCATTCAGCTCAGAAAGAGGCCTTTCGGCCCATCAGGACTATGCTGACCTCAAGTAACCATCTATGCTAATCCCATTTACAAGCACTTGGTCCCCAGTCGACTATGCCTTGGTGATTCAAGTACTAGTCCAGATGCTACTTAAATGTTGTGAGGGTATCTGCTTCTACCACCCCCTCCTTAGGCAGGTCCATTCCAGATTGCTACTGCTCGAGGCCCTCTAAACCTCTTACTCTTCACCTTAAACACCCCTGCCGTCGGGAAGAGTTTCTTATTATTCCCTTCTCTCTTTCTTATCAACTATTTATCTCTGCTTCTCATAATTATGTATACTTCTATCAGATCCCATCCTCAGATTCCTCTGCTCTAAGGAAAACAAACCCAGCCCATCTAGTCTCTCCTCATAACTTAAACATTTCATCTCAAGCAACATCGTGGTGAACCCCCTCTCCAGTGCAATCGCTTTCTTCCTAATAGTGTGGTGACCAGAGATGCACACAATATTCCAGCTGTGGCCTAACCAATATTTAAGATATCTTTATTAGTCACATGTACATCGAAACACACAGTGAAATGCATCCTTTGCGTAGAGTGTTCTGGGGGCAGCCCGCAAGTGGTGCCATGCTTCCGGCGCCAACATAGCATGCCCAAAACTTCCTAACCCATACGTCTTTGGAATGTGGGAGGAAACCGGAGCACCCGCTGAAAACCCACGCAGACGTGGGGACAAGGTACAAACTCCTTACAGACAGTGGCCAGAATTGAACCCAGGTCGCTGGTTCTGTAAAGCATTACGCTAACCGCTACGCTACCGTTCTACCAGGACCTCCTTGCTCTTAAACTCTATAACCTGGCTAATGAAAGCAAGCATCCTGTATAGATTCTTTACCACCCAAACTACCTATGCTGTCACCTTCAGGGATCTTTGGACACGTACACCAAGGTCTCTCTGTTCCCTACCATTCATGGCATATGTCATACCATTATTAGAGCTTCCCTCCCCCCCCCCCACCCCACAACATGCTTCACTTCATATGTATCAAGATTATATTCCAACTACCACTGCCCTGCCCAATTTACCAGCTGATCAACATCATTCTGCAGTCTGAGACCATTCTCTTCACTATCAACAACACCATCAATTTCCATGTCATCTACAAACTGTTGCTAATGTCCACATTTCAGAATCAGGTTTATTATCACTTACACATGTCGTGAAATTTGTTGTTTTGCGGCAGCAGTACAGTGCAAGACATAAAAATTATTATAAGTTACAAAAATAAATAAATAGTGCAAGCGAGGAATAACGAGGTAGTGCTCATGGGTTCATGAATCGTTCAGAAATCTGATGGCGGAGGGGAAGAAGCTGTTCCTAAAACGTTGAGTGTGGGTCTTCAGGCTCCTGTACCTCCTAGTAACATTACAAGGGCATGTCCTGGTGGTTAGGGTCCTTAATGATGGATGCCACCTTCTTGAGGCACTGCCTCTTGAAGAGGTCCTCGATGGTGGGGAGGGTTGTGCCGGTGATGGAGCTGGCTGAGTCTACAACCCTCTGCAGCCTCTTTCGATCCTGCACATTGGAGCCTCCGTACCAGGCGGTGATGCAACCCGTCAAAATGCTCTCCATCACACATCTATAAAAATTTACAAGAGTCTTTGGTGACATATGAAACCTCCTCAAACTCCAAATGAAGTAGAGATGCAGGCATGCCTTCTTCGTGATTGCATCAATGTGTTGGGCCCAGGATAGATCCTCTGAGATGTTGACACCCAGGAACTTGAAGCTGCTCACCCTTTCCACTGCTGACCCCTCGATGAGGACTGGTGTGTGTTCTCCCGACTTCGCCTTCCTGAAGTCCACAATCAATTCCTTGGTCTTGCTGACATTGAGTGCGAGGTCGTTGCTGCAACACCACTCAACTAACCGATCTATCTCATTCCTGTACGCCTCCTCATCGCTATTTGAGACTCTGCCAACAACAGTGGTGTCATCGGCGAATTTATAGATGGTGTTTGAGCTGTGCCTAGCCACACAGTCATGAGTGCAGAGTGAGTAGAGCAGTGGGCTAAGCACGCATCCTTGAGGTGTGCCTGTGTTGACTGTAAGTGAGGAGGAGATATACACACTTCTAGCAGCTTTTAAATCTGTTTTCATTTCTTATTGGTTTATTCTCATGTTATATTTTCTGACTTAGGAAGCTAAAATTCGAACAAGGCCTTTGAGGAATATAAAGAAACCAGAAAAGAATTTAAGAAAGGAATTAGGAGAATCAGGAAGCGCCAGGAAAAGTCCTTGGAAAGTAGAGCAAAAGGGTAACTAGCGAGAGGGTAGGACTATTCAAGGATGTAGGAGGGAACATATGCTTTGAGGCGGAGGATGTGGGCTAGGCCCTAAATGAGTACTTTGCATTGGTGTTCACCAAGGGGAAGGACGTGGAGGATAGTGAGATCAGTGTGGAGCATCCTAATATGCTGGGGCATATTGAGATAAAGAAAAAGGTGGTGTTGGGTCAAGGTGGACATCCCCAGGGCCTGATGGGATATACCCCAGGTTATTGAGAGAGGCAAGTGATGAGATTGGTGGGGCCTTGACCAAGATCTTTGTGCCTCTCTAGCCACAGGCGAGGTCCTGGAGGACTGGCGGGTAGCTAATGTTGTTCCCTTGTTCAAGAAGGGAAATGTGGATAATCCTGGAATTTAAGATCGGTGAGTCTCACATCAGTGGTAGGGAAGCTATTGGAGGTGATTCTTAGGGGTAGGATTTATGAGCATTTGGAAAAGCATGACCTAATTAGGGACAGTCAGCAGGGCTTTGTGCGGGGCACATCATGTATTACTAACTTGATTGAGTTTTTTTTGAGGAGGTGACGAAGGTGACTGATAGAAGTAGAGTGATGGACGTTGTCTATATGGATTTTAGTAATGCATTCGACAAGGTCCTTCACGGTAGACTCATCCAGAAGATCAAGATGCATGGAATCCATGGTGACTTGGCTGTTTGGATTCCAGTGGTTGATGGGTCTTATTCTGGCAGAGGTCTGTGACTGGTGGTGTTCTGCAGGGATCTATACTGGGACCTCTGCTGCTTGTGATATATAAATATAAGTGACTTGGATGAAAACACGGATGGTGGGTTAGTAAGTTTGCAGATGGCAAAAAGATCGGTGGCGTTGTGGATAGTGTAGAAGACTGCCAAAGGATACAGCGAGATATAGATCAGTTGCAGATACAGGTGGAGAAATGGCAGATGGAGTTTAATCCGGGCGAGTGAGGTGTTGTAATTTGGGAGATCAAATGTGAAGGGACAGTACACAGTTAATGGCAGGACCTTTAACAGTGTTGTCGTATAGAGGGATCTTGGGGTCTAAGTCCATAGTTCCCTGAAAGTGGCGCACAAGTTGATAGGGTGCCAAAGAAGGCGTATGGCATGCTCACCTTTATTAAATCGAAGCATTGAGTTCAAGAGTCAGGAAGTTATATTGCAGCTTTATAAAACTGTGATTAAGCCACACCTGGAGTATTGCATTTAATTCTGGTCAACCCATTATAGGAACGATGTGGCGGCTTTAGAGAGGATGCAGAGAAGTCCGGATTAGAGGGTTTGTGCCATAAGGGGAAGTTGGACAAGATAGGGTTGTTTTCTCTGGAGAGGCAGAGGCTGAGGGGAGACCTGATAGAAGTTTATGAAATTATAAGAGGCATAGATCGACAGCCAGTAACTTTTTCCCAGGGTCGAAATGTCTAATACTAGAAGGCATGCGTTAAGGTGAGAGGGGGAGGGAAGTTTAATGGAGACATGTGGGGCAAGCTTTGATCCTTATCCATTTATCTATTTATTTTTTTTCATTTAATTAATTTTTTTTTACACAGAGAGTTGTAGGTGCCTGGAATGCACTGCCAGGGTGGTGATGGAAGCAGATACAACAGAAGTGTTTAAGAGGCCCTTAGAATAGGCACATGCATGTATAGAGATATAGATCATATGCAGGCAGAAAGGATTAGTTTAATTAGGCATCATTAGCTTAATTAGTTTGGCATAACATTATGGGCTGAAGGGCCTGTTCTTGTGCTGTGCTGCTCTATGTTCTATCTATTGATTCCTTGACCATTTTATGCATATTTCCAAAATCCTCCTAATGTGTAAGCTACTTTTTGCCAATGTTATCAATGTTTCCCTTCAGTCTACCTTTTACTTTTGTTAGCCATGGCAGCCAACACTGAACCAGGTAAAACAAAAGGAAGTGGGGGGCGGAGGGGGGGGGGGGGGGAAAGAGGTGGAGAAAGTGAGGGAGGGATGTTAAGCAGTAGACAGCAATGTGTTAATTTAGCAGCTAATGTGGTTCTCACATTGAAAGTCTTTCTTCCAAAGTGGCCCAACTTGAAAAGTAGTGAAGATCACTGCTCTACTCTGCAGCAGCAGTACTATGATCTCTTGCACTAGTGTGGCCAATCTCCACTCCCACATCAGCACTTTTGTAGCCTCTCCCAATAAAAATCAAGCAGTGCCTGCTGATGCAGGCTTAGAAACACATGGCACTGGATTGAGACCAAACACTGGGCCCAGTTTGCAAGCCCAGTGTCTGACCCAATCCCAATTCAGATGGCAACACCAATCTGGTAATGGTTAGAACACTTGGACACATGGGGACATACATTTTACCATAAAATCCAAATACAACCTAAATAACAAAGTTTTAAAGAGGGCTACAGGACGGAGGAGATGGGAGATGGTGGTGTGGGCTGGAACAAAACATAGTCTTTGAAGGAGGTCAGACAAGTTAAGGCGGCTTGTAAAAAAGCATACCAGTATCTTGGCTTTATTAATGGAAGCAAAGGTTACAAAAAACAAAAGTTATGCTAAATCTTTGCAAACCACTAGTTAAGATGGAGTAGGTATTCAGTTCCGGGCACCACAATTTAAGTAGGATATCAAACCCCCACAGGTGACACAGAAGGTTACCAGGGACAAAGGATTTCTCCTTAGGTGGCTAGGCAACAACTTGGTACACTCATGTGAAGTGTCATGAGATGTTAAATGCTCTACGTAATCACCTTACATCTAAGGTGAGTGCTTTGTGGATCAGTGGTAAGCTCTGATTTGAATTTCCAAGGTGACTGATTTTTTTGGGGTGAATTATCAGTTTTAGCAATGAGTCACAACTGTCATAGAGTCACTGAATAGTACAGCACAGAACTGGGCCATTTGGTCCATCATGTCCCTGCCATCCTTTTTGCCATCTTCACTAATCCCATTACCTGCAATTTAAATGTCTGTCTAATGCCTCTTGAACAAAGTAATTGTGTATGTCTCCACCACCTCCTCTGGCCGCACATTACAGATATCAACCACCACCTGTACGAAAAACATAGCCCTCAGATTCCCCTTTAAAACTCCTTCCTCTCACCTTAAACCTATGCCCTCATGTTTGATACCCTCACAATGGGAAAAACATTCTGACCATCTCCCCTATCTAGGCCTCTTCTAACTTAAAATACACTTCTATCAGGTTACCCTTCAGCCTCCTTCACTCCAGGTGAACAAACCCAGCCTATCCAATCTCTCCCCATAATGGAAGTTCTCCAATCCAGGCAACATCCTGGTGAATCTCCTCTGTACTCTCTCCAGCACAATCACATCCTTCCTACAGTGTGGTGACCAGAACTGCATACAATACTCCATGTGTGATATAACCAGCGTTTTCTAAAATTGCAACATAATGTCCCAGCTCTTATATACTGTGCTCCAACCTATGAAGGCAAACATGCCATATGCCTTCTTCACCACCCTATCTATCTGTGTTCATTTTCGGCAAACTATGGACATAATCCCAGGTCTCTCCTTTCATCAACGTCCCTTAGTGCCCTACCATTTACTACACATGTCCTATCCTTATCTGACTTCCCAAAATGCATCGCCTTGCACTTCTTGGGATTAAATTCCATCTGTCATTCCTCCACTAAAACTTGTCTTGACAACCTTCCTCGTTATCTACAACAGCACCAATTTTCATGTCATCTGCAAACCTACCTCCTACATTTACATCTAAGTCATTAATATATATCACAAACAGCAAAGGTCCCAGCACTGATCTCTGCGGTACACCACTAGTCACAGACTTCCAATTAGAAAACATCCTTCCACCACTACCCTCTGCCTCCTATCACCAAGTCAATTATCGCCTCCTATGAATTAGCCAGCTCGCCTTGGATCCCATTTGCCTTAACATTCTGGACCAGCCTACCATCTGGAACCTTGTCGGCCTTATTAAATTCCACATAAACAACATCCACCACCCCGCCTTCATCAGCCTCCTTCGTTACCTCCTCAAAAAACTAAATCAAGTAAGTGAGATAGGATATCCCTCACACAAAGCCATGCTGACTATCCATAATCAGCCCTTGCCTTTCCAAATGCACATAAATTCTCTCTCTTAGGATTTCTCCAATAACTTCCCTACCACTGACGTAAGGCTCACTGGCTTGTAGTTACCTGGCTTTTTTTGTTGCCCTTCTTATATAAAGAAACAATCTTAGCTATCTTCCAGTCTTCTGGTACCTCATCTGTGGCTAGTGTGGATGCAAAAATCTCCACCAGGCCCCAGTATTTTCACCTTTTAGCTCCTTGCTTATCAGCATCAATCTATCTCTGCCTTAAAAAGATTCAAAGAATCTGCCTCCATTCATTCAAAATCTCCATTCAGGAAGAGATTTCCAAAGATTCACAACGCTCTAGGAGGGAAAAGATGCACCTCATCCTTCGTAAATAGATGACCCCTTATTTTTAAGCAGCCTCCACAATTCTAGATTTTTCCACAAGAGGAAACATCCTCTCAAGACCATTTAGGAATTTTTAAAGTTTCAATTAAGTTCCCCCTCTCTCTTCTATATTCCATCCTAACTTGTTAAATCTTTACTCAAAAGTGTTAAGTGTACTCAGTGACTGAGTACCACTGCCCTCTTGGAGAGAATTCCAAAGATTTGGTACTCTTTAGGTGAAGAAGTTTTCTTTCATCCCTGCATTTACTTTGAGCCCAGCCAAGGAAACATCAACTCTGCATCTTCTCTTAAACCCTGCTAGAATTTAGTAGGTTTCAATGAAATAACCTTTCATTATTCAAAATCTAAGTCAATGCAGGCCCAGTCTGCTTAAATCTGTCTTCGTAACATGAATAGGCAATCAATTAATCAATCTGCTAAACCCTCCCCGTATTCCCTCTATCACAACATAACTTTCTATCTAATCAGAATAGATCTGCACACAATATTCCAGATCTCTCATGGGGACCTTATATAATTACAGCAAGACATTGCTACTTTTATACTCAAATCTCCTTGCAATAAAGATATAATACTGTTTGCCTTCCTAAATGCTTGCTATACCTGTATTTTAAGTTTTCAGTGATTCATGAACGAGGAACGAGGCATTCATGCAAAGTCAAAGGTTATGGGAGCTTACTGTGCACAATTATGTGCTTTTTTTTCTATGTTACAAAATAACACAGGAGTAGCAGAGTGGCACAGCTGGTAGAGATGCTGCCTCATAGAGCCAGAGACCTGGATTCAACCCTAACCTCGGCTGCTGTCTGAAGTTTGCACGTTCTCTATGACTGCATGGGTTTCCTCTAGGTGCTCGGGTTTCCTCCCACATCCCAAGGATGTGTGGGTTAGTAGGTTAATTGGCTGTTGTAAATTGTCCCTGGTGTGTAAGTGAATGGTAGAATAAGAGAATGCCATTAAAAATGGATGGTTGATGTTTGGTATAGACTCGGTGGGCTGAAGGGCTGTGCTGTACCTCTCTATGACTCTAACTATACTTCAAAAGTGTCCTGCTGAGATGATGGGCCTTGGGATACTCCAGGGTTGAAAAACATGATGATGCTGGAAGAAATCAGCAGGCCAGGCAGCATCCGTGAAGAAAAGCAGGTGGTCAATGTTTCCGGTCAGGACCCTTCTTCAGGACTGAAGATAGGAAAAGGGGAAGCCCAATATATAGGAGGGAAAAGCAGAGCAGTGATAGGTGGACAAAAGAGAGGAGGCGGGGTGGGCACAGGGTGGTGATAGGTAGATGCAGGTAAGAGATAGTGATGGGCAGGTGTGGGGGAGGAGGGGAGAGCAGATCTACCAGGGGATGGGTCAAAGGTAAAGAAAGAAAAAAAAGGGGGTGGAAAGAGAGGCTAGGAAAGGAAAGAAGAGGCATGGTTGGGGACGGGGAAAAAGGGGTGTGAGGATTACTTAAAGTGGGAGAATTCAATATTCATGCCGTCAGGCTGCAAGGTTCCAAGACAGAAAATGAGGCACTGTTCCTCCAGTTTGTGCTTGGAATTCTCCTGGCAGTGGAGGAGGCCGAGGACTGACGTATCAGTGATAGTGTGGGAGGGGGAGTTGAAGTGACCAGCAACGGGGAGATGCAGATCGCGGTTACCGACAGAGCACAGGTGTTCTGCGAAACGGTCACCTAGTCTGTGTTTGGTCTCACCAATGTAGAGGAGGCCACATTTTAATATTTATACTCCAGAGTTGTTGAGGTGCTGCAGAAATATTAAATTTGTACTTCAGTCCAAATTAAACATTGCACAATAAGATTTTGCTGTTTGGCTTGCTGACTTTATTCAAAACATTGCTTCAGCAGTAGCTGACCTTGAGAGTTACTCACTGCAATCATACTCTGAATGGGGCTGCTGATAAACACATGGGTGACCCAAGGTCAAAGTCTACTCAGAGCTTAGGCAAAGCGTTTGAGTGTGTGTCTCAGAGCCAGGAGATGAGGGGGAATTACCCACTGGAGTAAGGAAACTGTTAGTGAACAAGGCCAGACCAACATTTCGTTCAGTTTTCTGGTCAAACCTATGTTCATTTCTTTTGTAGTTAAGTATAAAGGGAAGCTTGGTAAAAATTACAGTTCGTGCTCATTCCCGATCAATAATCAGAGCCAGGAACTTCACACAAAGGTGCTGACAGAAGAGATTTTTAGATTGGAATTTAATAAAGCACTTTTTTAAGTCTTTATGGAATTTATTCTTCCACTTGCAATCACTCCTATTTTGTTAACAATTTATTTTGTCACAAGCAGGATCCAGTGGGATTGGAAATGTTCGCAGGAGGCAGGGGCAATTTCCATACATACGGGAGATCAGGCAGGTGACACAAAATGCCAGTTTTGGGGAATTCCTTCCCTGAATCTTTCTCACTCTCTGTTATAATAGCTTCTCTCAGGAGCAGTAATCATGAAGTTATTGGAATGTCATAAAGACCCAATTAGTTCAATAATGTCCTTCAGGGAAGGAAATCTGCTGTACATACCCAGTCTGTCCTGACTGTGGTTGAGTTGCAAACGTTTCCTCAGTTCATGGACAATTAGGGATGGACCATGAACATTGTATTGCCAGTGAAGTTCATATCCCATGAACAAATAAAAGCATTGAGATACAAATGAATTGGTTTTATTTAAGCATACAATATGCCTAAGGGATTGAAGACCTATTCCTGTTCCTATTTTATAAATGTTACCCAATTTTTGTTTGGAAGTATCTGGAAGCTCTATTAGAGTGGAATACAATGCCAGTCACAGAAGGCTGTGAAATTCATGACAAGGTTATGAAGCTTGTGCCAGGAACCAAAGGCGATTGTGCCTTCTCCAAGACTGTGTCGTGCAATGATGTTTCATCGGTGGGGTTGCTCAATTTGAAAAGGCTGAAAAGAAACTATGCTATTAACAAACCCTGTCATTTGTGTCTGTACACATGTAACTAAAAATATCAGCCCCAGTTGGGCATGGTTAAAATAAGTTATTTCATGTGACTACTGCTCAGAAGCGTTTTGAATTCTCAACTCGCTCTTTTGCAAAGAAGGACAAGGGCAGCAGGGAACACCACCACTTGCAAATCACCCCCAACTTTATTTATAATACATCCCTCTCTCTTCATGGCTGCCGAGTCAAAATTCTGATATTCCCTGTACAGTAATATGGCAAAGCTGGGAAATGCATTGCCACATCTAAGAAAGGAAAGAGGGACCAAGCCATGATTCAAGAGTCGCCAACCAAAAAATAGAGGACACAATAGGGGGCACAGATGAACATTGGATTAGTATTCTGGTCACGTGAGGAACATTGCTTACTGGCTGAGCTGAAAGAAAGTAATGTGGTCATTTCGTTCCAACTTCATGGAGTTTATAGAGGCCAAGATAAAACATAAAAGTGCTGGAAGATTATGTAAGCTTTAGGAAGCTGAAATCAGACAGGGCCTTTGAGGAATATAAAGGAAGCAGGGGAGAATTGTCTGAAAAGCTCGATTGAGTTTTTATTTTGAGGAGGTGACAAAGATAGTTGATGAGGGTAAGGCAGTGAATGTTGTATACATGGACTTTAGTAAAGCTTTCAACAAGGTCCTTCATGGTAGGCTGATCCAGAAGACCAAGGCAAATGGGATCCATGGATACTTGGTAAATTGGATTCAAAATTGGCTTTACCATACAAAACAGAGGGTAGTGGTGGAGGGGTGTAATTCTGACTGGAGGTCCGTGACCAGTGCTGTTTTGCAAGGATCATTGCTGGGACCTCTGTTGTTTGTGATATATATCTATATATGATTTGGACAAAAATGTAGGTGGACTGATTAGCAAGTTTGCAGATGACACAAAGTTGATGGAGTTGTGGGCAGTGAGGAAGGTTGTTAAAGGATTCAGCAGAATATAGTCCAGTTGGAAATGTGGGCAGAGAAATGGCAGATGGAATTTAATCTGGCTAAGTGTGAGGTGTTGCACTTTTGGAGGTCAAACATAAGAGGAAAGAATACAGTAAATGGCAGAACTCTTACGATTATTAACATACAGAGGGACCTTGGGGTCCAAGTCCATAGCTCCTTGAAAGTGGCAACACAAGTAGACAAGATTGTAAAGGTGTACGGCAGGTTTGCCTTCATCAGTCGGGGCGTTGAGTATAAAAGTTGGGAAGTCACATGGTAGCTTTACAAATCATTGGTTAGGCCCCATTTGGAGTACTGTGCACAGTTCTGGTTGCTGCATTACAGAAAGGGTGTGGAGGCTTTGGAAATGGTGCCGAAGAGGTTCACACAGATATTGCCTGGATTAGAGAGGATTAGCAATAAGGAAAGGTTGGACAAACTTGGATTGTTTTCTCTGGAGCGTCGGAGGCTGAGCGGTGACCCAACAGAAGTTTATAAAATTGTGAGTCATATATAGGGTAGATAATCAGTCTTTTGCCCAGGCTGGAACGTGCCACCAGGGGGAGTGGTGGGAGCACATACGATAGCAATGTTTAACAGGCATTTAGACAGACACATGAACAGGCAGGGAATGGAGGGATATGGACCACATGCAGGCAGATGCGCAGTTTAAATTGTCACCGTGGTCAGCACAGATATGTCACCGTGGTCAGCACAGATATCATGGGGCAAAGGGTCTGTTCCTGTGCTGTTCTGTTTTATGTTCCATGCTGAAAAAGTGAAGCTCCATCAGACTTTGAAAGAGAAAAGACAGATAATGGATTTCTAGTGAGGCTTCATAGTTTTCTGGAATTAATTTCATATTTCTAACACATGTTGACATGTTTTATAAATAAATGTTAAATAATCATAGAAGATTCTCAGCTCTGCCCTGCTAAAAATAAATTTAGGACAGAGATGAGGAGAAACTGCTCCTCCCAGAGAGTAGTGAATCTGTGGAATTTTCTGCCAGGGAAGCAATAGAGGCTACCTCATTAAATACATTTAAGACACAGTTAGATAGATTTTTGAATAGTAGGGAAATTAAGAGTTATGGGGAAAAGGCAGGTAGGTGGATGTGAGTCCACGGCCAGATCAGCCATGATCTTATTGAATGGTGGAGCAGGCTCGACGGACCAGATGGTCGACTCCTGCTCCTATTGCTTATGTGCTTAAATTACCATCTGCTACTACTTAGCTTCACAGCACAGGAACTACGGAAATATTCAGATTAGTGCCTTCTACTAAAACCACTTAAACAACATTCAGTGGTTACATTTTTCCTTACCCAGATTTATTACTCCTTTCAAGTTTCTGTTTCCTGGAGGGACTGGCACTCAATGGAATTACGACTTCAGAGACACAGTGACTCTCTTGTGCCAGGCTCTCCTTGGGCAAGCAGTGGCAGCCTGGAATGCATAGAAGCAGGCTGGTTGACAACGGGGCTCTGACAAAACCTGCGGCTGGCCTCAATGTGACAGTAGAGGAGGCTGTGGATAGACATGTCAGTATGAGAATGGGATGTGGAATTGAAGTGGGTGGCCACCAGGAGATCCTTGCAAATGCAGGTTGGAGGAACACCACCTCATATTCCTCCTTGGTAGCCTGAACATTGATTTCTCTAACTTCCGGATACCCCTCCCCCCCCCCTTTGTTTTCCCTTATTCCTGTAGCCCCCTCACCCCTTCTCTTTCCCCTCCCCCACCCTCATGACCTACCCATCCATTCCCCACCTCCTTCCCTTTTTTCCATGGTCCACTGTCCTCTCCTACTAGATTCCTTCTTCTTCAGCCCTTTGCCTCTTCTACCTATCACCTCAGCTTCTTACATCACTCCCTATCATCCCCACTCCCCCCCCACCTGAACTCAACCATCATCTCCCACCCTGTGCTCCTCCTCCTCCCCCTCCCCCGACCTTCTTATTCTGGCTTCTGCCCTCTTCCTTTCCAGCCTGATGAAGGGTCTTGACCTGAAACGTCGACGGTTTATTTCCTTCCACAGATGCTGCCTGACCCGCTGAGTTCCTCCAGCATTGTGTACGTGTTGCTCCAGATTCCAGCGTCTGCAGGATCTCTTGTGTCTCATGTCTTTATCCTTCAGATGTCATCACTAACAGATTACTAGGTCACTATCACATAGCTGTGGGGTCTTCTTGTGCACAACCTGGCCTCCTACATTCTGCCCTTAACTACATTTCAAAAATTATTCCATTGGCTGTGAAGTGCTTGGAAGAATCGCCAAGGTCTCTATATGAATGTGAGTGTTTCCTTATAGCTGGCTCAACTCCCTAGATTCTAGACAGTGGACAGCATCACTAATGGTTCCTGAACTTATGATGCAGTATGTGGATAGTGGACAAGGAAGACACTGGGATGGCCTGTGTTATTCTCCAGTTGAAAAGTTCACCCACACATGTGGGTTTGTGCACACAGTATGGCCAACTGAACCAAAAATTGCCAGTTACAGAACTACTGGATTTTATGGCAATAGAAACAGGCCACATGGCCTGCAATCTAAACCACGTGAGCTTCCATCCACCTTCTTCATCTCACTCTATCACAACATCATTGTATTCCCATAGAAGCAGAACAAGTGATCCTTCGGTCTCTCATGCTTTTTCCACCATTGTGCAAATTCTGAATGCGTTATACAAATTCTGAATCTTTACAAAACTCTGGTTAAGCCTCAGTTGTAATATTAATTCAGTTTTTACCTCTGAACTTTGGGGATAAAAACGGCAAGTGGATGCAGTGGAGACTTACACAAAAGTGGCACCAGGGATGTGAGACTTGCAGAGTCTGAAGAAGCTGGGGCTGTTCTACATAGAGCAGAGAAGGCTTAGGAGAAATTTGAAAGAAATCATGAAGGGTTTGGACAGTGAAAAGAACTCCACTCACCCACCTTGGCTCCACATCTTTTATACTGTTGACATACAAAAATAGTTTGATCTAGGATTTAAAATTATTAACTCAGCCCCAGCACCTAGTAGTTCTCGGTTTCTATCACTCTTTATGGGAAGCGTTTCCCAGCTACCTCTTCCTCTTTAGCTCATATTGTCACATCACATCAAACATAGTAAACTGTACATTCTCTACACTTCTCTCCACATGTCAGTACCTTAGGAATGAATGGTACTGAGGAACCACACAGCTCAGCACATCACAGAAACCAACCTCCCCACTACACTCCTCGCTGCCTCGGGAAAGCAGCTGACATAATCAAAGACCCCACCCACCCCGGACATTCTCTCTTCTCCCCCCTCCCATCGGGCAGAAGATACAAAAGCCTGAAAGTGTGTATCACCAGGCTCAAGGACAGCTTCTATCCTGCTGTTATAAGACTCTTGAACAGTCACCTAATATGATAAGATGAACTCTTGACCTCACAATCTACCTTGCACCTTATTCTCTACCTGCACTGCACTTCCTCTGTAACTGTAACACTTTATTCTGCATTCTGTTATTGTTTTCCCTTGTACTACCTCAATGCACTGATGTAATGAAATGATTTGTATGAACGGTATGTGAGTTTTTCACTGTACCTCCGTACATGTTATAGCAATAAACCAATTTAACTGACCTTATGTTTATCAATGCAGCTGATACCAATGAAGTCTATGATGCAGCGACCAAGCCACTCATCTGGTCGAGCACTCAGGATATCATTGCGACAGCTGTCCAGGTACTGCTGAAGCTTGATGAGGACGCTCCGTGACAACACGTAACCATAGCCACCATGGCAGTAGCGGGAGTCAGGGTCGCCACCAATGAACTCTTCTGTCCGTCCCAAATACAGGTCATTGTTGATGCTCAGGTGAGAAACGAGAGACTTGATGCGTTCCGCCTCAGTGTATGTGTTATCCTGAGTCAAGTAGAACCAGTCATACTCGTTGCCATAATGTTCGTAGATGTACTGGATGGTCCGGTACATCAGCCATACAGGTCGGTCATCTCCGTGGGACACTATCTGCATTCCGTGTGGAACCTTGGTATTGCGAAACCCAGTGAAGTAAACCAGCCTGTTGAAGTGGTGGGCTACCGTCCGATTAACAGACACAGCCAATGTGTTCAGAGTACCTTTGGATGTCAGTACACCAACAAACAGTCGATCACGGATTCCCAACTCTGTATGGATGTAACGTGTTCTAGGAAAAGAAACATATGGTTAACTTCAGGCCACAATGGTTGTGTTTCTACCAGCTTTCCCTCCCCTCAATTACATTGCTCCTCCTCTTCTGAAAGTAACAACACTCCTCGGTGCTTACATTTATTTGTTTTCTCAAGTGAATGGAAAAGATCCCAGAGTATTATTAAAGGGTGGGCTGGTCTTGTCAATATTTACACCTCAATGTAAACAGATTATCTGGTCATTTATTTGCTATCTGTGGGAGTTTACTTTGTGCAAACTGGCTGCATTACAACATTTCAGAAGTATCTTAATGGATACAAAAAGAATCTAATAACACTTTGGTTGTGTTTAAAAGAAAAGCATTTCCCTGGCTTTACTAACAAAAGCACAAGAGTGAAAATTCAGTATCTTTATAAAACACCGGGTAAGCTTCAGTTGTAATATTACGTTCAGTTCTGGGCTCTGAAGTTTGGGAAAAACGGTAAGCGGGTGCAGCAGAGATTTACACAAAAGTCATCCCAGGGATGTGAGATTTCAGTTATTTGGAGAGATTGGAGAAGTGGAAACTGTTCTCCACAGAGCAGAGGAGGCTTAGGAGAAATCTGATAGAAATCACGAAGGGGGTGGACAGTGCAAAAAGAATCTGTTTCCAGCAGCAAGAACAACTACAAACTGACTTATGGTAATGAGGAAAGGTACCAGAGATAGTAATGAGGAAAATTTTATTTTTACAGCGAGTGGTTGTGATTTGTGAGACAATGGTCAAAAAAAAAATCAATGGAAGCAGATCCGATAGGAATTTTCAAAATGGAATTGGATGAGAACAAAGTAACAAAAAATCTATGGATTGCTGGAGAAAGAGCAGGGGATTAAGATGTAATAAGCGGGGGAAATCGAAGAGAACTTGTAGATGTAGTGTATTTGCGAGATAGAGCAATGGCAGATGGAATGTAATGTTCACAAGTATGAGGCAATACACTTTGAAAGGACTAATGAAGGTAGGACATACACAATGAATGGTAGGACCCTAAAGAGTTTTGAGGGACAGGGAGACCTTAATGTAAAGTCCAAGAATTCCTGAAGGTGGCAGCATGTTAAGGTGGTGAAGAAGACATACAGAATACTTGCCTTCTTTAACTAGGACTTAGACTATAAGAACAGAGATTAAGATACAACTTTATAAAACATTGGTTAGGACACAGATACTATCACTACATTTCAGAGGGATTTAGACATAGATTTAACTAGGCAAGGCAGAGAAGGACACGGTGCTAATTGGGCAAATGGGATTAGTGTAGATGGACAAAAAGGTTGGCAAGGACCTGATAGGCCGAAGGACCTGTTTCTGTGCTGTACAACTCTAACTCTATACAAGATTCTGAGGGAGGCTGGCATTTTTGGGTCTGACAGATGCTACACCTGGCACGCTTTTCTGCGCACCTCACTGAACCAGGCTAGCCATGTGGCTTAATAGTAATAGAAAAGTTGAAGGATTTGCTGAGCCTCAGCACCACAGATTGTGCTAGAATTCAATTCTACTACTACTGATGGCTCACAGAGGGACATGGATGGATACCTAGCTTTGAGCTGCTAAAATCTTTTCAGCATCTACGCCATTTAGCATGACTGCAGTGCCACACAGCACAACAGAAAACCTCTCACAAGAACATTATTTGCACAATGACTACAGTACATGATGGTATTCTTCCTAATAGTTAATGGATGGTAGATCCAGTAGTATACTGGTGAAAATGCAAAGTTTCTCTAGGGGTGAGTTCCCTCAGCATGGTCTGACAGTTATGTTCTTTAGAACCCAGCTAACTCCAACGATGGTGACTCTACTGAGCAACTCTTAGTGATGGATGTTGAAGTCTCACCCAAAGTGCATTCTGTGTCACAGTGCTTGTTCCAAGTGGCATTCCACATAGAGAAGCAACTGGTTCATTAGCTCGGGGAGGGTGATGTGGGATAAGCAGAGGATTGATCTTACATAGAGCTGGTACACATCTGATCAGTCCAGTAGCCTGTAACCATTCATGAAGCCCTGAGACTTCATGAGGTCCAGAGTCAGTGTTAATGACTACCAGGGTCAGTCCTAGTTCACTGTAGCCTCTTCTGCTCATGGGAAAGAACATGTCTTGTCTGAATCTGGTGCAGAGGTCAATGCTATGTAGTAAAATTATTTTTAATTTTGTTGTTTCTTACATAATCTTGGTACAATTGAATAGTTAGAGTAGCTATTTAAGAAGGTAATTGTGAATAAACCATATTGCTATTGGTCTGGTGTCACTTATGGACAAAACAGCTTAGAATATCAGTGAATCAGATGAGTTTTTAATGACATTTGAGTGGATTCATGGTTACTGTTACGCATACTGACTTTTATTCCAGGTTTATTAATTATTTCTCAGATAACCTGGTGGGATTTTATCTCATTTCAACAGATGGTCTCTGGATTACTTGTTTACTAACATAACAACTACACTACTTTTAACTTTTTAAGGTTCTTTAAAGAACTCCCTGCAGAGATGCAGAGGGCAAGCCAATAAGAGAAAGACTAATCAGAGTCATACAGCACAGAAACAGACCCTTCGGCCAAACTGGTCCATGCCAACCAAGATTCCCATCCAAGTTAGTCCCAGTTGCCTGTGTTTGGCCCATATCCCTTTAAACCTTTCCTATCTATGCAACTGTCCAATTACCTTTTAAATGTTGTTAAGGTACCTTCCTCAATCACTTCCTCTGGCAGCTCATACTGAACAACCTCTGGGTGAAAAAGTTATCTCCCGGGTTCATATTAAATCTTTCCCCCTCACCTTAAACCTACTTATCTGACAGAAAGGCTCTTGCGCTGCTGACTATGCCTTACTTTGCAGTGAAAGGTAAGCATTCTCAATGGCATCAGCTTTTTGGCATGGCTTATTTGCACATTTACAACTTTATCACAGTTGCAAAGATTCATACTGAGTTAAAACAGTGGTGCATCATACCATATCAATATCCAAGCTAAACTTTAGTAGTCGCAAAAAGAGCCCAGTACATCATTCTAGTGTGAAGGCACACTGGAATTTCAAGAGCTCTCCAAATCCTTAAAATGAACATGTTGCAAATTTACATGTTTAGTGTTCTGATATCTCCCCCATTAAGATGTCAGAAACAGACTTCATCAGAAACACAGAAAGTAAGAATAAAATACCAATGATTTTACAATTTTTGGATAATATATAAAACGTTGACTTGTTTCACCTTAGATACTATCGATAGTTTTCCCTATTGAACAAGGAAAATGGGTATTTGGGCCAGGGCCTACAAGATAACCAATACTCCTGGGCTAATTTCTCAATAAGAGTCAGAGGAAAAATAAATAAGGGAACCTCTCTCTTTGCAGAGAAAGGAAAATCACCAAAACATACACATCAATAAGCATTTTTTTCCCTCACATCACATTCTTACCTCAGGACTTTCTTGTGCGGTTTGTTGGGATCCTTGTAATAAGGGACAATCCTTGGCTCATACTCCTTGTTGTCACCAAACTCCCCTGTCTCAGCTCCGGCTCCTGGATGTCCATTGTTATGGGGTAGCCCTCTACTGTCTCCTGTATCCATGCATGATTCGTCCCCATTTCCCTGCGTCCAGGAGACTCGCAGCAAACTCAGGCTGCAGCCCAAGGAGAGCCCCAGGATCAGTGGAAGAGCAGGCCGGAAGAGGGGTAGCAGTGATGTCAAACGCATTGTACAGAGAATGCAAGAAATATGTCAGAAGCAGACTGAGAGAGAAGCACAGGAAGAAAGGATCTGATATCAACAGCCTTACTATTTATATATTAAACATCTATTTGTTTTACCTAAGACATATAAAACCGACACAAGCACCAACTGGCATACAGTGACTTGCCTAAACTACTATTACAACACTCTGGGTCTGACTTTCAACAATTTCCATCCCACTAGAAACAGAAACTAAATATTAATTTTAAATTTCTGCTCAAAGCTAACTTCACAAATAACAACAAACAGACATGAAAAGTCAGGTTCAAAAGGAAATTCAAATTCAAAAGGAAAACACAATTAATAGCAGGTCAAAATTTAAAACATGATCTGATATAGATCAATATATTTACTAATACTGATCCCAACACCACTGGCATATCAAATAAATAACTTTGTAATTTACTGGCAGCTAAAGGGAAGCCTTGGAAATTCCATCTAAACATTGAATACTGATAACTACAAAAGATAAGATTCAGCAGAACAAAAACAACATGATTCTGCACCCAGTTAAAATTCTACACCTGTCATTTTGTTCTCACTTTCCCCTATCTGTTTTGTTCTCTACATATTTTGATATCACAGAGAAGCCAACATTTGCCCCCTTCAAGCTTCCCCATTGCTCTTGGAATTCACAGTGTGGATAGCACCTATTTCTACAGAAATTAAACAGTGTTTTCAACACATAGTAAAGTGCAGCTGGATTGTTGAGAAAACGTTTCTGAAGAAGTCCTTTTTAGTTTTAGGTTCTTGTTCCCAATGCCAACTCCGATGGATATATCGAACAGTAGGTAACTGTTAAACTGCAGGCAAATCTGACAGGCAGGATTCTTTTCACTTTCAATCCTTCTTTGTGCTTCACTGATGTAATAAAAACAGGCTGGCAAATCCTTCTTAGGTCAAATAGTTGCAAAAAAATTTCTTGCTTTCAGGTACGGTAGTCTACACTAACTACCTTCAGGATAACAAGGCCGCAAACCGATTAACAGTCTGAATCACAGTTTAAGATGCATCATTTGGAACCTTATGACAAAAGATCTGCCAGACTTGGAGACTTTATCAAACAGAGGGACATGATTTGATCGCATACTTCACATGGTTCGTCCCCAGCTTACAAGACCCGAGCTAAATTCTGTGGCTGCCATCTCGTTGTCACGGTTCTAATGAAAGCGGCAGATCAGGCTGGAACGTTTGATTCACCTCAGACGTAACAGCAGTTTGAGAGGGAAGGGGGCTGCAGCAGGTTAGGCGACCTCTTCTTGTTCGTTGGTCTCTCAGACCAGCCCCGGGAGATTTCGGTGCTGTCCTGGGCAGGCCCGGGCTGTCAAACCGCAGGAGAGCTTGGCCTCCGCTCTGTCGGGCGGCGGTAACCGGGTCCCCTGGGCTGTGGACAGGAGTTAAGCCTGGTCCTCTTGCGTTTCGGACCCTGGGACCTTGCTGAGCGAACGATGCCTCGCTGCCGAGCGGATTGCCCGAGCGGGGCGGCGGGCCCGGAACTGTTGATCCACGCAGAGCCGGCCCCCTTCACCCCGGCTGCGCGCATGCGCGTCCGTTCCCCAGGTGGACGCGCGCGGGAGTGTGGCGCGTGCACGAAGGGTAACCGTCGCGCCTGCGCGTGCGGAGAGGAGGGCGGGGAAAGCGCGGGAAAGCCCAACGAGCTGGAGGAGAGGAGGGGCCGGGTACCTCGGGGCGGGAGGAGAGGGGAGGGGGAGAGGGGAGAGGGGAGGAGGGGAGGAGGGGAGGAGGGGAGGAGGAGGAGGAGGAGGAGGAGGGAGAGGGAGAGGGGAGGAGGGAGAGGAGGGGAGGGGGGAGGAGGGAGAGGAGGGGAGGGGGGAGGAGGGAGAGGAGGGGAGGGGGGAGGAGGGAGAGGAGAGGAGGGGAGAGGAGGTGAGGGGGAGGGGAGAGGGGGAGGAGGGGAGGAGGAGGAGGAGGGGGATGAGAGTGGGAGGGAGGGGAGGAGTGGGAGAGGGGAGGGGGGAGAGGAGAGGGGGGATGGGAAGGGGGGTAGGGATGGGGGAGGCGGGTGGGGGAGGAGGAGGGGGGAGTGAGAGGGGGGAGGGAGGAGAGGGGGGGGGAGGAGAGAGGGGGGGGGGAGGGGGGGGGTGAGGGGGAGAGAGGGGGGGAGGGGGAGGGGGGGGGGAGTGGGAGTGGGGGGGGAGGGGGTGGGGGGGGGGAGGGGAGGGGAGGGGGGGGGAGAGGGGGGGCGGGAGGGGGGAGGGGCGAGGGGTGGAGGGGGAGGGGGGGGGAGGGGGGGGGAGGTGAGGGGGGGGGGAGGGGGGGGAAGGGGGGGGAGGAAGAGTGGGGGGAGGGGGAGGGGGGGGAGGGGAGGGGGGGAGGGGGGGGGGGAGGGGGGAGGGGGGAGGGTGAGGGGTGAGGGGGGAGGAGGAGGTGAGGGGGGGGGGAGGGGGGAGGGAGAGGGGGGGAGGGGAGGGAGGGTGGGGGGAGGGAGGGGGAGGGGGAGGGGAGGGGGAGGGGGAGGGGGAGGGGAGGGGGGGGGAGGGGGAGGGGAGAGGGGGGAGGGGAGAGGGGGGGAGGGAGGGGGGGGGAGGGGAGGGGGGGGAGGGGGAGAGGGGGGGAGGGAGGGGGGGGGAGGGGAGGGGGGGAGGGGGGAGAGGGGGGGAGGGGGAGGGGAGGAGAGGGGGAGGGGAGCGGGGAGGGAGGGGGGGGAGGGGAGCGGGGAGGGAGGGGGGGAGGGGAGGGGGGGGAGGGGAGAGGGGGGGGAGGGGGGAGGGGGATGGAGGGGGGAGGGGGGGAGCGGGGAGGAGAGGGGGAGGGGGGAGGGGAGGGGGAGGAGAGGGGGAGGGGGGAGGGGAGGGGGGGGAGGAGGAGGGGGAGCGGGGAGGAGAGGGGGAGGGGAGGGGGAGGAGGAGGGGAGGGGGGAGGAGAGGGGGAGAGGGGGAGGGGGGAGGAGAGGGGGAGGGGGGAGGGGAGGGGGGAGGGGAGGGGGGAGGAGAGGGGGAGGGGGGATGGGGAGAGGAGGGGAGAGGGGAGGAGAGGGGAGGGGGGAGGAGAGGGGAGGGGGGAGGAGAGGGGAGGGGGGGAGGGGCAGGGTACCTCGGGGCGGGAGGAGGGGCCGGGTACCTCGGGGCGGGAGGAGAGGGGAGGAGGGGCCGGGTACCTCGGGGCGGGAGGAGGGGCCGGGTACCTCGGGGCAGCACCTCACCTTCAGACGAGGCGCATTGTACCTTTCGGGACTCAACACTGAATTCAACCACTTAGGTAACCAGGCCTTTTCTTGAATGTCTGGTATAATTTATTGCATCATTTACATTCTGGATGTTGTCTGAACCTAAGTATTGGTGTTGGCTTATTATTGTCACTTGTATTGAGGTACAGTGAAAAACTTGTCTTGCACACTGATCGTACAGGTGGATTCATTACACAGAGCAGTTACATTGGGTTAGCACAGAGTGCATTGATGTAGTACAGGTAAAAACAATAACAGTACAGAGTCACAGCTACAGAGAAAGTGCAGTGCAATAAGGTGCAAGGTCACAACAAGGTAGATCATGAGGTCAGAGTCCATCTCATTGAATAAGGGAACCGTTCAATAGTCTTATCACCGTGGGATAGAAGCTGTCCTTAAGTCTGGTGGAACGTGCCCTCAGGCTCTTGTATCTTCTACCCAATGGAAGAGGAGAGAAGAGAGAATGTCCCGGGTGGGTGGGGTCTTTGATTATACTGGCTGCTTCGCCAAGGCAGCGAGAGGTAAAGGCAAGAGTCCAAGGAGGGGAGGCTGGTGTCCGTGATGCGCTGGGCTGTGTCCACAACTCTCTGCACTTTCTTGTGGTCCTGGGCAGAGCAGTTGCTGTACCAAGCCGTGATGCAAACAGATAGGATGCTTTCGTGCCTGTGATGCTGCTGCAAGCAAGTGTTTCATTGTACCTGTACCTTACTTGTGCACATGACAATAAAATCGACTTTCCAATTGTTCCGATGAAAGGTTGTCAACCTGTAAGGATAACTGTTTTCCTCCTTCCACATATGCTGCCTGACTTGCTGAACCTTCTCTTTTGTTTCACCCTTCCAGCAACTGCAATGTTCCAGCACTGTGTTCTTTCTCCTCTGTTTTCATCTCTCTCTGTTTACATCTGCTGGGGACATATCTGTAAGATTAACATGGATTTGCTACCCTCTCAGCAGGTCCCACCCAACCGTTATGTAGTCTAAAACCTGGTTGCATGAACGCTGAACTCTCCAATTTCAAGTAAACTACTCCCCCTGTCTCTTTTCTGTATCCTCTTGATCTACCCAGTTCCTCCTACACCCACCACCACCCCCATCACCCTGTTCCTTTTCCCTCCTCCACCCACTCCATCTGCCTATCACCCACGCACTCCCCTCAATGTTCTCATTTGCCCACCCCATCTCCCTTATTTGGTTTCATGCTTCACCTGCCTTTCCTACCAGATTCCATCATCTATAGCCCTCTATCACCTCCCAGCCTCTGTTGCTATTTCCACTCTCCCCTCCTCAATCTGCCTATCACCCCTCCTCACCTGGCTTCATCTATCACTTGCCAGCTCTTGTTCTGCCCCTCTATCTTTCAGTCCAGATGAGGGGTAGGGGTTGGGGTGGGTGGGGTTTGGTGGGGTGGGAAGCAAGATTTCCAAGTGTTCTAACCTTGTTGACCAAACTTTTGTGTTGGACTTTCTTGAAAGCCATCCAAAAATCCAAATACACTGTATCTATTCTACTGATCACATCCACAAAGAAAGGCAATAGATTACTAGAACCATAGAACACTACAGCACAGAAAACAGGCCATTTGGCCCTTCTAGTCTGTGCTGAAACGTTATTCCGCTAGTCCCATTTACCTGAACCCAGTCCGTAACCCTCCAGACCTCTCCCATCCCTGTATCTATCCAATTTATTCTTAAAACTCAAGAGTGAGCCCGCATTTACTACATCAGATGGCAGCCCGTTTCATACTCCCACCACTCTTTGTGAAGAAGTTCCCCCTAAAGCCATGTCCTCTCATACTTCTCTCTCCTAATCTAGGTGGGAAGAGCCTACTTGCATTAACTCTGTCTATACCCCTCATAATTTTATAAACCTCTATCAAATCTCCCCTCATTCTTCTGCACTCCAAGGAATAAAGTCCTAACCTGTTCAATCTTTCCCTGTAACTCAAATCCTGAAGACCCGGCAACATTCTAGTAAATCTCCTCTGTACTCTTTCATTTCAATCTTACAAATATCCTTCCTATAGTTAGGTGACCAGAACTGCACACGATACTCCAAATCTGGCCTCACCAATGCTTTATACAACCTCACCATAACATCCCAACTCCTATACTGAATGCCAGGATGCCAAAAGCCTTCTTTACAACCCTGTCTACCTGTGACGCCACTTTCAGGGAATTATGTATCTGAACTCCCAGATTCCTTTGTTCCTCTGCACTCCTCAGTGCCCGACCGTTTACTGTGTATGTCCTACCTTGATTTGTCCTTCCAAAATGTAACACCTCACAATTGTCTGCATTAAATTCCATCTGCCATTTCCTGGCTCATTCTTCCAGTTGGTTCAGATCCCTCTGCAAGCTTTGAAAGCCTTCCTTGCTGTCCACAATGCCTCCAATCTTAGTATCATCAGCAAACTTGCTGATCCAATTTACCACATTACCATCTAGATCATTGATATAGACAACAAACAACCAATGGCCCCAGCACAGATCCCTGAGGCACACCACTAGTCACAGGCCTCCAGTCTGAGAAACAATCATCCACTACCACTCTCTGTCTTCTCCCACACAGCCAGTTTACAACCTTTCCATGGATACCTAGTGTCTGAACCTTCTGAACTAACCTCCCATGTGGGACCTTGTCAAAGGCCTTACTGAAGTCCATGTAGACAACATCCACAGCCTTTCCTTCATCTACTTTCTTGGTGAGACATGCCTTTTTCCATGAAGACAGATGTAATTTCCTAGCCATTTCCTATTTCCCATTATAAATTCTGTAAGAGCCCTCACATTTACCCCAGTGTTTTACTACTTACTTACAGTACCTGATAAGATATCTTTATTAGTCACATGTACATTGAAACACAGTGAAATGCATCTTTTGCGTAGAGTGTTCTGGTGGCAGCCCACAAGTGTCGCCATGCTTCCAGTGCCAATGTAGCAAGCCCACAACTTCCTAACCCGTACGTCTTTGGAATGTGGGAGGAAACCGGAGCACCCGGAGGAAACCCACGCAGACACAGGGAGAATGTACAGACTCCTTACAGACAGCAACGGGAATTGAACCCAGGTTGCTGGTGCTGTAAAGTGTTACGCTAACCACTACACTATTAAAGCTCTTATGGTTTGCTTTTATGTTTGGTGCCTGTCTAAGTAAATTCGATCTTATCTTTCTTTATCAATTTCTTGGTCGTCTTTATCTTTAACTTTATATTGTTTTCCTTGATTTAATGCTATCTTTAAAATTGTCAGCTATCAATGACAATCAATTTACTTTTCGGGTTTTTGTGCCTTAAAGGAATAGACTTCTTCTGAAGTTTATGTATCATTATTGTAAATACTAACCATTGCCTGTCCGCTATATCTTTCAATGTGTTTTCCCAACTAACCACAGCCAAATTTCCTCTTATAACTTCATAAATTTCTCAGTTTAGATTTAAGATCCTAATTTTGCATTAAATAACAACATTTAAAAGACATTTGGATAAGTACATGGATACAAAACTCTGGTTAGACCACACTTAGAGTACTGTGTCCAGTTCTGGTTGCTTCATTATAGGAAGGATGTGGAGGCGTTGGAGAGGGTGCAGAGGAGATTTACCAGGATGCTGCCTGGATTAGAGAGTATGGATTATGAGGAGAGACTAAAGGAGCTAGGGCTTTACTCACTGGAGAGAAGGAGGATGAGGAGAGACGTGATAGAGGTGCTCAAAATATTAAGAGGAATAGATAGAGTGGACACCCAGCGCCTCTTTCCCAGGGCACCAATGCTTAATACAAGAGGGCATGGCTTTAAGGTAATGGGGGGGGGGGGTGGGGGAGAGTTCAAGGGAGATGTCAGAAGGAGGTTTTTCACTCAGGGAGTGGTTGGTGCATGGAATGTGCTGCCTGGGGTGGTGGTGGAGGTAGGTACTTTGGTCAAGTTCAAGAGATTATTAGATAAGCATATGAAGGAATTTAAGATAGAGGGATATATGGGAGGAAGGGGGTAGATAGTCTTAGGTGTGGTTTGAAGGGCAGCACATCATGGTGGGCTGAAGGGCCTGTATTATGCTGTATTGTTCTACGGTTCTATGGATAAGAAAGGTGTAGAAGGATATGGGCCCAACACGGTCAAATGGGACTAGCTTAGGTGGGCACCTTGGTCATCATGGATGAGTTGGGCTGAAGGGCCTGTTTCCATGCTTTATTACTCTATGACTCAATAACCAAAACTGATATCCAGTATTCTCCGGACTTTGGAGCTGGGCAAGCAACTTTTCTAGACTACTGGATATTACTCGTATTAATGTCACAACACACTTGATTCCTTTTTCAAGGCTACACAGTAGCATCATAAACTTTCCACTGAAATGGAAACAGGGCCCAGCTGTGTTTAAAGGAAGCATAGTATCATGGGAAAAACCCATTGAGCCAGATGTTGAATCACTTGAATTTCCAAACAATTGGACACTAGATTGTCATAGTTTTTCTGTGTATCATAATCAAACAATGTAAAAGTCTATCATATTATGGTCCATGTACCACAAAGGCCCTTTATCAGAATCAGAATAAGGTTTATCACTGTCTTATATGACATGAAATTTGTTGTTTTGCGGCAGCAGTACAGTGCAAAGACATAAAATTAATATAAATTACAAAATAAATAGTGCAAAAAAAGGGTTAGGGTTAAGGTAGTGTTCATAGACCATTCAGAAATCTGATGGTGGAAGGGAAGAAGCTGTTTCTAAATCGTTGAGTGTGGGTCTTCAGGCTCCTGTACCTTCTCCCTGATGGTGGTAACGAGAAGAGGACATGTCCCTGATGGTGAGGGTCCTTAGTGATGGATGCCACCTCTTGAAGATGTCCTCGATGGTGGGGAGGGTTGTGCCCATGATAGAGCTGGCTGAGTCTACAAACTTCTGCAACCTCTTGTGATCCTGTGCATTGGAGCCTCCATACCAGGCTGTGATGCAACCAGTTGAATGCTCTCCACCGTACATCTGTAGAAATTTGCAGGAGTCTTTGGTGACATACAAAATCTCCTCAAACTCCTAATGAAGTAGAGCTGCTGGCATGCCTTCATCATGATTGCATCAATGTGTTGGGCCCAGGATAGATCCTCCGAGATGTTGACGCCCAGGAACTTGGAGCTGCTCACCCTTTCCACCACTGACCCCTCAATGAGCACTGTGCACGTTCTTCTGACTTCCCTTTTCTGAAGTCCACAATCAGTTCCTCGGTCCTGCTGATGTTGAGTGCAAGGTTGTTATTGTGACACCACTCAACCAGCCAATCTATATCACTCCTGTATGCCGCCTCGTTGCTATCTCATATTTTACTAACAACAGTGGTGTCATCTGTAGATTTATAGATGGCGTTTGAGCTGTGCTTGGCCACAGTCATGAGTGTAGAGAGAGTGCAGAGTGTAGGGCAGCGGGCTAAGCACGCATCCTTGAGATGTTCCTGTGTTAGTTGTCAGTGAGATGTTATCACCAATCCGCACTGACTGCGGTCTCCCGATGAGGAAGTCGAGAATCCAGTTGCAGAGGGAGGTATAGAGGCCCAGGTTTAGAAGCTTGGTGATTAGTACTGAGGAGATGATGGTGTTGAACGCCGAGCTGTAATCAATAAACAGCAGCCTGACGTATGTTTTGTTGTTGCCCTTTAATAGCAAACTCATCAATCAACCTCAAAATGAAAATCACATAGCTTTTTCCCTCATTGGTTCCTCAATATATTAGAACATAGAACAGTACAGCCCACAATGTTGTGCCAAACTATATGAACACCTACTCCATAATCAATCTAACCCTTCCCTCCTGCACAGCCCATAACCCTCCATTTTTCTTACTTCCATGTGCCTATCTAAGAGCCTTTTAAATGTCCCTATTGTATCAGGATCTAAACTACCTCCGGCAGTGCGTTCCAGGCACCAACCACTCTCTGTGTAAAGAACCTACCTCTGACATTTCCCCTGAACATTCCTCCTCTGACCTTAAACGGATGTCCTCTGGTATTGGCTATTGCTGCCCTGGGGAAAAGGTGCTGGATGTCCACTCTATCGTTGCCCCTCATAATCTTATACACCTCTATCAAGTTGCCTCTCACCCTGTGTCGCTCCAAAGAGAAAAGCCCTAGCTCGCCGAATCTTTCCTCATAAAACATGTTCTCTAATCCAGGCAGCATCCTTGTAAATCTCCTCTGCACTCTCTCTAAAGCTTCCACATCCTTCCTATAATGAAGTGACCAGAACTGAACACAATACTCCAAGTGTGGTCTAACCAGAGTTTTATAGAGCTGCAACATTACCTCTCGATTGAAAATATTGAAAAGCATCTCGTATACATTCCATGAATTCCTCCTTATTACAGCAAATTTGATTCATCTAGACTATATGTAGGATAAAACCTTCCATGATTGCTGTTTTTCTTCAATACACAGACCTTTGATTTCCTGATTTTTAATTTGCCAATATTATAATATTTCCTGATATCCCAATATTACAATTTCAGCTGAGGAGCTAAACAATTCACTTTGGGATGATCCCTGTTGTAGATGTAATTGGGGAGCCTGTTACAGTAAAACTGATAATCTGGCAAGCTGGGAACTATTAGACGTTATTCTTTATTAACATCTCAACACATTTTTAATTCACTTTTTTTTTAGATGTTACTCAGTATTATAGTAAATTTCCCGGTGAACGAGGTAAATGTAAAGAGAGCGCAGGAAAGGAAGCCCCACTGAATCGCAAAGGGAGCATAGGAACCAGGGCCCAGCAAGTTGGAAGGGAACGCAGGAACCAGTGCCCCAGTGAGTCAGAAAGGAATGCAGTTAACTGGAGCCCTAGTGAGTCAAGGGAATGCAGGAACCAGGACCCAGGTGAGAGGAAAGGGAGTGCAGGAACTGGAGCCCCAGTGAGTGGAAGGGGAGGAGGTAAATATTACCTGGTGAGTCAGGTGCTGAACCATCAGGATTTCTGAATGGTCAGAAACTATATTATTGGAGATTTACTGTATTAAGGGATTGCTTTTAAATTTGAGAATATGAAATCAGATGACTTGTCTAGTTGGGAGTTTCAAAATGGAATGCAAGAACAACCTTGAGGGACTAAAGTGCATTCATTCTGTTCCTATATTTTATGTAGTAAAGGGTGAGCTGAAGGGTTAGGTGCTGATTAGAGTCCAAGGAAGAGGAAGTTCTGGAGTCAGAGAGCATGACTCAGGTATACTTTGCATCTTTCTTGCCTAGAATAGAGGACAAAGTTAGTTAAAGTGGAGGGGTACAGAGTAGAGATATTGGATGAGATAAAAATAGAAATAAGGTATTAGATAAATTGACATCACTCAACCTAATTGGGATGCATCCAGAATGCTGAAGGAAGAAGCAATGGAAGATTATTTACACCAGATGGTGCTATTGAGCCAATATTAGGTATTTTTCAAAATTCATTTAACAAATCAAAGAATGAAGGATATTTTTCCTTCATTGAAAGTGGCTACGCAGATAGACAGGGTGGTTAAGAAGGCTTATGGAATGCTTGCTTTCATTAATTGAGGTATTGAGTATAGGAGTCAAGAAGTTATGCGTCTCTATAGAACTCTGGTTAGGATGCATTTAGTGTATTGCGTGAAATTCTGGTCACCTCGCTATAGAAAGGATGTCAAGGCTTTAGAAAGGGTGCAGAGGAGGTTTACTAGGATGCTGCCTGGATTAGAGGGCACGTGCTATCAGGGGAGGCTGGACAAGCTTGGGCTCCTTTCTTTGGAGCGGCAGAGGCTGAGGGGTGATCTGTTGGAAATGTATAAGGTTATGAGGGGCATAGATAGGGTGGGCAAGCAATATCTTTTCCCATTATTGAGTGATCCAATACCAGAGGGCATGCATTTAAGGTGAGAGGGGGTAGGTTCAGAAGAGACATGAGAAGTAAGTTTTTTACTCAGAGTGGTGGATGCCTGGAATGCGTTGCCTGATAGGGTGGTGGAGGCAAATTCATTGGGGGCTTTTAAGAGGGGCTTGAATGGGCACATGAATGAGAGGAAAATGGAGGGATATGGGCATCCTGTAGGTAGGAGGGAATATCTATGTCGGAACAACATTGTGGGCTGAAGGGCCTGTTCTTTGCTGTACTCTTCTATGTTCTATTTTAGAGTGCTAGTTCATGAATACTTATCCTATGTTCACCGTATTCCAGGAGTACCTGCTCTGGTAAGCCAACCAGTTACAGTTCCAGTACGGGTGGCTCTTAGGATAATGTAAACTTACTTCAGCATGTAAATTCTTTAGGGGTTGATTGAATCATAAAGCACAGAAGGTTATATGGGGCTGGCACAGTGTTTAGAGTTACTGGACTAATAATTCTGGACTGACCTGAGTTCAAATCCCACTATGGTGGCTGTGAAATTTAAACTCAGATTAATAATCTAGAAGTTAAATAAAAACTAGTAATGATGACCACAAAGTTACCAGCTTGTCATTATAAACCCATCTGGTTCACAGACATCCTTCAGGAGAGAAAATCTGCCATTTTTACATACTCTGGCTATTTGTGACTACAGTAGTTCCCTCAGAAATGGCCTAGCAAATGACAACAGCCATTGACCTGGACACCAAAGTTCTCCTCACAACTATATTAGAACTGGTGACTAAATTGAAAAAAAACTGTCCCACTGATTGGTCAACTAACATAGTTGTCCTAACAGAATCATATCCTACAGACAATGTGCCAGACTCCTCCATCATATCCCTGCATGCATCCTGCCCTACCCACACCCAGCTGAGGTGCCAGTACAGAAGTATACAGGTGGAAGGGAGTTGCTAGGTCTAAATCCTGGAACTTCCTACGCTACAACAGTTCAAGAAGGCAACTCACTATCATCTTCTCAAGGACAATTAAGGATGGGCAATAAATATCACTCTTGCTGGAACACCCAGACTCCAAAAATTTAAAACATTTTAAAAATAGGTCAATGTGCTTTTTTTTTTGAAAGGGTTATCCACTTCCCCCCACGCTGCCCCTCCCATCCTTGAATGCCAGTTCTTCTGTATGCCCTGTGCTTATTGTTTTACATCAGATACAATCTGGGGTGTTCACGATGTACAATATTGCAGTGAAATCAGAATTTAGAGAAGAGTGCATCAGAAGCCCCTCAACTATTGCGGTGGCAGGGTGAGCAGGCAGCATGAGAGAAAGCTTCCATGATACTGGAAAAACTCATCAGGTCAAGCAGCTTATGTGGGGGTGAAGGGAGGTTAGTGTTTTGGATTGAGACTGCATCATAGCCACTGAGTTCTTCCAGGAGTTTGTGTTTTTTTGCTCTAGGTTCCAGTATCTGTAGTCTCTTGTGTTTCTTCTTTATGCTTAAGATTTCCAACTAGTGGAAAGGATATTGCATAGCTCTGCAATGAAGTTGCAGACATATGCAAAAGCCACAGAGTAGTGATAATGGAGACTTCAACCATCCAATAAGGATTGGATTAGCGAACACAGATGGGCAAATAGTAGGAAGAGTTTATGAAGAGCATTCAGGATAAGATATTTATTCATTAGTCACATGTACATCAAAACACACAGTGAAATGCATCTTTTTGCATTACTGAGAATGTTCTGGGGGCAGCCCGCAAGTGTCACCACGCTTCCGGCGTCAACATAAGAATATTAAAAAATAGAAGCAGGAGTAGGCCACTTGGCTTCTCATACCTGGTCTGCCATTCAGGATCATAGCACCTTCATTGTGAAGACAGGACTTTGATTACAAAATATAATTCTGAAGCATCTGGTGTTCAGCCAAAATTTTCAGACGAATAATCCATCTTGGGCTACTCACAGGGTTCCTATCATCACAGCAGCCATTCACAACCAATTCAATTCACTCCCCTTGGTATAAAAAAATTCATTAAGTGCATTGATTATGCATCCTGTCAACGAAACTAGCTGGAATTCTAGCCAAGCTATTTCAGCATGATATTCTATCAGTGAGTCTATCTAAGAATGAAATCCAATCAATCATAAGCAAAGACCCCACCCACCCGGGACTTCTCTCCTCTTCCATTGGGTAGAAGATACAGGAGTCTGAGGGCATGTACCACCAGACTTAAGGACAGCTTCTACACCACAGTGATAAGACTATTGAACAGTTCCCTTATACAATGAGATGGACTATGACCTATGACCTCACGATCTACCTTGTTGTGACCTTGCACCTTATTGCACTGCACTTTCTCTGTAGCTGTGACACTTTACTCTGTACTGTTATTGTTTTTTTTTACCTGTACTACATCAATGCACTCTGTACTAACTTAATGTAACTGCACAGTGTAATGAATTGACCTGTAAGATCAGTTTGTAAGACAAGTTTTTCACTGTACCTTGGTACAAGTGACAATAATAAACCAATACCAATACCAATCTGTCCATGTCCAACTACAACATTCTACTATCACTTATGAGTAATGTGATAGATGCCATGAACAGGGCTATTAAGTGTCACTTACTTAGGAACAACCTGACTACTGATGTCCAGTTTGGCTATCTCCATGACCAATTAGCGCCAGAATCTATGTCAACTTTGGTCCAGATCTGGACAAAAGAGCTGAATTTCAAACATCAGATGAGAGGAGAGTCACTGCTCTTGATATTAATGCAGCCCACAACCAGTCGTGGCATGAAGGACTGCCAGTAAAATTCAAGTGGAAATCAGGGTGAAAACTCTTCACCAGCTCAGGTTGTACAAATGACCAAGCTGGTTGAGGTTGTAAGAGATCATTCATCTCAGATAGAGTTCCTCAGAGTACTGTCCTTGGGGCCAAATCTTCAACGGCTTGTTATACTTTGTCCCCTCAGATGTCATCTGCTTGATCTGATGCAATTTTTTGACTCTCCTCTATAGACTAGACTTTCCCTTCAGCCTTTCAAATTGATCTTTTTACCTGGACCTTTGCTTCCCCCTTTATTAGTTTAGTCTGCTAGCTATTGTCTGTTTAACTTACAGGTGTTACATCAGCTCCTTTATTCATTGCATCTCCTGTATACTCTCACCTCCATTGTTGACAACATTATCAATTATGTCCCCTGCTCTACTCTTGTTACACCCATGACTGTGTGGCTAAGCACAGCTTTAATGCCATCTACAAGTTCACCGACATTACCACATTGACCAAGTCACAGGTGGTGATGAGTCAGCATACAGGAGTGAGCTAGAACACCTGGTTTAGTGCTGTTGCAACAACAACCCTACAGTCAATATTAACAAAACCAAGAAACTAATTGTTGACTTCAGAAAGAGGAAGTTGGGAGACCACGTGCCTGTTTTCATTGGTGGTCGGCGGTGGAGAGAGTTAGCAGTTTTAAATTCTTGGGCATTTACATCTCAGATGACCTGTCCTGGGCCCAGAACATAGATATAATCATGAAGAAGGCACGCCAATGCCTTTACTTTCTTTGAACCTTCAGGAGATTCAATATGTCACCAAAAACTCTTAACAAACTTCTATAGATGCACTGTTGAAAGTATCTTGACTATTTGTATCATGGCCTGGTACGGCAATTCCAACGCACAGGAACGCAAGAGGCTGTAGAGAGTAGTGGACACAGCCTGGTCCATTGTGGACGTGGCCCTCCCCACCATTCACAGAATCTACAGGAGGCTCTGCCTCAAGAAGGTGGCATCTATAAACAAGGATAAGATAAGATATCTTTATTAGTCACATGTACATCAAAACACACAGTGAAATGCATCTTTGCGTAGAGTGTTCTGGGGGCAGCCCGCAAGTGTCGCCACACTTCCGGTGCCAACATAGCATGCCCACAACTTCCTAAGCTGTACGTCTTTAGAACGTGGGAGGAAACCGGAGCATCCGGAGGAAACCCACGTAGACACAGGGAGAACATACAAACTCCTTACAGACAGCAGCCGGAATTGAACCCGGGTTGCTAGCGCTGTAATAGCGTTACGCTAACCGCTACACTACCGTGCCTGCCCTCCATCCAGGCCATGCCCTCTTCTTGCTGCTACCGTCAAACAGGAGGTACAGAAGCTTGAAGTCCCAACCACCAGATTCAGGAACAGCTGCTTTGCTACAACCATTAGGACATGCAGAACCCTAATCTTACCTCAGCAATGGAACACTAGGGATTACCTCTTGCACTACCATGGACTTGTTTCTAATTATGTTTTTGCACTAGTGTCTTGTTTTGCACAATCTTTTTCTTCACTGTCTTGTATAATTTATGTACAATTTATGTTCTCCTTGTTGTCTGAATCTACATGCCTGTGATTCTGCTGCAAGCAGGTTTTACATGTACCTCGCTGTACTTGTGCATGTGACAATAAACTTGACATGGCAGTCTAGATCCTGTTGCTTTATAACAAAAGAGCACTATCTATATAACCTGGCCATGATGTCACCACGTAACACCAGAACCTTATTCATTAGACAGCACAATCATATGCACATCCTTCTCAATTACTAGTAATGCTGATTTGGAAATTCGTTCCTTACACTCCAAGGCAATTCATCAAATACCACAACAGCACAGTTTTTTATGATAGCTCACTGGACTTGACTTGGTACACCTCCTGCCCCAAAAACGTCTATCCCTAATATTGACAGAAAATGCTGCTAACATCCAGGAAGTCAGCAGCATCTGTGGAAAGAGAAACAATTAATGTTTCAGGTCCAGGACCTTTTGTCAGAACCGGCAAAGAGGGAAAAAGAAATTAAGTGAAATGTTAACTGTTTCTCTTTCCACAGCTGCTGCCTGACCTGTGAATGTTTCCAGCATTTTCAGTTTTTATTTCACATTTGACCATCTGCAGTTTTTGGATTTTTTTTATCCCTCATATTGATTTTTTTGGGAGCTTTAGTCCCCTGCTGACCTTTGCTGGCGTATAATTACAAGAACAAGAATGACAAGATCTGGTATCACATGCGAGGAACAATTCATTGTGGCTGAGCCTTGGCAGAGTATTCCGCCATAGATGTTAAGCAGGTGCTTATGATAGATCAGACAAAAGTGCACCACCTGCAGTGCAAAATTGCCAGGTCATAAGATTAGTTCATCCTTAATTACAGGAAACATAAAGGAATGCAATTAATCATCCATGTCAAAAATTTGTTTACAATTCCAGTCAAAAAAAAACCTCTAAGAGGATCAAGTGAGTCACTCTGTCAGTCAAATATCAGCATAAACCTCCAGGGATGGTGAACTCAGTACAATTAGATTGGACCAGAGATCATCCTTACTTGTTACTTTTCTACTAACAAAGCCCCTTGTTTCACCTGTAATTTCATCTACCTTGGACCTGGAAGTCTTCCCAGGCTTCTGTGTGTCACATTGCACCAGTATTTGATGGGAGTGTCAACCCCTTCAGCTTATTGAGAAATCAAACTGGTTTAAGTTTGTATTATTTATTCCCCACATTTTTATGGTCTTGGACGATCTCTTTCATTAGAGCTCTTCTGCTCTAATATTTGTGGGAGATCACTAGAATTGCCTGATAAATTCTGCAAAACGTTATAGCTGTTCACACCATTCCTCTGCAGAAAGTGTAGGCAAACATTTTTTTTCTGCTTTATTCCCTATATAACATGAATGATTATTCTCAGAACCATAACTCCATTCTCTGAAAATTTTCAGAGTCCCTTCTTAGAATATACAGCTCAGACACTCATTGAAATCTGTCCCTTCGGACCTATATCCTCCACTTGAATTTCCTTCATCATCCTGCTTTAACTATATGGGCAAAACCCCTATTTACATCCATTCCATGTGCCAGCCTTTCCTTTAAATGCATCTATATTGGTGCAGAACATTTGACCCACCATTTGCTGGCTTTTCACCTTATCAATGTCGCTCACCAAAACTTTACCTGCAGTACTGCACTTCTGCCAGTTTGGCAGTCCATCCAATCAGTGAAACCCGTGCTGAAGTGTGCATGGATTTATGTGTTTTGACTATGCACCGAAAACCACTGTACATGGCTCCCAACACATTGCTTATGATTGAGAGTGGAATGTTGTAATGGTACATGGTCAGATTGGATTTCTTTTTTGGACGGGACATGTCCAAAAATTTCATTTTGTTGGAAAGATGCCAATATTGCTGTTGTACTGAATCAGCTTGGCTCAAATTCCAGCTAGTTCTGTTGTCGGAGAGCACTCTGATGATGTTGGCCTCATAGGCAAATAAATTGCTTTACTCCCCCAAATTTCCTTTCTTTGAATTTCCTCTCACACTTTAGGTTAGAGCTTGTCTCCTGGGTTGTTTGTCTTTTTAGGTACAAACACATTTTAAGTCACAAGTTGTAATAGGCATGGAGAGATAGACCAGAAAAAGAAAGAGGTTTCAATTTTTTGAGCGGTGTGAGACGAGATTTTGTATGGAAAATAATTTTGAACTGAATTTTATAACAACTCAGGACCAAAATGGTATTTCATAGCATTTGAGGCTCAACCGTGCCTATGAACTATACCCCGAATTATTAGCAGCAGTTCATTTACTGCACTTTCACAAAGCAAAGAGGCAGAGGAACCAGGACTAATTTCTACAGGAGTTGCCTTATCACTACTCAGTAACATAACAGCTTCCCGCAGAGTTACTTTGAAGGCTCTCCAACTTGACAGACAAACAGATATGTAAGCAAATCACAGAGAGGTGTAAAAGAAATAGGGTTATAATGGAGATTACAAAATTATAAGGACATGGATAGGATAGATAGAATCTTTTTCCCAGATCAGGGAAATCTAGAACTATTGAGCACAGGTTTATGATGAGAGGGGAGAAGTTTAAAGGAGATCTGAGGGGCATGTTTTCACACAGGGGTTGAACAGGCTGCTGGGGGGTGGGGTGACGGGGGTGGTCACAAGAAACTGCAGATGCTAGAATCTGAAGCAACAAACAAACTAGAGAAACTCAGCAGGTCAGGCAGCATCTATAGGAGGAAAGGAATTATCGACATTTCTGGTTGAAACCCTGATCAGGACTGAGAGTGGAGGGTCCGCTCATCTCTCCTCACCCACCACCACCCCCCCCCCCCGACCCGCCCCCTGGCACTTTCCTCTGCAGTTGCAGGAGGTGTAACGCTTGTCCATACACCTCCTCCCTCACCACCATGCAGCCCTTTCAGGTGAAGCAATGATTCATGTTCACCTCCTCCAACCTCATCTACTGCATTCAATGCTCCCAATGTGGCCTCCTCTACATTGGTGAAACCAAGTACAGACTGGGCGCCCGTTTTGCAGAGCACCTACATTCCATCTGCAGTGGCCATCCAGAGCTCCCAGCTGAATGCCATTTTAATTCTCCTTCCCATTTCCACACTGACCTGTTCACCCTTGACCTCCTCTACTGCCAGGGGGAGGCCCAAAGCTAAATGGAGCAACAACACCTCATTCTGCCTGGATAGTCTACAGACCAATGGTTGAACAGTGAGTTTTCCAATTGTAGGTAACCCTCCCCTCTGATGGGTTGTTTTGTCTCCCTTCTCTCTTTCCGATTCTCCTTCCGTCCTCCCTTTCTTTGTCCCCTTTCCCTCAAACCCCCCGAGCTCCCCATCACCCATCTTCGTTTCCCTCCCCCCCTTGTTCCATCCACCCACTACACACACACACACTTTTCGCCCACTTCCCCCCCACCCTGGCAAACACACTTTGGTTCTGGATCCATCTGCCTTTCACCTCTCCCCTAATGGTTCCCATTCTCACCTCCTTTACTTATCAGACTCCAGCGCTGGGAGCCCTTAGTGTTCCAGCAGCTGTCTCTAATCTTCACATTCCCCTTCCCCCACCTTGCTCCATCTGCCTTTGCGTATATATCTTCTCTCTCTTTCTCTGTCTGCCTCCATCTCTCATCCACCTGTCACTGTCTCCCAACTCCACCCCTGCTCCCCTTCCCTACCTGGCACAACCTGCCTGTCATTTTCAGTCCACCAATCACCTCGGGCTCCTGTCTCACCACTCCCCTTCCCCTCTTTATACTGGCCATCTCACCTCGCTCTCAGTCCTGATGCAGGGTTTTGATCCAAAATTTTGACAGTTCCTTTCCTCTCACAGATGCTGCGCAACCCACTGAGTTGCTCCAGTTTGTTGCTGCTAGACGGTGTGGTGGTAGCAGATACAATTACATTTAAAAAGCATTTGGATAGGAAAGGCGTAGAGGGATATGGGATAATGTGGGCAAATGGGATTGGTGTAGATGGGCTTCATGGTCGGCATGGATAAGTGGGCTGAAAGGGCCTGCTTCTGCACTGTACATTTCTATGATTCTTGGGCAGGAGTTCATTCACTCTGCAACTGTTCCCTTCCCACATTTCTGCTCATCCCCTCTCCTCCCAGCCAGAGAGAAGAAAGAGTCTCTTTGTCCTCACCTTTCACCTCAACAGTCTCCACATTCACAAGGAATTTTTAGTGTATGCCATCTTCAATGTAATGCCATCACTGGGCATAGCTTCCCCTCCTCTCCCATTTCAGAATTCCAAAGCGTTCATTCAATCTGCGACTCCCTTGTCCAACTGTAGCAGTACTAATTCCCCACGGTACCTTCCCATTATAGCTCAGGAAAATAAAACACCTGCCCTTTTACCTGTTCCCTTCTGCATATCCAGGAACCCAAGTATTCCTTTTAAATATAATTATATATTTCTTTGCGTTGTTTGCCCTCTCTATTTCTATTACACTTTCTCTTTCAAATTAGGCATCATTCTGACTTGGAAGTATATCCCTTTTGTCATTGCTGGGTCTAAATCTTGGGATTCATTACCTAATGATACTGGCATTTAAAGCAGCTGAAGAAGGGGCTAACCACCAGCTGCTCAAATGCAATCAGGGATAAGCAATAAATCCCAGCCTTGCCAAAATCCCACATTATGAAAATAAATAAAATGCTTGGCCTATTATACTCTATCTATAGTGGATAACCGCGGCATTTTCCCTAGATCTGTTATTGGGAACAACTGTTCCTCCATCCTGAACAGTGTCTGGGACCTTAAGGGTCTCTTGTCTTTATGACAACTTTTGGTTTCAGGCAACCAGGAGGTTGTTCGCCTCTTCTGCCCATCAGTACGATCATGGAATATCTGATCTTTGGCATCAATTCCACTTTCCTGCAAAATCTGTGATTCCCCCTGTGGTCCAAAATTCTATCCCATCCATAAATATACTCAATGACTCAACATCCACAGCTCTCTGGTGGAGAGAATTCCAAAGGTTTACAAGGTTCTCTCAGCACTCTAGGGACTTTGGTAGTGTCAAATTAGCATATTTTCCCACTATTGGGTGTTACTCACCAGTAAAACACCAAAGCATATTTATTTCACTATCTTTTACATGTTACACAGTATTATAATAATTCTTTTCAGTGAACTTGGTGAGTTTAAGGAGAACAGGAAATATAACTCAGTGAATTTCATCTTGTTGAATTTCAGTTTGCAGGTTTTAGCTTATCAAAGTAAGCTGAAACATACAAGCACTCTGGCTACAAACGTACCCACAATCCCGATTCTCTGTATTGCCAACCCCAACCCCAGCTCAGGCCACACACCTACTCCAGACTCCAATCCACAGTTTGGACTAGGTTGTGGCCACACCCTGGCATGCACCCGACTTGCACTCTGGACCCCTGGCTCACACTCCAGATTAATGAGTGAACCATCAGGATTTCTGAACAGTTGGAGACTGGCTTATCCTCTGTATGTCCCCTAGCTCTTGATTCCCTCACTGTTCTCACAATATTTATCAATTCCTGTCAGAATCACATTTAAATGAGATAATTTCTTTCTTTTCTCTGAAGAATGTTAATACTTTCCTCTTACGACAAACCCCGTATCCCAGGAATCAAACTAGTGAATATTCACTGCACAAAAACAAGCATATTCTTGAATAAGGAGAGCAAAATTGTATGCATTACTCTGGGTATGCTTTCAGAAAAACACTATACTGTTGCAACTAGATTTCCTAATTCTTGGACTCTCTGCTTTCAATGTAGCCAACCTTGCATTTTCCTTGTAATTACTCACCGTATCTACATGTTAACTCTCAGTTTTTCTTGCATGAGCACTCCCAGTTTAGTATAATCATTTACGTAATACTCTGCTTTCTATTCTTTTTACCAATGTGGATAATCTCATGTTTCCCTACATTACTCTCCATCAGCTATCTTTTTACCCACTCATTTAACCTGTCCATATTCCTGTGCAATTTTTTTCTGTCCTCACATGTTACTTTCTACTTGTTCTTTTACTGTTAATAAACTTGGATCCGTCACATTCAGTCCCTTGCTCTAGATCATTAACAGTTTGTAAATAGCTCGTGCCCCAGTACCAATCTCGGCAGCACTCCAATACTTACAGCTTGATAGACATAGAACACGGTACAGCGGCACAGTAGCATAGCGGTTAGCGTAATGCTATTACAGCGCCAGCAACCTGGGTTCAATTCCCGCTGCTGCCTGTAAGGAGTTTGTACGTTCTCCCCGTGTCTGCGTGGGTTTCCTCCGGGTGCTCCGGTTTCCTTCCACATTCCAAAGATGTACAGGTTAGGAGCTGTGGGCATGCTATGTTGGCGCAGGAAGCGTGGCGACACTTGCGTGCTGCCCCCAGCACATTCTTAGCAGCGCAAAAAGATGCATTTCGCTGTGTGTTTCGATGTACATATGATTAATAAATAAATATCTTAAATATCTTAACAATACAGCACAGGGCTGGCCCTTTGGCCCGTGATGTTAGAACATAGAACAATTACAGCACAATTCAGGCCTTTTGGCCCACAAAGCTGTGCCGAACATGTCCCTACCCTAGAAATTACTAGGCTTACCCATAACCCTCTATTTTACTCAGCTCCATATACCTATCTAACAGTCTCTTGAAAGACCCTATCGTATCAGCCTCCACCACCATCTCCGGCAGCCCATTCCACACACTCACCACTCTCTGAGTAAAAAACTTACCCCTGACATCTCCTCTATATCTACTCCCCAGCACCTTAAACCTATGCCCTCTTGTGGCCACCAATTCAGCCCTGGGGAAAAGCCTCTGACTATCTACCCTATCAATACCTCTCATCATCTTATACACCTCTATCAGGTCCCCCCTCATCCTCCGTCTCTCCAAGGAGAAAAGGCCGAGTTCCTTCAACCTGCTTTCACAAGGCATGCTCCACATCCCAGGCAGCATCTTTGTAAATCTCCTCTGCACCCTCTCCATGGCTTCCACATCTTTCCTGTAGTGAGGTGACCAGAACTGAGCACAGTACTCCAAGTGGGGTCTGACCAGGGACCTATATAGCTGCAACAATATCTCCCAGCTCCTAAATTCAACTCCCCGATTGATGAAGGACAATACACCATATACCTTCTTAACCACAGAGTCAACCTGCGCCTCCACTTTGAGCGTCCTATGGACTCAGACCCCAAGATCCCTCTGATCCTCCACACTGCCAAGAGTCCTACCATTAAGACTATATTCCACCAACATATTTGACCCACCAAAATGAACCACTTCACACTTATCTGGGTTGAACTGCATCTGCCACTTCTCAGCCCAACTCTGCATCCTATCTATATCCCTCTGTAACCTCTGACAGCCCTCCAAACTATCCACAACACCCCCAACCTTCGCGTCATCTGCAAACTTACTAACCCACCCCTCCACTTCCTCATCCAGGTCATTTATAAAAATCACAAATAGTAAGGGTCCCATTACAGATCCCTGAGGTACACCACTGGTCACCGACCTCCACTCAGAATACGACCCCTCAACAACCACTCTTTGCCTTCTGTGGGCCAGACAGTTCTGGATCCACACTGCAACGTCCCCTTGGATCCCATGTCTCCTCACCTTCTCCATAAGCCTCGCATGGGGTACCTTATCAAATGCCTTGCTGAAATCCATATACACTACATCTACTGCTCTTCCTTCATTGATGTGCTTAGTTACATCCTCAAAAAATTCAATCAGGCTCTTAAGGCAGGACCTGCCCTTAACAAAGCCATGCTGACTATTCCTAATCATATTATACCTCTCTAAATGTTCGTAAATCCTGCCTCTCAGGATCTTCTCCATCAGTTTACCAACGACTGAGGTAAGACTCACCGGTCTATAATGTCCTGGGCTATCCCTACTCCCCTTCTTGAATAAGGGAACAACATCCGCAACCCTCCAATCTCCCGCCTTCATGGACGACACAAAGATCATCGTCAGAGGTTCCGCAATCTCCTCCCTCGCCTCCCACAGCAACCTGGGGTACATCTCATCCGGTCCTGGCAACTTATCTAACTTGATGCTTTCCAAAGGTTTCAGCACCACCTCTCTAATATCTACATGCTCAAGCTTTTCAGGCCACTGCAAGTCCCCACTATAATCCCCCAGATCTTTTTCCGTGGTGAATACTGATGTAAAGTATTCATTAAGTACCTCCGCTATTTCTTCCGGATCCATACACACTTTCCCACTGCTGCACTTGATAGGCCCTATCCTTTCGCATTTCATCCTCTTTTGTGCTGAACTAATTAAACCATTGACTCCCAATTAATCTAATCCCTCTTCCCAGCACATTGACCATATCCCTCCCTTCTCTGCATATTCATGTGCCTATCTAAGAGTCTCTTAAACCCTCCTATGCTATCTGTCTCCACCAGCCCTGGCAGTGCACTCCAGGCCCCCAACACTCCCTGTGTATAAAAGTGCCTCACACATCTCCTTTGTATTTTCCGCCTCTCACCTTAAATACATGCCCTCTAGTACTAGACACTTCAATCCTGGGAAAAAGATGCTGGCTGACTACTCTATCTATGCCTCGCATAGTTTTATAAACTTCGATCAAATCTCCCCTCAGCCTCCGCCGCTCCAGGGAAAATAGCCCCAACCTGTCCAATCTCTTCTCATAGCACATGTCCTCCAAACCAGGTATCAACTTGGTAAACCACCTCTGCAACCTCTCCAAAGCCTCCACATCCTTCCTATAATGAGGTGACCAGAACTGAACACAGTACTTTAAAAGTGGACTAACCAGAGTTTTATAAAGCTATAACATAATTTCTTGGCTCTTGAACTTAATGCGTTGACTAATGAAAGCAAGCATGCCATATGCCTTCTTTATCATCCTATCAACTTGTGCAGCCCCAAGATTCAACACTGTTAAGGATCCTGCCATTAACTGTCTCCCAAAGTGCATCAACTCACACTTGCATGGATTAAGCTCCATATGCCACTTCCCCGTCCATATTTGCAACTGATCTACATCCTGCTGTATCCTTTGGCAATCTTCTATGCAATCCGCAATGCTACCAATCTTTGTGTCATCTGCAAACTTACTCACCCACCCTACCACATTTTCATCGAAATCATTTATACAGTATATAATGACAAACAACAGAGGTCCCAGGACAGATCCCTGCAGAACACCACTAGTCACTGAAAACTGCAGAAGCTGGAATCTAGATGAAAAACACGATGATGCTGGAGGAACTCAGCAGGCCAGGCAGCATCCGTGGAGAAAAGCAGGTGGTCAATGTTTCGGGTCAGGATCCTTCTTCAGGACTGAAAATAGGAAAAGGGGAAGCCCAATATATAGGAGGGAAAAGCAGAGCAGTGATAGGTGGACAAAAGAGGGGAGGTGGGGTGGGCATAAGGTGGTGATAGGTAGATGCAGGTAAGAGACAGTGATAGGCAGGTGCAGGGGAGGAGGGGAGAGCAGATCCACTGGGGGATGGGTCAAAGGTAAGGAAAAAAGGGGGGTAGTAAAAAGAGAGGCTAGGAAAGGGAAGAAAAGAAGAGGCATGGTTGGGGGTGGGTGTGGGGGTGGTATAGGGATGACAAAGTGGGAGAATTCAGTGTTCATGCTGTTAGGCTACAAGGTTTCAAGATGGAAAATAAGGTGCTATTCCTCCAGTTTGCCTTGGAATTCTTGGGCTTGGGCTTCCCCTTTTCCCGTCTTCAGTCCTGAAATGTTGACCACCTGCTAGTTTCATAAATTTTGCCACAAATTTTCACCCTGCTCTCCAATTCACGTGGACTGTCTCTGACACCTCGATCTTTCCATCTCCATCTCAGGAGATTCCTTATCCACCGACATCTTCTACAAACCCACTGACGCCCACAGTTACCTCGATTACAGCTCTTCCCACCCTGTCTCTTGCAAAGACGCTATCCCCTTTTCTCAATTTCTCCGCCTCCGCCACATCTGCTCCCATGATGAGGCTTTCCACTGCAGGACATCCGAGATGTCCAACTTCTTTACTGACCATGGCTTCACCCCCTACTGTGGTTGAGAGAGCTCACACCTGCATCTCTGCCATTTCCTGCACCTCTGCTCCCACCCCCACCCCTCCCAGACCCGACAGGGATAGGGTCCCCCTTGTCCTCACATTCATCCTACCAGCCTATTTATCCAATACATTATGTTCTGCTACTTCTGCCATCTGCAATGGGACCCCACTACCAAGCATATCTTCCCCTCCCCACCCCTTTCTGCCTTTCACAGGAACCACTCTCTCCACAACTCCCTAGTTCACTTCCTCCCCACCTCCCCCCCAACCCCACCCATCCCGCTCCCACCCTGGGAACTTTCCACTGCCCCCGCCATAGGTGCAACACCTGTCCCTACATCACCTCCATCCAAGGACCCAAACAGTCCTTTCGGGTGAGACAGATTTCACCTGCACCTCCCTTAACATCATCTACTGCATTCGGTGCTCCAAGTGTGGCCTCCTCTACATTGGTGAGACCAAATGCAGACTAAGTGACCATTTCGCAGAACACCTGTGCTCCATCCATAACTGTGATCTGCATCTCCCCGTTGCCAGTCACTTCAACTCCCCCTCCCACAATATCACTGATATGTCAGTTCCTTGGCTGCCTTCACTGCCAGGAGAAGTCCAAGCACAAACTGGAGGAACCCGACCTCATTTTCCTTCTTGGAACCTTGTAGCCTAATGGCATGAACATTGAATTCTTCCACTTTAAGTAATCCCCACACCCCTCCCCCCACACACCCACCCCCAACCATGCCTTTTCTCTTCTTCCCTTTCCTAGCCTATTTCTCTTTTTTCTACCCCCTTTTTTCCTCCTTACCTTTGGCACATTCCCCCCCATGGATGTGCTCTCCCCTCCTCCCCCACACCTGCCTATCACTATCTCTTACCTGCATCTACCTATCACCACCTTGTGCCCACCCCACCTCCCCTCTTTTGTCCACCTATCACTGCTCTGCTTTTCCCTCCTATATATTGGGCTTCCCCTTTTCCTATTTTCAGTCCTGAAGAAGGGTCCTGACCCGAAACGTTGACCACCTGCTTTTCTCCACGGATGCTGCCTGGCCTGCTGAGTTCCTCCATCGTCATAGTGTTTCCCCCTAGTCACAGACCTCCATCCAGAATAAGACCCATCCACCACTACCCTCTTGTCTTCTATGGGCAAGCCAATTTTGGATTTAGTCAGCCAAGTCACTGTGGAACCCATGCATCCTAATTTTCTGGATGAGCCTACCATGCAGGACCTTGTTGAATGCCTTACTAAAATCCATGTAAACAACATCCACTTCTCTACCTTAATTAATCACCTTGGTCACCACCTCGAAAAACACAGATTAGTCAGACATGACCTGTCCCGCACAAAACCATGCTGACTGTTCCTTATTAGACCCTGCTTCTCCAAGTGCTCATGAACCCTATCCCTAAGAATCCTCTCCATTAGTTTCCCTACCACTGACGTGAGACTCACCAGTCTATAATTTCCAGGATTATTCCTATTTCCCATCTTGAACAAAGGAACAACATTAGCTATCAACAGTCCTTATGGACTTCGCCTGTGGCTAGAGGGGACACAAAGATCTTGGTCAAGGCTCCAGTAATCTCATCTCTTTCCTCTCTTAATAACCTGGGATATATCCCATCAGGCCCTGGGGACTTATCCACCTTAATGTTTTTCAAGAGACCTAACATTACCTCTTTCCTAATCTTGAAATGCCCTAGCACTTTAGCATGCTCCACTCAGATCTCATTATCCTCTACATTCTTCTCCTTGGTTAATACTAATGCAAAGTACTCATTTAGGATCTCGGCCACATCCTCCATCTCTAAGCACAAGTTCCCTCCTTCATCCTTGAGCGGTCCTACCGTCTCCCTAGTTATCCTCTTCCTCTTGATGTATGTGTGGAATGCCTTGGGATCCTCTTTAATGCTATTCGCCAAGGACTTTTCATAACCTCTTCTAGCTCTCTTAAGTCCCTTCTTGAGTTCCCTTCTGGCTCCTTTGTAGTCCTCAAGAGCCCTGTTCGATTCCAGCTTCCTAAGCCTTACATAAGCTTCCTTCTTGTTCTTGACTAAATTAGCTACTTCTCTCGTCATCCAAGGTTCCCATATCTTGCCATCCTTGTCCTTTCCTCTTTTTGGAACAAACCGATTCTGAACTCTGTGCAGCTGGTCTTTAAATAATCTTCATATGTCAGATGTGGATTTGCCTGAAAACAACTCTTCCCAATTAATTCTCCCTAGCTCCTGCAAATGGTTACCGTAAAGGTGCACTACACATGGACATGTACATAATGACAGCAGTTGGAAGCCCAGGCACCAACAAATGAATTATCTATGGGGCACCAGTGTAGCGCATCTATTTAAGGGCGGAAGAATTTCTAACCTAGTGTTGATATATCTATCTCAGCTCCATCACTGTCACAAAACAAACAGGTATCAGCATTTCTTTGTTTTGCTCTACATAATTAATTCACAGAGTAATGTCAGCAAACCTGAGTTTTTTCTCTTTTGTTTAAGTTTGCTGAGTTTATCTGTGTCCTTTTCTTATTTGTGGAATTATTTTCACATGCCATCATCCTCTAGAATAGCAGATAATTACAATTCTGAGTGAAGGAAGTTCAGACATGAAAGAACATTTCATAACAACATCAGTACAAATTAGATTGCAGTCTTTGGTGCCTGAGTATTTATGCCCCAGGTAACTGACACACCTGGTAACACTGAATTGTTTTGTAGTTTAAATTAGGACTCTTAGTGCTAGGAACAGCTTTACTTTTTGTGTTGGATGCGAGGTTAGTTTAATATTGCATCACTGCCACCAACATTCACCTTACTTTGAGTGCTTGTGCCCAGGAGAGTTCCCAGATGGTTTTTGTTGGAAATACAGAGTGATTTATAGCAGCAGAGAAGGGCAGGTTTGCTGAGTTGAATACCAATGTGGCCATAATAAACCAGAATCAAAAGACTTGCAGGTGAGTATGTAATTGAACAATGGGCTATTTTTAAAGAGAAGATGGTTCACATCCAACCGAGTACATTTCCCCAAGGGAGAAAGGTAGGGCAATGAAAGCCAGGCTTCCCTTGTTGTTGAAGAAAAGAGTTCAAAGAAGCAGAATAAGGGATTTTGTGGCAAATGTCTGGTTGTTATTTTAAGTAAGAATCAAGGTAAATATAGAAAGGTCAGAGAGAAAATGTAAAAGAATGGCATGATTGTGGGCAGGCAGTTGACAAAAAAGAATTCAGAAGTTTACCAGAGGCATATACGTAGTGAGCAAATTGGAGAAGAAAATTAGGACCAGTTAGAGACCCTACAGAAGATCTATTCATGGAGTAGGGCTTGGCACAAGTACTAAATTAATCCATGACCGAGGAAAAAGATGCTGCCGTTGTCAGAGGGAACGAGGAGGATGGTATATTGCTGAGGAAGTAAGGGTGGAAATTGTGGAGACATTAAAAACAATCAATTTTCTTCAGACCTTGGGGTGGAGACAGGGAATTTGGAAAATTGTAAATGGGATCTCTTGTTAAAAGAAAGATTTCAGTGTGAACTCAGCAGTTACAGACTGGTCTGTGTAACCTCAGTGATGTAGGAATGATAATCCAGGGTTGTTTTTATCCGGGTTGCATTTCCTACAAACCCATTGTTCAATTATGTATTTGCTTGTAAGTCTTTTGATTCTAGTTTACCTTTCAGAGCGTGTTTAATAAAGTGCCACATAATAAACTAGTCATCAAAATGGAAGCCCAAGAATGAAAGGGTATTTGCAGAGTAGTTAAGAAATTGGCTTAGGGACAGGGAACAGACTTAAGGGTGAATGACTGCCATTTGGGCTGAAGGAAGGTAAAGTAATGGTGGTCCCCAGGGATGAGTACTTGGACCATTGCCACTGTTAATCACTTGAATTTGGGGATATAGTGCACAATTTCAAAATCGGCAAATGACATCTTAGTGTGGTAAACACACACAAAATGCTGGAGGAACTCAGCAGGTCAGGCAGCATCTATTGAGGGAAATAAACAGTCGATGTTTCAGGTCAAAACCCGGAAAGGAAGAAGGCAGAAGCCAGAATAAGAAGGTCGGGGGAGTGAAGGAGCACAGGGTGGCAGGTGATAGGTGAGACCAGGTGAGAGGGGGGAAGGTAGGTAGATGGGTGGGGGAGGGGGAAATGATAGGGAGTGATGTAAGAAACTGAGAGGTGATAGGTAGAAGAGGCAAAGGGCTGAAGAAGGAATCTGGTAGGAGAGGACAGTAGACAATGGAATAAAGGGAAGGAGGAGGGGAATGGATGGGCAGATGATGAGGGCGGAGGAGGGGAAAGAGAAAGGGTGAGGGGGCCACAGGAATGAGGGAGAACAAAGGGGAAAGTGGGAGGAGTTACCAGAAATTAGAGAAATCGATGTTGAGGCCGTCAGGTTGGAGACTACCAAGGCGGAATATGAGATATTATTCTTCCAACCTGCGTCTGGCCTCAACATGGCAGTAGACGAGGCCGTGGATAGACATGTCAGTATAGGAGTGAGATGTAAACAGTAATTACGATTAAAAGGACACAGATGGGCTGAAGAATGGCCATTTGTGTAGCAGATGAAGTGTAACACTGAGAAGTACTAAGTGAACATTTTAGTAGGAGGTAAAAGGGAAGACAGTATTTTGTAAAAGGTGCAATTCTAAAGTAAGTGCAGGAACAAAGAAAGCTGGCTGCAGATGTACATGACTTTGAAGCTGGCAACACAGGATGAGAGAGTGGTTAAACGGGCATGCAGGCTCTTGAACTTTATAACAAGAATCAAAGAAGTACAAAACCAAGGAAGTTACCTTGAACCTATAATAAACATTGAATCACTCAGAATGGGAACACTTCGCCCAATTTTTGGTGCGACATGTTAAACTGGATGTATGTGCCTGAGAAAGAGCAACAAACACACTTAGAACATAAGAAATTAAGAGCTGGAGTAGCTGCCTGCTCCGCCGTTCAATGTGATCATGGCTAGTCTGCCCCTGACTTGATCTCCTCTTCTGTGCCAGTTTCTCACAGCCTTCAATTCCCCATCTTTCAAAAATTTATTCCCCTTTAAATAATTCCAGTAATCTAACCTCCACAACTCTCCAGGGTTGCTAATTCCTGAGATTGACCACCCCCTGCCAGAAGAAGTCCCTATGCATCTCAGCCTTAAATGACCACCTGCTAATCATGTAAATATGTCCCCTCGTTTAAGACTTTCCCACCAGTGGAAACTTCTCGACATCTACCATGACATGCCCTGTTAGGATTCACCTACTCACTTGACCTGTCTATAGGCCTTTACAGAGGCTAAATATCCTCAGTGCAACATGCCCTTCCACCTATTTTCATGGCATCAGCAGACTTAGATACCTTACCCTCTGCCCCCATCCCCAGATCGGTAATAAAAATAGTAAATAATTGATCCCTGCGGTACTCCACGTGTTACATCCATATGTGCAGAATGCAGAATAAAGTGTAACAGCTGCAGAGAAAGTGCAGTGCAGGTAGACAATAAGGTGCAAAGTCATAATGAGGTAGATTGTGAGGTCAAGAGTCCATCTTATTGTACTAGGAAACCGTTCAATAGTCTTGTAATAGTGGGATAGAAGCCGTCCTTGAGCCTGGTGGTATGTGCTTTCAGGCTTTTGTATCTTCTGCTTGATGGAAGGGGGGAGAAGAGAGATTGTCCGGGGTGGGTGGGGTATTTGATTATGTTGGCTGCTTTACCAATGCAGCAAGAAGTGTAGACAGAGTCCATGGAGGGGAGGCTAGTTTCTGTGATGTGCTGAGATGTGTCCACAACTCTCTGTAGTTTCTTGTGGTCCCGGAGGAAAGCAGTTGCCATACCAAGCCATGATGCATCCAGATAGGATGCTTTCTGTGGTGCATTGATAAAAATTGGTGAGTTCTCAAAGGGGACATGCCAAATTTCTTCAGCCTCCTAAGGAAGTAGAGGCACTGGTGAGCTTTCTTAACCAGAGTGTCTACGTGCTTGGACCAGGACAGGCTATTGGTGATGTTCACTCCTAGGAACTTGAAGCTTTCAACCTTCTTGACCTCAGCACCATCGATGTAAACAGGAGCATGTGCATCCGCACCCCCCCCCCCTTCCTGAAGTCAATGACCAACTCTTTTGCTGACATTAAAGGAAAGATTGTTATCATGACACCATGCTACTAAGCTCTCTATCTCCTTCCTGTACTCATGAGGAGCATAGATAAGGTGGATGGTCAGTCTTCTTCCCAGAATTACACTAAAATGAACTTTGTGTTTTCTTGTCTAATTGTGTTCTTTCATGTAAAAATTGTGTATAAATTATGTTTAGTTTATGTTTTTTCTTGTGACTGCTGCTTATATGATGCTATGTGTCTGTGATGCTGCTGCAAGTAAGTTTTTCATTGCACCTATGCATACCTGTATTTCTGCAGATGACAATAAACTCGACTTTGACTTTGAGGAAATTAGAGGGTATAGATTTAAGGTAAGAGGGCCTCTGTACCTCCCTCTGCAACTGGATCCTCGACTTCCATGAAACCTCAGTCAGTGCGGATCGGTAATAACATCTCCTCCTCACTGACAGTCAACACAGGCGCACCTCAAGGATGTGTGCTTAGCCCACTGCTCTACTCTCTCTACACTCATGACTGTGTTGCTAGGCACAGCTCAAACACCATCTATAAATTCGCTGATGACACCACTGTTGTTGGTAAAATCTCAGATGGCGATGAGAAGCCGCACGGGAATGAGATAGATCGGTTGGTTGAGTGGTGTCGCAATAACCTCACACTCAACATCAGCAAGACCAAGGAATTAATTGTGGACTTCAGGAAAGGGAAGTCAGGAGAACACACACCAGCCCTCATTGAGGGGTCAGCGGTGGAAAGGGTGAGCAGCTTCAAGTTCCTGGGCGTCAATATTTCAGAGGATTTATCTTGGGCCCAACACATTGATGCAATCACAAAGAAGGCATGCCAGCATCTCTGCTTCATTAGGAGTTTGAGGAAATTTGGTACATCACCAAAGACTTGCAAATTTCTACAGATGTATGGTAGAGAGCATTCTGACTGGTTGCATCACCACCTGGTATGGAGTCTCCAATGTGCAGGATGGAAAGAGGCTGCAGACAGTTGTAGACTCAGCCAGCTCCATCATGGGCAAACCCTCCCTGCTATAGAGGCGGTGCCTCAAGAAGGCACCATCCATCACTAAAGACCCTCACCATCTGGGACATACCCTCTTCATGTTACTACCATTGGGGAGGAGGTACAAGAGCCTAAAGACCTACACTCAACAGCTTCCCTTCTGCCATCAGGTCCATGAATCCATGAATACTACCTTGTTATTCCTCTTTTGCACTATTTATTTATTTTTGTAACTTGTAGTAATTTTTATGTCTTGCACTGTACTGCTGCTGTAAAACAACAAATTTCATGGCATATGTCAGTGATTATAAATCTGATCCTGGTTCTGAAAAATTTTAAAGGGATCTGAGGGGCAACTTTTTCACATAGAGGATGGTGGGTATATGGAATGAGCTGCCAGAGGAAGCTGTAGAGGCAGGTACAATTACAATGTTTAAAAGACATTTGCACAGTCCTATCCTTTTCCATAACTAACTTAAAACCAATAGAATTATGGTCACTGGTCCCAAAGTACTCCCCCACTGACACCTCAGTCAGTTGTCTTGCCCTGTTTCCCAATAATAGGTCAAGCTTTGTCCTCTCCCAGGTAAGGCCTTCTATTGTCTATTGGCAAGAATTATATTGAAAAAGAGCTTTTGCAATTGAGTATAAAGGGAAAGTATTGGAAATTTCATTGGGAGTATTTTAGAACAGGAAAAACTAAGATGGTGACTGAAAAAATGAGTGAGAACGTTAAACATTTTGTAGCTGTCTTCACCACTGAGACCATACATGTAGCAGAAATGGAGGACAATTAAGGGTTGAATGGCGATAAGAAACTTAATGTCATGAAAGAAAAGATTATGGAGAAAGTAAGGAGATTGAAACTGGACAAATTCCAGACCGGATGGCTGGAATTTTGGATGGCTTCCAAAAGATGTGGTACAGAGATAGTGGCTGCATTCAGGGAAGGTCTCTTGCAGTTTTCTAGATTCTGGGATATTCCCAGATTGCAGCATAGAAAATGTAACACTACTGCTAAGAAAGAAGAAGGAGAAAATATAGGGAATTATAGATTGGTTAGCCTGACATCAGTTCTCAGCGAAGTGTTAGAATTTATTATTAAGTTCACTTAAAAAAGAATCACAAAATTGTTTGGCAAAATCAGCATTGTTCTCTGAAGGAAAATCTTGTTCAACAGATTCATTAGAGATTTTTGAGAATGTGAGTATACGTAGGGGAAATCCATGGATGTAACAAAATAAATTCTGATAATCTGGCACACTCTAAACTTTGGTTTCTGGACTATTGGATGTTATTCATTAATTCTCTACATTTAATTAGTTTTTAAAAGATTTAACACTATTATAATAAATTCTCCAGTGAATTCAGTATGTTTCAGGGGAGCGTTGGAAACCAGGGACCTGGTGAGTCTTGGGGATCATAGGAAATGGTGTTCTGGGTAGTCTTGGACAAGTGCTGAAACTGGGAAGTCTCAGACAACTGTGGGCCCTGGTGAGTCTTGGGAGAGTCCATGTCGACCATGGTGCCCACCAAGCTAGTCCCATTTGCCAGCGTTTGGCCCATATCCTTCTAAACCCCTCCTATCCATGTACTTGTCCAAATGTCTTTTAAGTTGTTATTGTACATGCCTCAACCACTTCCGCTAGCAGCTTGTTCCATACACCCTCTGTGTGAAGAATTTGCCCCTCAGGTCCCTTTTAAATCTTTCACCTCTCACCTTAAACCTATGCCCTCTAGTTTTTAGTTCCCCTTCCCTAGGAACAAGACTATGTGCGTTCATCCTATCTATACCCCTCATGGTTTAATACATAAGGTCACCCTTCAATGTTCTACATTCTAAGGAATAAAGTCCTAGTCTGCCCGACCTCTCCCTTGAGTCCTGGCAGCATCCTTGTAAGTCTTCTCCGCACTCTCTCCAGTTTAATGATGTCTTTCCTACAACAGGGCCACCAAAACTGTACACAATACTCCAGGTGCAGTCTCACCAACATCTTGTACGACTGTAACATAACATCCCAACTCTTACTCAATGCCCTGACTGGGGAGTGCAGCGACTAGTGAGTCTCCGGAGACTGCAATGTCCAGTGAGTCTTGGGGAAACACAACCCCTGGTGAGAATCGGGGAAGTCCAGGGACTGGTCAGTTCCGGAGGAGCGTAGGAAACACCTGATCAGCCAAATGCTGAACCACCAGGATTTCTGAATGGTTGGAAAGCTGAGATCAGATTTTTACTGTATGCTAGTTACTACATGAAATAAGAGTTCAGGGGATTGGGGATAGCATATTTCCATGGACAGAAGATGCAGAAAGACTGCACTGGGAATTGGAATTGGTTTATTATTGTCACATATACCGAGGTACAGTGAAAAGCTTGTCTTGCATACAGTTCACACAGATCAATTCATTACACAGTGCATTGAGGTAGTACAAGGTAAAACAATAACAGAATACAGAATAAAGTGTAACAGTTACAGAGAAAGTGCAGTGCAAGTAGACGATAAGGTGCAAGGTCATAACGAGGTAGATTGTGAGGTCAAGAGTCCATTTTATTGTACTAGGGAATTATTCAATAGTCTTATAAAAGTGGGGTAGAAGCTGTCCTTGAGCCTGGTGGAACATGCTTTCAGGCTTTTGTATCTTCTGCCTGATGGGAGAAGAGAGAAGAGAGAATGTCCGGGATGGGAGGGCTCTTTAATTATGTTGGCTGCTTTACCAAGGCAGCGAGAAGTATAGACAGAGTCCATGGAGGGGAGGCTGGTTTCTGTGATGTGCTGAGCTGTGTCCACAACTGCAGTTTCTTGTAGTTATGGGCAGAGCAGTTACCGTACCAAGCTGTGATGGGATAGGATAGGATGATTTCTATGGTGCATCGATAAAAATTGGTAAGCGTCGACGGGGGCATGTCAAATTTCTTTCGCCTCCTCAAGGCAGGTTAAGTGAATGGACGTCAGTTGTGGTCGATGAAAATATACTGTGGGAAAATGTGAAGTTCAGAAAAAATGTGAAGACAGAAAAACACAACCCCTTTTTAGATTGTTTAAAAAACTAATAAATGCTAGGGTATAGAAGGGTTTATGTAAAGGGCGGTTGGGGTTCTGAGGGGCAGCAGCAAGACATTTATGGAGGACGGGGGAACAGTGGTGGCAGTGAACATTAAAAAAAACAGAAGACAACTGGAAGTTGATGAGCATCTCAGACCTGTCAGCCTGGTATCAAGAGTCATAGAATCATACCGCTCAGAGAAAGGTCCTTCAGCCCCCCATGTCCATGCTGACCTTTATGCCAATCTGCACTAATCCCATTTTCCCTCATTAGGACTGTACCCTTCTTTGCCTTGACTCTTTAACTGTCTGTCTAAATGCCCCTTAAACTGATTGTATCTGATTCCAGCACCTCCTCTGGCAGCATGTTGCAGATATTAACTACTGTCTGTGTAAGAAAAACCTTACCCCTCAGATCCCCTCTAAAACTCTTTCCTCTTGCCTTAAATCTGTGGCCTCTTTGTTTTTGATTTCTCTATCATGGGAAAAAGATTTTGACCATCTACCTCATCTATGCCTATCATAAATTTATATACCTCTGTGAGGTCACCACTCAGCCTCCTTCGCTCCTGGGAAAACAAGCCCGGCCTATCCAATTTCTCCCCATAACTAAAGTTCTCCAAACCAGGCAACATCCTGAGAGTACAAAAGGCTAGGGCCCATTAAATAATGCCACAACTGGCCTCAGCCCTCCAGTTATGATTTACCTTGGTGTGTGATGGCAATGTACACTGCATGTCTCTTCACATCAAATGCAGCTTCCACCTGCCTGGTCACATGGAGCATCATGTACGGCGAGATATGTAGCACAACTTCCCAGAGCCATTGAGTCTTTGGCAAATTTGAATCATGCAACATATAAAGTGCAACATCATGCCCTGGAAATTCTAGGCCAGAATAATTAAATATAGACAATTCACTCATTTGAAAATATTGTACATTTATTTCAGAAAATGATGCAACAAGGAACAAAAGTAATCACAATAATGTCTCATGAAATTATATTGATGACTTACATACAATGCATTACCTGTCAACATTGAACATGACACCCACTGTCAGAAAAAGAAACGTAAATCTAAGTTAACTTCTCCCCTGTAGTTGTACATAAATTGACCTTCTACATTTAGTAGTCATTTAATGGCCTTCTTTACCCATATCCTTGAATAACCTTTTGGTTACATCTGATGTCTCCTTTGTTTTAGGCACTTTGTGCTAAAATCAGATCTTTCAGTGTCATTAACATAAAACAGAATTAACTTGAAAGTCACAATGTATCGCATGTATACTATCTAATTCTCACCCTCTACCATGTTATTACTTTTTGCCTTGGCATCACTCTCTCAGAGAGAGACAATGAGGAAAAAATGAATTGATTTTAGTTTTGTAAGCCAATAATGATACTTTCTATTAGATAAAAATGAATAAGGCAGGTATGAATATTGTAACATATGATGGCATTGCACAAAAGCAATTCTTTGCTTTGGAAATTATGAAATCAAAATTAAAACTTTGACATCTACTTTTTCAATACCAATATTTAAATCCCCTTTATGAATTTGCAAATGAACATGAAAGGACAAAGATGAAAATTTGTTACATTTAGTCTTGAGGAATATAAAATATTCACCATTAAGCCAAAATGCATGAGAAATAACCAGAGAAATAGTAACTGGTCATAAATAAAAAGTACAATTTCACTGAAGCATTTATCAAGTACTCAAAGACAAAGTAAACAAAATTTTAGAATACAGTGTAAACTGCTTTCCAAGTAACTCAAAGGTCAAACTGATAATCAATCAGGACTCTCCATCTCAGAATTCTATACCGTCTGTGTTGGGAATTTCCTTGATTTTGATGCCTGAATGGCACAACACAATTGGTTCATAGTCTTTTGAACTTGTGGTTGAAGCAGGACTGAATGCAGGAAATACTGGTTTCCGGAACTTTGTTTTAAAGGAATGAAGGTGGGTACCTCTGTGAACATTGTAGAAAGACAAGCGTCCCTCTTCATAATCTATAAATATTCCCAAACGTTCACAGTTTAGGTCTCCACTGCTCAGATCAAGCAAAATGCACTCATCAGCATGGAATGCATAGTATTCTTTGTCAACCATCCGAAGGGACCATGAATACTTGTTCTTGCCAAGAGTAGATTCCTTGCCTTTGCCTTTCCTGGCGATAGAGGAATACGTCACGCCAATGTTCCACCCATGCTTGTTCTTTACATTCACCTCCCAGTAATGTTTGCCCGATGAGAAACTCTCATTTGCTAGAACATTGAAAGAGTTTTCAAAACGTTCTGAATTTTCTTGGACACTAATGGGTGTAGAAGTGTACTGCACTGAAGTCAGATCCCTTGATATAATGAGATTTCTGTGTGCCGTATTTTCATTGAAGGTAATATTCCTTATAACTGTAATATGAAAGAAGTCATTATTTTCTGTCATAAAAACTCAAAGCTGGTTAATTAACTATACACCAGGCCATATTTAAAAGTCTGAAGCAATTAGGATTGAATCTTTGCACATGTGATTTGACCACATACCATCTTGGTCATAGGAACATAAGAAATAGAAGTAAAAGAATCTTTTGACTCCTCACACTAGTTGCACTTTTCATTAAAGTAAAACATAGAAAATGCAGCACAGGGACAGGACCTTCAGCCTACCATGTCTGTGCTGACCACAAAGCCAATTTAAACTAATCGCATCTGCCTGCACATGGTCTTCTTCCCTCCATTCCCTGCCTGTTCATGTGCCTGTCTAGATGCCCCTTAAATGTTTCTTTCATATCTTTTTCCACCACCTCCATCCTCTGGCAGTGCATTCCAGGAACCTACAGCTCTCTGTAAAAAAAACTCTGTGGAGACCAGGAATGCACACAGTCATAGCAGGACCATTTCCTGGTACAAACTCCCATATCCTTTGATTCCCTTAATATCCAAAAATCTATTGGTCTCTGTCTAGAATATCCTCAGTGACTGAGCTTCCACAGCCTTCACAAATAGAAAACTCTAAAGATTCACTGCCTTCTGGGTAAAGAAATTTCTCATCGCCATCCTTAATTTGAGACTAACCCCTAGTTCTAGACAGCTCAGCCAGGAAAAACATTATCACTGCAAGTATCCTGTCAAGCCCCATAATAATTTTGTACTCTTCAATGGTATCTCGTCTCATTCTTCTAAACTCAGGAGAGTATAGTGATATACTCTCTCATCCTTGAACAATCCTCAAATCCCACTTTTCACACTTACATTCCCACATCCGTGGAAGCAGCTTCCTCACGGATTGGTACAGTTCATCAACAGAACGTTCCAGTGATCTAAGTCTTCTATTCTCTATTGGCAATTCTTTACCAAATGACAGCTGCAAATCTTCAAACGTTTCAAGACTAAATGGTATTAAAGAGAGAGAGAGAGATGTTCAGAAAACACACCATTATGGGTTTGCACCTTAGCTATTAGTTTAACTAGAGAAGGAATAAAACTGGATGCACCACCCAACATTGACCTAATTCTCAAATTCAGCCAAGTAAAGACTCCCACGTGTCAGATCTGTTCTACCTAACAGATGTTCCCATTCTACTCTCCCCATTTCTGGTCTAATCTTCTGTAGCAATTAGCCCTCCCCCAATTTAGGACTTTCCTCTGGGGTCCAGTCTCATTCTTATCCCTAACTAATGGAGTTATGATCACTGTCCCCAAAATGCTCCCCATTGAAAGTCTGATGAGCTGGCCAAGCTCATTTCCCAATACAATATGGCCCTTTTCCTGGTTGGACTAGCTACATACTGTTTTGAGAAGCCCTTCTGGATGCATCTAACAAATTCCACCCCATCTAAACCGTTTGCACTAAGGGAGTCCCAGTCAATATTGGGGAAGTTAAAATCTCCCACTACAACCCTCTTGTCCTTGCATCTTTCCATGATCTGCCTGCATATTTGTTCGCCTATCTCCTGCTGGCTGTTGGAAGGCTTATAGTATAACACATTATAATGATGGCACCTTTCTTATTCCTGAGTTCTACCCATATGACCTCGCAGGATGAGCCCTCCAGGATGTCCTCTCTAAGTGCCACTGTGACATTCTCCCTGATCAGTAGTGCAACTCCCTCTCCTCTTTTACATCCCTCTCTATGACATCTGAAACATGTAAACCCTGGAACTTTGAGCAGCCAGTCTTGTCCCTCTCTCAATCAAGTTTCTGTAATGGCCACAACATCACGTTCCATGTATTAATCTAGGCTCTAAGTTCATCTGCCTTACCCGTAATATTCCTTGCATTGAAATAAATACACTTCAGCCCATCAGTTCCCCCCGCCCCCAACCCGAGTCCATTTAACCAAGCCCTGCCTGTTCTTCCTATGATCTGTTCTTCACTTGATCTAACCTCTACCTTCCCCACAATCCCTCCACCTGCCAACTACTGCTCTGGTTCCCTCACCAAATATATCAGACTTGTATAAACTTTGTCTTTCATATCAGCCATCTATTAATTTAATTTGAATTGAAAGCCGAGTAAATTGGGTCATTTCTGCAATGGATGACATCTCAGCATCACCAGGTTTAAACTTGGGCAATGAAATGACCATCTGGAAATAATTCCACAAGAAACAGGTAATCATAAAACAATTGAAATTCTTACCGTGTCTTCCAACTCATGAATTCCTATAATACAAAGAAATTAATGAATGAATTAGACAGTCAGTAGAATAGTACATGACAAACCAAACTGAACAATTCTGATAACGTAGCTCTCTTAGTTGGTGGACAGTACAGAGGGAACTTTATTCTGTATCTAACTCATGCTGTTCCTGCCCAGGGGATTTTTGATGGAACAGGACATAGGAGTTTATTTCTGGATCTAAGGGATGGCTTTAGAGATAGTGGATGCTACAATCTCTAAAGCCATCCCTTAGATATAAGCTAACTTATGTCTAAGTTATAAGCTTCTTAAAGTTCTATACATTCTGGAATTGTTCTTGCAGATTAGAAGGTATCCTATATGACTAGTGTTTAAGATGTGAGGCAGAAAGAGAATGGGGAGCTACCTACTTGTTAGGCTAATGTCAGTAGTGGGGAAAAGGCTGGAATTTATAATAAAGAATGCAATAACAGAACATAAGAAACAGGAACAAGAGTAGCTATTTGCCCTTTAAGCTGCTCTGCTTATCACCAAGATGGTCGGCTGATTGGTAAATTACCCTTTAGTGTAGGTAAGTGGCAAATAAAAGAATCAAAAGAGAATTGCTAAGAAGATGCTGGAGAGAATGACCCGATGGGATGAATGGTCTCCTCTCTGTCATTATACATATAACCTTCCATCAACATTTTCCTGTACTATCCCCATATTTGTAGTGTAGGATAATATGGAGGGAGTTTTACTCTGTATCAATGTTGTGTTCTGACAGTGCCTGAAATGAAAATTCTATTCCTCAACATTAACCTCCCTTAAACAGCTTCATGCCTGTTTGTCAGGATGTACACATGCAACCAAGAATTGGGTTCTGAACTAAGTAATAGAAATATTCACCTGTAGTGTCTGTACGTTTTCAGAGTCTGTGTTTCTATTCATTTCGTTGACACGTTCCATTATGGAAGTGATTGCATCCTTATAGGCCTCCTTGTCCACTCGCTGCACTGTAATCAGGGTCTGCATTGATGAGGCTTCGGCTTCAATTAGGCTTATTGTAGTTCTCATGTCATTTTCCAGCAGCTCCCTAATCCTGTTGTACTTTTCCTCAACAGATGCTTTAGTTTTTGAGACAATACGCTGCACACAAATAAAACAGTTCAATTCACTTAATGAGGAGCATTATTTGATGCTGGGATGGACAGAGCCAGGGACACAAAATTCCCAATATTAAGGCATCCTGGGAGTATCAGGGAAATGATGGTATCGGGGAGAGTGAGGGTGTGATGGAGTTGGGAGCGAGGTGTTGAGATTGAGGTAGAGGAGAGGAGTTGGGATGGAGTTACATGGAAACTGGAGAACCTGAACACAGAGCACGGAAAAAATGGACGATAGGGGAGGGAGGGTGGGATGGAGTTGGGAAGAGAGGGTAATAGATAGCACACAATATTTTGTCAAAATCACAGTGAATGACCAAGACCAACAGTGCCAACTACCACACAGATGAATCTGTTAATCAGGGTTAAAATCATTGAGCTTTCAATTTTAATGTCTGAAGGTTGAAGAGAAGAGTTCTAGTTTTGAAGGATTGTGAAAGATTTTCCAAGGGTGGATCCAAGACTCAACTTTGATAAAGTGTTTTTAGTCTACTGTTATTTGTTCTTGGTTGTGAGCAGTAGTGATATTTAAGACCCCATCTGGGCTGTGCTGCAGAGGTGGCGCTAGCTTTACTCCTGATCTGACGCAGCCATAAAGAGGTTGATGCCTCTTTAAGGGGAATTGCCTTATGTTCCACTCTCCAGTTAACGGAGCAGGAAATGGCAAGTACTTATTTATCTCCAAAGGCTGTAGTGTGTGGCCAAGGGGCCTTTGGTATAGGACACCATCAAAGTTGTAAAGAATAAGGGTGGAGGCAATAATGCTGTGTCACCAGCTTGTGGGAGGAAGGGAAGGTTCATCAGTTTCTGCTTACCTCAACGTCCTTTAATGTCAGAGAAATGCGATCTGTGTCCTTCTTGACTTTCTCGTGAATCTTCTTCAGATCCTTCACTTTCCTTAAAATCTGTACCTTGGTTGTAAAAATGAGGAAAAGATTGAGTTATGCTGGGAGTAGTGATGGCACGCAATTTACAGTCTGTAATGGTGGTAGAAGCAGAGTCCATCGCTGGCTTCATAGATAATTGGATGGACACTCGAGGGAAAATAATTTGTAGGGCCACAGGGAAGAGTGGCAGAATAGACTAAAGGGATTGTTGTACTTGGAGCTGAATGATATCCTCTGTGCCATTACATTTCCATGATTCAGTGAAGTATGTATGATACTCCAGATCAATTGCTTCTTCACCAGAAAGCTCCTCAGTTGTTTTGCTTCAAGCAACAACAGTAAAACTGGATGGATCTCTAGATAAACAAACGAATGCCGGAGGAACTCAGCAGTCCAGGCATCATCTGTGGAGGGAAATGGATGGTCGACGTTTCAGGTTGAGACCCTTCATCTGGATTGTATCTCCCCTCTCAGTATAAAGAGGTGGAGGGAAGGGATTGAGCAAGAGCTGGCAGGTGATAGGTGCGTCCAGGTGGGTAGGGGTGATAAGCAGATGGAGCAGGGGGGAGTGGAAATAACGACAGAGGCTGGGTGGTGAGAGGTGGGGGTGACAGAGGGCTGCAGATGGTGGGATCTGATAGGAAAGGAAGGTGGAGCCTGGAATCAGATGAGGCAGGTGGGGCGGGTAAATGGGACCAGTGGGGAAAGGGAACCCAGTGTGAGGAGTGTGTGAGTGACGGGCAGATGGAGTGGGTGGGGGAGGGGAAAGAAACAGGGTGGTGTGGGGGTGGTGGAGTGAGTGTAGGAGGAACTGGGTAGATTGGGGGAGAGAGAAAAGGGAGAGGGGGAGCAGGTTACCTGAAGTTGGAGAATTCAATGTCCATGCCGTCGGGTTGTAGACTGCCCAGTCAGAATATGAGGTGCTGTTCCCCTAGTTTGCATTTAGCCTCACCCTGGCAGTGGAGGAGGCCAAGGACAGACATATCGGTGTGGGAATGGCAAGGAGAATTAATATCTCTAGATAGTAGATTTAAGTAAGTCCAGCCTAGACAACACTGGCAAAGTTGTGCTCCCTAATATCTGGAAACTTGTGCCAGGTTGGAGAGCAGGCTCATGGACTAGTCAAGGTACAGATTGAATAATTGCAGCTTACATCCATCTTCAGTTTGTATGTCAGAAGAGATTGTGGCATCAGCAAAGTAGCATTAGACATGAGGATAAAATCGGGAAATGCTCAGCAGATCAGGCAGAGAGAGGAACAGACTGGACATGTATCTTCACTAGTTGTTTTCAGAATTGCAACATCTGCAGTATTTTATTCTCAGGTTAGGATCCAACTTAACCCTCTAAGGTTCAGCCACACGGTTGTAAGACTGGAGACACGTGGATCCAGACAGGTTTTTTTTAACAATTCAAATTATAAGTGATAGATTTATTGAAATGTTCCTTAACTTACCTCTGTGGGACTTGAACTCATGGTTAGTGGTGCTGTACAATAACCACTAAACCAGTGTGCCTTTTTATCAAACGCAAAGGGAGAAAAACAGCAGATGTTGGAAATTTGAAATGAAACTGAAAATGTCGAGGACACTCGACAGGTCAGGTCGCATCTGATGAGAAACATACTTAATGTTTCAGGTTATTGGCCTTTCACCGGAACAGTGAGAAAATAAGCATCTTCTACAATGCAGAGAGGGGGAGGATGGAGTGAGAACAAAAGGGTCGTTTATGATAGAGTGGGAATAAAGGTTGTCTGGGTGACACAATTGATTTTGGTGCAGCCTAGGAGAGGAGTCTGTGTGGAGAAGTCACAGCAGTTAGAGAGAGCAAAAAGTACGACTGGAACTGTAGGATGCACCTCCTCCGACCTCTCACTGGACCATGATCTCAACACCAAGCATCAGGCTGACCTCGTTTCCTCAGAAGATCCACAGCCTCCAATATCAAAGTCCAACCATGTACCCACTTCTATCTCTTTCCCAAGATCCACAAGCAAGACTGTCCTGGTAAATCCACTGTTTTAGCTGGTTCTTATCCAATAGAACTTATTTCTTCCAACCTTGACTGTTCTTCCTCCCTGTCCAGTCCCTTCCCACTTACATCCATGACACCTCTGAAGCCGTTCACCATGGTTTCTTGGTACCAGTCAGTTTATGTTCACAATGGATGACCAGTCACTGTACACCTCTGTCCAATTCCAGAATGACCTGAGAGCCACTCATTTCCTCCTTCAACCCAACCAGTCCCTCTCCACTTCCCACATTCACCTGGCTAAACTCATTCTTACAAAGGTGTAGAACAGTGACCCAGCTAGCAGAGCTGCTGCCTTACAGCTCCAGTGATACAGGTTCAATCATCTCCTCCGGGGTATATTTTGCATGTTCCCCCTCTGACTGCGTGGGTTTCCTCTGGTGCTGCGGTTTCCTCCCACATCTCGAAGATGACTGGATAGATAGGTTAACTGGCCAAAGTAAATTTCCCCTAGTGTGTAGGTGAGTGGTAGAATCTGGGGTGAGTTGAGTGGGAATGGGGGGAGAAAGGAAAATGATTAGTGTAGGATTAGTGTAAAATGGATGCTTGATGGTTGGTGCTGATTTGGTGGGGGTGAAGCGCCTGTTTCTGGGTTGTATGACTCTGTAAACTTCTTCAACTCCATCTAAATCAGAAGTGAAGCTATGCAAGCTCACATGGGTCCAAGCTACCCCTTTCTCCTTGTGGGATACGTGGAACAGTCCATGTTTTTGTCCTGCTCCATCTCCTCCCTTGCCTCTTTTTCTGTTACATTGATGACTGTATTGATGCTGCTTCCTGACTTGTATCAAACTCAAAAATTTCATTATCTTTGCTGCCAATTTCCAACATGATCCCCTTTCATATGGTGCATATCAGACTCTTCCTTCCCTCTCTTGACTGTCTCAATCTCAGGTGATAGGTCAATGACCACTTTACATTACAAGCCCATGAATCCTGCAGCTATCTTGACTACACCTCCTCCCATCCCACTTTGCAAGAACTTATTCTCCTAGTTTTGCCATCTCTGTCACAACTATTCTGTTCATGATTCTTTCCACACCAGTGCTGCTGAGGTGTCTTTGTTGCTTCTCCTTTATCACAGTTGACAAGACTCAGCCACAGCTCCTCTATTTCCCAATGTTAACCCTGTTTCTCTATCCACAGTTGTTGACTGAACAGCTTAGTGTGCCTTGGATTTTCTGTTTTTAAACTTTTATTAAGCTTCAGTGCTGGAAAAATGTAAAGTGAGATTTGAAAGAAGGTTTAGGATTGGAGCACTAAATAGTTTAAGAACATGGCATAATAAATAGAGCAGGAGTAGGCCATTCAGCCCCTCACACCTGCTTGCTCTTACCCTTTCTCCTCCCAGCCAGAGCCAGGCTCCCCAGCCCTCATTTTCCACTCCACCAGCCTCCACATTCAACAGATGATCTATTTAATTCCAGCCTCCACCATCAGATACATATTCCCCTCCTCTCCCCATTCAGTATTCCGTAGGGACTGTTCCCTCTGCCAATTCCTGGTCCACATTTTCATCTCTACCACTCATGTCCCTTCTCACAACACTTTTCCATGGAACCACAGGAGAGGTAGAACACCTCTGTACAGTTTGCAGGGATGATACTAAGCTTTCAGTTGCCTGTCACTAGAATTCTCTATCCTACTACTATGGCTTCTCGTGCCTTTGGCTTGTTACACTGTTCCAACAAAGCCCAGTGCAAGTTTGAGGAACAGTACATCATCTTCCATCTGAGCACATTATAGTACTTGAACTCAACAACTTCAGATAACCAGCCTTTCCTGTTTGTGTCAGAACTAGCTAGTTCTGATGTAAGATCATCCACCCGTAACACTATTCAATGTTTCTCTGTCAACAGATGTTACAGATGTTAACTCATTTCAGAGTATTCCCAACATCCCCTCTTATTCCAGATTTCCAGAAACTGCTCTGTTCTGTATCCCACTTTTCCATCATTGTTTTTTTTTGCCTCTCTGATTGCTCTTAATGCTCCAAAAAGATCCCTTGCGTAGATGGCATTGAAAGTAATTGTGTCACCTGGGCAACTGTAGCGTCCACTGTAGTTCTCCCCACTCCTCCTACCTCTGCAATTTCAAGCACACTTGTTTTCTCACTTTTCCAGTTCTGATGCATGGTTATTGACCTAGAATGTTAAGCCTGTTTCCCTCTTCACAGTTGTTCACTAACCAGCTGAGTGTGTCTTGGATTTCCTGTTTTTAAACTTTTATTAAACTTCAGTGCTGGATGAATGTAATGTGAGATTTGAATAAAACTTCAGGATTGGAGCACTAAATAGTTTAAGAACACAGAAACATGAGAGACCACAGATGCTGGAACCTGGAACAAAAAACGTGCTGCTGGAGGGTAAGGCAGCATCTGTGGGGGGGTGGGGGGGGGGGGTGGTGTTGGAATGGACAGTCGGTTTTGGGTCAAGACCCTTCATCTGGAGTTTAAGAACAGAGTGTAATAAATAGAAACAGGAGTAGGCCATTCAGCCCCTCATTGCCTGCTTTATCATTCAACACGAGCATGTGAGGCTGAACCCGAATGAGATTAGAAAGTCTCATTGTGTGTGCGCCCAGGGATGTCAAAGAAATTAGCATGCAGTTTGCCAGGGAGGCTTCCCAACAAGCGTAAGAAATAGAAGCATGGGTAAGACAATTTGGCCCCTCTTGTCTGCTCTGCCATTCAGTAAGAACGTGGCTGATCTTTTACCTCAGTGCAACCCCATATCTCTTGATTCCCATAAAATTCAAAAATGTATTGATATCTCTCGAAAATATCCAGCATCCACGGCCCTCTTGGGTAAAGAATTCCAAATATTTGTCACAGTCTGGGTGGAGAAATTTCTTCTCATCTCTGCCTGATTGGTCAACTCCTTATTTTGAGAATGTGACCCTGGTTCCAGATATCCAGCGAGGGAAAACATCCTAACAGGTTTGACGGAGGTGGGTTTCTGTCATAAATCCACGTCAACTCCACTCAGTTCTATTGTCATTTTCTAACTACCCTGTTACCACTTCCTTAATAATAGATTCCAGCAATTTTCCTGCTGTTGACGTCACTCTACCTGGTCAGTGGTTAGAGTAGACTTTAACTAACTTCTCTCCATGGGCTTGGTTACCTTTCTTTTTTGGAGCCTTCTCAGCTGTTGGCAGCTGGACCAGTGGAGAAGCAGATGGAAGTTGGGAGGGTAGCCCTTGGGCCAATGACAAATGTGGTAAAGGGCTGGGGGGAGGGGACTGTGTATTTGTACCAGTCAATCCTAGACTGCAGGTCTAGGATTCCCATCTGACACTAGAGCCAGAGGTTCACCCAGGCTACAGCAGGAAGGGTTGTGTTCCATTCTTTCTTCCCCAGTTGTTAATAGAATCACTTCGTAGTCAACAGTTAACAGCTGCCCATCAAAGAATTTGCTAGTGATTTCTTCCAGTTATTTTCAAGTTGTTTGGGGAGACTGCAATTCCCTGGGGCTGTACCACTTTAAGTCGAAATAGGGTTAAGGCAGCCCTGTTGCTTACTGGAAATATATCCTGATCATTTCCCTTGTTCTTTTTTCCTTCAAAGTTTGTTATTTTCAGCAAACAAGAAACAGCTAGTGTTAATAAGACATTACTGTGCTATTTTCTTGAATTGATCTGCACATTTTCCCACTGTGCAGCTGCCCCTGGAAGTTGTTGCATTACTATTGCCACAACTGGAATGGTATGGAACCACACACTTCCAGACTTGGGATAACAAGGTCTAAGACTGTACAGTCTTCATCTACTGTGACATATGAACTTGCCTCCAGCCCAAAGGATGGAGTGAGGTGTTTCCTATATCAGCCATTGTGATAATGCCATCGAATGCCAATCACATGGGATCCAATTGGATACAAAATTGGCTTGGTGGATGGAGCAGAGGGTGGTAGTGGAGGGTTGCTTTTCAGGTTGGAGGCCCGTGACCAGCGGTGTGCCGCAGGGTCGGCACTGGGTTCCCTGGATGTCAACTATATTAACAATTTGGCTGAGAATGTAGTTGGCATGGTTAGTAAGTTTGCGCATGAGACCAAAGTTGGTGGTTTAGTACACAGCGAGGTAAGTTATCTAAGATTACAACAAGATCTAGCTCAACTGGAAAAGTGGGCCAAGGAATGGCAGATGGAATTTAACTCACACGTGCAAAGTGTATGATACAGGTCCTTCGGCCCACCCAGCTAGTCCATATCCCTCCAAGCCCCCCCTCCCCCGTTCCATGTATCTATCCAAGTGCTTCTTAAATGATTCAATTGTACCTGCCTCACCCACTTCTTCTGGCAGCTCGTTCCATATACTCACCACCCTCTGTGTGAAAAAGTTACCCTTCAGGTCCCTTTTAAATATTTCCCCTCACCCTAAACCTATGCCCCATAGTTTTGGATTTCCCTATGCTGGGGAAAAGACTTAATGTCCACCTTACCTATGCCTCTCAAACACTTCTATAAGGTGTTTCAAGGAATAAAGACCTAGCCTGGCCCTCTAGACCTAGCAACATCCTTGTAAATCTTTTCTGCGATAGGAAGGATGTCATTAAGCTGGAAAGGGTGCAGAAAAGATTCACAGGGATGTTGCTGGGAAGGACGGCTTGAGTCATAAGGAGAGACTGGATAGGCTGGGACTGTGTACCTTGGAGCAAAGGAGGCTCCAAGAGGGCTCCAAGGGAGACCTTATAGAGGTTTATAAAACCATAAGGGACATTAAAAAAATGGATGCTCACAGTTTTTTTCCCAAGGTAGGGTATATATACACACCAAGGTATAGGTCATAGGTTTAAGGTGAGAGGGGAAAGAGTTAAAGAGAACCTGAGGGGTAACTTTTTTACACAGAGGGTGGTTGGTGTATGGAACAAGCTGCCAGAGGAAGTGGTAGAGGCAGGTACAATTACAGCATTTAAAAGACATACAGGTACATGGATAAGAAAGTTTTAGATGGATATGGGCCACATGCAGGCAAATAGGAGTAGTTCAGATTGGCACCTTGGTTGGCATGGATGAATTGGGCCAAAGGGCCGATCTTGTGCTGTTTGACTCAAACAAAGTACAGTTACGATTAGAAATTGCATGACCCAGTGAGGACAATTTTCCTGAAGACGGCCATCAGAGCATAATCTTGGTAGCACCAGGATATTGTGGGCTTCTGTAGGTTGTCAGAGGGGAACACTGACAACCTGCAGTTGTCAGAATGACAGGCACAAATTAGCAGCCCCCTCCCCCCTGCCCTTTACCACATCTGTCGCTGGCCCCAGGGGCTGTTCTACCAATCTCCATTTCCTTCTCCATTGGTCCAGCCCCCAACAGCTAAGAAGGCTCCAAGAAGAAAGGTAACCAAGCCCAGGGAGAGCAATCAGCTAATAAAGTTACTCTAACTACTGACGAGGTAGCCTGATATCAGCAGCAGGAAAATGATATGCTGTTTATGAAGATGATGATGGATTAATGACAGCTGGAGAGAAGAAAACAAATGGATATGTAAAAGCTCATCACAGCAACTCTGCTGAATTCACTGCCAGAAATGCCAAGCTTGAGGATGTTCTCCTCCACTCTCCAATTGGTTTAACTCTGGATCTCTCTCCATAGAAACTGCCTAAATTGCTCAGTGTTTCCAGCATTTTCTGTTTTTAGTTTCCGATTTCCAGCATCGGCAGTATTTTGATCAATATAACAAAAAATCCAGCAGGAAATTCAGAAGAAGCTTCTTTATCCGAAGAATTTGGGTTGGAGGCTCAAGTGGAGCATTAGTGCTGACATGGACTGGTTGGGCTGAATGGTCTGTTTCTTTGTGGTACGTTCCATGTCCCAATGACCTTGAATGGATGGATGGAAAATCAGTGAGTTTCATAAGAGAGACTATAGGAGGGTGAGTGTTGCTGGGTCTACAGTTACAACACAGGGAGAAGCATCTCCACAGCAGTTGAGAAGATGGCTCACCACTACCTTCACAAGCACAGTTAGGGATGAGCAATAGTGCTGGCCTTGCTAGCGATTCCTACATCCTTTAAATAGTGGGTATGGTAGCATCATTGTTGAGCAGGCCTGGAATATTGATCTGAAGACATGAATCCCATCATGGAAGTTAAGTAATTTAATAAATTGGGAATATAAAAGCTGAATGAGCAGTGATGACCATGAAACTACCATATTGTTATAAAAGTGCATGTCCAGAAGGGAAAAATGAGTCTGGCCAGATCATTCAGGCATTTTTGGGTTGGGAGGCTGTGATTAGCAGGTTGGTTCAAGAATTGGTGTTGGGACCCTTGCTGCTCACACTCTGTCAATAATACGGATGAAGGAATCAAGCCTAATGCATCCGGATTTGCTAACGATACAAAATTAGGTGGCAACATGGGCTTTGAGCAAAAAGCAGAGAGGGTGTAAACAGGTTAAATGAATAGGTGAGGACATGACAGATGGAATATAGTGTGTAGAAATGTGAGCTCATCCATTTTGGTTGAAAAAATAGAAAGGCAGAGTATTTTTTAGAGACTGAAAGGTATAGCTGTTTTAGAGACCCGGGTGTTAGACACAAATCATTGAAGGTGAACGAGCAGGTACAGCAGGCAGTTAGCAAGGCAAATGGTATGCTGGCCCTATTGCACGAGGATTTGAGTACCAGAGTAGACATTTCACTCCAATTATTTCTTCTTAGGCAATCCTTAGGGGTCGAGAATGACTTTCTTCCACTGTAATTCTGAGGAGCAGGAGATGCCTGTGTGTGAATCTTTAAATGTGGGGTGGCAGTTGTACCCCAGGCTCTCCAGAATTTTGTTTCTTATTCATTCAAGGGATGTGGGCTTCGCAGACTGAGCCAGCATTTGATTGCTTGTCCCTAATTGCCCTTGTGAAGGTGGTGGTGAGCTGCCTTCTTGAACCGCCACAGTCCTTGAGGTGTGGGTACACCCATAATGCTGTTAGGGAGGCAGTTCCAGGATTTTGACCCAGCAACGGTGAAGGAACGGCGATATATTTTCAAGTCAAGATGGTATGTGGCTTAGAGGGCAACTTCCAGGTGCTGGTGTTCCCCGTGCTTTTGCTGCCTTTGTCCTAGCAGGTAGAGGTCGTGGGTTTGGAAGGTGCTGTCTAAGGAGTCTTGGTGAGTTGCTACAGTGCATCCTGTAGATGGTACAAACTGCTGCTACTGTGTGCAGGCGGAGTGAGTGAATGGGTATGGATGGGGTGACTTGTAGACAGGCTGCTGTGTCCTGTATGGTGCTGAGCTTCTTGAGTCTTGTTGAACTTCACTCATCCAGGCAAGTGGAGCGGTTTCCATCACACTCCTGACTTGACCCTTGTAGGTGGTGGACAGGCTTTGGTGAGTTACTTGCCACATGATTCCTAGCCTCTGACCTGCTCTTGTAGCCACATTGTGTACATGGCTACTCCAGTTCAGTTTCTGGTAACCCCCAGCATGTTGAAAGTGGGGGATTCAGTAACGGTAATGCTATTGAATGGCAGGGGGTGATAGCTGGATCTTCACTTGTATATTGTCATTGCCTGGCACTTGTGTGGCATGAATGTTACTTGTTACCTATCAGCCCAGGCCTGGATATTGTCCAGGTCTTGCTAAAGACTCACGTGTCACGCTGGGGACCACTGGAGGAGGCTGAACATAGACCAGTACAGTACAGGAAGAGGCCCTTCGGCCCACAACATCTGTGCCGACTACGATGCCAAATTAATCTAATCCCAGCTGTCTGCACATGATCCACATCCCTCCATTCCCTGCCTGTTCATATACCTGTCTGAATGCCTCTTAATCGTCACTATTGAATCTGCTTCCACCACCTCCCCTGGCAGCCTGTTCCAGGTACCCACCTCTCGCCTCGCACATCACCTTTAAACTTTCCCCCTCTTAGCTTAAAGCCATGCCCTCCAGTATTTGACATTTCCACTCTAGGAAAAAGACTCTATCTACGCCTCTGATAATTTTATAAACTTCTATCAGGTCGCTCCTCAGCCTCCGACACTCCAGAGAAAACCATCCTAATTGAGGAAGCATCCTGGTGAACCTTTTCTGCACCTCTCCAAAGTCTCCACACCCTTCCTGTAATGCAGTGACCAGAACTGCACACAATAAATGTGGCCTAACCAAAGTTTTATACAGCTGCAACATGACTTCCCAACTTTCACCCTCAATGCCCCAACCAATGAAGGTAAGCATGCCATACGCCTTCTTTACCACCTGATCTATTTGTGTTGCCACTTTCAGGGAGTTATGGAATTGCACCCCAAGATCCCTCTGTACATCAGTGCTCCTACAGGTCCTGCCATTTACTGTATACTTTCTCCTTACATTTGACCTCCCAAAGTGCAGTACCTTGCACTTGTCCAGATTAAACTCCATCTGTCATTTTTCTGCCCATATCTGCAACTGATCTCTATCTTGACAAACTTCTTCACTGTACACAACTCCACCAATTTTTGTGTTGTCTGCAAAGGTACTAATCGACCCACCTACACTTCTGTCCAAATCATTTATTTATATACATCACAAACAGAGGTGCCAGCACTGACCCTCGGAACACCACAGGAGACATTCTATAGCCAAGACAATTTTGAATCCAACCTGCCAAGTAACTATGGATCCCATGTGTCTTAATCTTCTGGATCTGCCTACCATGAGGGACTTTGTCAAATGCCTTACTAAAGTCCATGTATACAACATCCACTGCCTTACCTTCATCAATCATCATCGCCTCCGCAAGAAACTCAATCAAGTTTGTAAGACATAACCTGCCTCACACATGGCCATGCTGATTATCCCTAATAAGCTCATGTTTTTCCAAATGCAAGTCAATACTATCTCTAACCATCCTCTGCAGTAGTTTCCCTACCACTAATGTAAGGCTCACTGGAGTATAATTTGCTGGATTATCCCTATTACCCTTCTTAAACAGAGGAACAACATTGGCTACTCTCCAGTCCTCTGGGACTTCACTTATGACTAGAAAGCATACAAAGATCTCTGTCAAGATCCTAGCAATCTTCTCTCCTGCCTCCCTCTCTATAACCTGAGATAGATCCCATCAGCCCCTAGGGACATGCACCTTAATGTTCTTCAAGAGAGCCTTCTTGTTATCAATATGTCCTAGGACATCAGCATAGCCCACACTGATCTCACTGTCCTCCATGTCCTTCTCTGGCCAAAGATTCTTGCCAAAACAGTGGAGTCTAGGATGATTAGAGATGGGTTCTGCCACGCATAGTGCACACCTGTAATGGACACACACACACACACACACACACACACAAAAATTTGGTTCCATTGACAGAACCAAATTTCAGAAGCAGAGCTCAAAATGCATGTCAATGTATTGTGGGCTAGAAATTACTACCCATTGATGACATTAAAATAGTGTTGGAGGCCATCTGTAGAAGGCACAGGGATGGAATGGCCCATTCCTGCTTCTTATGTTTGTAACTGCCCTCAGGTAGCGCCTAATCAGCCACTTAGTTCATGGAGCAAATTACTGCTGGACAAAAATGCCGGCCTCCTTCAGTGATACCCACATCCCAAAAGTACAAAAAGTGTCCCACTGTTGCCCATCAATGACCCTGTTTATACAAGCAGAGTATGACTGCAAGAACGCTTAGTAATACCAAAGGATATTCCCTATCATAGCTACCCTTTTTTCCCAGACCTTGCACATTACCATTCAGTCCTTTCACTCTGCATCAGATTGTCCCTTGTACCTGTCTGTAGTAAAGTCATCAGCATGGAGAATTATCTGAGAAAGCTTGGGTACTTACTTTTTGTTCCTTGCAAGCCTCCTCAAAGGGCGAGAAGCTGTGTGTCTTATGCCTGCTCCCCACCAAACATCGAGGGCACACACACTCCACACAATCATTGCAGAAGAGGATCAGATTTTCACTGTGTATCACACATTGCACATCCAAACTTCCATTGCTGCTGGCAATACTCCCCTGATTACTTGGTAGAGTCATGTCAAATGGTTGGGGAAGTTTTCAAAATCTTTCAGAACTGCAAACTTTCACAGGAGGGTAGGTGCAGCATAAAGAAGGATCTTGACTGACAATTTCTAGGAAGCAGTGAGTTATATATCGAGTTGCCACAGGGGAGGGCTGTGCAGTATGACCTCAGTCATTATAGGATTAAATACCAGTCGCAGCACTTTTTTTAGATTGACATTTAAAGTAAAAGAATAAGGCCCAATTATATATAAATGGAAAATGATGGACATAATTACCTCTTTTTTTTAATTTCATAACCTTTAAAACTATAATTTATTTTTCATCATGAGTGATTCTTCTGAAAGAATCCAAGGCCAGTTTAAATATACCATAGTGATTTATGACATTCAAGGGCATCTCTGCTGATCATGGCAGAGTGGTTAGTGCTCACAGCTCCAAGTATTTGGGTCTAACCCTGATCTTGGCTGCTGTCTGCAGAGTTTGCAATTCCCTCTGTGACTACATGAGTTTTCTCTGGTGCTCCAGTTTTCTCCCACATTCTGAAGATGTGCAGTTTGTAAATTAACCCCTTATTGTAAGTGGCAAAGAATCAAAAGGGGATTGATGGGCAATTACAATGTTTAAAAGACATTTGGGCAGGTGCATGGATAGGAAAGGTTTAGAGGGATATGGGCCAAATGCAGGCAAATGGGACCAGCTCAGGTAGGCAACTTAGTTGGCATGGATGGGTTGGGATTAAGGGGCTGTTCTTGTGCTGTATAATTCTATGACTCTATAAGTGATTTGGATGAAAATCTGGGTGGGCTGATTAGTTTGCAGATGACATAAAAATTGGCAGTTTTGGATAGTGAGAAAGATTGTCAAAGAAATCAGCAGGATATAGACCATTTAGTAATGTGGGCAGAGAAATAGCTGATGGAGTTTAATCCCAACAAGTGTGAGGTGTTGCACTTTGGGAGGACAAATATAAGGGGAAACTATACTGTAAATGACAGGACCCTTGGGAGTATTGAAGAACAGGTACATAGGGTGCTATGAACTTGAGGTGCAAGTCCATAGCTCCATGAAAGTGACAAGTAGATAGGGTAATAATGAAGGTGCATGGCACGCTTGCCTTCATTGGTCGAGGTGTTGAGTATAAAAGTCCGGAAGGCATGTTGCAGTTGTATAGAAATGGCTAGGCCCCATTTGCAGCACTGTGCGCAGTTCTAGTTGCCACATTACAGGAAGGATGTGGAGGGTGCAGGAGAGGTTCACCATTTACGAGTTACCAAAGAGGAAGTATTGGCAGCCTTAAAGTACATTAGGGTGGATAAATCCCCAGGGCCTGGCCAAGTGAATCCTTGTGGGAAGCTAGGGAAGACATTGCAAAGGCCCCTGCATCATCTTTAGCCACAGTTCCAGAAGACTGGAGGGTGGCTAATGTTCTAACTTTATCAAAGAAAGGCAGCAAAGACAAGCCAGGGAACTACAGGCCAATCAGCCTGACATCAGTGGGTCAGTTACTGGGGGAAGATTCTGAGGGACAGGACCTCCAGCATTTGGATAGATAAGGGCTGATCAGGGATAGTCAGCATGGCTTTGTGCATGGGAAATTGTTTCACAAATCTGTTAAGAGTTTTTTGAAGAGGTAACCAAGAGGATTGATGAGGACGTTGTCTGTATGGACTTTGACAAGGTCCCTCATGGAAGGCTAGTCTGGAAGGTTAGATTGTATGGGATCCAGGGAGAGCTAGCTAAGTGGTGCATAATTGGCTTGGCATTAGGAAACAGGGTGATTTCTTGGACTGGAGGCCTGTGACTAGTGGTGTGCCTCAGGGATCGTTGCCGGGCCCATCGTTGTTCGTCATTCATGTAAACAATTTGGATGAGAATGTACAAGGCATAGTTAGTAAGTTTGCAGACGACACTAAAATAGGTGGTGTCGTCGACAGTGAAGAAGGTTATCAAAAATTATACCAGGATCTTGATCAGTGGGCGAGGAATAGCAAATGGTGTTCAATTCAGATAAGTGTGAGATGTTGCATTTTGGACTTTCATAGTGAATGGTAGGGCCCTGGGGAGTGTTGTAGAACAGAGGGGCCTAGGAGTATAAGTACATCAAAGCAACAAACAATCTGCTGGAGGAACTCAGTGGGTCAAGCAGCATTGGAGGGGGGTTGGGGAGAGAATTGTTAACATTTCAGGTTGAAACCCTGTGTCCTGATACAATGACCTCCACTAAGAAGTGCAGATACTGAGGGGCCATGAAAGCAATGGTTGAGTTTGCTCATGCTCACCAACTAAATTCACACTGGCTGATGTATTGGAGGATGACCACTAACAACACAACCGTGTCCTATCAAGATTCACCCATGACAGCTGGTTGTGAAGAGACAGAAATCACAAGTGTTTTTTTTAAAGAAAGGAGCTTTTCTTCGCTAGTGTGATCCCTGGAACAGACTGCATCCAGGTAAGGGATCAGGTCATCTGTGCCCATGCAGTCAGAACAAATCAAAACTGCATAGAATATCAGGACACACCAATCTGCTCCATTTTCCCTTCCTTTTCAATTACTGAGGTCCCTCAAGCTATTTAAGGAAGTCTCCAAGGGTTGCTAGGGCAACATTTTACTATTTATAATTGTCTTTCATGACAGATTCATTGAGAGGTGCACTTGTGTCATGCTGAGAATAGGTTTGTCAGGGAACTTTGTAAAGGAACAGTGAGTAGCAGATCAAGAGCTAGTGGTAGTGTCTAATCATTGGTTCAGGGCTACAGCACTCAAAGTGCTCAACAAGGAAGATTCAGGGGTTCACGGGAGTCATGTATTCTCATAATGTAATGGTGTGGTTGGAAGTGTGGCTGAGCAGTGATGATGGCTTCCCCGTGATTGAAAGTTTCCACCAGTTGTATCATCTCCCACTTTGTCCACACAGCCATTAGTGCAAGTGTCAGTGTGACCTTGGTTTACTTTAGCACTTAACCCTTGCCTTTTTATTTAAACTCTCCATTCTGTCCTGTCCACCAAAGTACAATGCTAATTCTTCCATCAGCTGCACTGAGCAAGTGGGGCAATCTAGAAATAGGGGACATAGTCTCAGTCACTTGATAGTAAGATATGGATGATTTTTTTCTTCAGATTGCAAATCTATTATTCTCTCAGAGGGCTAAGAACACAATTATTCTATATTCAAAGTCAATATAAACCATTCATTCTAGATCCAAAAATTCAAATTGGGATCAATCAACTCCTATTATGAATAATCAAAGCACTGATCTTTGTGGTACACTAATAGTTAATGCATCTTTTTCACAAATATAGGTGTCTATTCGTTTCACATTTTCTATACAAACTCCCCAATCCACTTTCTCACTGTCTTGCACAAGAAGTCTGTGCTCAATCATCCCAGTCCCTGAGGGCCAACCTGCTTTGCTTCCTTGTAGCACTCTCCACCCACACCAGTGTCTTCCAGCTCCCACCTCCTTCAGTACCACATTCATTTACATCTGCACTTCCAAAATATTTAGCGCCTGCTCTTTTAGCCTCTGTCATTTTTGCAGCTTATTTTTATATTCATTCAAGGGATGTGGGCTTTGCAGGTTGAGCCAGCACTTAGTTGCTTGTCTGTAATTGCCCTTGGTGGTGGTGAGCTGCCTTCTTGAACCGCTGCAGGCCTTGAGGTGTGGATACACCTACAGTGCTGTTAGGGAGGGAGTTCCAGGATTTTGACCCAGCGATGGTGAAGGAACGGCGATATATTTCCAAGTCAGAATGGTGTGTGGATTGGAGGGTAACTTCCAGGTGGTGATTTTGCTGCCCTTGTCCTAGCTGGTACAGATTGTGGTTTTGTAAGGTGCTAGTGAGGGAGTGTTGGTGAGTTGCTATAGTGCATCCTGTAGTAGTACAAACTGCTGCCACTGTTTGTCAGTGGTGGAGTGAATGTATGGTTGTGGATGGGGTGCCTATCAAGCATGCTGCTGAATCCTTTATGGTGTCGTTCGAGTGTTGCTGAAGCTGCACTCATCCAGTCAAGTGGAGAGTATTTCATCACACTACAGCAGAACCCAAACTGAGCTTCCATGAGCAGACTGTTGCTACGGAATGGGGCCTGACAACATTCTGGCAATAGTACTGAACACTTGTGCTACAGAACTTGCTGCATCCTTGGCCAAGCTGTTCCAGCTACAACACCGGCATCTACCCAGATAGTTCCTATCCACAAGAAGCAGGACAAATCCAACCTGGCCATACACTGTCCCATATACAGAGCCTTGTAGATGGTGGACAGCCTTTGGGGAGATTGGCAGTGAGTTACTTGCCATGATCCCTAGCCTCTGACCTGCTCTTGTAGCCACATTGCATATATGGCTACTCCAGTTCAGTTTCTGTTCAATGGTAACCCCCAGGGTATCAATAGTGGGAGATTCAGTGATGGTAATGCCATTGAATGTCAGGGCGTGATAGCTGGATTTCCTCTTGTTGGATATTGTCATTGGCTGGCTGACAAGTAACATTCACGCCACACATCAGCCCAGGCCTGGATGTCCAGGTCTTCTTGCATTTGATTGTGGACTATTTCATTATTTGAGACAACACAAGAGAGACTGGAGCAACATAAGAAATGCTGGAGGAACTCAGCAGGTCAGGTAGCATCTATAGATGGAAATGGACAATCAATGTTTAAAGTTGAGACCCTTCATCAGGACTGGAAAGAGGCATGAAAATTGATTTCTCTAACTTCCAGTAACCACTCTCCTTTGTCTCCCCTATCCCACCGGCCCTATTACCCTTCCCTGCCTTCTCAATCTGCCCATCACCCACCCATTCCCCTCCTTCCCTCCATTCCATGGTCCACTGTCCTGTCAGATTCCATCTTCTTCAGCCCTTTGTCACTTCCACCTATCACTTCCCAGCTTCTGACATCATTCCCACTCTCCCTGTCCCTCACCTGCCATCAACCCCCCCCAAAAAAAAACCTGGATCCACCTATCACCTGCCAGTTCTTGCTCCACCCCTGTCCCCCCACTCTTTTTTCTTTTACTGGCTATCTCCCCTTTCCAGTCCTGATGAAGAGTCTTGCTCAGAAACATCAACTGTCCATTTATCTCCACAGATGCTGCCTGACCTGACCCACTGAGTTTCTCCAGCTTTTTGGGTGTTGCTCATTATCTGAGGAGTTGTGAACAGTGCTGAACATTGTGTAATCATCAGCAAACATCCCTACTTCTGATCTTAAGACAGGTCATTGATGAATCAGAATTATCACTGACTTGTAAGATGTGAAATATAATGAAGCAGCTTAAGATGGTTGGACCTAGGATCCAACTGAGGAATTCCTGCAGAGTTGTCCCGTGGCTGAACTGATTGACCTCCAACCACCTTCCTTTATGCTCAGTATGATTCCAATCAGCAGAAGGTTTTTCCTTGTGCTTCCCTTTGACTCCAGTTTAGCCAGAACTCCTTGATGCTATTCCTGATGAAATGCTGCCTTGATGTGAAGGGCAGTTACTCACTTTATATCTGGAGTTCAGTTCTTTAGTCTGTGTTTGAACCAAGGCTGTAATGAGCTCGGGAGCCAAGTGACTTTGACAGAACCCAAGCTGAGCTTCTGTGAGCCGGTTGTTGCCCAGCAAGTGTCATTTGATAGCACTACTGATTATCCTTTCCATCACTTTGCTGATGGAGCATAGACTAATGGGGCAGTAAATGGCTGGGTTGGATTTGTCCTGCTTCTGGGTAGATGCCAGTGTTGTAGCTGGAACAGCTTGGCCAAGGATGCAGCAAGCTCTGAAGCCTTGTGCTACAGTACTATTGCCAGAATTCTGGCAAGGCCTATAGCCTTTGCCATATCCAATGCCTTTAGCTAATTCACTTCACATGATATCAAGGAATGATTAAAGACTGACATCTGTCATACTGGGGACCAATGGAGGAGGCAGAGAGGGATCATCCACTCAGAACTTCTGGCTGTTGCACCTTGGGAGATCAAATGTAAAGAGACAGTACACTGGTAATGGCAAGACCCTTAAGTGTTGATGAGCAGAGGGGTCTTGGGGTCCAAGTTCATAGCTCCCTGAAAGTGGCTACACAGGTTGATAGGGTGGTAAAGGCAATGCTTGCCTTTATTAATCAAGGCAATGAGTTCAAGAGTCAGGAAGTTATGCTGCAGCTTTATAAAACTCTGGTTAGGCCACATCTGGAGTATTGCATTCAATTCTGGTCACCCCATTATAAGAAGGATACAAGATATCTTTATTAGTCACATGTACATCAAAACACACAGTGAAATGCACCTTTTGCATAGAGTGTTCTGGGGGCAGCCCACAAGTGTCACCACACTTCTGGCACCAATGTAGCATGCCCACAACTTCCTAACCTGTACGTCTTTGGAATGTGGGAGGAAACCTACACAGACACTGGGAGAACGTACAAACTCCTTACAAACAGCGGCCAGAATTGAACCCGGGTCACTGGTGCTGTAATAGCATTACACTAACCACTACACTACCATGCCTGCCCTTGCAGGCTTTGGAGAGGGTGTAGGTTTACCAGGATGCTGCCTGAAATAAGAGGGCATGTGCTATAAGGGAGAGGTTGGACAAACTTGGGTTCCTTTCTCTGGAGCACTGGAAGCTGAGGGGAGATCTGACAAAGGTTTATAAGATTATGAGGTATAGACAGACAGCCAGCATCTTTTTACCTGGGTTGTAATGTTTAATACCAGAAGTCATGCATTTGAGGTGATAGGCGGCAAATTCAAGAGATGTGTGGGGCAATTTTTTTTATATAGAAAGCCCAGTGGTGGGTGCCTGGAATGTGCTGCCTGGGGTGGTGGTGGAGGCAAATAAGAGGCATTCAAGAGGCTCTCAGATAGGCACATGAATGTGTGGGAAATGTAAGGATATGGATATTTAGGGCAGAAGGGATTTGATTAATTAGATCAGCACAACACTGTGGGCTGAAGGGCCTGTTCTGTGCCATACTGTTCTATGGTGGAGAACTAGATTTGCCACATCCCCTGATCCATAGGACCACAAGCATTATGGGACTCACTCAGCCTATCCCACTCATCCTGAATGCTAAGGAAGGCCCTGGCTTCTTTTCTCAAAAGTGCTTTTGAAATTCTTCATAGAATCAAGTTCTATCTTCTCAGGTTAGGTGCTCTGGATCCCAACATCTGGATACTGACCCAGCAGCAATGCCTCTCAAGGAGGCGACTGCAATTTAAAATTAGGGACAGGTTACTGCAGGGGCATAAAATATGCTGGAAACTCCTCAAAGACTCCTTTTGACCAGAAGCCTTCCATTAGTCGAGATTGCAGTCAGTCTGTCAATTCCTTAAGCACAGTAAGAAAACAATTACACCAAAAGATAAATAGGGTTAGAAACATTCTCCAGTAAACTTTATTTTTCCCTAAAATATAACACTGGAACCAGACAATCTGCAATCACCGTCTCCAAATCATCAGGTACTCTTTACAGCAAGGGATTCAAATGTTCAATACATTTTTAAAACAAGATACATCAGAATCATTACTGCAAAGACATTGCGGAGTCCACAAGGAATGCTGAGAATGCCATGTCCACCTAAAGAAAAATGCCCAACTGCAAACTCCGTCCAGACCGATCATACTGGAGAAAGCATCAAATTGTGCGGTGTTAAGGTGGAGTACTGGAGGGGACAGATTGATGATCAACGCTGGGCTACAGTACTGGTAGGTCAGTGGTGAGACCAATTTAAGATTTAGGGGTGGGGGAGGGAAAATGCACAGATTCTGTTTAAGTAGGAAAGGCGGTTCCACTCTCCCTGGTTGGAGTTCAATGTCAAGGGTGAGTCCCCACACCAAGGTTTGTTTCAGCAAGGGGGTGGGGGAGAGAAGCAAAACTAACCAAGTTCCAGAACTCCTGACAAATGGAAAGTATCCAATCTATCCTCATCTCCAAAATATATTAGAGAAAAAGTGGTCTCAACCCTTGAACAGTCTAGGAAGCTCCATTGATCTTCCAAGGGCAGGATGTCAATACCTTTGAAATGACCTCCAAAAACCAGAAGTTCAGACCCGATAGGGATCTCTTCAAACCTGGTATGACATTACTAACTTGTCTTCAACAAACAAAGCATTATTGGACCAGAACTGCTCCTCCTCAGAAGATGGGCTAGGAAAGGGAGCATGGGAAGTAGCAAACAGGAAAAATGATACATGCAAGTTCTATACTGCTTTGTGTCCCCATGAGCAAGGCCTCTTAAGTTCACCTCCTGTTCTCAAACATACCCAAGATCAATATTTGGAAGGCTTTTACAAAGAACACAGTGCTAACTATGCATTCCTCAGTCTGGAACACCACAGGGCAGTAGTGGACACTGGGCTGGCAGCACACAGCAGCAGCAAGGAACGGGAAGCCACAGATGTTTTGCATGGGGCCACAGGACACTGACCAACAGCAGTGTACAGACCCAACAGAAGCAAGGACTGTTCAAGTAATCAGATTAACAGGGATCACCCCAAAGTTAATATTGTAGGATTCCTCCCAGCCCCCTTTCCAGGAATCCTATAATTTTACAGTCTGAGGGATATTGACTACATTATGGATTAGAACCTTTCACATTAAAAGAATCTGTATGTTACACACCTGCACAGGGCAGAGATCACACAGCAGCAAACACAAATGCAAGTTTTTACTCAGATCCTGTAGGGGAGGTTTAGAAGGGACATGGAAGAGATTCTTGAAGGTTAAATAGAAACCACACTTCACTCAGTATTGCCCTTCCAGGTCAGGACGACAACAGTGCACAACCCACAAATAAATAAAGTTTGTGGTTCTCTCACACTTTCACTTGAGAGCCCCACACTCAGGTGCTGGGGAAGGCATTGTGACAGTGCAACAAGTTATAGCATTCTTATAAAAATGAGCAAAACATTAATATAGATTTTAACTGGAATTGGCCATCAGAACCATAATCTTTGGATGGTTAGTTTATAATGAACAGGTGTTCTTCTTTCTCTGAGGGAAGCTACAAAAGAATGTGGAAGTGTGGGTCTAAACTGATTGTACTAACCATACAACAATGCAGCCATTCCTTTCAACAAATGCACAACACCCTACAACCAACCTGAACAGCAGGGAGATGAGCAAGGCAGGTACAGCTCCAGGGCTCTTATGGTATGTGCAGAAGGCCCTGGTTAGGACTCATCACAGCAAAGGAATCTTCCTTTTCTTGGAAAATGACTAAAGCCCTGCCTGTTAAGGGTACAAGATCACAGGGGCCAAGCATTCATGCAGTGCCACCCTCCCCGCTCCACTTTCCAAAAAAGTGCTGGAGCAGGGTGGGGGCAGGACACATCCTGGAGCTTGGCTCAAAACATTAGGCAAGGGATCAGATTTTCCAAGAATGGAGGTGGCATTGTAGCAAGATAAAGGGTCAAGACAGGCAGTACCCACAATGTCAGCACAAACTGAAGCAGCCAACCCTCCACTGGAGGATAGTGTTCTTCAAGCTCTCCCTGCCCGACCTTAACCAGAGGAGAACTATAGCTTCTAGGATCAGCGATCTGCGCTTGATTTTAATTGTCTAGCATGCTTAAGCTCAGCCACACCCACACTGCCGTGTCAAGCCCCCTGGGGCTCTAAAAGGATGATCTGTAACGTTTTATAGAACTTTTCTTAATGTTGATACCAAGTCACTGCTGACATATCAGGCACTGGGAGTCTTCCTGCTGCTCTGAGGGTTGTCACCCAACATCTTGGACTTCAAATGCTCCTTGTAGGACAGGATGCCTCCTTGCCACTTCCTGATTGTCTGCTTCTCACACACCCAGATCTCCTGAGCAACCTGAGAAACAAATCAGAGGTTAGTGTCAGACACAGACACTTAGACCAGGATGAGTGGGAATTTTCTCCCAACCCAACAGACACACAGCCAGCCCCCCATTGGAGACTGCTACTCAAAATTCTCCAGGCATTTCTCTCAGCTCACTCTGGTTCCTTTCCACCCCTTTCTCCATTATAGGCCCAGGGATCCAGCTAAGCAATGTCACCAAATGTTGCAAAATACCTTGATATGGAGAAGATCGGCCCTCAACATCTACAAGTATGTTCCTTTGTGTGAGGTATGATCCAGCCATCGAAGTGTTTGCTCCTTGATTCCCAGTGACATCAGTTTTACCATAACTTGTACCACACCCTGTCCTCTTCACATCAGTACACTGAAGGAACAGTGTTTGAGTGTGGCAGGGCATAGAGAGAATAATTAGCCAAGTATATGGGATCTTAAGTTTCATAAATATTGGTTACAAAAGCAGGGAGGTTATGCTGAACTTTGCCACAACTTGAGTATTCTACTTGTTCTAGTCACACTATAGGAAGGATATGAAACTTGAGAGGGCACAGAAGAGATTTATCAGAATGGCTCCAGGCACAAGGGATGTTAGCTACTAAATTAGGTGGGAGAAGTTGGGCTTGCTTTCAGAACCAGAGGTTGAGGGGAGATTTGATGTAAAAAAAAACTGAAGACATATTTGAATAAGGTGGTCAAAAATATTCTTGTTGGCTTGTGTACAGGGACTAGGGGAGAGTTAAGGTTTTGGACAGGAGCAAAGTGGGATGCAAGGAAGAATTTTTATTAAAGTGATAAAAGTACAAAGTGAATTTACAGAAAACTAAGTATGAAATGGTGCAGGATTTTATTGTCAACAATGCTGAATATAAAGATTCAGCTGTCAGCTCACCCACTAAATAAAACAAATCAGATTCATTTCTGGTTTCAGAAGGGTGTTTGAGGGCAAGAAACAGAATTCAAAAGAAAATTGCTTACGCTAAGAAGTTTACAGGGCTTTTGCAGGTGGTGGGGGAAGACAACCAACTGGTTTGTTCAGACTTTAGCTAAATAGCCTTCTCTACTGCAATTACTCTCATTTGGTCAATGGTTATACTGTGCTCCAGAGGATGTGATCCTATCGAAAGCAGATGCAGCAGGTTATTGGAACATGCTGCTGGCTCCATCAATGGCACCTCCTCTGCTAACACAAGAGTAGGCTGATGGGGTGATAACCTTGTGCTTTTAATGCATCTGAGCAATTTTTCAGGTACATACACATATTGCAACTATACTAAATACTTGGCTAACAGCACAGCAAGTTAGAACATAGAACAATTACAGCACAATTCAGGCCTTCTGGCCCACAAAGCTGTGCCGAACATGTCCCTACCCTAGAAATTATTAGGCTTACCCATAACCCTCTATTTTACTCAGCTCCATATACCTATCTAACAGTCTCTTGAAAGACCCTATCGTATCCGCCTCCACCACCATCTCCGGCAGCCCATTCCCCGCACTCACCACTCTCTGAGTAAAAAACTTACCCCTGATGTCTCCTCTATATCTACTCCCCAGCACCTTAAACCTATGTCCTCTTGTGGCCACCATTTCAGCCCTGGGGAAAAGCCTCTGACTGTCTACCCTATGAATACTTCTCATCATCTTATACACCTCTATCAGGTCCCCCCTCATCCTCTGTCTCTCCAAGGAGAAAAGGCCGAGTTCCCTCAATCTGCTTTCATAAGGCATGCTCCACATCCCAGGCAGCATCCTTGTAAATCTCCTCTGCACCCTCTCCATGGCTTCCACATCTTTCCTGTAGTGAGGCGTACCAGAACCGAGCACAATATTCCAAGTGGGGTCTGACCAGGGACCTATATAGCTGCAACAATATCTCCCGGCTCCTAAATTCAACTCCGATTGATGAAGGACAATACACCATATGCCTTCTTAACCACAGAGTCAACCTGCGCCTCCACTTTGAGCGTCCTATGGACTCAGACCCCAAGATCCCTCTGATCCTCCACACTGCCAAGAGTCCTACCATTAAGACTATATTCCACCAACATATTTGACCTACCAAAATGAACCACTTCACACTTACCTGGGTTGAACTGCATCTGCCACTTCTCAGCCCAACTCTGCATCTTATCTATATCCCTCTGTAACCTCTGACAGCCCTCCAAACTATCCACAACACCCTCAACCTTCGTGTCATCCGCAAACTTACTAACCCATCCCTCCACTTCCTCATCCAGGTCATTTATAAAAATCAAATAGTAAGGGTCCCAGTACAGATCCCTGAGGTACACCACTGGTCACCGACCTCCACTCAGAATACGACCCCTCAACAACCACTCTTTGCCTTCTGTGGGCCAGACAGTTCTGGATCCACACTGCAATGTCCCCTTGGATCCCACGTCTCCTCACCTTCTCCATAAGCCTCGCATGGGGTACCTTATCAAACGCCTTGCTGAAATCCATATACACTACATCTACTGCTCTTCCTTCATCGATGTGCTTAGTCACATCCTCAAAAAATTCAATCAGGCTCTTACGGCAGGACCTGCCCTTAACAAAGCCATGCTGACTGTTCCTAATCATATTATACCTCTCCAAATGTTCATAAATCCTGCCTCTCAGGATCTTCTCCATCAGCTTACCAACCACTGAGGTAAGACTCACCGGTCTATAATGACCTGGGCTATCCCTACTCCCCTTCTTGAATAAGGGAACAACATCTGCAACCCTCCAATCTTCCGGAACCTCTCCTGTCTCCATGGACGGCACAAAGATCATCGTCAGAGGCTCCGTAATCTCCTCCCTTGCCTCCCACAGCAACCTGGGGTACATCTCATCCGGTCCCGGCGACTTATCTAACTTGATGCTTTCCAAAAGTTTCAGCACCACCTCCTTTCTAATATCTACATGCTCAAGCTTTTCAGGCCACCGCAAGTCCCCACTACAATCACCCAGATCTTTTTCCGTGGTGAATACTGACGTGAAGAACACTACTGCACAGGAACAGGCCCCTTGGCCCATGATGACTGCACCGAACAATGCCAATTAAACAAAATCTCTTCTGCCTGCAGATGATCCATAACCCTCTATTCCCTGCATATTCATATGCCTATCTAAACATCTCTTGAACATCACTATCATATTTGCTTCCACTACTACCTCTGGCAGCACATTCCAGGTACCTACAACTGCTTTTTAAAAAAAACTTGCCCCGCACGTTCTCTTTAAACCTCCCCCTCTCACCTCAAAGCTATGCCCTCTCGTATTTGAGATTTCTAACCTGGGAGAAAGATTCTGGCTGTCTACCTTAACTATGCCTCTCAAAATTTTAAATTTCTATCAGGTCTCCCTATAGCCTCTGACACTCCAGAGAAAACAATCCAAGTTTGTCCAACCTCTCCTTATAGCTAATACTCTCCAATCCAGGAAACATCCTGGTGAACCTCTTCTGCACCCTCTCCAAAGCCTCCACATCCTTCCTCTAATGGGACGACCAGAACTGCCCACAATATTCCAAGTATGGCCTAACCAAAGTTTTATACAGCTGCAACATAATTTCTCAACTTTTATACTCAATGCCCCAACCAATGAAGGCAAGTATACTGTACACCTTCTTTACTACCTGATCTGTGTTGCCACTTTCAGGAAGCTATGGACTTGCACCCCAGATTCCTCCATACATCAATGCTCCCAAGGGTTCTGCCATTTACTGTATACTTTCCCCTTACATTTGACCTCCCAAAATACAACCCCTCTCACTTGTCCAGATTAAACTCCTTCTGCTATTTCTTCAGCTACATCTGCAACTAATCTATACCCTGCTGTATCCTTTGACAATCTTCACTGAACACAACTCCAATTTTTGTGTCATCTGCAAACTTACAAATCATCCCACCTACATTTTCATCCAAATCATTTATATACATCACGGAGGTCCCAGCACTGACCCTCACAACACTGGTCACAGAACTCCTGTCAAAGAACACCCCACCACCACTACCATCTTACCCTCAACCAAACTGTCCTACCCTCAATCACCTTCGTCACCCCCTCAAACTCAATCAAGTTTATAAGACGTGACCTGTCCTGCACAAAGCCATGCTGACTGTCTCTAATCAGGCCATGCTTTTCCAAATGCAGGCAAATCCTCTCCAATAGCTTCCCTACCACTAATGCGAACAGATGGAATATCTCTGGTAATTTGGCAAATGATATGCCATGGTGTGAACCTTGATCAAGGTCCCAGCAATCTCCTCTCTCGCCTCTTATAACCTGGGATACAACCCAATAACCCTGGGGCCATCCACCTTAATGCTCTTCAAGAGACCCAGCACCACCACCTTCTTGATCTCAAAATGCCCTAGCACGTTAGTATGCCCCACACTGATCTCACTATGCTCCATGTCCTACTCCTGAAGTTCTGGAGCAGAACTTCAGTACAACTAGGATACTGACTGTCCCCACAGAGGAGCCATTATATAATGGAATGTAAATATTAGACTGGTTCATGTGAAGCTTCAAACATCCCGTGAAATCCATGGACTACACAGAGCAGGGATTCACCAGAAGGTTCCATGGGTGGGAAACTACAATGAGAGAAACTTGGGAGGAATAATCAGCAAGTTGATGAGTGTGAGAGAGTGGTGGCCTCACCCACCGGGGGCGGTGTTAATGATCACTGCTGGTCATAGAGAAAACTTCGTAACCACACACTGCCAGTTCCACATGGGTCTTCCTGGGCAATGGCTTTTGCTGGCCAAATGGAGTGTGCTCAAGAACTGGGCTGTAAATAATGTTGGAGAGAGGCCTCCCCAGTGGAAGGCTCCCATCCAGATGGGGTAAAAAGTCCAGATAAACAATACCCCTGCTGCATTGTGCACTAACAGTGAAAAGGATTGCCTAAAGGCAGCTAAGGGTAGCTAGAAACTCAGGAATATTCGATTGAGGATGTGACTTGAGGTGTTTAGGACAATAATAAGTCTCCAGCCAATTACCACATCAGTCTACTCTTGACTATTAACACAGGTGTTACCATAGACAAGGCTGTCAAGCAGCCCATACCAATAACCTGATGTTGAGGCTTTACAGCTTTCAATACCAGAGGAAACTAGTGACCATTTTAATATGGAGTTTGGCATTTTAACCCATTTAGAATATATTGCCTTTATTTTTTTCTGATTAAAAAAAAAGGATTTGAAAGTTTTAAAGAACTTTTAGTGATGGGAAAGTAATTGCAGCTTTGTTAAAACCAACTTGAGTGTAATGCAGTTACAGATAAATAGTTTTGTTTTGAATTAAGGTTAATATTAAAGTTGGGGTGTCGGTGTTGTCAGGGTGGCATGGCTTTGGATGGTAATAAGGTCTGTAAATCAGTTGGTAGCTTGGAAATGGTTATTGTTATAGTTTATTGTAAGAAACGTGTGAGGTACGTAGAAGAATAAAAGGTTCAGTGTTCTAGATGTGAGAAATGGAGAAGGTTCACACCATGGCATATCATTTGACAAGTTACCAGAGATATTCCATCTGTTCAAGGTCCAGGGTAGTGGTAATGACAGGGTGCAAATGGAGGGTTTCCAGTGCGCCAGCTGCAAAGGTTGTGCTGCTCATACTGCCCAAGTTAGTATGGAGTATGAAACATGTTGCTGGAGTTAGGAAAGTGAACAATGTCAGTGAATGTAACAGTGTAAGCAAGGGTAGGAAACTGGTCTGAAGAGGAAGTGAAGCATTCAATTGTGTTGAAGGCAGAGTATAATAGTAAATGATAATAATAATAATAATAATAATAATAATAATAATAATAATAATAAGCTGATAGAACAAGATCTTACTTCCAAGGCAAACATGCAGATTTTCAAGAAAAGGTGCACAGCTGAATTTATCTGAGAGCAGAATTTGGCCGAGGGTGGAGATGAGTCCATGAGTGAGTCACCAAGCAGGATGTGGAGGCTGGAGAGTTAAGGAGGGATATGCTGGTATTGTGGAGCACATCTCCATCAGGAAGAAGATTGAGGAGGGTAGGGCAGTGGATATTGTCTACATGGACTCTAGTAAGGCATTTGAAAAGGCCCCTCGTGGTAAGTTGATCAGGAAGATTAAGGCGCATGGGATCCATGGTGACATAGTAGTTTGGACTCAATTGGCTTGCCCATAGAAGACAGAGGGCAGTGGTAGAAGGGTATTATTCTGGCTGGAGGTCTGTGACCAGTGGTGATCAGTGCTGGGACTGATCTGTGTTCTTTGTGATACACGGATGAAAATGTAGATGGGTGGGTTAGTAAGTTTGCAGAAGGTTGGAGGAGTTGTGGACAATGATGAAGGTTGTCAAATGATAAAGTGGGATTTAGATTAGTTAGTTATGGGCAGAGAAGTGGCAGATGGAGTTGGATTTGGACAAGTGTGACGTGTTGCACTTTGGGAGGTCAAATGAGAGGGAAAAGTACATAGTTAATGGCAGGACCCTTAACAGCATTGATGTACAGAGGGACTTAAGGTGATTTTTAAAGAGGGTAGAGATTGATTGAAGCAGGAAGCACTACTTTGTGGTCAAGTCAATAATAACAGTCAAATCCAGACTGAGGAGAGGGACTTGGAAACATTCCTTCAGAGCACTGTTAGGAACATGAACAATCTACCAAGGAATGGTTCAGGACATTGCACTTTAAGGAAAATCTGATTGAAAACTTGAAGGGAAAAGACTTGGGGCCAAGGGAAGCCAGAAGGACAAACAGCATCCTCCTGCACTGTAAACATCTGGTTAACACTGCTGAAGGAAATATTCACCCAGACTGACAAGAAGCACATTCCTCATCCCAGGCAAGCTCACCAGGTTAACAAGTGGTGGCCATTCTCTGGGGACCCCTGCCTGAAAGGCTGACTAACAGCTGGTCTCATAGGTCACATGCCCTGATAGCAGTTTGGGTGGAAAGCAAGAAAAAACAATTTCCTGACCTGCTGAATGAGCCTGAAGTCGTGGCTGACCAGCATCATACCGCCCTCAAACTCGTTGATAGCGTCAGCAAGGGCATCAATAGTCTCAATATCCAGGTGATTTGTGGGCTCATCAAGGAACAGCATGTGAGGAGACTGCCAAGCCAGCCAGGCAAAGCACACGCGACACTTCTGTCCGTCCGACAGGTTTCGGATTGGGCTCACCTGGAACACAAACCAAAAATCAACTATTTGCCCAGAATGTGTGTGGTAGAACACAAGTTCAGACATGAGAAGTAGGAGCAGGAGTAGGCTGTACAGCCCCGAGCCAGCTCCACTGTCCATCAGGGTCATGGTTGATCTTCCATTGCAGCACCATTTTAATGCACTATCCCCATACCAGATTCCCTTAAATGACCAGAAATCCACCGATTTTGGTTTTGAATGAACACCATAACTGAGTTCTCAGTTATTTGGGATAAAGAATTACAAAGGTGTACCAGCCTCTGAGTGGATATTGCCTCATCTCAGTCTTATCCCTTCCCAGTCCAAGACTCCGGAGTCAGGGGAAACATCCTCCCTGCATTCAGTCTATGAGCCCTATTTTGGGATCTCCTCTCATCCTTATATACTCTAAAGAATGCAGCCTCAGTCTCCTCAGGCTCTCTTCATACAGCAAACCCACCATTCCTGCAACCAGTCCAGTGATTCTTTATTACATTATGGCAAATATGGTCTACCTTAAGCTTAATAAACATTCATGTATTAAAGGCCAACATATCCAGTTTTCTCCTAGTCACCTGCAGGATCTTCATTGGCCTTCACTGATTATACACCATTTGCCATGCTCTCACTTAGCATGCCCACACCTCTCACCATTTTACATCCTCCTCCATACTTGCATTGTGCTGATGGCACTACCAAGAGTCAGCTACCCAAACCCTAGCAAGACTGCCAAACAAGCTCCTGTTTGAAAGACTAACATATCCAAGAAGATTGATCAAGGCAGGGTGGTAGATGTTGTCTACATTCCCTTTGCCCTTCTCTACCTTCTGGGAGAGGATTCAAAGTGAAGCCAGAATCTAACAAAAGGTAATGCAGCACAAGGCAATCAAAGAGCTGTCAAAGCCCACCTGTTCAGAGGCCCAGCAGTTACCCACAGAGACATGTACCTGCTGCTTCCCCGAGAGCCCATAGCGCCCAATAATTTTCCGCATCTCCTCCTTTTCCTTGATTTCTGGATAGCACTTCATCATGTATTCCAATGGGGAGAGGTCCAAGTCCAATTGATCTTGCAAGTGCTAGGAGATGAAGAAATAATGTTATAGCAACATTTCAAAGAGAAATCTCTTAACATTGAAACATTAGTAGGGCTTCAAGTTTGCTCTACAAATCAGAGCAATCACACCTGATCCTCTACCTCAATACCATATTCCCACTCTGTTCCCATACCCCGTGACGCCTTTGTGCATAGATATCCTTTCTCAATATATTCAACAAGTAGGTAGCATCTGTGGAAAGAGAAACCAGTTAACATTTCAGGTTGAAGACCTTTCAGAACTCATCAGGTTTCTTTCCACAATTGCTGCTTAACTGGCTGAGTTCTTCCAGCATTTCTCTGAAACCAGGAAAGCCGTTTCACAAAAATCACTCTCCACATCCTCATAAGAATCTGTTGTCAGACACACCCTGGGCCAATAGATTATAACCACTTTCAGCACTCCACCCAATACTAAATAACCAAGAACATTTTCAAAGATAATCAAGGGCACTCCTGGGGAAAAACATGCAATTTTACCTAACAGGTTAGTAGTTTGGTAATGATTCAACATTCAGTCACCACTTGTAGCCATGCTAGTGTTCCAATACTTTCTTAATGAGTGACTTGACAATTAAAATTTGAGATTATTCCAGATACAAAAGTTTATGATGTCAGGAAAAACTGAAAAGACTGAGGCACTTGTGGCAAAAAAAAGAAAGCAGAGGCAACATATTTCCAAGCTTCTTGATACAAAGTTGGTTGGGATTGTAAATACAGAGGATGTAAAGAGGCTTCAAGATATGGACAAGCTGAGTGGGTGAAAACATTAGACAGCAAATGATGTGGAAGTGTGGTATCACCCATTCCAGTGCGCAAAGAAAATTAAAAACATCGAAAAATTGGGAGAAGTGACCCAGGAGTGCTTGTACATGTCACTGAAATTTAATACACAGGTGCAGTAAGCGAAATGTTATACTGGCCTTTCTGGCATCAGGATTTGAGTACAGGTGCAAGGCGACTTATGCAATTGCATTGGGTCTTGGCAAGACCACATCTAGAGTATTGTACAAGTTTGGTCTCCTGATCTAATAAAAGGATACACTTGCCATGGAACAAGTGCAACAGAAATTCACCAGGCTTGTTCTTGAGATGGTGGTTTGATGTACAAAGAGAGAGCAAGTAGAGAAGGCCCATATTCTCTAGAGTTAAGTGAGAGGCGATTTCTTTCAAACTTACAAGATCCTTAGAGATCAATAGTCTGAACAGGGAGGACATTTCCCCTGACTGTATCCAGAATCAGGGGTCACAGACTCGGAAAAAGAGGGAAGGTATTTAGGACTGAGGTGGAGAAATTTCTTCAGAGTGATGAATCTCGAGAATACTCTACCCCAAAAGGTTGTGGAGGTTCAGTCATTTATTCAGAACTGAGATGGGTAGATTTCTTAAAGAGAATCAATTGATATGGGGATGATGCAGGAAAGTGGAGTGGAGGTAAGTCAGTAATGACCTTGATGAATGGTAGTACAGGCTTGAAGGGCTTTTCCCACCCTCCCCCCAAATTCTTATTTTGGTGTATGACCCAACTTTTCTATAGAATAATTTAGACATTAAAAAGTGATTTATTATTAATTGGTATAGCAAAGGATAAAAAGGTTCAAAATTCTTTAAGTGTCTTCAGGAGAATTTTTAGAGCAGTAGGACTCGAGCCCAACTTTGGACATGGTTCAAGGGAATGAAGCTAGGCAAGTGGAAAGGGTGGTATAGAGCATTTTTTGATGCAATGATCATAATTATGTTTACCATCATTATGGAAAAATAACAGATAGTCCTGGAAAAAAACTGAATTGGTGCATGAGCAATTTATTAAATATGGTTCAGCAAAAGTGCGAGGAGGTGGTGGGGGACAGGGATGGGTGGGAGAAGGAGAACAGGGTGGTGGAGCAAGAGAGAGGGAAGGGTACAAGAAAGAATTTTTTTGTTTTCTTTCAGAACTTGGGAGTCATTGGCAAAGTCAACATTTATTGGAACTGTGGTAGAGAGCCATGGCTTGGACTGTTGCGGTTACTCTTAAGGTACTCCCAGTGTTGTTGGGAAAGTTCCAGGATTAAGACCAAGTGATGAAGGACTGACAATAGATTTCCAAATTAGGATGGTGTATGATTCAGAGGGAAATTTCCAGCTGATGTTTCCTGCACTCTGTCTGTGGTAGAGATCAGGGTTTGAGAGATTCTGGTAGGGTAGCCAACATAGAATGGTACATCACAGGAACAGGCCCTTTGGCCCATGATGTCTGCCCCGAACACAATGTGAAACTAAACTAATTCTCTTCTCCCTGCACATGATCCCTATCCCTCCATATTCATGGCTAACTAAAAGCCTCTAACACCACCTTCATATCTGCTTCCACCACCAGCCCTAGCAGCCCATTCCTGGCACCTACTACTGAAAAAAAAAACTTTCCCCACACATCTCCTTTAAACTTTCCCCCTCACCTTAAATGCACGTCCTCCAGTATTTGACATTTTGATCCTGAATTTTAATGAACTTACATCAGATCTCCCTTCAGTCTCCAAGAGAAAACAACCCAAGTTTGTCCAATCTTTCCTTAAAGCTCATGCCCTCAAATCCAAGCAGCATTCTGGTGAACCTCTTTTGTACTCTTTCCAAGTCTCCCCATCCTTCCTGTAATGGGGTGACCAGAATTGCACACAATGCTCTGAGAGCAGCCTAACCAAAGTTTCATACAGCTGCAACATGACTCAATGCTCCAACCAATGAAGGCAAGCATGCCATACGCCTCCTTTATTAACAGATCTACTTTGTGTGGCCACTTTCAGGGGGTTATGGACTTGGACCAATGCTAGCCACAGCAGGCATTTTATAGATAATACATACAGCAGTCATTGTGCACCATCCAGTGATGGAGGAAGGAATGAATCTTTTGGTTTGGAGGATTATTTAATATCAATTAAGCTCTGAGCTGTGTCCTGGATGGTGCTGAGCTTCTTGAATGTTGGCTCTACACCATTCAGGCAATGGGCAGTATTTCATCACACTCCTGATGTGCCTTGTAGGTGGTGGAAAGCCTTGAGATGTCAGGAGGCTGGTCACTCCCTGCAGGATATCCAGCCTCTGACCCATTCTTGTAGCTACACTAATTATGCGATTTAACCCCTCTCAACTGGACCAAATTATACCAGAGCAATACAAGGCCCTTGTGAGACCACACCCGATGCACTGAGGAAAGGTCTGGACACACCTTAGGAAGGATATAGTGAGCCAGAAAGGAATACAGCATAGAGCTACCAAAATATCACTCAGAATCCAAAAGGTTAAATTGTGCAGTGATTAGGGCTACATTCCCTGCAACTTACAATGGATGATGTGATCAAACTTTTCAAAATAGGAAAAGCACTGAAGAGTGGATAGAGAGAAATTCAAGAAGAGCAGTTATAAATTAGAGCCTTGTGTTGAAGTTAGGGAACACTTCCACAAACAGCAATAGATCTCAGGTCAATTGACAAAATTTAAGTCTAAAATTGATGGCTTTTTGCTAACCAAAGATGTGACAAAGCTGAGCATGTTTAGTCAGGTCACAGATCAACACCAAATAAGCCATCTCATTCCCATCTTGCTACAAGCTGGGTTAGCGTGAAGGTTGTATTCATTGCCCACCTCGTACCAAGTAAATGGGATTCAAGAAGTTGGTGAAAGTTACCTGATGGTATCGCCCAATCTTGACATGCGAGTGCTTTCGAATCATTCCATCACAAGGCAGGAGCTATAGGTAGAGCACACAAAATAGTCAGTACACAAATTAGGATTGCACAAGAGCCTAAGTTCAGTCAACACCATCACATCACATGGTCGCAGCCACTCTAAAAGCATAAAGGAAAGTTTACCTCGAGTGTGGGTGACTGAGATGGCCATAATTATGTCCTCCCCAGAATTGGCACAGTGATGGTAGACCTTAATCCATTGCATTTGCTGGACCAGATAGAGGGCATCAAGGGACAAGACTCTCACCCAAAATGACAGGCAGCCATCGCAGAACCATAGGTTCAATTCCCACCTGATCTCAAGCAGCACAAGGTGTAGGGATCCCTTCAATTGGGGTCAGTCTCTTTGGGCAGGAATGGAAATATAAATATAAAATTGCTCTGCAGTGACCCATTCCAAGGGGGAAAAAAATTCACTTCTGTATTTCACCCCATCACAACACAAAGCTTGACAGTCAATGAAATTACTTCATTAACTACTGTGCATCACGAAAAACCCTGCCCAGGATGCTGGGAGAACTCAGAATTCCTCTGCATTGATCTTCAATTCCTGGGAATGAGGGGATGTCAAAATAGGCCCAAGTGCACAAGGACAAGGTCATTGAAACACTACTTGAGACAGGATAGATGACAAGAAGCTGTTCCCCAGCTGGACAGTCAAGAACTTTGTGGGGAGTGGGAGCAGGGGTTGTAAGACTAGGATCAGACCTTCAGGACAGATAAATACATTTCTTCATCCAGGGGCTGTGAATGTTTGGAATCCTTTGACCATGAGTACTGTAGACACAGTTGATGACCACATTAAAGACTAAGCTTAATTGATTCCATTAATATCCAATAAAAGTAATGATTACTGGGCAATGGAGTCAAGTTAAGGTAGATCTGCCATGATCCAAGTGGATGATGGAGCAGCCTCAACCAACTCCTACTCTTCCATCTTGCAAAATCTTTTACACCCCATCAGGCAAGCAGGGACTTGATTTGACCTCCTATTTACAAAGTCACTTGTCAAGGAATGCCCTGAATTTGGGAGTGGGGTTTGGAGACTCAACTTTCTGATTCAGTGGAGGAAGAGCTACCTACAGCCATAGCTGTCTCTATCCCAGTGCAAACAACTTCATGGAGCCTGGACTCAAACAGTCACTGAAATGAAGAGCCAGAGATCACATGGTGTTCCAGAACTGTGTGGAGAGAAAACAGCAAACCAAGCAAAGAGAAAGCTCACACTTAGACCAGAACAACATGAACTATGTTCCTTCAGCATTTACCTGTGAGGGGAGGGGGATCAATATCACAAGCCACATCAATCAGTAGCACAGTTACTTTTGGGGCAGTGAGAAACCCTTTTAAGGAGGAGCATCATATAGCTCCTCGTACACCAGTATAATTGGCAGTAGCATTAACTTCAGTGACCAGTCAGTGCGGCTTTGCTTGTAAGAAAAACTTAAGACCCAGATTCACTGTCTACAAGCCTGGTAGTTGCATATGCGAGTTGTCTAAATCACTGGTCAAAATATTAGCTAGTTTACAAGAAAAAACAAATTTCAGGAACTAAAGCTACCTGTTCCTCCAAAGTTACACTTGTCACATTGGCCCATTTATCCATTAGCACAAATTTAAATAGGTTTGAGGGAAATTACTAGGACTGACCCTAAAACTCCAGGGCACAATGACTGGGTTTAATATATGGGTGTGGATTGAGGAACAAACAGGGTCATTTTGCAGTTGGCTGTGACAATAATTAATGCATTTCATCTCCTAAAATTATACAGATGCTAGGTCAGAAGGTAGCAAATACAACCCCACTATTTAAGAAAGATCCAGAAAAAAGAAGGGACTACAGATCAGGCATGCCCAATGTCAGTAATCAGAAAGTTGCTGGAATCTATTATCAAGGAAGAGGGAACATCTTGCCTCACAAGCCTGATAGAGTTCTTTGAGGAGGTGACCAGGAAGATTGATGAGGGCAGTGTGGTGGATGTGGTTTACATGGATTTTAGTAAGGCATTTGATAAGGTTCCTCATGGTAGGCTTCTTCAGAAGGTCAGAGGCCAAGGGATCCAAGGAAGCTTGGCTGTGTGGATTAGGAATTGGCTTGCATGTAGAAAGCAGAGGGTTGTGGTGGAAGGAGTGCCCTTGGATTGGAAGGCAGTGACTAGTGGTGTCCCGCAGGGATCGGTTCTGGGACCTCTACTTTTTGTGATATTTATAGATGACTTAGATGAGGGGGTGGAGGGCTGGGTTAGTAAGTTTGCAGACGACACTAAGATAGGCGGTGTTGTGGATAGTGTGGAGGGCTGTCAGAGCTTACAGAGGGATATTGATAGGATGCAGAGCTGGGCTGACAAGTGGCAGATGGAGTTCAATCCGGAGAAGTGTGAGGTGGTACACTTTGGAAGAACAAACTCCAGGGCGGAGTACTGGGTGAATGGCAAGGTACTTGGCAGTGTGGAGGAGCAGAGGGATCTGGGGGTTCATATTCACAGTTCATTGAAAGTTGCCTCACAGGTGGAAAGAGCAGTTAAGAAGGCCAATGGGATGTTGGCTTTCATAAATCGCGGGATTGAGTTTAAGAGCCGCGAGGTGATGATGCAGCTTTACAAAACTCTAGTTAGGCCACACTTAGAGTACTGTGTTCAGTTCTGGTCGCCTCATTATAGGAAGGATGTGGAGGCATTGGAGAGGGTGCAGAGGAGATTTACTAGGATGCTGCCTGGATTGGAGAGTATTGAATATGAGGAGAGGCTTAAGGTGCTAGGGCTTTATTCACTGGAAAGGAGGAGGATGAGAGGAGACATGATAGAGGTATATAAAATATTGAGAGGAATAGAGTAGACAGTCAGCGCCTCCTTCCCAGGGCACCAATGCTCAAGACGAGAGGGCATGGCTTTAAGGTTATGGGTGGGAGGTTCAGGGGAGATGTCAGAGGGAGGTTTTTCACCCAGAAAGTGGTTGGTGCATGGAATGCACTGCCTGGGGTGGTGGTGGAGGCAGATACATTGGACAGGTTCAAGAGCTTGTTGGATAGGCATATGGAGGAATGTGAGATAGAGGGATATGCGGGAGGAAGGGGTTAGGTAGTGTGAGGGTGGTCTGATGGACGGCACAACATGGTGGGCCAAAGGGCCTGTTTTGTGCTGTATGGTTCTATGGAACAGGGCACTATAAGTACTAATAGGACTTGGTGACAACATGGATTTATGAAAGTGAGGTCCTACAGCAACTGGTGCTGGGGCCCCAGCTATTCACAAGTTATATCAATGACTTGATGTGGTGATCAGGTGTGATACATATCCATATTCACTATTGGCTTTGACAATGCAGTTTGGCAGGGTGGAAACATACAGGCTACGTGAATGGGTGGGGACATGACAGGTGGAATACAATGTAGAAAAATGTGAGGTCATCCACTTCAGTAGAAAAAGCAGAAAGGCAGAAAATGTTAAATAATGAGATATTGAAAGGTATTGGTATTCTGAAGGACCTGGCTGTCCTTGTACATGAATCACTGGAAGTTAACATGGAGGTTCAACAAGCAATTAAAAAAAACAAATGGCACGTTGGCCTTTGTTGCAACAGAATAGAACTCTGGTTTCATTCCAGGACATTCCAGTCCTGATGGTGTCTCAGCCCAAAACTTAGACTGTTCATTCCCCTCCACAGATGCTGCCCGACCCGAGTTCCTCCAGCATTGTGTTTGTTGCTCCAGATTTCCAGCATCTGCAGTCTCTCATGTTTACAAGACAGAAACTACCTTGCTCCCATTATATGGAGTCCTGGTGAGAGCACATCCAGAGTATTGTGTAAAGGTCTGGTCTCCTAACCCAGGGAAGAATATATAGACTTGTAAACATACAGTGAAGGCTCACAAGATTGAGTTGTGGGTTTGTGCTATTGGAGAAACTTGTAGACCAGGCCTATACTTTTGAGTTGTGATGGAGAGGTGATTTTATTGAAACATACAATATTCTCAAGGTAGATGTAGAGTTGATATCCCCTGTTTAGAACCAGATTACTGTTTCAAAATAAAAAGGGTTGACCATTTAGAAGCAGATGAGAAGAAATGTCTTCACCCATAAGGTACCGATCTCTGTAATTCTCTACTTGGGTGGGCAATCATCTGACTTGAGCCATCCTGAATCATACTTACGTCACCTGCTAGCAGTTTGAGTAATGTAGACTTCCCAGCTCCATTGGGCCCAACCAAGGCCACCCTGGTATCCAAATCAATACCAAATTCCAGGTTCTTGTAGATCAAAGGCTGAAAGAGAATTAAATGCCAATCAGTATCTCATTTGTGCCTATACACTTGTCCACCCAGGCCTTGTGCTCAGGGATCCTAGATTGCATCTAAATCTCAACCAAAATTTCACCACACTATTTCCTTCCCCCACTATGTCCACAAGCAGCTAACACCACAAGATGTTGATTTCTCTCGCTCGTGCACTAGATGCAGATTTTAGATGAGGCACTCCTCTGGTAAAAGGATCTGTTGGGAACATCAATTGAAATGGTGTTGACACTTCACCAAGATAAGTGTCCCAAGCCAGTACAACAATGGTTGTGCGTGAATGGAACTCTACCAGCAATTCCACGTGCCCACATACAGAAACAGAGCCCTTGATAACCCGTCACATCGAGGTTAGTTGGAATTGTACAAAACAAATACAATGTGGGGATTCCAAATGTGGTTAAGACTCAGGAAACCATTTAGAGCAGTGGAATGAACAAACAATTACAAGCCATATGCATGCATCACACTCAAGGTCACCTATAGATGTTTTTTTTAAATTCAAACTTACCCCATCACTTGTGTACTTGAAGCTCACATTCTGCACCATAATAACAGGAGGAGGAATCTTCCCACATGATGGGAAATAGAATGACAATGTCTGCAAGAAAATAAAACGGAATTAGAACTATAAAACTGGAAACAGAAACTCTGGCATGTTCCTCCCATGTCACTTCCTGGAAAGCATGTAGGGAAGCTAGAATGGGCTACAATCTCTCTCCTCCCATGCACCCCAACCCAGAGAGACTATAGCCACAGGTGCAGCTAAGGAAACCCATGATGGACAGAGGAAGGAATAAATCAAAGATAGAAGTAATGCCAAACACTAACAGAACAAAAGCCATAATCAACCTGGCATTTCTCCCCTTCCGAATCCAGGCTACTCCCCAGGGCACAGGTGCTACAGTCACTTGGGATTCTGCAGAATGTTAAAATGACAGCTGTGATCATGCCGCGGTTGCACAAACTGCCTTCTGTTGAGATTTGAAGAAATAGACTGTCCTCAAGGGCATATTAACCTTGGTATATGGCTGTTATAACTCGTTCCAAGTCAGCCATTCAAAAGATGACTGACACTTTTGAACACCTTTTTGACTGTACGAGAACCCTCTCACAGCTGCTCTGAAGTACTGCCAAGCAGTAGTAGAATCTCCAAACCGCACCCTGCACCCCCAGGACATGTGTGGGAGTGGCCCCAAGTACACTGTATGGGAAAATTTCCAACATAAGTAAAAGGCAACAGAACATAGAAAATTCTTGCTGGGTTCGACAGGATAGATATGGGGATGATGTTTCACCTTGCTGATTCTGGAACTAGGGGTCAGTTTCAAAATAAAGGGTGGCCTTTTAGCATGAAATGAGGGGAAGTTTCTCGAAAATGTCGTGAACATTTGGAATTTTCCACCCCAGACAACTGCAGAGGCTCAATCATCGAGTGCACTCAGAATAAAGATTAATAGATTTCTGGATATCAAAAGGAATCAAATGATGAATATGGGGCAGGAAAACTTTGTCCAAGGTAGAAGATCAGCACCATCTATAATGGCAGAGCAGGTGCAGAGAGTTGAATTGCTTACTCTTTATTTGTGGGACAGAGGTTTAAAATATGAATTGTTGCAAGAAATGCAAGCCTTTAAACAACACAAGAGCAAAGAATGGAAAGCCTCCATTTGTGAACCTGCTCACATTGAAGTCCAATAAGAGGCACAGATCGAGTGGACAGTCAGAGACTTTTTCCCAGGGTGACAATGGCTAACACGAGGGGACATAATTTTAAGGTGATTGGAGGAAGGTATAAGGGGGACGTCAGGGGTAATTTTTTTTTTAAAAAAAGAGCGGTGGGTGCGTGGAACGCACTGCCAGCAGAGGTTGTGGGGGCAGATACATTAGGGACATTTAAGAAACACTTAGATAGACATATGAATGATAGAAAAATAGGGGGCTATGTGGGAGGGAAGGGTTAGATAGATCTTAGAGCAGGATAAAATATCGGCACAGCATTGTGCTGTGGTGTGTTCTATGTTCTAAGGCTCCCGTCAACAGAAAGCAGGGCCCACCCCACAATAGGGTGTTCCGAACCAGGGGCTCACAAGAAGGTTGAGGGGTCTGTCAAACAGAGTCATTGAAAGATACAGCATGGAAACAGGACCCTCAGCTCACTAAGTCCATGCACCATCACAGACAACCCAGGGAAGTTCAGCTCAAGCTGGAGCTTTCTGGCTTTGGCAACGGGTGGGCTCGGAGACACTGAATTGGACAGCACAGCTGAACAAGGTATCAACTTCAACGAGTTTATCCCAACTGAGGAGAAAACAAATGCAAGGCCCTGAGGATTTTGGTGCACTACAGCAGAACAAAAATCCTAACTACAGCCACCTGTTTTAAAGAAAGGTGTGGATAATGTTGTGTCCTATGTGCTCATGCTTTCTGAGAAACATCTGGAGAATGCAAGGCCAAAGAAATGCAAAAATACCAATGACTAATTAATTACTTATCCTGACAGTTGTGCGATGCAGTCCACTGATTGACTGCATTACAATGGCTTATTTAAACAACCCAAACCAAGGGGTATTTTTAAAATGTCTCTTACTCATCTCTGCTTGGTATGTGTGGAATAAGGAAATAAAACTTTTGCGTAGAGGTCAAGGCAAGTCAGATGAGGTATTCTGATTATGATTGACTTATCCCACTTGCCCAGCTGGAGGCTCAAAAATTGCCCTTGTTTAAACGTAATGATAATATGGCAAAAAGCATTGGTTATATGACAGAAAATGCTAGGGATACTCAATGGGTCAGGCAGCCTCTGTGGAGAGAAACAAAGTTCGTGTTTCAGGTTGATGAGGTTCAGGTCAACCACCAATTTCTCTGCAAGTATTTGCAGCATCTTCCGTTTCTTTTCCCCCAGATATCCAGCACCCACAGTATTTTTCCAGAATGCTAGCTGCACTTTGAGGTGTAGGTGCAGAGCACAAATCCCTGCAGTGCACATGGAGGCAAGATGGCTAAACTTGAATAAGGCGACCAGTGAAGGTATGAAGTGCAAGCTGCCAAGATAGATTGAGAAACTTTGCAAGGATAGGTATGGCTAGAATTTAAATTAATAAAAGTTTACAAGTCATATCCATCTCTTTAGAACAAAAATCCAACAGTAAAAGTGGTCCAGCTACAGCTGTCAGGAGTTAAAGATTACAACAGGTCAAAGGAAGAAGTTGCCAAAAGCAGCATACTTGAGGTTGGGCAACTTTAGCAATGGAGCACCACAGCATTCATCAGGAAACGGAATGTAGAACATGAGTTGTCGAATAAGAAACAAAGAGAAAATGAAAGCTTTTGCTAATATGCAAGTAGGAAATAAGAAAGTGAATGAGTGTCCCTTATAGACCAAGATGGTGTGTAGCAATGGAGGATATACTTGTGAGAGAGGGAGGAGGAGTGCAACAAAGGTTTGCCAGATTGAGCCCTTGGATAGCAGGTTTCTTGTGTGAAGAGAGGTTAAATAGTTAAGAACAAGGGGACAATCTCATTGAAACATACAAAATTCTTGCAGGGCGTGACAGGGTCAGTGCTTGCATGATGTTATTCTTGGCTGGGTAGTCAGAGCAAAGAATCAGTTTCTAAACAAGACAGGTGAGAAACAAAAGTTTTCAGCCAGAGTGGTGAATCTTTGGAATTCTCTGAAGTGGCTGTGGCAGCTCAGTTGCTGTGTGTGTTAAGACTGAGATTGGTTCCCTTTATATCTAAAGCCCCACCAAAACACAGTTTGTAGGAAAGTGACAACCGAAAATAAGAGCTCTGGCACAATTTTCTGAAAGACAGAACACACACGAGCGACTGACTAGCGTACTCCCAGTGTTTTTGTTTTAAAAGAGCGCTCTTTTGCTGTACATTAAATGTCAAAGAAGTGCATACGTTCTTAGTTAAGAAACCAAGACTTGATTGATGTAAAGATAATTTTCTGGTTAGACCAGATTTGACAAGTCACTTGCATGTAAATAATGTAATGAACATATCCTCTGGCAGTCCATTAGTTAGACATTGGTATTTGCCTTTCCCCTTGGATCTGTGTTAGAATGAAAGGGGGCAGTGTACATGCACCTGTCTACATCAATGGTGCTGAGGTCAAGAGGGTTGAGAACTTCAAGTTCCTGGGAGTGAACATCAACAGCCTGTCCTGGTCAAATCATCTAGGTGCCACGGCCAAGAAAGCTCACCAGCGCCTCTACTTCCTCAGGAGGCTAAAGAAATTTGGTTTGTCCCCTTTGACTCTCACCAACTTTTACCGATGCACCATAAGGAAGCATCCAATCTGGGTGTATCACGGCTTGGTACGGCAACTGCTCTGCCCAGGACCGCAAGAACTGCAGAGTTGTGGACACAGCCCAGCACATCACGGACACCAGCCTCCCCTCCTTGAACTAGTCTTTACCTCTCGCTGCCTTGGCGAAGCAGCCAGCATAATCAAAGACCCCACTCACCTGGGACATTCTCTCTTCTCTCCTCTTCCGTCGGGTAGAAGATACAGGAGCCTGAGGGCACGTTCCACCAGACTTAAGGACAGCTTCTACCCCACGGTGATAAGACTATTGAACAGTTCCCTTATACAATGAGATGGACTATGACCTCACGATCTACCTTGTTGTGACCTTGCACCTTATTGCACTGCACTTTCTGTAGCTGTGACACTTTACTCTGTACTGTTATTGTTTTTACCTGTACTACATCAATGCACTCTGTACTGACTCAATGTATCTGCACTGTGTAATGAATTGACTTGTACAATTGGTATGCAAGACAAGTTTTTCACTGTACCTCAGTACAAGTGACAACAATAAACCCATACCAATACCAATTCCAGAGCTGCCATAAAATAATTGGTTTAAGCAACAGTCACCACAGAACTTCCTAATGCACTTCAGACAGAAATATCTGTTGTCTGGCCTACACAATGCCACAGTAATGTGCTTTACTCTTAACTAACTACTAAAATGGCCAAATATACCAATCGGCTGTATCATGACTGCAACATTAAAACAGAAAGGATAAAACTGGAAAACCACAGAAGTTTCTTAGTCAAGTCAATCTTGCAAAGTCCTCCTCACACCTGTATTCCAGAACTTACTGCAGCAGTAAAGCAGCCAACATGATCAAAGGCTCCATCAGAAAGTCAGGAGGCATGGGATCCAGGGAAACTTAGCTGTATGGATTCAGAACTGGCTTGCTCATAGAAGACAGGGGGTGGTGGTAGATGGAATGCATTCTACCTGGAGGTCGGTGACCAGTGGTGTTCTGGGACCCCTGCTCTTTGTGATTTTTCTAAGTGACTTGGATGAGGATATGGAAGGGTGGGTTAGTAAGTTTGCTGATGATACAAAGGTTGGTGGTGTTGTGGATAGTGTAGAAGGTTGCTGTAGATTACAACAGGACATTGATAGAATGAAGACCTGGGCTGAGAAGTGGCAGATGGAGTTCAACCCAGATAAGTGTGAAGTGATACACTTCAGGAGATCGAATTTGAAGGCAGAATACAAGGTTAATGGCAGGTCTCTTAGCAGTGTGGAGGAACAGAGGGATCTTGGGGTCCACGTCCATAGATCCCTCAGGGTTTCCACACAGGTCGATAGGGTTAAGAAGTCAGATATTGAGTTCAAGTGCCGCAAGGTAATGTTGCTGCTCTATAGAACTCTGGTTAGACCACAGAGTATTGTGATCCTTAGAGCAGGATAAAATGTCAGCACAACATTGTGGGCCGAAGAGCCTGTACTATGCTGTAATGTTGTGTTCACACTGGACATTCTCTTCTCCCTCCTCCCATTAGGAGGAAGATAAAAAAATACCTGAAAGCTCATACCACCAAGCTCAAGGACAGCTTCTATCCCACTGTTACAAGATGATTGAACAGTCCCCGGTACGATAAAATGGACTCTTGACCTCACAATCGACCTAGTTTTGGCTTTGCCCCTTATTGCCTACCTGCACTGCACTTTATCTGTAACTGACACTTTATTCTGCATTGTGTTATTGTTTTACCTTGTACAACCTCAATGCACTGTTGTAATGAATTGATCTGTATGAATGGTATGCAAGATATGTGACAATAATAAACCAATTTACCTGTGCCTCTTGCCAAGCTGTTCTAGTGCAACAATGGCATTTACCTAACAATCTGGAAAATTGCACAGGCATGTCCAGTCCATAAAAAGCAGAACAAATCAAACCAGTCTATTATCAATCAAAATACTTTCTATTGCAACATACAGGAGCGAGATATATCGGCTCGAACTCTATATCAGCAAGACTAAGGAATTAATTGCGGACTTCAGTAAGGGGAAGTCGGTAGAACACACACCAGTCTTCATTGAGGGGTCAGTGGTGGAAAGGGTGAGCAGCTTCAAGTTCCTGGGCATCGTCTCAGAGGATCTATCCTGGGCCCAACACACTGATGCAATCACGAAGGCGGCACACCACTATTTCATTAGGAGTTTGAGGAGATTTGGTATATTACCAAAGACTCTTGCAAATTTCTACAGATGTACTGTGGAGAACATCACTGGTTGCATCACAGCCTGGTAGGGAGGCTCCAATGAACAGGATTGCAAGAGGCTGCAGAGGGGTGTAGACTCAGCCAGCTCCATCACTGGCCCAACTCTCTGCACCATCAAAGGACATCTTCAAGAGGTAGTACCTCAAGGCAGCAGCATCTATCATAAAAGGACCCTCACCACCCGGGACATGCCCTCTTCACATTACTACCATCGGGGAGGTGGTACAGGAGCCCGAAGACTCTCACACCATGTTTCAGGAACAACTTCTTCCCCCCCCACCATCAGATTTCTGAACGGTCCATGAACACTACCTCGTTATTCCTGTTTTGCACTATTTATGTTTGTAACTTATAGTAATTGAGGAAAGGTGATTGACAGCCATCATTTTGGGTTGTCACAGATAAATAATTTATAACACTGATACGCAAAATTAAAGATTCACAACACTATATTGGTATTGGTTTATTATTGTCACTTGTGCCGAGGTACAGCGAAAAACTTGTCTTACAAACCAATCATACAGGTCAATTCATTACACAGTGCAGTTACATTGGGTTAGTACAGAGTGCATTGATGTAGTACAGGTAAAAACAATAACAGTACAGACTAAAGTGTCACAGCTACAGAGAAAGTGCAGTGCAATAAGGTGTAAGGTCACAACAAGGTAGATCATGAGGTTAGAGTCCATCTCATTGTATAAGGGAACCGTTCAATAGTCTTATCACAGTGGGATAGAAGCTGGCCTTAAGTCTGGTGGTACGTGCCCTCAGGCTCCTGTATCTTCTACCCGATGGAAGAGGAGAGAAGAGAGAATGACCCGGGTGGGTGGGGTCTTTGATTATGCCGGCTGCTTCACCAAGACAACGAGAGGTAAAGACAGAGTCCGAGGAGGGGGAGACTGGTGTCTGTGATGAGCTGGGCTGTGTCCACAACTCTCTGCAGTTTCTTGTAGTCTTGGGCAGAGCAGTTGCCATACCAAGCTGTGATACATCCTGATAGGATGCTTTCTATGATGCATCGGTAAAAGTTGGTGAGAGTCAAAGGGGACAAACCAAATACTTGCCCTTACCCCCAAAAAGTCAAGCCTCAATCTTATGAACATACACCCCGGTCATAATAGAGTCACATTAATACAAGGTAGGATTTATTACTATGCACAATTTAGAGTAGTGACACATTCAAAAGACCAGAAACCCTCATCTGTGGGACTTTGTTTCCTGCATTCCAGTGCTCTTGCATTTTCTCTCCAAGATATTTCAACTGACAATCAAAACTGTGGGTCATTTCACTTGAACTCAATTTTCCAGGACTTATGACTGAATAGATTGCTTAAAAACCTGTTACACAACTTGTGAGTTACTAGCTTTTTCCATGAGATCACTGAAAGCAATTTCCACCCACTTTTCAGTCACCATAAATAGCAGAAAATCACTGACATTTCACTTGACTCCTCCCTGGGGACAGAATCCCATTCTTGTGTGAATGAAATAGGATCTATTGGAGTACAAGGTCTGAGTTCACTACTTGCCCACATATCTGAGATCCCCTATGCCTGGGGAAAAATGTTTACTCAGCAAGTTTCATGTTGACCAAAACAAAAATCTCCAATTCTTTAACTGAAGTCTATAAGGTGGCACCAATAATACAGGAGACCCATGAAGCTTTATTATAAAGTCAGAAGCCAAAGAGGTTGAAAGCTTCTGGCCAAGAACACACACCTTATCGCTGATGACTTTCTCAGTCAGCCCAGAAGCCATCATCTTCTGCAGCGTTTTCTCTTTGCTCTGCGCCTGTCTTGCCAACTTGGCACTGCCATGCCCAAAACGTGCAATGTAGTTCTGGGGGAACAAAGAAGACAAAATGAAACCAAACAGGTTGACAGGTAACAGCCCATCCAAAGTCCAATGATCAATGTCAGCAGATCAGTGAGACAGACTGTGCACATTAGGCTTATAAGAGGAAAATACAAATTAACAGTAATGTTGATTTAAATCATGTAACTTGATAAATATTTTAAAATTAGGGCAGCACAGTTGAAGATAGTTACGTTGCTTTTCTGTGCTCGAGTCATTAATGTGTGACTTGGGACGTAGTTTGGGAAATAGACCAGAATTAGCAATTGAAGCAGAGAACAGAACAGTACAGCACAGGAACAGGCCCTTCAGCCCACAATGTTGTGCCACACCAATTACATTAATAAAATGCCCAACTAAACCAATCCCTTCTGCCTACACAATGTCCATATCCTACCATTTCCCTCACATTCACAAGCCTGTCTACGAGTTTCTTGAACGCCCCCATTGTATTTGCCTTCACCACCACCCCAGGCAGCAAATTCCAGGTACTCACCACTGTGCAAACAAAAACCTGTCCCACAAATCTCCTTTGAACTTACCCCCATCACCTTATATGCATGCCCTCTGGTATTAGACATTTCAACCCTGGGGAAAAGATATTGACTGTCTACTCTTTCTATGCCTCTCAATGTTAAACCTCTATCAGATCTCCCCTCAGCCAGAGAAAAAAAAAACAAGTTTGTCCAACCTATCGTCATAGCACATGCCCTCTAATCCAGGCAGCATCTCGGTAAACCTCTTCTGCACCCTCTCCAAAGCCTCCAATCCTTCCTACGATGGGGCGACCAGAACTGAATGCAATACTCCAGATGTGGCCTAACTAGTTTTAGAGCTGCAGCATACCTTCCTGACTCTTGAACTCAATGCCTCGACTAATGAAGGCAAGCATGCCATATGCCTTCTTTACCACCCTATCAACCTGTGTAGCCATTTTCAGGGAGCTATGAACTTGGACCCCAAGATCCCTCTGCTCGTCAACACTTAAGGGTCTTGCCATTAACAGTGTACTGTCTCTTTACATTTGATCTCCCAAGGTGCAACACTTCACATTTGGCCAGGTTGAACTCCATCTGCCATTTCTCTGCCCATATCTGCAACTGATCTATATCCCACTGTATCCTTTGGCAGTCCTCTACCAAGCTTCGTATCGTCTGCTAATTTACTAACCCACCCATGTACATTTTCATTCAGGTCATTTATAAACATGACAAACAGCAGAGGTCCCAGTACGGATCCCTGAGGAACACCACTAGTCACAGACCTCCAGCTAGGATAAGTCCCCTCAACCACTACGCTCTGTCTTCTACAAGCAAGCCCGTTCTGAATCTAAACAGTCATTTCACAGTGGATCCCATGCACATTAATCTTCTGGATGAGCCTCCCATGAGGGACCTTGTCAAATGCTTTACTAAAATCCGTGTAGATAACATCCACAGCTCTACCTTCAATCCCCCTCATCACCTCATCAAAAAGCTCAATGAAGTTAGTAAGGCATGACTTGCCCTGCATAAAGCCATGATGACTGTCCTTAATTAGCCCATGGTTTTCCATATGCTCATAAATCCTATCCCCCACGATCCTCTCCAGTAACTTCCCTACCACTAACAAGACTCACTGTTCTATAGTTACTAGGATTATCCCCATTTCCCTTCTTGAATAATGGAACGTTAGCTCCACACCAGCCCTCTGGGACCTCACCTGTAGCCAGAGATGACATGAAGATATTGGTCAAGGCCCCAGCAATCTCATCACTTGCCTCTCTCAGTAACCTGGGGTATATCCCATAAGGCCCCAGGGACTTATCCACCTTAATGCTCTTAAAGAGACCCAACACTACCTCCTCCTACATCTCAAAATGCCCTAGCATATTAGCACGCTCCACACTGATCTCCCTATCCTCCACGTCCTTCCCCTTGGTAAATACTGACAAAGTACTCAATAAGGACCTCATCCACATCCTCCGCTTCCAAGCACATGTTCCTTCCTTTATCCTTGAGTGGTGCTACCCTCTCCCTAGTTATCCTTTCTCTTGAAGTATAGAATGCCTTAGTATTCGCTTTAATCCTACTTGCCAAGGACTTTTCATGGCCCCCTCTGGCTTTCCTAATTCCCTTCAAGTTCCTTTCTGGCTTAATAATCCTCAAGTGCTCTGTTTGATCCTAGCTTCCTAAGCTTTATATATTTATTTTTTTTCTTGACTAAATTCACCACCTCTCTTGACATCCAAGGTTCCCTCACCCTGCCATCCTTGTCCTTCCTTCTTACTGGAACGTCACTGTCCTGTACTCTGTGCAGTTGGCCTTTAAACACCCTCCACATGTCAGATGTGGACTTGCCCAAAAACAGCTGTTCCCAATTCTCCCCAGTTCCTGCCTAAAGTTCCCGTAATTTGCCCTGCTCCAATTTAATAGTTTCCTGCAAGGTCAATACTTGTCCTTATCTGTAGCTATCTTAAAACTTAAGGAGTTGTGGCCATTGGTCCCTAACTGTTCTCCCACTGAAAGGTCGGTCACCTGGCCAGGCTTGTTACCCAACACCAGGTCCAGTACGGCCCCTCCTCTCATTGAACTATCTACATATTGATTTAAGAAACCCTCCTGGATGCACCTAACAAATTCCACCCAGTCTAAACCTCTTACACTAAGGAGGTCCCAGTTTATATTAGGGAAGTTGAAATCCCCCACAACAACCCTTTTACACCTTTCCTTAATCTGCCTGCATATCTGTTCCTCAATGTCCCAGTGGCTACTGGGGGCGTGTACAAACTGGAGGGGCACCAATATCCTGTGCTGCTTGGGGAGGGTTAAACTATAGTTGGAAGTGGGTGGGAATCAGAGTGGCAGGGCAGCAGGTGGACTGGCTGTGAGGAAAGTAGATGTAAAGCCCACAAGTAAAGGTAGAAATTGACCGGTTGATGAGCAGGGTGGGACTAATATTCTGAGATGCGTCTATTTCAATGCGAGTGGTATTGTAGGTAAGGCAGATAAACGTAAAGAATGGATCAGCACGTGGAATTATGATGTTGTAACCATAAGTGAACGGTTACAGGAGGGACAATGACTGGTAGCTCAAATGTTCTGGGGTTCCAATGTACTCGGAGGGGACATACTGGAGGGCTCGTCTACTGAGGCAATATGGGTGGAAGTGAGGAATTCGAAAAGGATGACCACGTTAATGGGGCTATATTATAGACCTCCCAATAATCAGCAGATTTAGAAGAACAAATTTGTAGAGATAGCAGATAGTTGCCAGATAAACAAAGGTTGCGATAGTAGGTGATTTTAAACTTTCCATATATTGACTGGGACTCCCATACTGTAAAGGGATTGGATGGGATAGAGTTTGTCAAATGTGTTCAGGAAAGTTTCCTTAATTGATATGTAGAGGCCCTAACCAGAGAGGACAATACTAGATCTCCTCTTAGGGAATGAGACAGGGCAGGTGACAGAAGTGTGTGTAGGGGAACACTTTGGATCTAGTGATCATAATTCCATTAGTTTCAAGATAATTATGGAGAAGAAGGATAGGACTGGTCCTCGCAGGTGTGGATTAGGATAGGCTAGGCTGTTTTCTGACTGAGATGCTTGGTAAGTGGGAGGCTTTCAAAAGTGAAATATTGAGACTATAGAAACTACATTCCTGTTAGACTAAAACAAGGCTAGCAGGTTTAGGGAACCTTGGTGACCAAGGGATACTGAGGCCCTGATAAAGAAAAAGGTGGCACGTATCAGGTATAGGCAGTTAGGATTAAATGAGGCACTTAAGTACAAGAAATGCAAGAGAACACTTGAGAGAAATCAGGAGGGCAAAAAGAGTACAGGAGGTTGCTCTGGCAGACAGGGTGAAAGAGAATCCCAAGGGTTTCTATAGCTATATTAAGAGCAAAAGGGTAGCAAGTGACAAAATTGGTCCTTTTGAAGATCAGTGTTGTCATCTATGCATGGAACCAAAAGAGGTGGGGGAAAAACTTAAATGAATTTTTTGCATCCGTATTTACTCTGGAGACAGATACAGAGACTATAGAACTGAGGCAAGTGAGTAATGAGGTCATGGACCATTTCCAGATTACGGAAGAAGAGGTGATAGATGTCTTCAGGTGAATTAAAGTGGATAAATCCCCAGGGCCTGACAAGGTATCCTATTGGACCTTGTGGGAAACTAATGCAGAAATTGCAGGGGGCCCGGCAGAAATATTTAAAACAGCCTTGGCCATGGGTGAGGTGCCAGAGGACTGGAGGACAGCTAATGTTATTCTGTTGTTCAAGAAATGCTCTAAGAATAAGCTGGGAAGTTATAGGCTGGTGAGCCTGATGTCAGTTGTGGGTAAATTATTGGAAGATTTAAGGGGCAGGATACAAGTATTTGGATAGACAGGGCCTGATTAGGGATAGTCAACGTGGCTTTGTGTGTGGTAGGTCAATGTCTAACCAATCTTATAGAGTTTTGAGGTTACCAAGAAGGTCAATGAGGGAAAGGATGTGGATGTTGGACTTTAGAAAGGCCTTTGACAAAGTCCCCCACAGGAGGCTGGTCCAGAAGGTCAAGTCACTTGGCATTCAGGATGAAGTGGCTAATTGGTTTCAACAGTGGCTCAGTGGGAGAAGCAAGAGAGTGGTAGTAGATGGTTCTCTCTCTGACTGAAGGCCTGTTCTAATGGTGTGCTGCAGGGATCAATGTTGGGTCTGTTGTTATCATCTAAACCATTAATATAGATGATAATGTGGTAAACTGGACCAACAAATTTGCAGCTCACACCAAGATTGGGGGCATAGTGGACAGCAAGGAAGGCTGTCAAAGCTTGTAGCGTGATCTTGATCAGCTAGGAAAGTGGGCTGAAAAACGGCAGATGGAATTTAATGCAGACAAGTGTGAGGTGATGCACCTGGGAGGATAAACCAGGTTAGGACTTGCACACTGAATAGTAGGGCTCTAGTGTGTGGTAGAACAAAGGGACCTGGGAAAGTAGTGTCAAGGGTCGTACAGAGAGCTTTTGGCACTTTGGCCTTCAAAAATCAGGGCACTGAGTACAGGAGTTGGGATTTTATGTTGAAGTTCTACAAGACTTTGGTGAGGCCAAATTTAGAGTACTGTGTGTAGTTCTGGTCACCTACCTACAGGAAAGATATCAGTAAGCTTTACAGAGTGGAGAGAAAATTTACAAGGATGTTGCTGGGACTTGAGGACCTGAGTTACAGGGATAGGTTGAATAGGTTAGGACTTTATTCCCTGGAGTGCAGGAGAATGAGGGGAGATCTTACAGAGGTATACAAAATGATGAGGGGTATAGAACCATAGAGCACAAAAACAGGCCCTTCGGCCCACCATGTTGAGGGTATGGATAGGGTGAATGCATGCAGGCTTTTTCCCCTTGTGTTGGAAGAGACTCGAACTAGGGGTCCTAGGTTTAGGGTGAAAGGTAAAATATACAAGGGGAATCTTCTTCATTGGTGCGAGTGTGGAACGAGCTGCCAGCAGAAGTGGTGGATGCAGGTTCAACTGTAACATTTAAGAGAGTTTGGATAGGTACATGGATGGGAGGGGTTTGGAGGGATACGGTTTGGGCGCAGGTTGTTGGAACTAGGCAGATCAGGTCAACATGGACTAGATGGGCTGAAGGGCCTGATTCTGTGCTGTAGTACACTACAACTTCCAGCATCTGCAGTCTCTTGTCTCCTTGTTATTTAATTCATTCTTCTCCATTCTCAAAAGGTGACAGAACCACTGTACACTCCCACTTCTCCCGATATATATTTACCTTCATGTGGGTGATTTGATCTTGCTCCCAATTAAATCGTTTCATCTGGTTCTCTTCCAGTTCCAGCCTGGTCTTTACATACTGGTCGTAGTTGCCCTGAAACAAAGTCACACACAATAATGTAAATACAATGTCAACATTTCCCTACTTACATGGTGCGAGAACCTTCACCTCACAATAGCAACACTCAAGCAGCATTTAGTCAGGCACATAAACAGGCAGGGAATCAAGGTATATAGACCACATGCAGACAGATGTGCAGTTTGAATTGGTTTTGTGGTCAGCACAGACATCATGGTCCTAAAGGCCTGTTGTATGTTAAACTGCAGTAATTCAAGGTGGCAGCTCACCACCACCTTCTATGTACAAGATAAGAGGCATAGATCGAGTGGACAGTCAGAGACTTTTTCCCTCAGTGTGACAATGGCTAACACAAGGGGACATAATTTTAAGGTGATTGGAGGAAGGTATGGGGGGGGCGGGTGGAGATGTCGGGGTAAGTGAGAGAGTGGTGGGTGCGTGGAATGCACTGCTGGCAGAGGTTGTGGGGGCAGATATATTAGGGACATTTAAGAGATTCTTAGATAGGCACATGAATGATAGAAAAATAGAGGGTTATGTGGGAGGGAAGGGTTAGATAGATCTTAGAGCAGGATAAAATACTGCACAACATTGTGGGCCGAAGGGCCTGCACTGTTCTATGTTTTTTCAATGTTCTTGAAAGGTCTTCCTGCCATCTGTGGCTAAGTGGGCTGCACTCTTGCCTTCACCTGAAAGTCATGGGTTCACATACCAGATAGCAAATTTCCTGCATTCAATCATGATTTGCGAACTCTCAGACTCAGTGACGGTATCAGCGCTGCGGAAAAGAGTCCTTTTCATTTCTGGCAATGTTAACCCTGTCCCACTGTCCCAACATCCACTCCCAAGGTAGATCAGCTCAGATTAGATGCCAAGTAAAGCTCCCTCTACACTGCCTCTCAACCAGAACACCCATACTATACCTAGCAATTCCCACACCAGATGTCATGGGACACTAGATATTATTAGAATGAATTAATGCCAAATTTAGACTAGATTTAGTGCAAACTTCCCGTGAAATTAAGGCACCTCAACAACGTTTTCTTCAAACACTCACAGTGTAATACTTGAGCTTTCGGTTATGCATGTGAATGATATTGTTGCAAACTCCATTCAGAAAATCCTGGGAATGCGATATCAGCACAAGAATCCTTGAGAATCTGAAGACAAAAACAAGCCACCAACATTTCATTAGAAGTTTCTATGTTAATACTTTTCCAGAACTCCCAAAAGCTGAGCATTCATACACCCACCACCAGCCTTTCTGGCTTCCCCTTTCCCAAAAACTCGAACACAAGAACAAAACAGGAGGTGTCAACCTCTCGGTTCCCTCAAGCCTTTCCTGTCATTCAATATGATCGTGGCTGATCTGTCCTTGCCTTCATCTCCTCTATGCTAGATCCTCAGAGCCCTCAATTTCCCGATCTTTCAAAAATTCATCTACTTACTTCTTAAGTACCCCCAATGATCCAGACTCCACAACCCTCCAGGGTAGAAAATTCCAAAGATTCACCACCCTGTGAGAAGTTTCTATGCAGCTCAGTTTTAAGTGACCACCCCATAATCTTGAAACCATGTTCATTTTTTCCAAGATTCTCACTAGAGGAAAGGTTAATATTGTGCTCCCAAAGAATCCTCGACGTTTCGGGAAGATCACCCTCTCATTGTTCTCAATGCCAAAGAATCTAGACCCAATTTCTTTAGCTGCTCATGATAGAACAACTTTCTTAAAATTAAACTAGTGAATCTCTTTTAGACTGCCTCCAATGCCAATATATACTTTAAGGGGACCAAAACTGTGCCCTCACCTGGACTCTACAACAGATGTAATACTTCTCCATTTATAAAGTCAACCCTTTTGCAATAAAGACTAATATGCAAGCCTTCTTGCTAACCACTTGCTGCAACTGCTAGCTCTTGCAGTTCATGCACAACAGCACCAAATCCTTCTGTACTTCACTCATCTGTAACCTTCCTCCCTTTAGATAACTACCCCCAGATTCTTCTTACCAAAGTGCACAACCTTACATTTTCCCACATTCAACTCCTTTTGCCAAGTTTCTAGCCACTTCATCTATATCCAGTTGTTCTAATATCCTCATCACCACATGCCCTCCCTCCCATTTCCATGTCATTGCAAACTTGGGATACCTTATATTGTGCCCCTCCTCCAGGTATAAATCATAAATAACTGAGGCTTAAGAACTGATCCTTGGGGCACTCCCACCAGTTACATCCTTCTATGCAAGAACTAATCTTTAATCCATGAACATACTCCTCTCCCCCCTCTCCCCAATACCATGAGCTCATATCTTGTGCAGCAGCCTTTTGTCGCACCTTGTCAACTGCCTTCTGAAAAGCCAAATGCACCATCTTTGCAGGTTCCTGTTTATCAACTCTGCCTGTTGCATCCTCAGAGTCAGAGACATACAGCATGGAAAGACTGCTCAGCCCACCACATCCGTGCCAGCCAGTGGGCATCCATCTGCACCAATCCCATCTCTTGGCCCATACCCCATGTTTAAGTGATTCAAGTGCTCATCTAGAGACTAAATGCTGTCAGTGACCTCGCTTCAACCACTCTGGGTGGAAAAAGGTCCTCGTCATTTCCCCTCTGAAAAGCTTCCTCCTTACCCTAAATCTATGGTCCTCTTGCTTTATCTACTTCTGATATGGGGAAAAGTTTCCTGAGTCTACCCCTCATTTTATATACCTCAATCATCTCCTCTCAATCTCCTCTGCTCCAGAGAGAACAGACTTAGCTTCTCCAGTCTCTCCTTATAAAAGACCCCATCCCAGGGAACATCCAGGTGAATTTTCTCTGCACTCGAGTGCAATCACATCCTTCCTATAGTGTGGCACCCAGAACAGCATGCAGTACTCTGGTAACCAAAGTTATGGAGCATAACCTCCCTACTCTTGTATTCAGTGCCCCAACCAATGAAGGCCAGAATCCCATGGCTTCTTAACCACATTATCTGCATGTGTGACCACTTTTAAGGATCTCTGGATTTGTACGCTAAGGACACCCTGTTTATCAATGCTCCCCAAGACCCTACTATAAATGGTGTATGTCTTAGCCTGATGAGTACTCTCAAATGCATTACCTCACATTTATCTGGATTGAACTCCATCTGCCATTTATCAGCCCATTTCACCAACACGTTGATATCACTAACTCGAGTACCCCCCACACTATCCACAACTTTAACAACCTTTATAGCTTGTGAACTTACTGTGATGCTTCTATCACCCACATCATTCACATATAGACCACAGAGTACTGTGTTCAGTTCCAGTTGCCTCATTATAGGAAGGACGTGGAAGCTTTAGAGAGGGTGCAGAGGAGACTTACCAGGATGCTGCCTAGATTAGAGAACATGTCTCATTGAGGAAAGATTGAGCGAACTAGGGCTTTTCTCTTTGGAGCGACACAGGATGAGGGGCAACTTGATAGAGATGTACAAGATTTTGAAAAATAGATAAGAGTGGACAGCCAGCATCTTTTCCCCAGGGTGGCAATGGCCCATACCAGAGGACATCCATTTAAGGTGAGTGGAGGAAAGTTTAGGGGAGATGTCAGAGGCAGGATTTAAAAAACAAAAATGGTGGGTGCCTGGAGCACACTGCTGGGGGTGGTGGGAGAGGCTGATATGATAGGGACATTTAAAAGGCTCTTAGATAGGCACTGGGATGCAAGAAAAATGGAGGGTTATGAGCTGTGTTGGAGGGAAGGGTTAGACTGATTGTGGAGTAGGTTTATATAGGTTGGTACAATATCGTGCCTCGAAGGGCCCATACTGTGCTGCATTGTTCTATATTTTAGAAACAGTAAAGTCCCCAGCACCAATCCCTGAGGAGGAACACAAGAAATAGGCATCCAATCACAAAAGTAATCCTCTGCCATCACCTGTTACTTATGGCCAAGTCAAGCTTGGATCCAGTTTGCCAACTTGCCCTGGATCCCAACCTTTTGGGCCAGTCTCCCATATAGGACCTTGTCTCACTCTAGCTAAGTTATTGAACACGATTTATCTTTCATAAAACCAAGATGCCTTGGTTTGATTGCATTAAGCTTCTCTAAATGGCTAGCATTTCTTCCTCAATTAGAGTCGACTCCAGCACCTTAACAAATGTTAAGCTAACAGACCTATACCCACCTTTTGCCTTCCTGTGTGCTTGAAAAAGGGAATCACTTACGGTTTCCAATCTGCTGGTTCCTTACCAGAACCTGGTGAATTTTGAAAAAACAGCTAATTGCCCCACTATCTCTGCAGCTGCTGCCTTTATAGACCATTGGTACCTAGCAACTTGTCTGTTTTTAGTCTCATTAGTTTGTCTATTGCCTTGTCCCTTGCGATTATATGTTCTTGCATAGTATTTGGAAGAAGCCTTTGTGATGTCTGTAGTGCCCTCCACAGTGAACACTGATGCATTTCCTCATTTCCGGTTATTCATTCGCCAGACTCTTTCTCTAGGGACCCTACATTTATCCCATCTACCTTCTCCCATAAAAGCTCCTGTTTCATTCGTGCAAAATGTAAACCTTTCCCCATAAATTACCTGCTCCTTAAGGGTCACACCCACTCTGGGCACCCAAAGTGGGAAATGCCTGAAATTCCCGGCATTCCTCATCTCAATGGAAAATCTTAATCATCACAAAACCTGCTACAACTATGTCCAGAACACGTATTACCAATGACATCAGGAAGGAACAGTAAATTCTTAAGAAAGCAGAGTCAGCTTGATCAGCTGATTAGGCTATTTGGACAATTGTTTTGTTAATTTATTCATGTTTCAGGATGTTGGTGTTGCTGATAGGGGCAGCGTTTATCACTCAGCCCTGATTGCTGTGAACTGCATGGCTTGTTAGGTCACTGCAGAGCACATTTAAAAGTGCATTGTTGTGGGTTGGAGTCACATAATGGGGCAACCAGGTAAGGACGACAGATTTTCTACTCTCCAACTGCATTGCATGAAAAGCAAAAATCATTTCCCGATTTCTCGCAAGTGCATATTTTTTCCTGCTTTTCAATCCCTAATGCAACTTATTTTCTCTCTGTACAGATAATGCCTGGCATGTTGGTCTTTTCCAGCACATTTTTGTTGAAAAAGGTCTCCTCTCTAACACTTCCTCTAGACAGATTAGCTGCCATTAACAAGCCTTCAGTACCCTCTAATACTACCAGTCTGCATCATTCCGTTTTTCCTCTAACCAACCACAGATGTTTGGTTCTCTCCAACCCTCCCTCTTTTCTGTTTAAATTATCACAGCTCCAAGAAAGATCAAAGACCAAACATATTTCACTCTCCACAGATGGAGTATTTCCAACATTTTCTTGTGTTGATACACTACCTACTGCACACTCACTGTGGCAGTCATGGCATTCTGGACTTGGTCAGCTCAGTCCATGGTGATGCTACCAAGCAATTCTTGGTGACTGACATTTGAGGATCCCCATCCAATCTACAGTCTATGACCAAGCTACTTTTAGCATTTCCAAGGAAGTCTTGGCAAGGTCAAACATTTTGGGAAGCCTTTGCCATGTTCAAAGTTGTTGCCGAGATTGATATTAGTTGGTCATCTGGTTTATTTTGTGTATAAACAGCAGTTATGATACAACAACTTGCAGGTTAGAGTCAACCACATTCCTACAGGTATGGAAGCCTAGAGCCACCCATAGGGTATGTTAGGGAAGGACAGCAATTTCCTCCCCAATAAAAGTGAACTAGATAGGTTTTTAAAACAATCTGGTAGCTTCATAGTTATTATTACTAAGACTGGAACGTGTTTAAAGTCCTAATTATTAATTGAATTTAAATTCCACAGCTGCAGTGGTAGGATCATGGGTCAGGGTTAACCAGTTTGAGAACCACTCTGCCAAACTCACTAATAACAGCAATATTACGATGTACCCAGAAATATCAGCTTCTCCCAAAGTGCACATTCCAAATCTCATCTGCAGGCTTAATTTCAACTACTATTATGCATTTATTTAATAAATATGTGCATGCGAATACCTCCATGACATTTACTCTAAAACTAGAGGATGTGTCTAACAATGCTGAACTGGCAGATGTCCATATTACAAACATACACCTGCCTTGGTGTTACACCAGCCACATTGTCACCAACACAACCCAAGTCATCGTTCACCAAGGTACCCTCATATTCTGCCTACAGGGCAGTAAAATCCCAGCAATAATGTAATAAAGTCACTCAACTTACGATTTCAGTTCTTCCTCCAGCCACACGCAAGCATCCAGATCGAGATGATTGGTGGGCTCATCCAACAGCAGCATGAAGGGTTTGATGAACAATGCCCTGGAAAATGGTAACAAACCACAGCAATCAGGAGTGATGGATCACAAGTAATAAACTAACAAATGGTTAAATGTTTCCATCTTGCACTGCGGTTACTATAGCTTCACACCAGACCATCCAGGTGGTGCTGAAAGAGAGGCACTGGCACCCAACAAAAACACCTGGAGCCTCATTCCCATTCTCTTACAAATTCAAATTAAAGCTACTGGAATAAATTTGGATTAAAATACAAAACATTTCTTGTACAATTGTAACTCACACCACCCACTGATTCTACTTGAACAGCAGTTAAATAACAAGGGGATAATGGGGCTGTAAATTAAGAACAAATGAATAAGCAGCAGGATTAGGCCACGTGGCCTCTCAAGCCTGCGCTGCTATTTAATAAGATCATGGCTGATCCAATTGTAAACTCAGTTGAAAAACCCTATCAGGTTCCAGTAAAACACAGGCTTCCTTCTATCAAATGTGTTAGGTCTCAAACAGATCAATCAATTCAAAATGCAGCAAATGTTTTAGAGTGAATGGGGCAGACCCGTTCTACACAAGCAGCATACAAATTGTATTGAAATGAACAAACATTTTGTGAGCTTTTGAACTTGTGGTTGAGAAAGGAATGCTAACCACACCATCAGGAAAACTGCCTGGAATAGTGGAGAGGATCTTTAACAGTTGCAAAACCTAGATTCAGTGAATCAGTTAATCAACATGTAAGAAAAATGGAGGGTTATGGGCTGTGTAGGACGGAAGGGTTAGATTGATCATGGAGTAGGTTTATATAAGTCAGCGCAATATTGTGGGCCGAAGGGCCCATACTGTGTTGTACTGTTCTATGTTATAACATACAGTACATATGAAGGAGCAGTGTGCACTCAGCACAGAGTTTGTTCTGTCCAACTGTAACCTCCTCCCCTACCACACCCTTACTTAAAACTTTACCTATGTCACTGTTGGAAGACATCCAAAGACACACACCCTTAGAGAAAGAATTACACCTCACCTGCCTCTGGAGCACCAAGGCTCAATCCCTCACTCATTTACCTGGCCAGTGCCACTCTCATTCTCCAGCCTCCGCTGAAATCCTTCATCTTCTTCCGTTGCATGGCTGGTGAAAACCCAAGACCATGCAGAATCCGCGATGCTCGCACTTCTGCCTTGTCCGCATCCAACTCCTCCAAACGCTCGTAGATTTGTAGAAGTTTCTCACATTCAGCTGGAATAGATAGAAAGGAGAAGAAACAGTGAAACTCCAAAAGCTACAGTTGGGTAAGCAACCATCCTCAATCATAGGTCACATCTGTTAACACTGCTTTAGGGTGACCAGATCTAGTTAGAGCTCAAACATGACACAATGAAAGGCTGCTCATCACCTTGCAAAGATTTCTACCACCTGATTGTTAGCTACTACAAATACAAAGGCCACACAGCATGTGAATTACAGTCCCACCACAAAATACGACCACAGCACTATGACAGGGGCTCTTGGTACAGCTCTTGCAATGGCAGAAAGCCAAGCTACATAACTTGGCTCCTCCAGTCACCTCATGTGGATCTTCTCCAGGCCTGGACATTGTCCTACAAGAATCCAACAGTGGGTTCACCTAATGTATCTCAATACCCACTTGCAATCGAACTGTAAATAGTGCACTGGAGTCTGTTCCAACAGGTGGCCAGTCCATGTAGCAAAATTGCCAGCGTTGGCTGTCTGTGTCCAGTGTTAGTGACACACACCCTCTCAACAGCAATGGTTGGCCACAGAATGTTACTCACTGAAATCAATCTGAAAACATTCAAGTCCTGAAAATATTGCACATCCATACGTGCTATGTGCCCAACACTGATACCGACATATTTAAATACTCTTTTCATCAAAGCACTGAAGTTACTGAATAACAGGTGACAAAGGGATTACAATACGTTTCATACATCATCAGGTTTCGGAACGGTCCATGAACACTACCTCGTTATTCCACTTTTGCACTATTTATTTTTGTAACATAGTAATTTTTATACCTTACACTATACTGCTGCCGCAAAACAAATTTCACAACCGATGTCAGTGATAATAAACCTGACTCTAATTACATAAAACAGTACAGCACAGGAACAGGCCCTTCAGCCCACAATGTTGTGCCGAACCAATTACATTAGTAATAAAATGCCCAACTAAACTAATCCCTTCTGCCTACACAATGTCCATGCCCTACCATCTCCCTCACATTCACGTGCCTAAGAGCTTCTTGAACACCCCCATCATATTTGCCTCCACCATCACCCCAGACAGCACATTCCAGGCACCCACCACTCTGCCCTGCACATCTCCTTTGAACTTTCCTCCTCTCACCTTAAACGCATGCCTTCTGGTATTAGACATTTCATCCCTAGTGAAAAGATGCTGGCTGTCTATCTATGCCTCTCAATCTTATAAACCTCTATCATCATTATAAATCAGGAATTTATAAATGTAAACATTCTCTATAGAACATTATTTTCCATTGTTACACATCATAGGTTTTCAGCTCAAGACAACGTGGATAGAGAAATGATGGGGATTAAAGAGATAGAGGTGCCACAGCTAATGGAAGAGCAGACCCCACTTAAATCCAATCCTGTTCTGTTTTATTATTTTAAATTCATCCTCAACACTACAGTGGCAAACAGCAGCAGCTCAGGTGAAGGTACTCTGCTGTTGGGTGGGGACCAGGATTTCAATCCAACGGCAAATGAAGAATGGTGATATTTTAAAATTAGGATGGCTTGTAATTAGAGGAAACCTGCAGGTGGTAGCATTTAACTTTTCCAAGGCAGCTGAATTTACTTATTACTACAGAGGGTGGCCATTCAACCCATCAGGTCTCTGCCAGCTCCCAGAGAATCACCCCATTTTCCATTTCTTGTCATCCTGCGATTTACTCCCTCATATGCACATAAACCCCCCTCCCCAAAATTCTTCCCACTTACTTACACCAAGGGTAATTTGCAGCAGCCAATTAACCCACCAGCACATCTTTGAGATGCAAGAGGAAACGTGGGCAGCTGAGGGAAATCCATGCAGTCACAGAAACCAAGAGCAAATTCCACACAGGCAGCACCTAAGGTCTGACTGATCCTGGATCACTGGAGCCATCAGACAACAGCACTAACTGCTGCACACTGTGCCAAGTCCCACATGGATGCAGGGTTGATGACCTGAAATGTTTCCCCACAGATGCTGCCTGACCTACTGACTGCTAGCAGCAATTTCGGTTTTATTGCAGATTTCCAGCATCTGCCATCTTTTTATTTCAAATTTTAATACATCACTTCGAACTTTGATCATAACCAACAAAAACTGGAGCAAAAACCAGAAGATAGTTACAGTCTTCATGGGCCAGACGCTCCGCCTCCTTCTCCAATTCAATGCGCTCCTTGTCAACCTCGATCACACAATCCAGTGGCGTTTTGTCACTTGGCGGCATTTCTCGTGTAAGGTGGTAAATGTCAATGGGTTCTGGTATCGGCAACTCCCGGTGACCCAGAGCAGACAGCAGCATTGATTTACCTGGGACAGGAGGAAAGGGATCAACATTAGCAAAGAGTAAGTAACCATGTCCCCTCCCAAATTGGTGGGTCTGTCACTCCCTCTGGGAACAAGGTACACAAGGACTGGGCGATCTTGAAAAAACCCCTTTTGGGCTTTACTTATTGAGTTCCTGCACAGTTTCAATTCACAAGTTCATGCTGTCTACAAGTTCCAGTTCTTAAGAATTTCAGCACACCAGGATTGCCAAAGACCCAAATTTGGTGATCTGCAAAGTCCCTACAAATCCCAGATTCACTGGCCAAAATACTGCACAGCTTGTGATCTAGTTTCTGACTGTTTGCAATGCCCACTTGGGACCATTGCAGCTAGGCACATTGTTACGGACTCAGTGAAAGTCCCTTTAAGATAGAGAGTGTGTGTGTATGTGTGTGTGGGGCGTGCTTACGTCAATAGAAGATAAAGGACGTAATGACGTTGTTGAAGAAGTAAGAAGAAGAAGAAGGAGAGAGAGAGAAGGGAGAGAGACACCAGCCTGCTTGTTTTCTCTATCGATGGATGAGAAACAATAACTGTGTTTGCCACTGAAATCCATGTATGGAAGTTGGAAGTAATCCGGTGGAGTTCACTTTGTTGCTGACCTGTAGAAGGAAACAGGTATTTGTATGTGGACGACCACGGTTCGGATGCTTTTCGGGGTGAGGAAGTCACTACCGAGTAAACACTGAAGTGTCGTTTGGGTTCCATCGTGGAACATTTGGATTTCGTATGTACTCTCTCTCTATGTTTTTCTACATCTACATCTTATCTTCAGACAACGGTGGTTGTTGAAGAAGCCCTTGCCCATGTTTCACCTTATGGCTTGCGGAACTGAACTTTAAGAACCATTCAGGAACTGGAAGTTTTGGACTTTGTCACACACACACACACGAAGAGTTTAGTTTTGGGGTTAACGTTCGAGGTTTAACATTTTTGAATTCTAACATACTAACATTTTTACTTTTATTTTACGTATTATCATAAGTAGTGATTAATAAAATAGTTTTTAAACACTGAATCATGCTCAGTGTGTTTCTTTTGTTGCTGGTTCGTGACAAAATTGGGGGCTCGTCCGGGATAGTTCCCAAGGTTAACGAGTGTCGTCTGGGATTGTACCCCAGATTGACGAAATTTGTTCGAGATTCAATCCAAAGATTTTTGAGGGAGGTCTGATAAATTCTTTTTAATTGGCTTGTGTGTGTGGAAACCAGCAGCAATGGATATTAAGGCATTTTTGGAGTCACCAACCCAAAAGGGATTGGAGGTGGCGAAAAAGGATGATTTGATAAAGATTGCTACAAGGCTAAACCTTACAGAAGTAAAGCAGTCTATGAGAAAGGCAGATATTCAGAGACTGATAGCTGGCCATTATGTGGAAAAGAAGGTGTTTGAGAAGGAAGTGTTAAAACAGTTTCCTGGCAGTGAAATAGCAATTTCTGAGGCACAGGTGCAGCTGGCAAAGATAGAGGCTGAACGAGAACAAAATAAATTAGAAGCTGAACGAGAGCAAAAGAGATTAGAGGCCGAACGAGAGCAAACCCAGTTAAAGATAGAAGCTGAACGAGAGCAAACCCAGTTAAAGATAGAAGCTGAACGAGAGGAAAAGAGATTAGAGGCCGAACAAAAGAAATTAGAGACTGAACAAAAGCTAACTCAGATGAAGATAGAGGCTGATCTAGCAATGAAGCAGATGGAATTGAAGAGGATGGAGCTGGATAACGAGGAGAAAAAGAGGCAGCATGAGTTACAAATGAAGCGTAGGAGTTCGGAATCTGATTCTGATGATGGTTTTTCAGCCAGCAGGGAGGTTCGATTAGTCCCTCCGTTTGAAGAAGATCAGGTTGATCAGTATTTCCAACATTTTGAAAAGGTTGCTGTGAGTTCAAACTGGCCAAGGAAAGGATGGGCTCTTATGGTACAGAGTGTGATTAAAGGTAAAGCTCAAAAAGCTTATTCTGCTTTGTCTGTTGAGGATGCAGCTGATTATACCAAGGTAAAACAAGCTATTTTGAAGGCCTATGAATTGGTCCCTGAGGCTTATAGACAAAATTCAGAGACTTGAGGAAATCTGCAGATCAGACTTATATGGAATTTGCCAATGGAAAGAGAATATGTTTTGAACGATGGTGCCTGGCTAAAAATGTAGATGGGGATTATGATAAATTGACAGAATTGATACTGGTGGAAGACTTTAAAAGATGTGTTCCAGCTGAATTAACAACATATTTAAATGAAAAGGCAGTGGAAACTTTACAAGAAACTGCTAGGTTGGCAGATGATTATGCTTTAACCCATAAATCCAAATGGGGACAACCTAAAACCTTTCAAAAGAGTTACAAAGACAATCCAGGTAAACCAGAGATTAAATTGGGAGGTAATCAAAAAGGAAAAGATGAAAAGAAGCCAGGGCTGGAGAAACCTGTTGAGCGTACTTGTTATTACTGTAGGAAACCTGGCCACGTGATATCTAATTGTGCCTTTTTGAAGAAAAAGAAGGAAGCTGGGCCCAATGCTTGCTTTCAGGCAATTAAAAATCAAAAAGGTTTAGGAGATGCTGTTAAAGATCAGTCCTTGCAAGAGGGAAAAGCGGAAAAGTTGGAGGAGGTGAGAAAGGAATTCCGTTCGTATGTATCAGAGGGTTTTGTTTCACTGAATGATGAGTCACCCCAGGTGCCAGTGAAAATTCTTAGAGATACTGGGGCTAGTCAATCTCTCTTGCTGGACAGTGTTTTAAATTTTGGTGAAGAAAGTGACACTGGTGAAGTAAATCTAGTACGAGGCGTTACAGGTGAGACCATGTCTGTCCCTTTTCACAGGGTGATTTTAAAGTCAAAGTTCGTAGAAGGACCAGTCGAGATAGGGATAAGACCTAGTTTGCCAGTGGAAGGAGTTTCTTTGTTATTGGGAAATGACCTTGCAAATGGAGAAAGTGATCCTGTGGTACGGTTAACAACCAAACCAAGGATTGATGAGTCTGAAGATGATTCAGATGTTTACCCATCATGTGCGGTGACTCGAGCTAGAGCTAGAGAATTAGCCAAGACAGACAGTCCGGTGCAGTCTGATGTGGTTCCTTGTGACAGTCCTAAACAGGAAGAAAATTTTGATGCCTTATCTGAGACTTTTCTGTCTTCACTGGAGGATCAACATCCTTACAGTGAGCTTGAATTTAAAGATTTGTCTTTGTCGAGGAAGGATTTTATGGTGGAACAGACAAAGGACCCTGAGTTGACAGAATTGAAAGAAAAAGCACTCTCATGTGAGGAGATTGAAAAGGTGCCAACTGGATACTATGTCAAAAATGGAGTGTTAATGAGGAAATGGAGACCTCCTCATGTTCCTGTTACTGAGGAATGGGAAGTTATTCATCAGGTTGTTGTTCCAAAAGTTTATAGGGATGAGATTTTAAACCTGGCCCATAGTATGCCTTTGGGTGGTCATTTTGGTGTGAATAAAACTGTAGGGAAGATCTTGAAACAATTCTATTGGCCTGGTTTGAGAAAAGATGTGGTGATGTTTTGTCGAACCTGCCACACATGTCAGATGGTAGGTAAACCAAATCAAAAACCCCCTGTGGCTCCTTTGAAACCAATTCCTGCTTTTGGTGAACCCTTTTCGAAGGTGATTGTGGACTGTGTTGGCCCCTTACCAAAGTCTAAGACTGGAAATCAGTATTTGTTAACCATCATGTGTGCCACTTCTAGATTTCCAGAGGCAATACCCCTTAGAAATATTAAGGCCAAGACGGTGTCAAAGGCTCTTGTAAAATTTTTTACCTTGTTTGGTTTGCCAAAAGAAATCCAATCTGATCAAGGTAGTAATTTTATGTCAAAAATTTTTCAACAAATAGTCTATGAGCTGGGAGCAAAGCAGATTGTATCATCTGCATATCACCCAGAATCTCAAGGAGCTCTGGAGAGATTTCATTCTACTCTCAAAAATATGCTGAAGACTTATTGCTTTGAAAACACCAAGGATTGGGACGAAGGTATCCATTTACTTTTGTTTGCCGTTAGAGAATCGATCCAGGAGTCAATCGGATTTAGTCCGTTTGAGCTTGTGTTTGGACATAGGGTGAGAGGACCTTTGGAGTTGTTGAGAGAGCAATGGGTTAATGAGGAAGTTCACTTGAGTCTGTTGGACTATGTCCAAAAATTTAAAACTCGGTTGGAGAGAGTCTGCCAGCTAGCGAGAGAGAATTTGAAACAAGCCAGATAAGAATGAAGACATATTTTGATAGACGTGCTCGGCCTAGGACATTCGCAGTGGGGCAAAAGGTGTTGGTATTTTTCCCTAGCCAAAATAATCCCTTGCAAGCTCGTTTTTCTGGACCCTATGTTATTGAATCTCGAGTGACTGATCTAACATATATAATCAAAACACCAGATAGACGCAAGAAAACACAACTCTGTCATGTAAACATGCTAAAACCTTATTATGAGAGGGATTCAGTTGTGGCCTTGGTGGATGGTGAAAAGGTTGTTTCTAGAATGCCTGATGTTGATGTTGAGGAAGGCCAATTTAGACCAAATATTGTTCCATCGAAACTGAAAAACCAAAATATCATGGAGAACCTTGAAACGAAGTTGGACCATTTACAAGTTTCACAAAAACAACAGATGAGAGAATTAATTTTAAAATTTAAAAATCTGTTCCCAGATGTTCCAAACAGAACATCGATAATTACCCATGATGTTGATGTTGGGGATGCAAAACCAATCAAACAACACCCATATCGAATGAATGTGGAAAAAAGTAAACTTGTTGATCAGGAAATAAAATACATGTTGGAAAATGATATTATTAGACATTCTACTTCAAATTGGAGTTCGCCCTGTGTTATTGTACCTAAACCTGATGGAACTGTTAGATTTTGCACAGATTACAGGAAAGTGAATGCTGTAACAAAGTCAGATGCTTACCCTATTCCTAGGGTGGATGATTGCATAGACAGAGTGGGAAAGGCAAAATTTCTTACAAAGATTGACCTATTAAAAGGGTACTGGTGTGTTCCATTAACAGATAGAGGAAGGGAGATTTCAGCCTTTGTAACCCCTTCTGGATTGTATGAATACAATGTTTTGCCATTTGGAATGAAAAATGCTCCGGCAACATTTCAAAGAATGATTAATTCAGTGATTCATGGGTTTAAAACATACAGATGCCTACATTGACGACTTAGTGACTGGGAATGATACTTGGGAAGATCACATCTCTGCGTTAGAAAGGTTGTTTGAAAGACTTTCCAAGGCTAACCTTACAGTTAACTTGGCTAAAAGTGAATTTGGCCATGCCACTGTGACGTATCTTGGTTATGTTGTAGGTCAAGGCAAGCAAGCTCCTGTTCAGGCAAAAGTTCAAGCAATATCTGAGTTCCCTATTCCCACAGGTACGAGGACTGTTAGAAGATTTTTGGGAATGGTTGGATATTATCGAGAATTTTGTAAAAGTTTTGCTGATATTGCTCTTCCCCTAACTAATCTTCTGAAGAAGGGAGTAAAGTTTGTTTGGACAGATTCTTGTCAAGAAGCATTTGAGAAGCTGAAAGCCATTTTATGCTACCATCCTGTGCTCAGAACACCTGACTTTGAAAAGCCATTTTCATTAGCAGTAGATGCCAGTGATGAAGCTGCAGGAGCTGTGTTGTTGCAGGAGGGTGACCTTGATGATATTGACCATCCTGTAGCTTACTTTTCAAAGAAATTTAATGAGCATCAAAAGAATTATTCCACCATAGAGAAAGAATTACTGTCGCTTGTTTTAGCCTTGCAACATTTCAGTGTATATGTTTGCACCGCTCAGAAACCATTGACTGTGTATACAGATCATAACCCATTGGTGTTTCTGAGCCGAGTCAAAAACAAGAACAGAAGGCTGTTAAACTGGAGTTTAATTTTGCAAGAGTTTGATCTCATGATAACTCACATTAAAGGCAAAGATAATGTGATTGCTGATTGTCTTTCCCGATGTTAAATGGGAAACATGTATCTGTACTAATCTGATAGTCTGTAGTTGTGTAGCGTGATAATTATTAACATTACTAACTGTATGCGCGGTTAAAATTTTCTTGGGAAAATTTTTTTTTTAGGTGGGAGGTGTTACGGACTCAGTGAAAGTCCCTTTAAGATAGAGAGTGTGTGTGTATGTGTGTGTGGGGCGTGCTTACGTCAATAGAAGATAAAGGACGTAATGACGTTGTTGAAGTAGTAAGAAGAAGAAGAAGGAGAGAGAGAGAAGGGAGAGAGACACCAGCCTGCTTGTTTTCTCTATCGATGGATGAGAAACAATAACTGTGTTTGCCACTGAAATCCATGTATGGAAGTTGGAAGTAATCCGGTGGAGTTCACTTTGTTGCTGACCTGTAGAAGGAAACAGGTATTTGTATGTGGACGACCACGGTTCGGATGCTTTTCGGGGTGAGGAAGTCACTACCGAGTAAACACTGAAGTGTCGTTTGGGTTCCATCGTGGAACATTTGGATTTCGTATGTACTCTCTCTCTATGTTTTTCTACATCTACATCTTATCTTCAGACAACGGTGGTTGTTGAAGAAGCCCTTGCCCATGTTTCACCTTATGGCTTGCGGAACTGAACTTTAAGAACCATTCAGGAACTGGAAGTTTTGGACTTTGTCACACACACACACGAAGAGTTTAGTTTTGGGGTTAACGTTCGAGGTTTAACATTTTTGAATTCTAACATACTAACATTTTTACTTTTATTTTACGTATTATCATAAGTAGTGATTAATAAAATAGTTTTTAACACTGAATCATGCTCAGTGTGTTTCTTTTGTTGCTGGTTCGTGACAACATTATAGAGGCAGTGATGGACCAAGACCACAGCCTTCTCCCAAATGCTAGTGACACATCGCTGCAAGGGCCCTCTTATGGCAGGCATGGTAGCATAGTGTTTAGCACAATGCTTTACAGCTCCAGCGACCCGGGTTCAAATCCGGCCACTGTTTGTAAGGAGTCTGTGTGGGTTTCCTCCGGGTGCTCCGGTTTCCTCCCATGTTCCAAAGACGTACGGGTTAGGAAGTTATGGGCATGCTATGTTGGCGCCGGAAGCGCCGGCTGCCCCCCAAAATCACTATGCAAAAGATGCATTTCCCTGTGTGTTTCGATGTACATCTGACTAATAAAGATCTTATCTTATAAGCAAAGATAAATTGCCACTTTTGAAAAGCCTTCAAGAAAGTTGAGGAAAAAAAAATTAACCTTGGGAGCAGCCACCAACTCCATAAAATGTTTGAGTTGCAAACTTGCCAGGCATTTGTCCCAGCTGTCTGACCACCTGTGACCTTACCAGTGCCATTAAGACCAATCAGGCCATAGCGACGGCCAGTATTCAGCTCCAGCTTGGTGTCGCTTAGTAGCTCCTGACCATGGAACGTGAGTGACAGATTAATGATGTGAACGTCCGTGCTGTTGGGATGAGAGGCCAGCACCCCTGTGACTGCCCGAGCTGCTGCTTTCTTCAGCTCAAACTCATCCAGCTCATTGATTATCCGAGCCAAGCCTGTGAAATAGAGAAACTGTCATAAGATAGGGATATGGAGGAGAGCCAATAACCAATGAAGGACAGGGTTAGTGCAACACAAGAGCTCTGTAGGAATCCTCTGTAGATTCAAGACACTCCGATTGATAGGGTGGCAGTCAATTTAATTCAAGAACATGATGAAACTGATTTGCACTTTTAAAATGGCATTAGACAATTATATTAAATTTACAGTTAAGTGGCCGCTCAGTCCAACAGATCTACGGCATTGTGCATTACCCTTGTGCTTCTTCCCACCTTAACGTATCCCTCAATTTCTTTCTCCCTTTTAAGCATTTAATCAGCTTCACCTTGAATGTAATACCACTATTCACCACCGCGTGAGCAAGTTCTACACTGTCAATGTTCTCTAGGTAAAGAAGCCTCTCATTAATTACCTATTGGAAGACTCCTAGTTATAAACTATCCCATGTGTGATCATCTTTAGGACCAATCAATATCCTTCATAATTTTAACATCCACTCATGTTACAACCCAGCCGCCTTTAAGAAAGGGGTGTTCCCACCTGCAGCAAGGTAGCAGTGGTTAAATTACTCGATTAGTACCCACGCCAGAACCGATTCAAATTCCATCATGGCAAATTTGCAATATAAATTTAAGTAATTAAACCTGGAATTAAACAGCTTGATTAAAAATGTATTTTAATTCTATTTTTGGAATATGGACATCAGAGGCCAGCATTTATAACTCATCCACAACTTCATTCAAGGAGGTGGTGGTGAGCCAGCTTCTTGAACAGTTGCTGTCTTTCAAACGGAGGAACTTGTGGTCTCTCAATGCAAAATATTGCAGATGCTTAAAAGTTTCTGATCAACAGGGACCTCGAAATGTTAAGGATGAGGGACCAGACACCATAAATACCCATCTGATACAATAATTCAGGTAAGGACATTCTGCCATCCTTAATTGGTCTGACTTATGAATCCAGATTCACCAAAGGGCAGTTAGAAGTTATCACACTGAAATAGGTGAGGAATCCACTCAGCACGGGGCAATTAGAGATGGAAGTAAATGGCAGTCTTGCCAGTAACAATACCTTGTTAACAATCAAGTTGAAGTCTTTCCTGATATTCATAACTGAACTTCTGGCATGTGAGACACTGTCCTGACCAAAGTTCCTACCTGCATCATGACCAGAAGATCCATTGATCTGTGGCCTTTCAGAATTCTCCACTTCATCTGTGCCAAGGTCACCGTTTTCCTCAGTACCTTCTGTGGCTTTGGGCCTACGCTGACGAGCCTTTGCTGCTTCCTTCTTCTTGGCTGCCTTTTTCTTGGCCAGATCAGAAGGCATTGCTGCTATTAGTTTGTCTTACAGTGAGAGCAGAACCTGCCAAATAGAGAAAAGCGTTTAGTTTTAAATCTTAGGGCTTTCACTCAATATTGAACCAGTGCTTCAGAAGAGTGATTTCTGTGCACTATGCAATGTCATCTTGTTTGGGGGGGGGGGGGGGGGGGGGGGGGGTGGTGGTGGTGGTACGACGGGATGGGACGGAACACAGAATTATTCGGAGACCAGCTGTGACTCCCAACACTGGGTGAAGCCAAACCACATCTGATTCCATGCCTAACTTCCAGCCCCTTATCTTCGATACCCAAAAACTGCCTACCACTCCCTGCCTGCTCATCTGCTGTTAAAAACCCCTATCCTTGATTTTATGAAGACCAGACGTTCCCCAAAACACTTTCCTGGCAGTCCTTTCAAAACTCTGTTGCCCATATCCTAATTCACACCAAGTCCCATTCCCCACCATTCCTGTATTCACTCCAGTTCCTGACCCAGCAATGCCTCAAATTTAAAAATCTCCTTGTTTTCACAGGCCTGTGGCCTTGTGCCTTCTGATTTCCAATCATCAACCTACATCTGGCTCTTGCATTCCATTTGAATAATTCAGCTGCAGGTGGCATGGCATCAACAACCCAAGCTCCAAGATTTTTGTAAAAATTTTCTACCCTCAAATGTCCTCAGTCTAAACTTTTGTCTGCTTATCCTATTATCTTGTGTGGTTCAGTTTGAAATCTTATTGTTAATCAACTCAGTGAAGTATCATGGGTCATTTTATAATAAAGATGCTACATAAAGGCAAATTAATCATTCTGACAGTAATCCTAACCCAGTCAGTCGTTATTCAACTTTCCTTCAACTATCTACTTAACACTGCCAAATGCTGCCATGATTCTTCTCCAAATGCTGACCCTATAACTTTTTGCATTGGTTTTTGTTTCAAACTAGTCATATTTCTCTTGTATTTAATCCATGTTCTGCCTCAACCACAGAACAAGACATTAAGATTACTTTACATCATCCTTTCATAAATGCCAAACATCCACGAAATCACCCACAAATTACAGAGAACATGCATTAAATCCTAATTTTACAAGGACAGACTCCTAACCTTTGTAGGTTTAATAAGATATTTATTCATTAGTCATATGTACATCGAAATGCATCTTTTCTGCGTTACTGAGAATGTGCTGGGGGCAGCCTGCAAGTGTCTCCACTCTTCTGGTGCCAACATAGCATGCCCACAGCTCCTAACGCATATGTCTTTAGAATGTGGGAGGTAACCTGAACACCCAGAGGAAACCTACACAGACGGGGAGAATGCTCCTTACAGATAGCGGCCAGAATTGAACCTGAGTCGCTGGCGCTGTAATAGTGTTATTTTATGACCAATTGGGCTAATTCTTCTGGCAAGATCTGCTGCCCCACCCATTGTCACATCTGAATGTGACACCAACCCCGCAGTAGATGGCAGTTCCTCCAGGAAAGTTTCAGCAAGGAATGGCACCTTTACTGCCTCAAACCCAGAGAAAATCTACAAGTGTTGTAGTTTTTGATGCTGTTGGTGCCTCATAATTAATAGAGAATGGCAGAGTAGTGCTTGTTACCAGACTAGCAACAAGAGTTTGGATCATTCAAATGGAGATAAATTTGACCCCACTACTGCAGGCAGAGAATTTCACAAATCTGGTGCAAATGTTAGTCTCCATATAGGTGGCCATGAAAATACCCAGTGGGTGTTAAAAGTCCATCTAGTTCAGTAAAGGAAATCCACAGCCCTCATCCAGTCTGATCTACACTAGACCAACAAATGGACCACATGGCAATTGGCTCAGGGGGCAATTAGGAATGCCTTGGCAGCAACATCCACACCCTCTGAACAAATAAAATGCTGCTTTAACATCAGGTTACTAGCTGCAAAAAATTACAATCATTAACATCTGCAATATTCTTGTCACATCAAAACAATACAGGAATATAAACCAGTAGGTTAGGTTGAGGGGGTGGGGGAAATCGGAGGGATAATTTTTCACACGGAGTAGCTGTATCTGGAATGAGCTGCCAGAGCTGGTGCTGAAGGTAAGAACAGTAACTGCATTTAAGAGGCATCTGCATTAATTCCATATCCCTTTATGCCTCTCATTTAAATACCTGTCGAGGGTACGTAAATGAGCAGGGAATAGAGGAATTAGTATAGATAGGCAGGGTGGCTGTATGAACACAGTAGGCCTGTTTCTATGCTGTACAACTCTGACTCTGACCAACAAAAAAAGGTAGAGCACCAACAATAAAATGACAAATCTTGAAACTTAAGGAGTGACCCAGAAACTCAAGTCCAGGCTTTCCCAGCACTGCATATATACCACACACTTTCCAGAGAACACCACAGCAAGGCCAAGTGATAGAACATACTTTATAGAGTCACACAACATGGAGACAGGGTATTGGGCCCAGCACATCCACACCAACCAATGGGAACCTATCTGCACTGATTCCAACTTCCAGCACTTGACCCTAACATTCTGTGCCTGGGCAATTTCAAGTGCTCATCCAGACACTTCTTAAATGCCATCAGCAACTCTGCTTCCACCACTCTCTCCGGCAGCGTGTTCCGGTACTCACTACCCTGAATGATAAAGGTCCACCTCATATCCCCTCTAAATCACTTACTGCAAATTATGTCTAAATCTACCCAACTTTGGTATGGGGGAAGTTTCCTGCAATCTACCCTATCTATACCCCTCATAATTATATACACCTCAATAGTGTCCCCTTTTAACTGCTTCCACACCAGGGAAAACAGACCTGGTCTCTGATCTCTTCTGGTGAATCTCACCTTTCCTATTTATTATTCATGCTCATGTTTCTATTATATCCAAGGCATGAAACTCCAAGGATTAAGTGGGGCAGAGGAAGGAAACCAGCAAAAGTCAGGACATACCAGGCAAGATAACTTGACCTATTCCCCTACTACTGTGATCCCATCGAACATCATTGTATCCATGTGAAAAACTCAATATTTCCTTTATATACTATTAACCCAAACACTAACTGGTTCAGATTTGTATTTTGCAAGTTAACCAACCACTTGCTCTTAAAATGAAGGGATTGCAGCAAGGCTGGCACTTAGTCACTCCACTGCACAAAGATGTCCTTCCCCACAGTGGCCCAAGGACTTTCCCCATAAACCTTGTGTAGAAGGTGCCCCCAGTGTCATTAGCTGTGCAATTCCACAATTTCAACGCAGCCACAATGATGGGATGGCAATGTGCCCAGATCTGCTGTGTGAAGTGGGAATGATGGCATTCCAATTAGAGGAAGGGAGCCTTGGTCTGACAGTGTGTAACATTTGATGAGATTTCACCAAGTGATGACCACCTCAAACAAACAAACTAGATCTATTACAGATCAGCAGCACAATTATCCAGGTCTAGTCCAACATTCCTTCCACAAAACCCAAAAAAGTTAACTGTCCTCCTCACAACTGACTGTGGAAACTGGCTGCTCCACCATAGATATGTAAAAAGATTGGCATGGATATGATGGGCCAAAGGACCCGTCTCTGTACTGTATAACTGTGTACTCAGTACAAGGCAGCCTGGTGACAGGTTTCAACACTGGTTTTTAATAATCAGAGAACAAAAGCAGCTTGCCAATGTAATGTAACACTGCCACCTCGTGGAGGCACAGAACTGAAGATTTGCCCAAAGACACAGCTGAGGAGCGCCCCAAAACTGAGAAATCCCCCTCAAACTAGCAGCACCCACATAATGGAAGCAAAAAGAAAAAGTTAGAGGCAAGACAGACACGGCTGTAGTAGTAAATGGCAGCAAGTTCTTATCTAGCTTTGACCAAATCATTGGTAAATTGGTTTATTATTGTCACATGTACCGAGGTACAGTGAAAAACTTGTCTTGCATACCATCCATACAGGTCATTTCATTACAATCAAGTCCTAGAAGTGGAAAAAGCCAGAAGATGCAAGTCTGATGTCAGGGGATAAGAGGAGGAATATCAGTCTTTTCACAGAAGTGATGCATTAAGTGGAGACTCATTGAAAAAAGGAAATGCTGGAGTAAAAATGGAACATTATTTCAGATAAGAAAAATGACAATATCAGAAGGGAAAATAGTTGGGAAAATAGTGACAATCATTTTGATTGGAAACTGAACATAGGATTCTTCTGGATGCATTTATTTGTCACCCTTGGTGGACTGGAGTCAAAGCAGGAACTTCCAGGAACAGGCAAAATTCATGCCTCAACGACTACCGACCAGTGGCTCTGACATCCACCATCATGAAGTGCTTTGAGAGGTTGGTCATGGCACGCATCAACTCCAGCCTACCAGACAACCTGGACCCATTGCAATTGGCCTATTGGCGAAACAGGTCTACAGCAGATGCCATCTCCCTGGCCCTTCACTCAGCTCTGGAGCATCTGGACAGTAAAGACATGTACGTTAGACTATTGTTTATTGACTACAGCTATGCCTTCAATACAATAATTCCAAGCAAGCTCGTCACCAAACTCCGAGACCTAGGACTCAACACCTCCCTCTGTAACTGGGTCCTTGACTTTCTAACAAACAGACCACAATCAGTGAGGATAGGCAGCAATACCTCCGGCACAATTATTCTCAGCACTGGTGCCCCACAAGGCTGCATCCTCAGCCCTCTACTCTACTCCCTATACACTCATGACTGTGTGTGGCCAGATTCTGCTCTAACTCCATCTACAAGTTTGCAGATGATACCACCGTTGTAGGCCATATCTCAAACAGTGACGAGTCCAAGTACAGGAAGGTGACAGAGAGCTTAGTGGAATGATGTCATGACAACAACCTTTCCCTCAATGTCAACAAAACTAAAGAGCTGGTCATGGACTTCAGGAAAGGGGGTGGTGTACATAAACCTGTCTACATCAATGGTGCTGAGGTCGAGAGGGTTGACAGCTTCAAGTTCCTGGGAGTGAACATCACCAACAACCGGTCCTGGACAAACCATGTGGATGCCATGGCCAAGAGAGCTCACCAGCGCCTCTACTTCCTCAGGAGGCTAAAGAAATTTGGTTTGTCCCCTTTGACTCTCACCAACTTTTACCGATACACCATAGAAAGCATCCTATCTGGATGTATCATGGCTTGGTACGGCAACTGCTCTGCCCAGGACCACAAGAAACTGCAGAGAGTAATGGACACAGCCCAGCGCATTACTGACAACAGCCTCCCCTCCTTGGACTCTGTCTTTACCTCTTGTTGTCTTGGTGTAGCAGCCAGCATAATCAAAGATCCCACCCACCTGGGACATTCTCTCTTCTCCCATCGGGTAAAAGATACAGGTGCCTAAGGGCATGTACCACCAGACTTAAGGACAGCTTCTACCCTGCTGTGATAAGACTATTGAATGGTTCCCTTATACAATGAGATGGACTCTGACCTCCTGATCTACCTTGCACCTTATTGCACTGCACTTTCTCTGTAGCTGTGACACTTTACTCTGTGCTGTTATTGTTTTTACCTGTACTACATCAATGCACTCTGTACTAACCCAATGTAACTGCACTGTGTAATGAATTGACCTGTACGATCGGTTTGTAAGACAAGTTTTTGACTGTACCTCAGTACAAGTGACAATAATAAACCAATACCAGTAAGACTATAGTTGAGTCACATGTTACTTGCTACTCTAAGCTTGATAAGGCAGGAGCCAGTGCATTAAAATAAAGCAGACATGCATTTGCACAGTGACTAGCACCATCTTTGGATGCATTACATACATCACAATCCAGGACAAAAACAAAACCAGAAAGTCAGCTTTTGAAACAAGACACTAATGTGGATGGGGGGGGGGGGGGGGGGGGGGGGTCAGAAAGGAGGACTCACCGCTACAAAGTTAATGAATTTATCAATATCTCATCTTTAGAATTCACTGCTCCATCAATCAAATAAGATTTTCTGAAAATGAACATGCAACTTGAAGGCCAGTGCAATTCTAAACTAACAAGTCCCAACATGGCAAATGCAAGATTTATCCATCTGCAATTTATAAGAAATGTAGATACAGTATGTTCATTATATTAAATTTAGTCAAATGGCTTTGTCACTATTGTCTTTTCAGCAGCATTATTACATTTTAAGCAATCACAATGCACACAAGGAAACCTGACCGTGTAGGCAATCCCCTCAAACCACAGACCATCAACCAACAGTTTTTATCCACAATTGAGTATCATGTTCACCAGAACTTGCGTTGAGAGAAATCCACGGGAGATTTATCCCCGAACACTGTCAGTCTTTTGCAGCACACAAATAGACAAAACCTTATGTTAAGAACATTAAGCAGTATACTACAGGAACATAATTCCATTAAAGTAGCAACACAGACAGACAAGGTGGTGAAGGTGGCATATGGCATACTTGCCTTCATCAGGAAAGGTGTGGTTAAGCAGCCAGAGGTGGTGGTAGAGGTGGGTACAATTAGAACATTTAATAAACATTTGGACAGGTTCATGGATAGGAAAGGTTGAGGGATATGGGCTAAACACAGGTTATAGAGTCATGCAGCATGGAAATATGCTATTTGGGCTAACTCAATGGCAATTAAGGTGCTTTCCTAAGCTTGTCTCATTAGATAGACATCTCAGTCAGCATGAACAAGTTGGGCCAAAGGGCCTGTTTCCATGCTCTATAATTCTATTAATCTGGGTACCAAAGCAATACATTGAGCCCAATGAATCTTCCAGGGCCAAAAAATTCTTAGTAATATTAACTAAATAAAAGATCAAAATTTGTTGCTTAGTATTTTCCTTTGACAGAATGAAACAGATCAAATGCAAATTTACAGAATGGGTGCAGTTAATGAGTCTTTATGTTCCCACATGAAGGAAATTAGTAGTTGTACACCCCAGGAACTATGGTTTAGTGAAGGCTGGATAGACTTCAACTACTTCACTATTCTCTATGTAGGCTGGTTAAATGCTTGTCATCTTCAGAAATAGGAAAGCAACTTGTAAAGACATTGGGAGACCACAAAGGGATATGGACAGGTTATGTGACAGGGCAAAGACCTGGCAAGTGGATTACAATGTGGGAAAATGTGAATTTGTCCATAGGTAGAATAAGTGAAAATGAAGTACATTTTCTAACAGATTGCAGAGGATTCTACATGCCCTGGTGCATGATTTGCAAGAACTACCTTGTAGGTAGAGCAATTAGAAAAGCTAATAGAATATGATTTGGTTATTGTTAAAGGAATCGACTGCAAAAGAGAAGGTTGAGTCACAGTTATATAGGGGATTTGTGTAACCACATCTGGAGAAGTACAATACTGGTCTCCTATTTAAGGAGAGATGTAAATGCATTGGAAGCAGTTCAGAGATTTGCTGCATTGACATCTGGAATGGGTGGGTTGGCTTGAAAGGTTGTATAGGCTAGGCCTACATCCACTAGAGTTGCAAAAAGTGAAAGAGCCATGATTTTAAGGGAAAGATAACTAGATACTTGGTAAGCAAGGGGGCGAAGGAATACTTTTGGTAGACAGGAATGCAGAGTTAAGGTTACAATCATATCGTCCATGATCTTAAGTGGTAGAGCAGGCATAGAGGCTTGTGGCTTACTCCTGCTCCTAATGCAGATGTTCAGGTATTTCAGGAAAATAAAAATCCAAAAGGGGCAAAATTATTATCAACCAAAACAAAGGATTAAAGGACAGAAAACAAAAGAAAGAAACAGGCCATTTTTCAGTACAGCAGACTGTTATTAAGATAAGCTTTACATTAATGACAAATGTAAAGACAATGCAGTGTATCCAAGTTCCCAGATGTGGAAAATGAACCACAAAGGTCAGCAAAGAGATATAGACAGGTTAAGCAAGTGCTCAACTGGCGATGAAGTACAATCTGGGATAGACTTTATATTCATTCTCAGTCTGGAGAGAAAAATAAACTATTTATTAAAATGGCAACAAGTAAACCTAACAGTACAGAAGGATCTGGGTGTACTGCTTCAAGTGTTGCAGAAAGGAAACATCCAGCTACCACATGCAATTACAAAATCACAATGGTGTTTCTCCAGTCACTTCCCACTCCTTGCAAGAGAAATCCACCAGTCCCAATTAGTCCATCTCCCCATAGCTCTTATGCAATTCACTTGAAATTTAAAAGTTTTTGACCCACGTGAGTGAAACATCTCTAATTAACTTTGTCGAGACTCATCATGATTTCTTTTTTAAGCTTGGGCTCCAACAGCAACACCATTACCTTAAATCTACGTCTCCAATTTATGGATTCCATGGATATCAGCTCAGGGAATCCACTGGAGTCTTCCAGTCATGGAAGATTTTAGTTATTATAGCTTTGCTTCACAACTGAAGCAATTTCATAAACAACTTGCCTCTTGGATCCCACCAAGTTTTATGTTTCTAACTAGTCTCCTACAAGGGAGCTTATCAGACATCCTGCTAATAAACTACTTTGCAGAATATCTCTGTTCAATCCATTAGTTTCCAGTCTTGTGACACTTAAATTCTTTGATCTTACTCTGACCCATCTTTGGCCTGCTGCATTGTTCCAACAATGCCCAATATTTTCATTGCCTCCCCAGAGTCACCACTTCTTCATACTTAAAGAGTATTTCATTCAGTGGCCATGTGGTCTCTTCATTGGAGGACCCCAGTGTTGATTCAGTGACAATTTTGCAGAACATTTCCACTTAGTCCACAAGAGTAATTCCGAGCTTCAATTTGCCCATCCCACTAATTCTCTGCATTGCTCCAACAATGCCCAGCATAAGCATAGAATAAAGCATTGCTTCATCTTCCAACTGGCATAATTTCAGGTAACTCAGTTTGCATAAAATTCACCAGTTCTACTGTAGGTTATCCATCTGGTAATATTAAACTGATTTTTCCTCTCTCCACTGACAGTGCTCAATCCATCTGGCATTTCCGGTAGCTCTGACATGTTTCTTTGTTTTTTCTCTAGTTTTCTTCACTAATTTATCAACAAGATAACTTCAGCAGCTTATCCCCATGGTAACTCTGACCTCAATCAAATCAGACATATTCCCTTTGTGCAATGCATCCCTCCCCCATACTCACTGCATCTTGAAATCAACTTGTTTTCTCTTCCCCAGTTCTGACAAAGGGTCTTCAATCTGAAATATCAATTCCGTTTCACGGTCCGTAGGTGCAGTCTGACCTGCTGAGTGTTTCCAGCACTTCCTATTTTTATTTCATATTTCCAGCATCAGCAGTGATTTTATAATCCTGTACCTTTATAAATTATCTGACCTATACCACAGAATTCTAGTTATTTGCCCATCAATTCTATAATTTCTGTCTGTCGTTTTCTTCCTTTATAAATAATAGCACCACATAAGCAACCTTGTTCCAGTACTGCACCTACAGCCAAGAATTGAAAAACAATGATCAGATCCTCCATATTCCTTTATAGACTATGACTTTGTACATTAGCAACAGACCCCCAGGACATGGTGGAAAGTATTACAATAGAAACATGTTAGACTTAAAAAAATAAATGAATTATAACTGTGGACCCTGATCCAATTATGGGCATCTATGTTAGTCATATGTAATGCATAAAAATTAACTGACGTCTGCTGAGGAGTCACCTGAAAAAAAATCAAACTATCACATTACATTTTTAACAACTTGAACATCTTTGGACTTCATTTTCAAAAGTAACACAGCTGCATTCATTTAAATCAATTTCCAATATTTTTTGCCTTTTTATATTGGAAACATTCATTGCAAGCAATATTGCTGTTTAGCAGAGAATATGACTTGTAGCTTGCAATCTGGGATAAATCAATTCCCATTATGAATAGAGCATAAACATTTACACTGGAAAATAAGGAGATTACAATACTCAGTAAATATAGTGACCAAATTAAAGGTCTTGAATTTCTATAACCATAACACTCTATAGCACTGTGCGAGCAATAAAAGATAGATGCAGCAAGGAGATCTGATAAAGGTTCCCATTGGAGGAGTCAAGAAATAGGGAACACCTGCCTGATCGATACAACACACTATCATGTTTTAAAGGGATGGAAATCTGATGCCCTTACCCTGGTACCACCCTGAATCAAAAGACGCAGGAACAGGCCGTCCAACCCTTAAACCTGCTCTGTCATTCAATACGATCACGGATGATCGTTGACCCGCAGTAACCGCTTGATGCTCTGAGCATCCAAAAAGCGATCGTCCCGCCCGGCAAACTCAGCGGGGCCTCCACCTGTACTTCACCAACCCCCGACATCAATGCCCCAGCAGGCGCCCACCACACACGGACAGAGGAGGCCAAGTGACCGCCTTTACTGTGGACTCCACGAGGTCGGTGCAGTCAGCAACAGGTTAAAGCTGCCCTGAGCGCCCGGCCACGGCGCTCCCCCCCCCCCCCCCCCCCCCCCCCCCCCCCCCCCCCCCCCAACCCCCGCCGGCAGGGCGGCGCTCCCTTGGTGCTGCAGTGGGAGTGTCGCAGGACAGGACGGGGAGGCGGCCGGGCCTCCCGGAACCGCAGACCACCCGCATCCAGCCTCCGTCCATCCTAACGCCCGGCGCCGCCAGGGAGCCCAGAGGGACCCGGGGTCTCGCCCAACGCCGGGCAGAGCGGCCGGGCGTGTGGCCCCGGGCAGCCCCCGAGCCGAGCCGAGCCGCGCCGGCTCCCCTCCCCCATTCCGTGCCCAAGATCCAATGAATTCACTTCAGTTAAATCCTCGGGACTTGAATCCGCGGTCTGACCGGCGGCTTCTCGACAAGCTGCCGGGCGTCTCCTCACCCGAGGCCGGCAGTGGCCGCCTGCTCTCCCGCCGCCGCTCTCCTCACACAACCGCGTGCCCACCGGCTTCTGCCGCCCGTCCGCCGCTGCCGCGCTCCGCCCTGTGGGATTTGTAGTCCGCACGACCGTTTCCGGCCCCTTCGCGGCTGGGGAAGGAAACACGGCAGGAACTACATCTCCCAGTGAACACCGCGCGGCGCCGCCGGCCTCCGCATTGCCGAGCTGAGGAGTCGCTGCTTAGGAGTTGCTCCCCAGATGACCCCGCTCGCTCGCTCAGCCCTCTGGGATTTGTAGTTCACTACAGGGAGACTTGCCGAGTGACTCAAGTACTTTGGACTACATTTCCCCTAATTCCTGCAATGCCGTCAATTTACGCAAATCTCCTTCACAATTTACAAAGAAAAAGTATTTTGTAGTTTGAAATTAATTCTGAATGACAACCCATATTGTCAAACCCACCGGTGTCGTGGTACAGGAGGCGGTAACCAAGGAAACGCTGGTGGGTCCCGTTGCACTCTGGGAATTATAACTGTCGGTGCGATGACGTCATCCGCCATTCATGATCAGTCCCGCTGACGTCACGCCCCGCCCGTTGAACTACAATACCCGGAGTGCCTTGCGGCGTTGCCCGGGTAACGGGGCTCGGTGGTCGCGGGCTCGCCAACGGCTGCGGGCGGGCGTCGCCGGTCCCTTCAGTTGGCCGCCGCTCCCGGTAGGTGGTCGGGGCCGGTTCGCTGCCTACTGGAGGGCGGCGCGGGGGGGAGGATCGGACCGTGTGCGGCGGTGGGAGAGGGTATCGGTTTATTATTGTCACTGGTACCGAGGTCCGGTGAAAAACTTGTCACAAACCGATCGTACAGGTGGATTCATTACACAGTGCAGTTACATTGGGTTAGTACTGAGTGCATTGATGTAGTACAGGTAAAAACAATAACAGTACAGAGTAAAGTGTCACAGCTACAGAGAAAGTGCAGTGCAATAAGGTGCAAGGTCACAACAAGGTAGATCGTGAGGTCAGACTCCATCTCATTGTATAAGGGAACCGTTCAATAGTCTTATCACAGTGGGGTAGGAGCTGTCCTTGAGTCTGGTGGTACGTGCCCTCAGGCTCCTGTATCTTCTACTCGATGGAAGAGGGGAGGAGCAGCTTCAGGGTCCTGTCCTGCCCTGGAGAAGGAGCCCCAGCCCGTGACTGCTTCAACCCAAGCCCGTCCCCTCACCTTCGGGGCCGTCCCACTGGACCCCAGCTCCCGATCCCCGAGCTGCTCACCCCTTACTCCTGACCTCTCACACTTCACCCTTGTCCCTTAGCCATTCACCCCTTGCTCCTGACCTCAGCCCTTCATCCCTACCCCTGATCCCTGAGCCATTGACCTCTTGCTCCTGACCTCTCAGCCCTTCAACCCTGCCCCTGATCCCAGAGCCATTAATTCTTTTCACCCCTGATCCCTGAGCCATTGACCTCTTGCTCCTGACCTCTCAGCCCTTCAACCCTGCCCCTGATCCCAGAGCCATTAATTCTTTGCCCCTCAGCCCTTCAGCTGATCTGCTACCACCCTGTTCCTGGGTGCAGGGTGTTATTGTAGTTCTACCAGCCCTGCTCCCTCATTTCCCCTCCTCCCCCCCCTCCCGAGGGACTGTAATAGTGAGGGAGTATTGCATTGTCATAGGGACTATCCTGAGTGAGATCTGCACTGTTGGAGTTTCCATCTTTGAGATAACATATATATCTGATACTGAAAATCATAGTGTGCTGTACTGAAGAAACATAGAAGAATTATCCCTAATTTCTTGGTCAACATTTGTTCTCCAACCATCAGAATTTTGTTTCACATTATGTTGTATCTGGGATCTTGTTTAGTAATCATGTTTCCAGGTTACAACAATGACCAGACTTTGAACAGTTCTTCATTGGTTGTTGTGCAAATTATCAAACAAATATACAATGCTTTGCTTCAAAAAGTTGAGCAACTTCCCTTATTGAATTTCTAACTGTTTTTCTCTCCTAGGATGTCTGGTTTCCCACTGAACATCCATGACTATTGAATCATGTCACTTCCTTCAGCACCACCAAGTTACAATGAGGCAGTGACAAGCAGAGGGCATCCATTTGCAGCTCACCAGTCGGCGTTCCCAGGCCAGCAACCAGTGTTCGCTGGCCAACACACAGTGTACTCGGGCCAGCAGTCTTACTCCATGCAGCAGCCGTACTTGAACCAGCAACCTTACTCCCTACAGCATCCTTATCCAGGTCAGCAACCAATGGGCCAGCCTCCGACGGTGTCAGGACATTCCAACTGGGTGTTTGCACAACCTGCCCCCTGTGAGTATCTGTTATCAAGCAAACAAAAAGCTGAGAACTGTAGATGCTGAGACTCTGAAATTAAAACAGAAAATGCTGGAAATACTCAGCTGGGCAGGCAGCATCTGTGCAGAGACAAACAGAGTTCTGATGAAAGGTCAACACGTACAAAAACCGCTGGAGGAACTCAGCAGGCCAGGCAGCATCTATGGAGGAAAATGAATAGTTGACGTTTTGGGCTGAGACCCTTCATCAGGACTGGAAAGAAAGAGGGCAGAAGCCAGAATATTAGGGTGGGGGAGGGGGTGGGAAGTGGGAATAATGTGAGAAGCTGGGAGGTGATGGGTGGAAAAGGCAAAGGGCTGAAGAAGGTGGAATCTGATAGGAGAGGACAGTGGACCATGGAGTAAAGGGAAGGAGGTGGGAACCAGAAGGAGGAGTGTGTGGGTGATGGGAAGGTTGTGAGGGCAGGGGAGGGGAAAGAGAAGAGGTAAAGGGGCCAGAGGGATAAGGGAAAACAAAGGTGCGGGGGAATAAAGGGGGCCTGACGAAGGGTCTCGGCCTGAAACATTGACTGTCCATTTCCCTCCATAGATGCTGCCTGACCCACTGAGTTCCTCCAGCATTTTTTGTGTGTTGCTCCAGATTCCAGCATCTGCAGTCTCTCTTGTGTCTGATGAAAGGTCACTGACATGAAATGATAACTCTGTTTCTCTCTCCACAGATGCTGCCTGGTCTGCAGAATATTTTCATCATTTTGTATTTTTTATCATGCAGTTGCAGAACTTGTCTATACTGCCAGGAAGTAAGGGCTGCTCATTGCAAAACGGGGAATTGCAGTTTAGTATTAAATGATCCCTGTAAATCAGCTGTAGGTATGTGGTAGGTTGTGAGCTGGAATGCCTTTCCTGGAAGAATAGTGAAGCAAAG